>NW_025725994.1:2214879-3414879 GCF_021461395.2 Schistocerca americana | reverse complement strand
TTCTTATTGACGATGAAACACAGAAATTGGATCCGAATTTAATACAAAAGGCACAATGGCGACTTAAGTACAAGAGGACTGACACTCTCACTTTCTATGATTTGAACCTTTCATGTGAGTCTAGTTTCAGATTCCGATGCTTCACTTCGGGTTTACTGTATACCTTGCTCCTTCTTATTGACCATGAAACACAGAAATTGCATCGGAATTAAATTCATAAATCACAATGCCGACTTAAGTACAAGAGGACTGACACTATAACTTTCTATGATTTGAACCTCTCCTGTGAGTCCAGTTTTAGATTCCGATGCTTCACTTCAGGTTTACTTTATCCCTTGGACCTTCTTATTGACGATGAAACACAGAGTTTGCATCCGAATTTAATACAAAATGCACAATGCCGACTTAAGTACAAGAGAACTGACACTCTCTCTTTCTATTATTTGAACCTCTCCTGTGAGTCCGGTTTTAAATTCCGATGCTTCACTCCAGGTTTACTGTATACCTTGCACCTTCTTATTGACGATGAAACAGAGGAATTGCATCGGAATTTAATACAAAAGGCACAATTCCAACATAAGTACAAGAGGACTGACACTCTCACTTTCAATGATTTGAAACTTTCCTGTGAGTCCAGCTTCAGATTCCGATGCTTCACTTCAGGTTTACTGTATACCTTGCTCCTTCTTATTGACCATGAAACACAGAAATTGCATCGGAATTAAATTCATAAATCACAATGCCGACTTAAGTACAAGAGGACTGACACTATAACTTTCTATGATTTGAACCTCTCCTGTGAGTCCAGTTTTAGATTCCGATGCTTCACTTCAGGTTTACTTTATCCCTTGGACCTTCTTATTGACGATGAAACACAGAGTTTGCATCCGAATTTAATACAAAATGCACAATGCCGACTTAAGTACAAGAGAACTGACACTCTAACTTTCTATGATTTGAACCTCTCCTGTGAGTCCAGTTTTAGATTCCGATGCTTCACTTCAGGTTTACTGTATACTTTGCACCTTCTTATTGACGATGAAAGACAGAAATTGCATCGGAATTAAATTCAAAATGCACAATGCCGACTTAAGTACAAGAGGACTGACACACTAACTGTCTATGATTTGAACCTCTCCTGTGAGTCCAGTTTAAGAATCCGATGCCTCACTTCAGGTTTACTGTATCCCTTGGACCTTCTTATTGACGATGAAACATAGAGTTTGAATCCGAATTTAATACAAAAGGTACAATGCCGACTTAAGTACAAGAGGACTGACACTCTAACTTTCTATGTTTTGAACCTCTGCTGTGAGTCCAGTTTAATAATCCGATGCTTCACTTCAGGTTTACTGTATCCCTTGGACCTTCTTAATGACGATGAAACACAGAAATTGCATCCGAATTTAATACAAAAGGCACAATGGCGACTTAAGTACAAGAGGACTGACACTCTCTCTTTCTATGATTTGAACCTCTCCTGTGAGTCCAGTTTTAGATTCTGATGCTTCACTTCAGGTTAACTGTATCCCTTGGACCTCCTTATTGACGATGAAACCCAGAAATTTCATCCGAATTTAATACAGAAAGCACAATGCCGACTTATGTAAAAGAGGACTGACACTCTAACTTTCTATGATTTGAACCTCTTCTACAAGTCCAGTTTTAGATTCCGATGCTTCACTTCAGGTTTACTGTATTCCTTGGACCTTCTTATTGACGATGAAACACAGAAAATGCACCCGAATTTAATACAAATGGCACAATACCGACTTAAGTACAAGAGGACTGACACTCTCACTGTCTATGATTTGAACCCCTCCTGTGCGTCCAGTTATAGATTCCGATGCTTCACTTCACGTTTACTGTATGCCTTGGACCTTCTTATTGACGATGAAACACAGATATTGGATCCGAATTTAATACAAAAGGCACAATGTCGACTTAAGTACAAGAGGACTGAATTTCTAACTTTCTATGATTTGAACCTCTCCTGCAAGTCCAGTTTTAGATTCCGATGCTTCACTTCAGGTTTACTGTATACCTTGGACCTTCTTATTGACGATAAAACACAGAAACTGCATCCGAACTTAATACAAAAGGCACAATACCGACTTAAGTACAAGAGGAGTGGCACTCTAACTTTCTATGATTTGAATCTCTCCTGTGAGTCCAGTTTTAGATTCCGATGTTTCACTTCAGGTTTACAGTATCCCTTGGACCTTCTTATTGACTATGAAACACAGGAATTGCATACGAATTTAATACAAATAGCACAATGCCGGCTTAAGTACAAGAGGACTGACACTCTAACTTTCTATGATTTGAACCTCTCCTGTGAGTGCGGTTTTAAGTTCCGATGCTTCACTCCAGGTTTACTGTATACCTTGCACCTTCTTATTGACGATGAAACATTGGAATTGCATCGGAATTTAATACAAAAGGCACAATGCCGACGTAAGTACAACAGGACTGACACTCTCACTTTCAATGATTTGAACCTTTCCTGTGAGTCCAGTTTCAGATTCCGATGCTTCACTTCAGGTTTCCTGTATACCTTGCACCTTCTTATTGACGATGAAACACAGAAATTGCATCGGAATTAAATTCAAAACGCACAATGCCGACTTAAGTACAAGGGGACTGACACTCTCACTTTCTATGATTTGAACCTCTCGTGTGAGTCCGGTTTTAGTTTCCGAAGCTTCACTTCAGGTTTACAGTATCCCTTGGACCTTCTTATTGACGATGAAACACAGTGTTTGCATCCGAATTTAATACAAAACGTTCAATGCCGACTTAGGTACAAGAGGGCTGACACTCCAACATTCTATGATTTGAAACTCTCCTGTGAGTCCAGTTTTAGATTCCGATGCTTCACTACAGGTTTACTGTATCCCTTGGACCTTCTTATTGACGATGAAACACAGAAATTGCATCCGAATTTAATACAAAAATCACAATGGCGGCTTAAGTACAAGAGGACTGACACTCTCACTTTCTATGATTTGAAGCTCTTCTGTGAGTCCAGTGTTAGATTCCGATGCATCACTTCAGGTTTACTGTATCCCTTGGACCTTCTTATTGACGATGAAACACAGAAATTGCATCCGAATTTAATACAAAAATCACAATGCCGACTTAAGTACAAGAGGACTGACACTCTCACTTTCTATGATTTGAACATATCCTGTGAGTCCAGTTTTAGATTCCGATGCTTCACTTCAGGTTTACTGTATCCCTTGGACTTTCGTATTGACGATGAAACACAGAAATTGCATCCGAATGTAATACAAATGACACAATACCGACTTAAGTACAAGAGGACTGACACTCTCTCTTTCTATGATTTGAACCTCCCCTGTGAGTCCGGTTTTAAATTCCGATGCTTCACTCCAGGTTTACTGTATACCTTGCACCTTCTTATTGACGATGAAACATAGAAATTGCATCGGAATTTAATACAAAAGGCACAATGCCGACTTAAGTAAAAGAGGACAAACACTCTAACTTTCTATGATTTGAACCTCTCCTGTGAGTCTAGTTTTAGATTCTGATGCTTCGCTACAGGTTTACTGTATCCCTTGGACCTTCTTATTGACGATGAAACACAGAAATTGCATCCGAATTTAATACAAAAGGCACAATGCCAACTTAAGTACAAGAGGATTGACACTCTAACTTTCTATGATTTGAACCTCTCCCGTGAGTCCAGTTTTAGATTCCGATGCTTCACTTCAGGTTTACTATATCCATTGGATCTTCTTATTGACGATGAAACACAGAAATTGCATCCGAATTTAATACAAATGCCACATTGCCGACTTAAGTACAAGAGGACTGACACTGTTACTTTCTATGATTTGAACCTTTCCTGTGAGTCCAGTTTTAGATTCTGATGCTTCACTTCAGGTTTACTGTATCCCTTGGACCTTCTTATTGACGATGAAACACAGAAAATGCACCCGAATTTAATACAAATGGCACAATACCGACTTAAGTACAAGAGGACTGACACTCTTACTATCTATGATTTGAACCCCTCCTGTGCATCCAGTTTCAGATTCCGATGCCTCACATCAGGTTTACTGTATCCCTTGGACCTTCTTATTGACGATGAAACACAGAAATTGGATCCGAATTTAATACAAAAGGCACAATGGCGACTTAAGTACAAGAGGACTGACACTCTCACTTTCTATGATTTGAACCTTTCATGTGAGTCTAGTTTCAGATTCCGATGCTTCACTTCAGGTTTACTGTATACCTTGGACCTTCTTATTGACGATAAAACACAGAAACTGCATCCGAACTTAATACAAAAGGCACAATACCGACTTAAGTACAAGAGGAGTGGCACTCTAACTTTCTATGATTTGAATCTCTCCTGTGAGTCCAGTTTTAGATTCCGATGTTTCACTTCAGGTTTACAGTATCCCTTGGACCTTCTTATTGACTATGAAACACATGAATTGCATACGAATTTAATACAAATAGCACAATGCCGGCTTAAGTACAAGAGGACTGACACTCTAACTTTCTATGATTTGAACCTCTCCTGTGAGTGCGGTTTTAAGTTCCGATGCTTCACTCCAGGTTTACTGTATACCTTGCACCTTCTTATTGACGATGAAACATTGGAATTGCATCGGAATTTAATACAAAAGGCACAATGCCGACGTAAGTACAACAGGACTGACACTCTCACTTTCAATGATTTGAACCTTTCCTGTGAGTCCAGTTTCAGATTCCGATGCTTCACTTCAGGTTTCCTGTATACCTTGCACCTTCTTATTGACGATGAAACACAGAAATTGCATCGGAATTAAATTCAAAACGCACAATGCCGACTTAAGTACAAGGGGACTGACACTCTCACTTTCTATGATTTGAACCTCTCGTGTGAGTCCGGTTTTAGTTTCCGAAGCTTCACTTCAGGTTTACAGTATCCCTTGGACCTTCTTATTGACGATGAAACACAGTGTTTGCATCCGAATTTAATACAAAAGGTTCAATGCCGACTTAGGTACAAGAGGGCTGACACTCCAACATTCTATGATTTGAAACTCTCCTGTGAGTCCAGTTTTAGATTCCGATGCTTCACTACAGGTTTACTGTATCCCTTGGACCTTCTTATTGACGATGAAACACAGAAATCGCATCCGAATTTAATACAAAAATCACAATGGCGGCTTAAGTACAAGAGGACTGACACTCTCACTTTCTATGATTTGAAGCTCTTCTGTGAGTCCAGTGTTAGATTCCGATGCATCACTTCAGGTTTACTGTATCCCTTGGACCTTCTTATTGACGATGAAACACAGAAATTGCATCCGAATTTAATACAAAAATCACAATGCCGACTTAAGTACAAGAGGACTGACACTCTCACTTTCTATGATTTGAACATATCCTGTGAGTCCAGTTTTAGATTCCGATGCTTCACTTCAGGTTTACTGTATCCCTTGGACTTTCGTATTGACGATGAAACACAGAAATTGCATCCGAATGTAATACAAATGACACAATACCGACTTAAGTACAAGAGGACTGACACTCTCTCTTTCTATGATTTGAACCTCCCCTGTGAGTCCGGTTTTAAATTCCGATGCTTCACTCCAGGTTTACTGTATACCTTGCACCTTCTTATTGACGATGAAACATAGAAATTGCATCGGAATTTAATACAAAAGGCACAATGCCGACTTAAGTAAAAGAGGACCAACACTCTAACTTTCTATGATTTGAACCTCTCCTGTGAGTCTAGTTTTAGATTCTGATGCTTCGCTACAGGTTTACTGTATCCCTTGGACCTTCTTATTGACGATGAAACACAGAAATTGCATCCGAATTTAATACAAAAGGCACAATGCCAACTTAAGTACAAGAGGATTGACACTCTAACTTTCTATGGTTTGAACCTCTCCCGTGAGTCCAGTTTTAGATTCCGATGCTTCACTTCAGGTTTACTATATCCATTGGATCTTCTTATTGACGATGAAACACAGAAATTGCATCCGAATTTAATACAAATGCCACATTGCCGACTTAAGTACAAGAGGACTGACACTGTTACTTTCTATGATTTGAACCTTTCCTGTGAGTCCAGTTTTAGATTCTGATGCTTCACTTCAGGTTTACTGTATCCCTTGGACCTTCTTATTGACGATGAAACACAGAAATTGGATCCGAATTTAATACAAAAGGCACAATGGCGACTTAAGTACAAGAGGACTGACACTCTCCCTTTCTATGATTTGAACCTTTCATGTGAGTCTAGTTTCAGATTCCGATGCTTCACTTCGGGTTTACTGTATACCTTGCTCCTTCTTATTGACCATGAAACACAGAAATTGCATCGGAATTAAATTCATAAATCACAATGCCGACTTAAGTACAAGAGGACTGACACTATAACTTTCTATGATTTGAACCTCTCCTGTGAGTCCAGTTTTAGATTCCGATGCTTCACTTCAGGTTTACTTTATCCCTTGGACCTTCTTATTGACGATGAAACACAGAGTTTGCATCCGAATTTAATACAAAATGCACAATGCCGACTTAAGTACAAGAGAACTGACACTCTCTCTTTCTATTATTTGAACCTCTCCTGTGAGTCCGGTTTTAAATTCCGATGCTTCACTCCAGGTTTACTGTATACCTTGCACCTTCTTATTGACGATGAAACAGAGGAATTGCATCGGAATTTAATACAAAAGGCACAATTCCAACATAAGTACAAGAGGACTGACACTCTCACTTTCAATGATTTGAAACTTTCCTGTGAGTCCAGCTTCAGATTCCGATGCTTCACTTCAGGTTTACTGTATACCTTGCTCCTTCTTATTGACCATGAAACACAGAAATTGCATCGGAATTAAATTCATAAATCACAATGCCGACTTAAGTACAAGAGGACTGACACTATAACTTTCTATGATTTGAACCTCTCCTGTGAGTCCAGTTTTAGATTCCGATGCTTCACTTCAGGTTTACTTTATCCCTTGGACCTTCTTATTGACGATGAAACACAGAGTTTGCATCCGAATTTAATACAAAATGCACAATGCCGACTTAAGTACAAGAGAACTGACACTCTAACTTTCTATGATTTGAACCTCTCCTGTGAGTCCAGTTTTAGATTCCGATGCTTCACTTCAGGTTTACTGTATACTTTGCACCTTCTTATTGACGATGAAAGACAGAAATTGCATCGGAATTAAATTCAAAATGCACAATGCCGACTTAAGTACAAGAGGACTGACACACTAACTGTCTATGATTTGAACCTCTCCTGTGAGTCCAGTTTAAGAATCCGATGCCTCACTTCAGGTTTACTGTATCCCTTGGACCTTCTTATTGACGATGAAACATAGAGTTTGAATCCGAATTTAATACAAAAGGTACAATGCCGACTTAAGTACAAGAGGACTGACACTCTAACTTTCTATGTTTTGAACCTCTGCTGTGAGTCCAGTTTAATAATCCGATGCTTCACTTCAGGTTTACTGTATCCCTTGGACCTTCTTAATGACGATGAAACACAGAAATTGCATCCGAATTTAATACAAAAGGCACAATGGCGACTTAAGTACAAGAGGACTGACACTCTCTCTTTCTATGATTTGAACCTCTCCTGTGAGTCCAGTTTTAGATTCTGATGCTTCACTTCAGGTTAACTGTATCCCTTGGACCTCCTTATTGACGATGAAACACAGAAATTTCATCCGAATTTAATACAGAAAGCACAATGCCGACTTATGTAAAAGAGGACTGACACTCTAACTTTCTATGATTTGAACCTCTCCTACAAGTCCAGTTTTAGATTCCGATGCTTCACTTCAGGTTTACTGTATTCCTTGGACCTTCTTATTGACGATGAAACACAGAAAATGCACCCGAATTTAATACAAATGGCACAATACCGACTTAAGTACAAGAGGACTGACACTCTCACTATCTATGATTTGAACCCCTCCTGTGCGTCCAGTTATAGATTCCGATGCTTCACTTCACGTTTACTGTATGCCTTGGACCTTCTTATTGACGATGAAACACAGATATTGGATCCGAATTTAATACAAAAGACACAATGCCGACTTAAGTACAAGAGGACTGACACACTAACTTTCTATGTTTTGAACCTCTGCTGTGAGTCCAGTTTAAGAATCCGATGCTTCACTTCAGGTTTACTGTATCCCTTGGACCTTCTTAATGACGATGAAACACAGAAAATGCACCCGAATTTAATACAAATGGCACAATACCGACTTAAGTACAAGGGGACTGACACTCTCACATTCTATGATTTGAACCTCTCCTGTGAGTCCAGTTTTAGTTTCCGAAGCTTCACTTCAGGATTACTGTATCCCTTGGACCTTCTTATTGACGATGAAACACAGTGTTTGCATCCGAATTTAATACAAAAGGTTCAATGCCGACTTAAGTACAAGGGGGCTGACACTCCAACATTCTATGATTTGAAACTCTCCTGTGAGTCCAGTTTTAGATTCCGATGCTTCACTACAGGTTTACTGTATCCCTTGGACCTTCTTATTGACGATGAAACACAGAAATTGCATCCGAATTTAATACAAAAATCACAATGGCGACTTAAGTACAAGAGGACTGACACTCTCACTTTCTATGATTTGAAGCTCTTCTGTGAGTCCAGTGTTAGATTCCGATGCATCACTTCAGGTTTACTGTATCCCTTGGACCTTCTTATTGACGATGAAACACAGATATTGCATCCGAATTTAATACAAAAATCACAATGCCGACTTAAGTACAAGAGGACTGACACTCTCTTTTTCTATAATTTGAACATATCCTGTGAGTCCAGTTTTAGATTCCGATGCTTCACTTCAGGTTTACTGTATCCCTTGGACTTTCTTATTGACGATGAAACACAGAAATTGCATCCGAATGTAATACAAATGACACAATACCGACTTAAGTACAAGAGGACTGACACTCTCTCTCTCTATGATTTGAACCTCCCCTGTGAGTCCGGTTTTAAATTCCGATGCTTCACTCCAGGTTTACTGTATACCTTGCACCTTCTTATTGACGATGAAACATAGAAATTGCATCGGAATTTAATACAAAAGGCACAATGCCGACTTAAGTAAAAGAGGACAAACACTCTAACTTTCTATGATTTGAACCTCTCCTGTGAGTCTAGTTTTAGATACTGATGCTTCACTACAGGTTTACTGTATCCCTTGGACCTTCTTATTGACGATGAAACACAGAAATTGCATCCGAATTTAATACAAAAGGCACAATGCCAACTTAAGTACAAGAGGACTGATACTCTAACTTTCTATGATTTGAACCTCTCCCGTGAGTCCAGTTTTAGATTCCGATGCTTCACTTCAGGTTTACTATATCCATTGGATCTTCTTATTGACGATGAAACACAGAAATTGCATCCGAATTTAATACAAATGCCACATTGCCGACTTAAGTACAAGAGGACAGACACTGTCACTTTCTATGATTTGAACCTTTCCTGTGAGTCCAGTTTTAGATTCTGATGCTTCACTTCAGGTTTACTGTATCCCTTGGACCTTCTTATTGACGATGAAACACAGAAAATGCACCCGAATTTAATACAAATGGCACAATACCGACTTAAGTACAAGAGGACTGACACTCTCACTATCTATGATTTGAACCCCTCCTGTGCGTCCAGTTTTAGATTCCGATGCTTCACTTCAGGTTTACTGTATCCCTTGGACCTTCTTATTGACGATGAAACACAGAAATTGGATCCGAATTTAATACAAAAGGCACAATGGCGACTTAAGTACAAGAGGACTGACACTCTCACTTACTATGATTTGAACCTTTCATGTGAGTCCAGTTTCAGATTCCGATGCTTCACTTCAGGTTTACTGTATACCTTGCTCCTTCTTATTAACGATGAAACACAGAAATTGCATCGGAATTAAATTCAAAAGGCACAATGCCGAATTAAGTACAAGAGGACTGACACTCTCACTTTCTATGATTTGAACCTCTCCTGTGAGTCCAGTTTTAGATTCCGATGCTTCACTTCAGGTTTACTGTATCCCTTGGACCTACTTATTGACGATGAAACACAGAAATTGCATCGGAATTAAATTCAAAAGGCACAATGCCAACTTAAGTACAAGAGGACTGATACTCTAACTTTCTATGATTTGAACCTCTCCCGTGAGTCCAGTTTTAGATTCCGATGCTTCACTTCAGGTTTACTATATCCCTTGGACCTTCCTATTGACGATGAAACACAGTGTTTGCATCCGAATTTAACACAAAAGGTTCAATGCCGACTTAAGTACAAGAGGACCGACACTCTAACTTTCTATGATTTGAACCTCTCCTTTGAGTCCAGTTTTAGATTCCGATGCTTCACTACAGGTTTACTGTATCCCTTGGACCTACTTATTGACGATGAAACACAGAAATTGCATCCGAATTTAATACAAAAATCACAATGGCGACTTAAGTACAAGAGGAGTGACACTCTAACTTTCTATGATTTGAATCTCTCCTGTGAGTCCAGTTTTAGATTCCGATGTTTCACTTCAGGTTTACTGTATCCCTTGGACCTTCTTATTGACTATGAAACACAGGAATTGCATCCGAATTTAATACAAATAGCACAATGCCGACTTAAGTACAAGAGGACTGACACTCTCTCTTTCTATTGTTTGAACCTCTCCTGTGAGTCCGGTTTTAAATTCCGATGCTTCACTCCAGGTTTACTGTATACCTTGCACCTTCTTATTGACGATGAAACAGAGGAATTGCATCGGAATTTAATACAAAAGGCACAATGCCAACATAAGTACAAGAGGACTGACACTTATCACTTTCAATGATTTGAACCTTTCCTGTGAGTCCAGTTTCAGATTCCGATGCTTCACTTCAGGTTTACTGTATACCTTGCTCCTTCTTATTGACGATGAAACACAGAAATTGCATCGGAATTAATTCAAAAGGCACAATGCGACTTAAGTAAAGAGGACTGACTTTTCTATCTTCTATGATTTGAACCTCTCCTGCAAGTCCAGTTTTAGATTCCGATGCTTCACTTCAGGTTTACTGTATACCTTGGACCTTCTTATTGACGATAAAACACAGAAATTGCATCCGAATTTAATACAAAAGGCACAATACCGACTTAAGTACAAGAGGAGTGCCACTCTAACTTTCTATGATTTGAATCTCTCCTGTGAGTCCAGTTTTAGATTCCGATGTTTCACTTCAGGTTTACTGTTTCCCTTGGACCTTCTTATTGACTATGAAACACAGGATTTGCATCCGAATTTAATACAAATAGCACAATGCCGACTTAAGTACAAGAGGACTGACACTCTCTCTTTCTATGATTTGAACCTCTCCTGTGAGTCCGGTTTTAAATTCCGATGCTTCACTCCAGGTTTACTGTATACCCTTGCACCTTCTTCTTGACGATGAAACATAGGAATTGCATCGGAATTTAATACAAAAGGCACAATGCCGACGTAAGCACAACAGGACTGACACTCTCACTTTCAATGATTTGAACCTTTCCTGTGAGTCCAGTTTCAGATTCCGATGCTTCACTTCAGATTTCCTGTATACCTTGCACCTTCTTATTGACGATGAAACACAGAAATTGCATCGGAATTAAATTCAAAACGCACAATGCCGACTTAAGTACAAGGGGACTGACACTCTCACTTTCTATGATTTGAACCACTCCTGTGAGTCCAGTTTTAGTTTCCGAAGCTTCACTTCAGGTTTACTGTATCCCTTGGACCTTCTTATTGACGATGAAACACAGTGTTTGCATCCGAATTTAATACAAAAGGTTCAATGCCGACTTAAGTACAAGAGGGCTGACACTCCAACATTCTATGATTTGAAACTCTCCTGTGAGTCCGAGTTTTAGATTCCGATGCTTCACTACAGGTTTACTGTATCCCTTGGACCTTCTTATTGACGATGAAACACAGAAATTGCATCCGAATTTAATACAAAAATCACAATGGCGACTTAAGTACAAGAGGACTGACACTCTCACTTTCCATGATTTGAAGCTCTTCTGTGAGTCCAGTGTTAGATTCCGATGGATCACTTCAGGTTTACTGTATCCCTTGGACCTTCTTATTGACGATGAAACACAGAAATGCATCTGAATTTAATACAAAAATCACAATGCCGACTTAGGTACAAGAGGACTGACACTCTCACTTTCTATGATTTGAACATATCCTGTGAGTCCAGTTTTAGATTCCGATGCTTCACTTCAGGTTTACAGTATCCCTTGGACTTTCTTATTGACGATGAAACACAGAAATTGCATCCGAATGTAATACGAAATGACACAATACCGACTTAAGTACAAGAGGACTGACACTCCCTCTTTCTATGATTTGAACCTCCCCTGTGAGTCCGGTTTTAAATTCCGATGCTTCACTCCAGGTTTACTGTATACCTTGCACCTTCTTATTGACGATGAAACATAGAAATTGCATCGGAATTTAATACAAAAGGCACAATGCCGACTTAAGTAAAAGAGGACAAACACTCTAACTTTCTATGCTTTGAACCTCTCCTGTGAGTCTAGTTTTAGATTCTGATGCTTCACTACAGGTTTACTGTATCCCTTGGACATTCTTATTGACGATGAAACACAGAAATTGCATCCGAATTTAATACAAAAGGTACAATGCCACTTAAGTACAAGAGGACTGACACTCTAACTTTCTATGATTTGAACCTCTCCCGTGAGTCCAGTTTTAGATTCCGATGCTTCACTTCAGGTTTACTATATCCATTGGATCTTCTTATTGACGATGAAACACAGAAATTGCATCCGAATTTAATACAAATGCCACATTGCCGACTTACGTACAAGAGGACTGACACTGTCACTTTCTATGATTTGAACCTTTCCTGTGAGTCCAGTTTTAGATTCTGATGCTTCACTTCAGGTTTACTGTATCCCTTGGACCTTCTTATTGACGATGAAACACAGAAAATGCACCCGAATTTAATACAAATGGCACAATACCGACTTAAGTACAAGAGGACTGACACTCTCACTATCTATGATTTGAACCCCTCCTGTGCGTCCAGGTTTTAGATTCCGATGCTTCACTTCATTTTTTACTGTATCCCTTGGACCTTCTTATTGACGATGAAACACAGAAATTGGATCCGAATTTAATACAAAAGGCACAATGGCGACTTAAGTACAAGAGGACTGACACTCTCACTTTCTATGATTTGAACCTTTCATG
Source organism: Schistocerca americana (assembly GCF_021461395.2). Classification (NCBI taxonomy): domain Eukaryota; kingdom Metazoa; phylum Arthropoda; class Insecta; order Orthoptera; family Acrididae; genus Schistocerca; species Schistocerca americana. The sequence continues at coordinate 3,401,596 of NW_025725994.1, read as the reverse complement.
TGAGTCTAGTTTCAGACTCCGATGCTTCACTTCAGGTTTACTGTATACCTTGCTCCTTCTTATTAACGATGAAACACAGAAATTGCATCGGAATTAAATTCAAAAGGCACAATGCCGAATTAAGTACAAGAGGACTGACACTCTCACTTTCTATGATTTGAACCTCTCCTGTGAGTCCTGTTTTAGATTCCGATGCTTCACTTCAGGTTTACTGTATCCCTTGGACCTTGTTATTGACGATGAAACACAGTGTTTGCATCCGAATTTAACACAAAAGGTTCAATGCCGACTTAAGTACAAGAGGACTGACACTCTAACTTTCTATGATTTGAACCTCTCCTGTGAGTCCAGTTTTAGATTCCGATGCTTCACTACAGGTTTACTGTATCCCTTGGACCTTCTTATTGACGATGAAGCACAGAAATTGCATCCGAATTTAATACAAAAATCACAATGGCGACTTAAGTACAAGAGGAGCGACACTCTATCTTTCTATGATTTGAATCTCTCCTGTGAGTCCAGTTTTAGATTCCGATGTTTCACTTCAGGTTTACTGTATCCCTTGGACCTTCTTATTGACTATGAAACACAGGAATTGCATCCGAATTTAATACAAATAGCACAATGCCGACTTAAGTACAAGAGGACTGACACTCTCTCTTTCTATTATTTGAACCTCTCCTGTGAGTCCGGTTTTAAATTCCGATGCTTCACTCCAGGTTTACTGTATACCTTGCACCTTCTTATAGACGATGAAACAGAGGAATTGCATCGGAATTTAATACAAAAGGCACAATGCCAACATAAGTACAAGAGGACTGACACTCTCACTTTCAATGATTTGAACCTTTCCTGTGAGTCCAGTTTCAGATTCCGATGCTGCACTTCAGGTTTACTGTATACCTTGCTCCTTCTTATTGACGATGAAACACAGAAATTGCATCGGAATTAAATTCAAAAGGCACAATGCCGACTTAAGTAAAAGAGGACTGACTTTCTAACTTTCTATGATTTGAACCTCTCCTGCAAGTCCAGTTTTAAATTCCGATGCTTCACTTCAGGTTTACTGTATACCTTGGACCTTCTAATTGACGATAAAACACAGAAATTGCATCCGAATTTAATACAAAAGGCACAATACCGACTTAAGTACAAGATTAGTGCCACTCTAACTTTCTATGATTTGAATCTCTCCTGTGAGTCCAGTTTTAGATTCCGATGTTTCACTTCAGGTTTACTGTTTCCCTTGGACCTTCTTATTGACTATGAAACACAGGATTTGCATCCGAAATTAATACAAATAGCACAATGCCGATTTAAGTACAAGAGGACTGACACTCTCTCTTTCTATGATTTGAACCTCTCCTGTGAGTCCGGTTTTAAATTCCGATGCTGCACTTCAGGTTTACTGTATACCTTGCTCCTTCTTATTGACGATGAAACACAGAAATTGCATCGGAATTAAATTCAAAAGGCACAATGCCGACTTAAGTACAAGGGGACTGACACTCTCACTTTCTATGATTTGAACCTCTCCTGTGAGTCCGGTTTTAGGTTCCGATGCTTCACTTTAGGTTTACTGTATACCTTGCACCTTCGTATTGACGATGAAACACAGAAATTGCATCCGAATTTAATACAAAAGGCACAATGCCGACTTATGTACAAGAGGACTGAGATTCTAACTTTCTATGATTTGAACCCATCCTGTGAGTCCAGTTTTAGATTCCGATCCTTCACTTCAGGTTCACTGTATCCCTTGGACTTTCTTATTGACGATAAAACACAGAAATTGCATCCGAATGTAATACAAATGGCACAATACCGACTTAAGTACAAGAGGAGTAACACTCTAACTATCTATGATTTGAACCTATCCTGTGAGTCCAGTTTTAGATTCAGATGCTTCACTTCAGGTTTACTGTATCCCTTGGACTTTCTTATTGAGGATGAAACACAGATATTGCATCCGAATGTAATACAAATGGCACAATACCGACTTAAGTACAAGAGGACTGACACTCTCACTTTCTATGATTTGAACCTCTCCTGTGAGTCCAGTTTTAGATTCCGATGCTTCACCTCAGGTTTACTGTATCCCTTGGACCTTCTTATTGACGATGAAACACAGAAATTGCATCCGAATTTAATACAAAAGGCACAATACCGACTTATGTACAAGAGGAGTGGCACTTGAACATTCTATGATTTGAATCTCTCCTGTGAGTCCAGTTTTAGATGCCGAAGCTATACTTCATGTTTACTGTATCTCTTGGACCTACTTATTGACGATGAAACACAGAAATTGCATCGGAATTTAATTCAAAAGGCACAATGCCGACCTAAGTAGAAGAGGACTGACACTCTCACCTTCTATTATTTGAACCTCTCCTGTGAGTCCGGTTTTAATTTCCGATGCTTCACTCCAGGTTTACTGTATACCTTGCACCTCCTTATTGACGATGAAACATAGAAATTGCATCGGAATATAATACAAAAGGCACAATGCCGACTTAAGTAAAAGAGGACAAAAACTCTAACTTTCTATGATTTAAACCTCTCCTGTGAGTCTAGTTTTAGATTCCGATGCTTCACTTCAGGTTTACTGTATCCCTTGGTTCTTCTTAATGACGATGAAACACAGAAATTGCATTCGAATTTAATACAAAAGCACAATGCCGACTTAAGTACAAGAGGACTGACACTCTAACATTCTATGATTTGACCTCTCCCGTGGGTCCAGTTTAAGATTCCGATGCTTCACTTCAGGTTTACTATATCCCTTGGACCTTCTTATTGACGATGAAACACAGAGTTTGCATCCGAATTATTACAAAAGGCACAATGCCGACTTAAGTACAAGAGTAATGACACTATAACTTTCTATGATTTATACCCCTCCTGTGAGTCCAGTTTTAGATTCCGATGTTTCACTTCAGGTTTACTGTATCCCTTGGACCTTCTTATTGACGATGAAACACAGAAATTGGATCCGAATTTAATACAAAAGGCACAATGGCGACTTAAGTACAAGAGGACTGACACTCTCACTTTCAATGATTTGAACCTCTCCTGTGAGTCCAGTTTCAGATTCCGATGCTTCACTTCAGATTTACTGTATACCTTGGACCTTCTTATTGACGATGAAACACAGTGTTTGCATCCGAATTTAATACAAAAGGTTCAAAGCCGACTTAAGTACAAGAGGACTGACACTCTAACTTCCTATGATTTGAACCTCTCCTGTGAGTCCAGTTTTAGATTCCGATGATTCACTACAGGTTTACTGTATCCCTTGGTCCTTCTTATTGACGATGAAACACAGAAATTGCATCCGAATTTAATACAAAAATCACAATAGCGACTTAAGTACAAGAGGACTGACATTCTAACTTTCTATGATTTGAACCTCTCCTGTGAGTCTAGTTTTAGACTCCGATGCGTCACTTCAGGTTTACTGTATCCCTTGGACCTTCTTATTGACGATGAAACACAGTAATTGCATCCGAATTTAATACAAAAGGCGCAATGGCGACTTAAGTACAAGAGGACTGACACACTCTCTTTCTACGATTTGAACCTCTCCTGTGAGTCCAGTTTTAGATTCTGATGCTTCACTTCAGGTTTACTGTATCCCTTGGACCTTCTTATTGACGATGAAACACAGAAATTTCATCCGAATTTACTACAAAAGGCACAATGCCGACTTAAGTAAAAGAGGACTGACACTCTAACTTTCTATGATTTGAACCTCTCCTGCAAGTCCAGTTTTAGATTACGATGCTTCACTTCAGGTTTACTGTATACCTTGGACCGTCTTATTGACGATAAAACACAGAAATTGCATCCGAATTTAATACAAAAGGCACAATATCGACTTAAGTACAAGAGGAGTGACACTCTAACTTTCTATGATTTGAATCTCTCCTGTGAGTCCAGTTTTAGATTCCGATGTTTCGCTTCAGGTTTCCTGTATCCCTTGGACCTTCTTATTGACTATGAAACACAGGAATTGCATCCGAATTTAATACAAATGGCACAATGCCGACTTAAGTACAAGAGGACTGACACTCTCTCTTTCTATGATTTGAACCTCTCCTGTGAGTCCGGTTTTAATTTCCGATGCTTCACTCCAGGTTTACTGTATACCTTGCACCTTCTTATTGACGATGAAACATAGAAATTGCATCGGAATTTAATACAAAAGGCACAATGCCGACTTAAGTAAAAGAGGACAAACACTCTAACTTTCTATGATTTGAACCTCTCCCGTGAGTCCAGTTTTAGATTCCGATGCTTCACTTCAGGTTTACTATATCCCTTGGACCTTCTTATTGACGATGAAACACAGAAATTGCATCCGAATTTAATTCAAATGCCACAATGCCGACTTAAGTACAAGAGGACTGACACTGTCACTTTCTATGATTTGAACCTTTCCTGTGAGTCCAGTTTTAGATTCCGATGCTTCACTTCAGGTTTACTGTATCCCTTGGACCTTCTTACTGACGATGAAATACAGAAATTGCACCCGAATTTAATACAAATGGCACAATACCGACTTAAGTACAAGAGGACTGACACTCTCACTATCTATGATTTTAACCTCTATGTGAGACCAGTTTTAGATTCCGATGCTTCACTTCAGGTTTACTGTATCACTTGGACCTTCTTATTGACGATGAAACACAGAGTTTGCATCCGAATTTAATACAAAAGGCACAATGCCGGCTTAAGTACAAGAGTAATGACACTATAACTTTCTATGATTTGAACCGCTCCTGTGAGTCCAGTTTTAGATTCCGATGTTTCACTTCAGGTTTACTGTATCCCTTGGACCTTCTTATTGACGATGAAACACAAAAATTGGATCCGAATTTAATACAAAAGGCACAATGGGGACTTAAGTACAAGAGGACTGACACCCTCACTTTCAATGATTTGAACCTCTCCTGGGAGTCCAGTTTCAGATTCCGATGCTTCACTTCAGGTTTACTGTATACCATGCAAATTCTTATTGACGATGAAACACAGAAATTGCATCGGAATTAAATTCAAAAGGCACAATGCCGACTTAAGTACAAGAGGACTGACACTCTCACTTTCTATGATTCGAACCTCTCCTGTAAGTCCAGTTCTAGATTCCGAAGCTTCACTTCCGGTTTACTGTATCCCTTGGACCTTCTTATTGACGATGAAACACAGTGTTAGCATCCGAATTTAATACAAATGGTTCAATGCCGACTTAAGTACAAGAGGACTGACACTCTCACTTCTATGATTTGAACATCTCCTGTGAGTCCAGTTTTAGATTCCGATGCTTCACTACAGGTTTACTGTATCCCTTGGACCTTCTTATTTACGATGAAACACAGAAATTGCATCCGAACTTAATACAAAATTCACAATGGCGACTTAAGTACAAGAGGACAGACATTCTAATTTTCTATGATTTGAACCTCTCCTGTGAGTCTAGTTTTAGATTCCGATGCTTCACTTCAGGTTTACTGTATCCCTTGGACCTTCATATTGACGATGAAACACAGTAATTGCATCCGAATTTAATACAAAAGGCACAATGGCGACTTAAGTACAAGAGGACTGACACACTCTCTTTTTTATGATTTGAACCTCTCCTGTGAGTCCAGTTTTAGATTCTGATGCTTCACTTCAGGTTTACTGTATCCCTTGGACCTTCTTATTGACGATGAAACACAGAAATTTCATCCGAATTTAATACAAACGGCACAATGCCGACTTAAGTAAAAGAGGACTGACACTCTAACTTTCTATGATTTGAACCTCTCCTTTGAGTCCAGTTTCAGATTCCGATGCTTCACTTCAGGTTTACTGTATACCTTGGACCTTCTTATTGACTATGAAACACAGGAATTGCATCCGAATTTAATACAAATGGCACAACGCCGACTTAAGTACAAGAGGACTGACACTCAAACTTTCTATGATTTGAACCTCTCCCGTGAGTCCAGTTTTAGATTCCGATGCTTCACTTCAGGTTTACTATATCCCTTGGACCTTCTTATTGACGATGAAACACAGAAATTGCATCCGAATTTAATACAAATGCCACAATGCCGACTTAAGTACAAGAGGACTGACACTGTCACTTTCTATGATTTGAACCTTTCCTGTGAGTCCAGTTTTAGATTCCGATGCTTCACTTCAGGTTTACTGTATCCCTTGGACCTTCTTACTGACGATGAAATACAGAAATTGCACCCGAATTTAATACAAATGGCACAATACCGACTTAAGTACAAGAGGACTGACACTCTCACTATCTATGATTTTAACCTCTATGTGAGACCAGTTTTAGATTCCGATGGTTCACTTCAGGTTTACTGTATCACTTGGACCTTCTTATTGACGATGAAACACAGAGTTTGCATCCGAATTTAATACAAAAGGCACAATGCCGACTTAAGTACAAGAGTAATGACTCTATAACTTTCTATGATTTGAACCGCTCCTGTGAGTCCAGTTTTAGATTCCGATGTTTCACTTCAGGTTTACTGTATCCCTTGGACCTTCTTATTGACGATGAAACACAGAAATTGGATCCGAATTTAATACAAAAGGCACAATGGGGACTTAAGTACAAGAGGACTGACACTCTCACTTTCAATGATTTGAACCTCTCCTGTGAGTCCAGTTTCAGATTCCGATGCTTCACTTCAGGTTTACTGTATACCATGCAAATTCTTATTGACGATGAAACACAGAAATTGCATCGGAATTAAATTCAAAAGGCACAATGCCGACTTAAGTACAAGAGGACTGACACTCTCACTTTCTATGATTTGAACCTCTCCTGTAAGTCCAGTTTTAGATTCCGAAGCTTCACTTCAGGTTTACTGTATCCCTTGGACCTTCTTATTGACGATGAAACACAGTGTTAGCATCCGAATTTAATACAAATGGTTCAATGCCGACTTAAGTACAAGAGGACTGACACTCTCACTACTATGATTTGAACCTCTCCTGTGAGTCCAGTTTTAGATTCCGATGCTTCACTACAGGTTTACTGTATCCCTTGGACCTTCTTATTTACGATGAAACACAGAAATTGCATCCGAATTTAATACAAAATTCACAATGGCGACTTAAGTACAAGAGGACTGACATTCTAATTTTCTATGATTTGAACCTCTCCTGTGAGTCTAGTTTTAGATTCCGATGCTTCACTTCAGGTTTACTGTATCCCTTGGACCTTCATATTGACGATGAAACACAGTAATTGCATCCGAATTTAATACAAAAGGCACAATGGCGACTTAAGTACAAGAGGACTGACACACTCTCTTTTTTATGATTTGAACCTCTCCTGTGAGTCCAGTTTTAGATTCTGATGCTTCACTTCAGGTTTACTGTATCCCTTGGACCTTCTTATTGACGATGAAACACAGATTTTACATCCGAATTTAATACAAACGGCACAATGCCGACTTAAGTAAAAGAGGACTGACACTCTAACTTTCTATGATTTGAACCTCTCTTTTGACTCCAGTTTTAGATTCCGATGCTTCACTTCAGGTTTACTGTATACCTTGGACCTTCTTATTGACGATAAAACACAGAAATTGCATCCGAATTTAATACAAAAGGCACAATACCGACTTAAGTACAAGAGGAGTGACACTCTAACTTTCAATGATTTGAATCTCTCCTGTGAGTCCAGTTTTAGATTCCGATGTTTCACTTCAGGTTTCCTGTATCCCTTGGACCTTCTTATTGACTATGAAACACAGGAATTGAATCCGAATTTAATACAAATGGCACAACGCCGACTTAAGTACAAGAGGACTGACACTCTTTCTTTCTATGATTTTAACCTCTCCTGTGAGTCCGGTTTTAATTTCCGATGCTTCACTCCAGGTTTACTGTATACCTTGCACCTTCTTATTGACGATGAAACATAGAAATTGCATCGGAATTTAATACAAAAGGCACAATGCCGACTTAAGTAAAAGAGGACAAACACTCTAACTTTCTATGATTTGAACCTCTCGTGTGAGTCTAGTTTTGGATTCCGATGCTTCACATCAGGTTTACTGTATCCCCTGGACCTTCTTATTGACAATGAAACACAGAAATTGCATCCGAATTTAATACAAAAGGCACAATGCCGACTTAAGTACAAGAGGACTGACACTCTAACTTTCTATGATTTGAACCTCTCCCGCGAGTCCAGTTTTAGATTCCGATGCTTCACTTCAGGTTTACTATATCCCTTGGACCTTCTTATTGACGATGAAACACAGAAATTGCATCCGAATTTAATACAAATGCCACAGTGCCGACTTAAGTACAAGAGGACTGACACTGTCACTTTCTATGATTTGAACCTTTCCTGTGAGTCCAGTTTTCGATTCCGATGCTTCATTTCAGGTTTACTGTATCCCTTGGACCTTCTTACTGACGATGAAACACAGAAATTGTACCCGAATTTAATACAAATGGCACAATACCGACTTAAGTACAAGAGGACTGACACTCTCACTATCTATGATTTTAACCTCTAATGTGAGACCAGTTTCAGATTCCGATGCTTCACTTCAGGTTTACTGTATCACTTGGACCTTCTAATTGACGATGAAACACAGAGTTTGCATCCGAATTTAATACAAAAGGCTCAATGCCGACTTAAGTACAAGAGTAATGACACTCTAACTTTCTATGATTTGAACCTCTCCTGTGAGTCCAGTTTTAGATTCCGATGTTTCACTTCAGGTTTACTGTATCCCTTGGACCTTCTTATTGACGATGAAACACAGAAATTGGATCCGAATTTAATAAAAAAGGCACAATGGCGACTTAAGTACAAGAGGACTGACACTCTCACTTTCAATGATTTGAACCTCTCCTGTGAGTCCAGTTTCAGATTCCGATGCTTCACTTCAGGTTTACTACATACCATGCAAATTCTTATTGACGATGAAACACAGAAATTGCATCGGAATTAAATTCAAAAGGCACAATGCCAACTTAAGTACAAGAGGACTGACACTCTCACTTTCTATGATTTGAACCTCTCCTGTAAGCCCAGTTTTAGATTCCGAAGCTTCACTTCAGGTTTACTGTATCCCTTGGACCTTCTTATTGACGATGAAACACAGTGTTTGCATCCGAATTTAATACAAATGGTTCAATGCCGACTTAAGTACAAGAGTACTGACACTCTAACTTTCTATGATTTGAACCTCTCCTGTGAGTCCAGTTTTAGATTCCGATGCTTCACTACAGGTTTACTGTATCCCTTGGACCTTCTTATTTACGATGAAACACAGAAATTGCATCCGAATTTAATACAAAATTCACAATGGCGACTTAAGTACAAGAGGACTGACATTCTAATTTTCTATGATTTGAACCTCTCCTGTGAGTCTAGTTTTAGATTCCGATGCTTCACTTCAGGTTTACTGTATCCCTTGGACCTTCATATTGACGATGAAACACAGTAATTGCATCCGAATTTAATACAAAAGGCACAATGGCGACTTAAGTACAAGAGGACTGACACACTCTCTTTTTTATGATTTGAACCTCTCCTGTGAGTCCAGTTTTAGATTCTGATGCTTCACTTCAGGTTTACTGTATCCCTTGGACCTTCTTATTGACGATGAAACACAGAAATTTCATCCGAATTTAATACAAACGGCACAATGCCGACCTAAGTAAAAGAGGACTGACACTCTAACTTTCTATGATTTGAACCTCTCGTGCGAGTCTAGTTTTGAATTCCGATGCTTCACTTCAGGTTTACTGTATCCCTTGGACCTTCTTATTGACAATGAAACACAGAAATTGCATCCGAATTTAATACAAAAGGCACAATGCCGACTTAAGTACAAGAGGACTGACACTCTAACTTTCTATGATTTGAACTTCTCCCGTGAGTCCAGTTTTAGATTCCGATGCTTCACTTCAGGTTTACTATATCCCTTGGACCTTCTTATTGACGATGAAACACAGAAATTGATCCGAATTTAATACAAATGCCACAATGCCGACTTAAGTACAAGAGGACTGACAGTGTCACTTTCTATGATTTGAACCTTTCCTGTGAGTCCAGTTTTAGATTCCGATGCTTCACTTCAGGTTAACTGTATCCCTTGGACCTTCTTACTGACGATGAAACACAGAAATTGCACCCGAATTTAATACAAATGGCACAATGCCGACTTAAGTACAAGAGGACTGACACTCTAACTATCTATGATTTTAACCTCTAATGTGAGACCAGTTTTAGATTCCGATGCTTCACTTCAGGTTTACTGTATCACTTGGACCTTCTTATTGACGATGAAACACAGAGTTTGCATTCGAATTTAATACAAAAGGCACAATGCCGACTTAAGTACAAGAGTAATGACACTCTAACTTTCTATGATTTGAACCTCTCCTGTGAGTCCAGTTTTAGATTCCGATGTTTCACTTCAGGTTTACTGTATCACTTGGACCTTCTTATTGACGATGAAACACAGAAATTCGATCCGAATTTAGTACAAAAGGCACAATGGCGACTTAAGTACAAGAGGACTGACACTCTCACTTTCAATGATTTGAACCTCTCCTGTGAGTCCAGTTTCAGATTCCGATGCTTCACTTCAGGTTTACTGTATACCTTGCAAATTCTTATTGACGATGAAACACAGAAATTGCATCGGAATTAAATTCAAAAGGCACAATGCCGACTTAAGTACAAGAGGACTGACACTCTCACTTTCTATGATTTGAACCTCTCCTGTGAGTCCAGTTTTAGATTCCGAAGCTTCACTTCAGGTTTACTGTATCCCTTGGACCTTCTTATTGACGATGAACACAGTGTTTGCATCCGAATTTAATACAAATGGTTCAATGACGAATTAAGTACAAGAGGACTGACACTCTCACTATCTATGATTTTAACCTCTAATGTGAGACCAGTTTTAGATTCCAATGCTTCACTTCAGGTTTACTGTATCACTTGGACCTTCTTATTGACGATGAAACACAGAGTTTGCATCCGAATTTAATACAAAAGGCACAATGCCGACTTAAGTACAAGAGTAATGACACTCTAACTTTCTATGATTTGAACCCCTCCTGTGAGTCCAGTTTTAGATTCCGATGCTTCACTTCAGGTTTACTGTATCCCTTGGAACTTCTTATTGACGATGAAACACAGAAATTGGATCCGAATTTAATACAAAAGGCACAATGGCGACTTAAGTACAAGCGGACTGACACTCTCACTTTCAATGATTTGAACTTCTCCTGTGAGTCTAGTTTCAGATTCCGATGCTTCACTTCAGGTTTACTGTATACCTTGCACCTTCTTATTGACGATGAAACACAGAAATTGCATCGGAATTAAATTCAAAAGGCACAATGCCGACTTAAGTACAAGAGGACTGACACTATAATTTTCTATGATTTGAATCTCTCCTGTGAGTCCAGTTTTAGATTCCGAAGCTTCACTTCAGGTTTACTGTATCCCTTGGACCTTCTTATTGACGATGAAACACAGTGTTTGCATCCGAATTTAATACAAAAGGTTCAATGCCGACTTAACTACAAGAGGACTGACACTCTAACTTTCTATGATTTGAACCTCTCCTGTGAGTCCAGTTTTAGATTCTGATGCTTCACTACAGGTTTACTGTATCCCTTGGACCTTCTTACTGACGATGAAACACAGAAATTGCATCCGAATTTAATACAAAAATCACAATGGTGACTTAAGTACAAGAGGACTGACATTCTAACTTTCTATGATTTGAACCTCTCCTGTGAGTCCAGTTTTAGTTTCCGATGCTTCACTTCAGGTTTACTGTATCCCTTGGACTTTCTTATTGACGATGAAACACAGAAATTGCATCCGAATGTAATACAAATGGCACAATACCGACTTAAGTACAAGAGGAGTGGCACTCTAACTTACTATGATTTGAACCTCTCCTGTGAGTCCAGTTTTAGATTCCGATGCTTCACTTCAGGTTTACTGTATACCTTTGACCATCTGATTGACGATGAAACACAGAAATTTTATCCAAATTTAATACAAATATCACAATGCCGTCTTAAGTACAGGAGGACTGACACTCTCACTTTCTATGATTTGAACCTCTCCTCTGAGTGCAGTTTTAGACTCCGATGCTTCACTTCAGGTTTACTGTATACCTTGCACCTTCTGATTGACGATGAAACACAGAAATTGCATCGGAATTTAATACAAAAGGCACAATGCCGACCTAAGTAAAAGAGGACTGACACTCTAACTTTCTATGATTTGAACCTGTCCAGTGAGTCCAGTTTTAGATTCCGATGCTTCACTTAAGGTATACTGTATCCCTTGGACCTTCTTATTGACGATGAAACACAGAAATTGCATCCGAATTTAATACAAAAGGCACAATACCGACTTTTGTACAAGAGGAGTGACACTTTAACTTTCTATGATTGAATCTCTCCTGTGAGTCCAGTTTTAGATTCCGATGCTTCACTTCATGTTTACTGTATCCCTTGGACCTACTTATTGACGATGAAACACAGAAATTGCATCGGAATTTAATTCAAAAGGCACAATGCAGACCTAAGTAGAAGAGGATTGACACTCTCACTTTCTATTATTTGAACCCCTCCTGTGAGTCCAGTTTTAGATTCCGATGGTTCACTTCAGGTTTACTGTATACCTTGCACCTTCTTATTGACGATGAAACACAGAAATTGCATCAGAATTAAATTCAAAAGGCACAATGCCGACTTAAGTACAAGAGGACTGACACTCTCACTTTCTATGATTTGAAACTCTCCTATGAGTCCAGTTTTAGATTCCGATGCTTCACTTCAGGTTTGCTGTATCCCTTGGACCTTCTTACTGACGATGAAACACAGTGTTTGCATCCGAATTTAATGCAAAAGGTACAATGCCGACTTAAGTACAAGAGGTTTGACACTCTAACTTTCTATGTTTTGAACCTGTCCTGTGAGTGCAGTTTACGATTCCGATGCTTCACTTCAGGTTTACTGTATCCCTTGGACCTTCTTATTGACGATGAAACACAGAAATTGCATCCGTATTTAATCCAAAAATCACAATGGCGACTTAAGTACAAGAGGACCGACACTCTCACTTTCTACGATTTGAACCTCTCCTGTGAGTCCAGTTTCACATTCCGGTGCTTCACTTTAGGTTTACTGTATACCTTGCTCCTTCTGATTGACGATGAAACACAGAAATTGCATCGGAATTTAATACAAAAGGCACAATGCCGACTTAAGTAAAAGAGGACTGACACTCCAACTTTCTATGATTTGAACCTCTCCTGTGAGTCCAGTTTTAGATTCTGATGCTTCACTTCAGGTTTACTGTATCCCTTGGACCTTCTTATAGACGATGAAACACAGAAATTGCATCCGAATTTAATACAAAAGGCACAATGCCGACTTAAGTAAAAGAGGACTGACACTCTAACATTCTATGATTTAAGCCTCTCCTGCAAGTCAAGTTTTAGATTCCGATGCTTCAGTTAAGGTTTACTGTATCCCTTGGACCTTCTTATTGACGATGAAACACAGAAATTGCATCCGAATTTAATAGAAAAGGCACAATACCGATTTAAGTACAAGAGGAGTGACACTCTAACTTTCTATGATTTGAATCTCTCCTGTGAGTACAGTTTTAGATTCCGATGCTTCACTTCAGGTTTACTGTATCCCTTGGACCTTCTTATTGACGTTGAAACACAGAAATTGCATCGGAATTAAATTCAAAATGCACAATGCCGACCTAAGTAGTAGACGACTGACACTCTCACTTTCTATGATTTGAACCTCTCCTGTTTGTCCGGTTTTAGATTCCGATGCTTCACTTCAGGTTTACTGTATACCTTGCACCTCCTTATTGACGATGAAACACAGAAATTGCATCGGAATTAAATTCAAAAGGCACAATGCCGATTTAAGTAAAGAGGACTGACACTCTCACTTTCTATGATTTGAACCTCTCCTGTGAATCCAGTTTTAGATTCCGATGTTTCACTTCAGGTTTGCAGTATCCCTTGGACCTTCTTATTGTCGATGAAACACAGAGTTTGCAACCGAATTTAATACAAAAGCTACAATGCCGACTTAAGTTCAAGAGGACAGACACTCTACCTTTCTATGATTTAAACCTCTCCTGTGAGTCTAGTTTAAGATTCCGATGCTTCACTTCAGGTTTACTGTATCTCTTGGACCTTCTTATTGACGATGAAACACAGAAATTGCATCCGAATTTAATACAAAAATCACAATGGCGGCTTAAGTACAAGAGGACTGACACTCTCACTTTCTATGATTTGAACCTCTCCTGTGAGTCCAGTTTTAGATTCCGATGCTTCACTTCAGGTTTACTGTATCCCTACGACCTGCTTATTGACGATGAAACACAGAAATTGCATCCGAATTTAATACAAATGCCACAATGCCGACTTAAGTACAAGAGGACTGACACTCTCATTTTCTATGATTTGAACCGCTCCTGTTAGTCCAGATTTAGATTCCGATGTTTCACTTCAGGTTTACTGTATACCTTGCACCTTCTTATTGACGATGAAACACAGAAATTGCATCCGAATTTAACACAAAAAGCACAATGCCGACTAAAGTACAAGAGGACAGACACTCTAACTTTCTATGATTGAAACCTCTCCTGTGAGTCCAGGTTTAGATTCCGATGCTTCACTTCAGGTTTACTGTAGCCCTTGGAGCTTCGTATTGACGATAAAACACAGAAATTGCACCCGAATTCAATACAACAGGCACAATACCAACTCAAGTACAAGAGGAGTGACACTCTAACTTTCTATGATTTGAACCTCTCCCGCGAGTCCAGTTTTAGATTCCGATGCTTCACTTCAGGTTTACTGTATCCCTTGGACCTTCTTATTGACGATGAAACACAGTGTTTGCATCCGAATTTAATACAAATGGTTCAATGCCGACTTAAGTACAAGAGGACTGACACTCTAACTTTCTATGATTTGAACCTCTCCTGTGAGTCCAGTTTTAGATTCCGATGCTTCACTACAGGTTTACTGTATCCCTTGGACCTTCTTATTTACGATGAAACACAGAAATTGCATCCGAATTTAATACAAAATTCACAATGGCGACTTAAGTACAAGAGGACTGACATTCTAATTTTCTATGATTTGAACCTCTCCTGTGAGTCTAGTTTTAGATTCCGATGCTTCACTTCAGGTTTACTGTATCCCTTGGACCTTCATATTGACGATGAAACACAGTAATTGCATCCGAATTTAATACAAAAGGCACAATGGCGACTTAAGTACAAGAGGACTGACACACTCTCTTTTTTATGATTTGAACCTCTCCTGTGAGTCCAGTTTTAGATTCTGATGCTTCACTTCAGGTTTACTGTATCCCTTGGACCTTCTTATTGACGATGAAACACAGAAATTTCATCCGAATTTAATACAAACGGCACAATGCCGACCTAAGTAAAAGAGGACTGACACTCTAACTTTCTATGATTTGAACCTCTCGTGCGAGTCTAGTTTTGAATTCCGATGCTTCACTTCAGGTTTACTGTATCCCTTGGACCTTCTTATTGACAATGAAACACAGAAATTGCATCCGAATTTAATACAAAAGGCACAATGCCGACTTAAGTACAAGAGGACTGACACTCTAACTTTCTATGATTTGAACCTCTCCCGTGAGTCCAGTTTTAGATTCCGATGCTTCACTTCAGGTTTACTATATCCCTTGGACCTTCTTATTGACGATGAAACACAGAAATTGATCCGAATTTAATACAAATGCCACAATGCCGACTTAAGTACAAGAGGACTGACAGTGTCACTTTCTATGATTTGAACCTTTCCTGTGAGTCCAGTTTTAGATTCCGATGCTTCACTTCAGGTTAACTGTATCCCTTGGACCTTCTTACTGACGATGAAACACAGAAATTGCACCCGAATTTAATACAAATGGCACAATACCGACTTAAGTACAAGAGGACTGACACTCTAACTATCTATGATTTTAACCTCTAATGTGAGACCAGTTTTAGATTCCGATGCTTCACTTCAGGTTTACTGTATCACTTGGACCTTCTTATTGACGATGAAACACAGAGTTTGCATTCGAATTTAATACAAAAGGCACAATGCCGACTTAAGTACAAGAGTAATGACACTCTAACTTTCTATGATTTGAACCTCTCCTGTGAGTCCAGTTTTAGATTCCGATGTTTCACTTCAGGTTTACTGTATCACTTGGACCTTCTTATTGACGATGAAACACAGAAATTGGATCCGAATTTAGTACAAAAGGCACAATGGCGACTTAAGTACAAGAGGACTGACACTCTCACTTTCAATGATTTGAACCTCTCCTGTGAGTCCAGTTTCAGATTCCGATGCTTCACTTCAGGTTTACTGTATACCTTGCAAATTCTTATTGACGATGAAACACAGAAATTGCATCGGAATTAAATTCAAAAGGCACAATGCCGACTTAAGTACAAGAGGACTGACACTCTCACTTTCTATGATTTGAACCTCTCCTGTGAGTCCAGTTTTAGATTCCGAAGCTTCACTTCAGGTTTACTGTATCCCTTGGACCTTCTTATTGACGATGAACACAGTGTTTGCATCCGAATTTAATACAAATGGTTCAATGACGAATTAAGTACAAGAGGACTGACACTCTCACTATCTATGATTTTAACCTCTAATGTGAGACCAGTTTTAGATTCCAATGCTTCACTTCAGGTTTACTGTATCACTTGGACCTTCTTATTGACGATGAAACACAGAGTTTGCATCCGAATTTAATACAAAAGGCACAATGCCGACTTAAGTACAAGAGTAATGACACTCTAACTTTCTATGATTTGAACCCCTCCTGTGAGTCCAGTTTTAGATTCCGATGCTTCACTTCAGGTTTACTGTATCCCTTGGAACTTCTTATTGACGATGAAACACAGAAATTGGATCCGAATTTAATACAAAAGGCACAATGGCGACTTAAGTACAAGCGGACTGACACTCTCACTTTCAATGATTTGAACTTCTCCTGTGAGTCTAGTTTCAGATTCCGATGCTTCACTTCAGGTTTACTGTATACCTTGCACCTTCTTATTGACGATGAAACACAGAAATTGCATCGGAATTAAATTCAAAAGGCACAATGCCGACTTAAGTACAAGAGGACTGACACTATAATTTTCTATGATTTGAATCTCTCCTGTGAGTCCAGTTTTAGATTCCGAAGCTTCACTTCAGGTTTACTGTATCCCTTGGACCTTCTTATTGACGATGAAACACAGTGTTTGCATCCGAATTTAATACAAAAGGTTCAATGCCGACTTAACTACAAGAGGACTGACACTCTAACTTTCTATGATTTGAACCTCTCCTGTGAGTCCAGTTTTAGATTCTGATGCTTCACTACAGGTTTACTGTATCCCTTGGACCTTCTTACTGACGATGAAACACAGAAATTGCATCCGAATTTAATACAAAAATCACAATGGTGACTTAAGTACAAGAGGACTGACATTCTAACTTTCTATGATTTGAACCTCTCCTGTGAGTCCAGTTTTAGTTTCCGATGCTTCACTTCAGGTTTACTGTATCCCTTGGACTTTCTTATTGACGATGAAACACAGAAATTGCATCCGAATGTAATACAAATGGCACAATACCGACTTAAGTACAAGAGGAGTGGCACTCTAACTTACTATGATTTGAACCTCTCCTGTGAGTCCAGTTTTAGATTCCGATGCTTCACTTCAGGTTTACTGTATACCTTTGACCATCTGATTGACGATGAAACACAGAAATTTTATCCAAATTTAATACAAATATCACAATGCCGTCTTAAGTACAGGAGGACTGACACTCTCACTTTCTATGATTTGAACCTCTCCTCTGAGTGCAGTTTTAGACTCCGATGCTTCACTTCAGGTTTACTGTATACCTTGCACCTTCTGATTGACGATGAAACACAGAAATTGCATCGGAATTTAATACAAAAGGCACAATGCCGACCTAAGTAAAAGAGGACTGACACTCTAACTTTCTATGATTTGAACCTGTCCAGTGAGTCCAGTTTTAGATTCCGATGCTTCACTTAAGGTATACTGTATCCCTTGGACCTTCTTATTGACGATGAAACACAGAAATTGCATCCGAATTTAATACAAAAGGCACAATACCGACTTTTGTACAAGAGGAGTGACACTTTAACTTTCTATGATTGAATCTCTCCTGTGAGTCCAGTTTTAGATTCCGATGCTTCACTTCATGTTTACTGTATCCCTTGGACCTACTTATTGACGATGAAACACAGAAATTGCATCGGAATTTAATTCAAAAGGCACAATGCAGACCTAAGTAGAAGAGGATTGACACTCTCACTTTCTATTATTTGAACCCCTCCTGTGAGTCCAGTTTTAGATTCCGATGGTTCACTTCAGGTTTACTGTATACCTTGCACCTTCTTATTGACGATGAAACACAGAAATTGCATCAGAATTAAATTCAAAAGGCACAATGCCGACTTAAGTA
The DNA here is from genome assembly GCF_021461395.2 of Schistocerca americana. Lineage (NCBI taxonomy): Eukaryota > Metazoa > Arthropoda > Insecta > Orthoptera > Acrididae > Schistocerca > Schistocerca americana. The sequence continues at coordinate 3,383,012 of NW_025725994.1, read as the reverse complement.
CAAGAGGACTGACACTCTCACTTTCTATGATTTGAAACTCTCCTATGAGTCCAGTTTTAGATTCCGATGCTTCACTTCAGGTTTGCTGTATCCCTTGGACCTTCTTACTGACGATGAAACACAGTGTTTGCATCCGAATTTAATGCAAAAGGTACAATGCCGACTTAAGTACAAGAGGTTTGACACTCTAACTTTCTATGTTTTGAACCTGTCCTGTGAGTGCAGTTTACGATTCCGATGCTTCACTTCAGGTTTACTGTATCCCTTGGACCTTCTTATTGACGATGAAACACAGAAATTGCATCCGTATTTAATCCAAAAATCACAATGGCGACTTAAGTACAAGAGGACCGACACTCTCACTTTCTACGATTTGAACCTCTCCTGTGAGTCCAGTTTCACATTCCGGTGCTTCACTTTAGGTTTACTGTATACCTTGCTCCTTCTGATTGACGATGAAACACAGAAATTGCATCGGAATTTAATACAAAAGGCACAATGCCGACTTAAGTAAAAGAGGACTGACACTCCAACTTTCTATGATTTGAACCTCTCCTGTGAGTCCAGTTTTAGATTCTGATGCTTCACTTCAGGTTTACTGTATCCCTTGGACCTTCTTATAGACGATGAAACACAGAAATTGCATCCGAATTTAATACAAAAGGCACAATGCCGACTTAAGTAAAAGAGGACTGACACTCTAACATTCTATGATTTAAACCTCTCCTGCAAGTCAAGTTTTAGATTCCGATGCTTCAGTTAAGGTTTACTGTATCCCTTGGACCTTCTTATTGACGATGAAACACAGAAATTGCATCCGAATTTAATAGAAAAGGCACAATACCGATTTAAGTACAAGAGGAGTGACACTCTAACTTTCTATGATTTGAATCTCTCCTGTGAGTACAGTTTTAGATTCCGATGCTTCACTTCAGGTTTACTGTATCCCTTGGACCTTCTTATTGACGTTGAAACACAGAAATTGCATCGGAATTAAATTCAAAATGCACAATGCCGACCTAAGTAGTAGACGACTGACACTCTCACTTTCTATGATTTGAACCTCTCCTGTTTGTCCGGTTTTAGATTCCGATGCTTCACTTCAGGTTTACTGTATACCTTGCACCTCCTTATTGACGATGAAACACAGAAATTGCATCGGAATTAAATTCAAAAGGCACAATGCCGATTTAAGTAAAGAGGACTGACACTCTCACTTTCTATGATTTGAACCTCTCCTGTGAGTCCAGTTTTAGATTCCGATGTTTCACTTCAGGTTTGCAGTATCCCTTGGACCTTCTTATTGTCGATGAAACACAGAGTTTGCAACCGACTTTAATACAAAAGCTACAATGCCGACTTAAGTTCAAGAGGACAGACACTCTACCTTTCTATGATTTAAACCTCTCCTGTGAGTCTAGTTTAAGATTCCGATGCTTCACTTCAGGTTTACTGTATCTCTTGGACCTTCTTATTGACGATGAAACACAGAAATTGCATCCGAATTTAATACAAAAATCACAATGGCGGCTTAAGTACAAGAGGACTGACACTCTCACTTTCTATGATTTGAACCTCTCCTGTGAGTCCAGTTTTAGATTCCGATGCTTCACTTCAGGTTTACTGTATCCCTACGACCTGCTTATTGACGATGAAACACAGAAATTGCATCCGAATTTAATACAAATGCCACAATGCCGACTTAAGTACAAGAGGACTGACACTCTCATTTTCTATGATTTGAACCTCTCCTGTTAGTCCAGATTTAGATTCCGATGTTTCACTTCAGGTTTACTGTATACCTTGCACCTTCTTATTGACGATGAAACACAGAAATTGCATCCGAATTTAACACAAAAAGCACAATGCCGACTAAAGTACAAGAGGACAGACACTCTAACTTTCTATGATTGAAACCTCTCCTGTGAGTCCAGGTTTAGATTCCGATGCTTCACTTCAGGTTTACTGTAGCCCTTGGAGCTTCGTATTGACGATAAAACACAGAAATTGCACCCGAATTCAATACAACAGGCACAATACCAACTCAAGTACAAGAGGAGTGACACTCTAACTTTCTATGATTTGAACCTCTCCCGCGAGTCCAGTTTTAGATTCCGATGCTTCACTTCAGGTTTACTGTATCCCTTGGACCTTCATATTGACGATGAAACACAGTAATTGCATCCGAATTTAATACGAAAGGCACAATGGCGACTTAAGTACAAGAGGACTGACACACTCTCTTTTTTATGATTTGAACCTCTCCTGTGAGTCCAGTTTTAGATTCTGATGCTTCACTTCAGGTTTACTGTATCCCTTGGACCTTCTTATTGACGATGAAACACAGAAATTTCATCCGAATTTAATACAAACGGCACAATGCCGACTTAAGTAAAAGAGGACTGACACTCTAACTTTCTATGATTTGAACCTCTCGTGCGAGTCTAGTTTTGGATTCCGATGCTTCACTTCAGGTTTACTGTATCCCTTGGACCTTCTTATTGACAATGAAACACAGAAATTGCATCCGAATTTAATACAAAAGGCACAATGCCGACTTAAGTACAAGAGGACTGACACTCTAACTTTCTATGATTTGAACCTCTCCCGTGAGTCCAGTTTTAGATTCCGATGCTTCACTTCAGGTTTACTATATCCCTTGGACCTTCTTATTGACGATGAAACACAGAAATTGCATCCGAATTTAATACAAATGCCACAATGCCGACTTAAGTACAAGAGGACTGACACTGTCACTTTCTGTGATTTGAACCTTTCCTGTGAGTCCAGTTTTAGATTCCGATGCTTCACTTCAGGTTAACTGTATCCCTTGGACCTTCTTACTGACGATGAAACACAGAAATTGCACCCGAATTTAATACAAATGGCACAATACCGACTTAAGTACAAGAGGACTGACACTCTCACTATCTATGATTTTAACCTCTAATGTGAGACCAGTTTTAGATTCCGATGCTTCACTTCAGGTTTACTGTATCACTTGGACCTTCTTATTGACGATGAAACACAGAGTTTGCATTCGAATTTAATACAAAAGGCACAATGCCGACTTAAGTACAAGAGTAATGACACTCTAACTTTCTAAGATTTGAACCTCTCCTGTGAGTCCCGTTTTAGATTCCGATGTTTCACTTCAGGTTTACTGTATCACTTGGACCTTCTTATTGACGATGAAACACAGAAATTGGATCCGAATTTAGTACAAAAGGCACAATGGCGACTTAAGTACAAGAGGACTGACACTCTCACTTTCAATGATTTGAACCTCTCCTGTGAGTCCAGTTTCAGATTCCGATGCTTCACTTCAGGTTTACTGTATACCTTGCAAATTCTTATTGACGATGAAACACAGAAATTGCATCGGAATTAAATTCAAAAGGCACAATGCCGACTTAAGTACAAGAGGACTGACACTCTCACTTTCTATGATTTGAACCTCTCCTGTGAGTCCAGTTTTAGATTCCGAAGCTTCACTTCAGGTTTACTGTATCCCTTGGACCTTCTTATTGACGATGAACACAGTGTTTGCATCCGAATTTAATACAAATGGTTCAATGACGAATTAAGTACAAGAGGACTGACACTCTCACTATCTATGATTTTAACCTCTAATGTGAGACCAGTTTTAGATTCCAATGCTTCACTTCAGGTTTACTGTATCACTTGGACCTTCTTATTGACGATGAATCACAGAGTTTGCATCCGAATTTAATACAAAAGGCACAATGCCGACTTAAGTACAAGAGTAATGACACTCTAACTTTCTATGATTTGGACCCCTCCTGTGAGTCCAGTTTTAGATTCCGATGCTTCACTTCAGGTTTACTGTATCCCTTGGAACTTCTTATTGACGATGAAACACAGAAATTGGATCCGAATTTAATACAAAAGGCACAATGGCGACTTAAGTACAAGCGGACTGACACTCTCACTTTCAATGATTTGAACTTCTCCTGTGAGTTTAGTTTCAGATTCCGATGCTTCACTTCAGGTTTACTGTATACCTTGCACCTTCTTATTGACGATGAAACACAGAAATTGCATCGGAATTAAATTCAAAAGGCACAATGCCGACTTAAGTACAAGAGGACTGACACTATAATTTTCTATGATTTGAACCTCTCCTGTGAGTCCAGTTTTAGATTCCGAAGCTTCACTTCAGGTTTACTGTATCCCTTGGGCCTTCTTATTGACGATGAAACACAGTGTTTGCATCCGAATTTAATACAAAAGGTTCAATGCCGACTTAAGTACAAGAGGACTGACACTCTAACTTTCTATGATTTGAACCTCTCCTGTGAGTCCAGTTTTAGATTCTGATGCTTCACTACAGGTTTACTGTATCCCTTGGACCTTCTTACTGACGATGAAACACAGAAATTGCATCCGCATTTAATACAAAAATCACAATGGTGACTTAAGTACAAGAGGACTGACATTCTAACTTTCTATGATTTGAACCTCTCCTGTGAGTCCAGTTTTAGTTTCCGATGCTTCACTTCAGGTTTACTGTATCCCTTGGACTTTCTTATTGACGATGAAACACAGAAATTGCATCCGAATGTAATACAAATGGCACAATACCGACTTAAGTACAAGAGGAGTGGCACTCTAACTTACTATGATTTGAACCTCTCCTGTGAGTCCAGTTTTAGATTCCGATGCTTCACTTCAGGTTTACTGTATACCTTTGACGATCTGATTGACGATGAAACACAGAAATTTTATCCAAATTTAATACAAATATCACAATGCCGTCTTAAGTACAAGAGGACTGACACTCTCACTTTCTATGATTTGAACCTCTCCTTTGTGTGCAGTTTTAGACTCCGATGCTTCACTTCAGGTTTACTGTATACCTTGCACCTTCTGATTGACGATGAAACACAGAAATTGCATCGGAATTTAATACAAAAGGCACAATGCCGACCTAAGTAAAAGAGGACTGACACTCTAACTTTCTATGATTTGAACCTGTCCAGTGAGTCCAGTTTTAGATTCCGATGCTTCACTTAAGGTATACTGTATCCCTTGGACCTTCTTATTGACGATGAAACACAGAAATTGCATCCGAATTTAATACAAAAGGCACAATACCGACTTATGTACAAGAGGAGTGACACTTTAACTTTCTATGATGAATCTCTCCTGTGAGTCCAGTTTTAGATTCCGATGCTTCACTTCATGTTTACTGTATCCCTTGGACCTACTTATTGACGATGAAACACAGAAATTGCATCGGAATTTAATTCAAAAGGCACAATGCCGACCTAAGTAGAAGAGGATTGACACTCTCACTTTCTATTATTTGAGCCCCTCCTGTGAGTCCAGTTTTAGATTCCGATGGTTCACTTCAGGTTTACTGTATACCTTGCACCTTCTTATTGACGATGAAACACAGAAATTGCATCAGAATTAAATTCAAAAGGCACAATGCCGACTTAAGTACAAGAGGACTGACACTCTCACTTTCTATGATTTGAAACTCTCCTATGAGTCCAGTTTTAGATTCCGATGCTTCACTTCAGGTTTGCTGTATCCCTTGGACCTTCTTACTGACGATGAAACACAGTGTTTGCATCCGAATTTAATGCAAAAGGTACAATGCCGACTTAAGTACAAGAGGTTTGACACTCTAACTTTCTATGTTTTGAACCTGTCCTGTGAGTGCAGTTTACGATTCCGATGCTTCACTTCAGGTTTACTGCATCCCTTGGACCTTCTTATTGACGATGAAACACAGAAATTGCATCCGTATTTAATCCAAAAATCACAATGGCGACTTAAGTACAAGAGGACCGACACTCTCACTTTCTACGATTTGAACCTCTCCTGTGAGTCCAGTTTCACATTCCGGTGCTTCACTTTAGGTTTACTGTATACCTTGCTCCTTCTGATTGACGATGAAACACAGAAATTGCATCGGAATTTAATACAAAAGGCACAATTCCGACTTAAGTAAAAGAGGACTGACACTCCAACTTTCTATGATTTGAACCTCTCCTGTGAGTCCAGTTTTAGATTCTGATGCTTCACTTCAGGTTTACTGTATCCCTTGGACCTTCTTATAGACGATGAAACACAGAAATTGCATCCGAATTTAATACAAAAGGCACAATGCCGACTTAAGTAAAAGAGGACTGACACTCTAACATTCTATGATTTAAACCTCTCCTGCAAGTCAAGTTTTAGATTCCGATGCTTCAGTTAAGGTTTACTGTATCCCTTGGACCTTCTTATTGACGATGAAACACAGAAATTGCATCCGAATTTAATAGAAAAGGCACAATACCGATTTAAGTACAAGAGGAGTGACACTCTAACTTTCTATGATTTGAATCTCTCCTGTGAGTACAGTTTTAGATTCCGATGCTTCACTTCAGGTTTACTGTATCCCTTGGACCTTCTTATTGACGTTGAAACACAGAACTTGCATCGGAATTAAATTCAAAATGCACAATGCCGACCTAAGTAGTAGACGACTGACACTCTCACTTTCTATGATTTGAACCTCTCCTGTTTGTCCGGTTTTAGATTCCGATGCTTCACTTCAGGTTTACTGTATACCTTGCACCTCCTTATTGACGATGAAACACAGAAATTGCATCGGAATTAAATTCAAAAGGCACAATGCCGATTTAAGTAAAGAGGACTGACACTCTCACTTTCTATGATTTGAACCTCTCCTGTGAGTCCAGTTTTAGATTCCGATGCTTCACTTCAGGTTTACTGTATCCCTTGGACCTTCTTATTGTCGATGAAACACAGAGTTTGCAACCGAATTTAATACAAAAGCTACAATGCCGACTTAAGTTCAAGAGGACAGACACTCTACCTTTCTATGATTTAAACCTCTCCTGTGAGTCTAGTTTAAGATTCCGATGCTTCACTTCAGGTTTACTGTATCTCTTGGACCTTCTTATTGACGATGAAACACAGAAATTGCATCCGAATTTAATACAAAAATCACAAAGGCGACTTAAGTACAAGAGGACTGACACTCTCACTTTCAATGATTTCAACCTCTCCTGTGAGTAAAGTTTCAGATTCCGATGCTTCACTTCAGGTTTACTGTATCCCTACGACCTGCTTATTGACGATGAAACACAGAAATTGCATCCGAATTTAATACAAATGCCACAATGCCGACTTAAGTACAAGAGGACTGACACTCTCACTTTCTATGATTTGAACCTCTCCTGCGAGTCCAGTTTTATGTTCCGATGCTTCACTTCAGGTTTACTGTATCCCTTGGAGCTTCTTATTGACGATGAAACACAGAAATTGCGTCCGAATATAATACAAGAGGCACAATGGCGACTTAAGTACAAGAGGACTGACACTCTCTCCTTCTGTGATTTGAACCTCTCTTGTGAGTCCAGTTTCAGATTCCGGTACTTCACTTTAGGTTTACTGTATACCTTGCACCTTCTGATTGACGATGAAACACAGAAATTGCATCGGAATTTAATACAAAAGGCACAATGCCGACTTAAGTAAAAGCGGACTGACACTCTAATTTTCTATGATTTGAACCTCTCCTGTGAGTCCAGTTTTAGATTCTGATGCTTCACTTCAGGTTTACTGTGTCCCTTGGAACTTCTTATAGACGATGAAACACAGAAATTGCATCCGAATTTAATACAAAAGGCACAATGCCGACTTAAGTAAAAGAGGACTGACACTCTAACATTCTATGATTTGAACCTCTCCTGCCAGTCAAGTTTTAGATTCCGATGCTTCACTTAAGGTTTACTGTATCCCTTGGACCTTCTTATTGACAATGAAACACAGAAATTGCATCCGAATTTAATACAAAAGGCACAATACCGATTTAAGTACAAGAGGAGTGACACTCTAACTTTCTATGATTTGAATCTCTCCTGTGAGTACAGTTTTAGATTCCGATGCTTCACTTCAGGTTTACTGTATCCCTTGGACCTTCTGATTGACGATGAAACACAGAATTTGCATCCGAATTTAATACAAAAATCACAATGGCGGCTTAAGTACAAGAGGACTGACACTCTCACTTTCTATGATTTGAACCTCTCCTGTGAGTCCAGTTTTAGATTCCGATGCTTCACTTCAGGTTTACTGTATCCCTACGACCTGCTTATTGACGATGAAACACAGAAATTGCATCCGAATTTAATACAAATGCCACAATGCCGACTTAAGTACAAGAGGACTGACACTCTCATTTTCTATGATTTGAACCTCTCCTGTTAGTCCAGATTTAGATTCCGATGTTTCACTTCAGGTTTACTGTATACCTTGCACCTTCTTATTGACGATGAAACACAGAAATTGCATCCGAATTTAACACAAAAAGCACAATGCCGACTAAAGTACAAGAGGACAGACACTCTAACTTTCTATGATTTAAACCTCTCCTGTGAGTCCAGGTTTAGATTCCGATGCTTCACTTCAGGTTTACTGTAGCCCTTGGAGCTTCGTATTGACGATGAAACACAGAAAGTGCACCCGAATTCAATACAACAGGCACAATACCAACTCAAGTACAAGAGGAGTGACACTCTAACTTTCTATGATTTGAACCTCTCCTGCGAGTCCAGTTTTAGATTCCGATGCTTCACTTCAGGTTTACTGTATCCCTTGGACCTTCTTATTGACGATGAAACACAGAAATTGCATCTGAATTTAATACAAATGCCACAATGCCGACTTAAGTACAAGAGGACTGACGTTCTCACTTTCTATGATTTGAACCTTTCCTGTGAGTCCAGGTTTAGATTCCGATGCTTCACTTCAGGTTTACTGTATCCCTTGGACCTTCTTATTGACGATGAAACACTGAAATTGCATCCGAATTTAATACAAATGTCACAATGCCGACTTAAGTACAAGAGGCCTGACACCCTCAGTTCCTATGATTTGAACCTCTCCTGTGAGTCCAGTTTTAGTTTCCGATGCTTCACTTCAGGTTTACTGTATCCCTTGCACCTTCTTATTGACGATGAAACACAGAATTTGAATCCGAATTTAATACAAAAGGCACAATGCCGTCTTAAGTACAAGAGGACTGACATTCTAACTTTCTATTATTTGAACTCTCCTGTGAGTCCAGTTTTAGATTCCGATGCTTCACTTTAGGTTCACTGTATCCCTTGGACCACCTTATTGACGATGAAACACAGAAATTGAACCCGAATTTCAACAAAAGGCACAATACCGTCTCAAGTACAAGAGGAGTGGCACTCTAACTTTCTATGATTTGAATCTCTCCTGTGAGTCCAGTTTTTGATTCCGATGCTTCACTTCAGGTTTACTGTATCCCTTGTACCTTCTTATTGATGATGAAACACAGAAATTGCACCTGAATTTAATACAAATGGCACAATGCCGACATAAGTACAAGAGGACTGACACTCTAACTTTCTATGATTTGAACCTCTCCTGTGAGTCCAGTTTTAGATTCCGATGCTTAACTTCAGGTTTACTGTATCCCTTGGACCTTCTTACTGACGATGAAACACAGAAATTGCATCTGAATTAAATTCAAAAATCACTATGCCGACTTAAGTACAAGAGGACTGACGCTCTAACATTCTATGATTTGATCCTCGCCTGTGAGTCCAGTTTTAGATTCCGATGCTTCACTTCAGGTTTACTGTATCCCTTGGACCTTCTTATTGAAGATGAAACACAGAGTATGCATCCGAATTTAATACAAAAGGCACAATGGCGACTTAAGTACAAGAGGACTGACACTCTCACTTTCTATGATTTGAACCTTTCCCGTGAGTCCAGTTTAAGATTCCGATGCTTCACTTCAGGTTAACTGTATACCTTGTACCTTCTTATTGACGATGAAACACAGAAATTGCATCGGAATTAATTTCAAAAGGCACAATGCCGACTTAAGTACAAGAGGACTGACACACTAACTTACTATGATTTGAACCTCTCCTGTGAGTCCAGTTTTAGATTCCGATGCTTCTCTTCAGGTTTACTGTATCCCTTGGACCTTCTTGTTGACGATGAAACACAGAAATTGCATCCGAATTTAATACAAATGGCACAATACCAACTTGGTACAAGAGGAGTGACACTCTAACTCTCTATGATTTGAACTTCTCCTGTGAGTCCAGTTTTAGATTCTGATGCTTCACTTCAGGTTTACTGTATCCCTTAAACCCTCTTATTAACGAAGAATCACAGAAATTGAATCCGAAATTAATACAAAAGGCACAATGCCGACTTAAGTACAAGAGGACTGACACTCTCACTTTATATGATTTGAACCTCTCCTGTGGGTCCAGTTTTAGATTCCGATGCTTCACTTCAGGTTTACTGTATCCCTTGGACCTTCTTATTGACGATGAAACACAGAAATTGCATCGGAATTAAATTCAAAACGCACAATGCCGACTTAAGTAAAAGAGGACTGACACTCTCACTTTCTATGATTCGAACCTCTCCTATGAGTCCAGTTTTAGATTCCGATGCTTCACTTCAGGTTTACTGTATCCCTTGGACCTTCTTATTGACGAGAAACACAGAAATTGCACCCGAATTTGATACAAATGGCACAATGCCGACTTAAGTACAAGAGGACTGACACTCTCACTTTCTATGATTTGAACCTCTCCTGTAAGTCCAGTTTTAGTTTCCGATGCTTCACTTCAGGTTTACTGTATACCTTGCACCTTCTTATTGACGATGAAACACAGAAATTGAATCCGAATTTAATACAAATGGCACAATGCCGACTTAAGTAAAAGAGGACTGACATTCTAACTTTCTATGATTTGAACTCTCCTGTGAGTCCAGTTTTAGATTAAGATGCTTCACTTTAGGTTCACTGTATCCCATGGACCTTCTTATTGACGATGAAACACAGAAATTGCACGCGAATTTAATACAAAAGGCACAATACCGACTCAAGTACAAGAGGAGTGACACTCTACCTTTCTATGATGTGAATCTCTCTTGTGAGTCCAGTTTTTGATTCCGATGCTTCACTTCAGGTTTACTGTATCCCTTGGACCTTCTTATTGATGATGAAACACAGAAATGGCACCCGAATTTAATACAAATGGCACAATGCCGACTTAAGTACAAGAGGACTGACACTCTCACTTTATATGATTTGAACCTCTCCTGTGGGTCCAGTTTTACATACCGATGCTTCACTTCAGGTTTACTGTATCCCTTGGACCTTCTTATTGACGATGAAACACAGAAATTGCATCGGAATTAAATTCAAAACGCACAATGCCGACTTAAGTAAAAGAGGACTGACACTCTCACTTTCTATGATTCGAACCTCTCCTGTGAGTCCAGTTTTAGATTCCGATGCTTCACTTCAGGTTTACTGTATCCCTTGGACATTCTTATTGACGAGAAACACAGAAATTGCACCCGAATTTAATACAAATGGCACAATGCCGACTTAAGTACAAGAGGACTGACACTCTCACTTTCTATGATTTGAACCTCTCCTGTGAGTCCAGTTTTTGATTAAGATGCTTCACTTCAGGTTTACTGTATCCCTTGTACCTTCTTATTCATGATGAAACACAGAAATTGCACCCGAATTTAATACAAATGGCACAATGCCGACATAAGTACAAGAGGACTGACATTCTATCTTTCTATGATTTGAATCTCTCCTGTGAGTCCAGTTTTAGATTCCGATGCTTCACTTTAGGTTCACTGTATCCCTTGGACCACCTTATTGACGATGAAACACAGAAATTGCACCCGAATTTCAACAAAAGGCACAATACCGTCTCAAGTACAAGAGGAATGGCACTCTAACTTTCTATGATTTGAATCTCTCCTGTGAGTCCAGTTTTTGATTAAGATGCTTCACTTCAGGTTTACTGTATCCCTTGTACCTTCTTATTCATGATGAAACACAGAAATTGCACCCGAATTTAATACAAATGGCACAATGCCGACATAAGTACAAGAGGACTGACACTCTAACTTTCTATGATTTGAACCTCTCCTGTGAGTCCAGTTTTAGATTCCGATGCTTAACTTCAGGTTTACTGTATCCCTTGGACCTTCTTATTGACGATGAAACACAGAAATTGCATCTGAATTAAATTCAAAAGTCACTATGCCGACTTAAGTACAAGAGGACTGACGCTCGAACATTCTATGATTTGATCCTCGCCTGTGAGTCCAGTTTTAGATTCCGATGCTTCACTTCAGGTTTACTGTATCCCTTGTACCTTCTTATTGAAGATGAAACACAGAGTATGCATCCGAATTTAATACAAAAGGCACAATGCCGACTTAAGTACAAGAGGACTGACACTCTAACTTTCTATGATTTGAACCTCTCCTGTGAGTCCAGTTTTAGATTCCGATGCTTCACTTCAGGTTTACTGTATCCCTTGGACCTTCTTATTGACGATGAAACACAGATACTGCATCCGAATTTAATACAAAAGGCACAATGGCGACTTAAGTACAAGAGGACTGACACTCTCTCTTTCTATGATTTGAACCTTTCCCGTGAGTCCTGTTTCAGATTCCGATGCTTCACTTCAGGTTTACTGTATACCTTGTACCTTCTTATTGACGATTAAACACAGAAATTGCATCGGAATTAATTTCAAAAGGCACAATACCGACTTAAGTACAAGAGGACTGACACTCTAACTTACTATGATTTGAACCTCTCCTGTGAGTCCAGTTTTAGATTCCGATGCTTCTCTTCAGGTTTACTGTATCCCTTGGACCTTCTTATTGACGATGAAACACAGAAATTGCATCCGAATTTGATACAAACGGCACAATGTCGACATAAGTACAAGAGGACTGACACTCTCACATCCTCTGATTTGAACCTCTCCTGTGAGTCCAGTTTTAGATCCGATGGTTTAGTTCAGGTTTACTGTATCGCTTGGACCTTCTTATTGACGATGAATCACAGAAATTGCATCCGAATTTAATACAAATGCTACAATGCCGGCTCAAGTACAAGAGTACTGACACTCTCACTTTCTATGATTTGAACCTCTCCTGTAAGTCCAGTTTTAGTTTCCGATGCTTCACTTCAGGTTTACTGTATACCTTGCACCTTCTTATTGACGATGAAACACAGAAATTGAATCCGAATTTAATACAAATGGCACAATGCCGACTTAAGTAAAGGAGGACTGACATTCTAACTTTCTATGATTTGAACTCTCCTGTGAGTCCAGTTTTAGATTAAGATGCTTCACTTTAGGTTCACTGTATCCCATGGACCTTCTTATTGACAATGAAACACAGATATTGCACGCGAATTTAATACAAAGGCACAATACCGACTCAAGTACAAGAGGAGTGACACTCTACCTTTCTATGATTTGAATCTCTCTTGTGAGTCCAGTTTTTGATTCCGATGCTTCACTTCAGGTTTACTGTATCCCTTGGACCTTCTTGTTGATGATGAAACACAGAAATTGCACCCGAATTTAATACAAATGGCACAATGCCGACTTAAGTACAAGAGGACTGACACTCTCACTTTATATGATTTGAACCTCTCCTGTGGGTCCAGTTTTAGATTCCGATGCTTCACTTCAGGTTTACTGTATCCCTTGGACCTTCTTATTGTCGATGAAACACAGAAATTGCATCGGAATTAAATTCAAAACGCACAATGCCGACTTAAGTAAAAGAGGACTGACACTCTAAGTTTCTATGATTTGAACCACTCCTGTGAGTCCATTTTTAGATTCGGATGCTTAACTTCAGGTTTACTGGATCCCTTGGACCTTCTTATTGACGATGAAACGCAGAAATTGCATCTGAATTAAATTCAAAATTCACAATGCCGACTTAAGTACAAGAGGACTGACACTCTAACATTCTATGATTTGATCCTCTCCTGTGAGTCCAGTTTTAGATTCCGATGCTTCACTTCAAGTATACTGTATCCCTTGGACCTTCTTATTGAAGATGAAACACAGAGTATGCATCCGAATTTAATACAAAAGGCACAATGCCGACTTATGGACAAGAGGACTGACATTATAATTTTCTATGATTTGAACCTCTCCTGTGAGTCCAGTTTTAGATTCCGATGCTTCACTTCAGGTTTACTGTAACCCTTGGACCTTCTTATTGACGATGAAACACAGATACTGCATCCGAATTTAATACAAAAAGCACAATGGCGACTCAAGTACAAGAGGACTGACACTCTCACTTTCTATGATTTGAACCTCTCCTGTGAGTCCGGTTTTGGACTCCGATGCTTCACTTCAGGTTTACTGTATACCATGCACCTTCTTATTTACGATGAAACATAGAAATTGCATCGGAATTTAATACAAAAGGCACAATGCCGACTTAAGTACAAGAGGACTGACACTTTCACTTTCTGTGATTTGAACCTTTCCTGTGAGTCCAGTTTTACATTCTGATGCTTCACTTCAGGTTAACTGTGTACCTTGTACCTTCTTATTGACGATGAAACACAGAAATTACATCGGAATTAATTTCAAAAGGCACAATGCCGACTTAAGTACAAGAGGACTGACACTCTAACTCTCTACGATTTGAACCCCTCCTGTGAGTCCAGTTTTAGATTCTGATGCTTCACTTCAGGTTTACTGTATCCCTTAAACCTTCTTATTAACGAAGAATCACAGAAATTGCATCCGAATTTAATACAAAAAGCACAAAGCCGACTTAAGTACAACAGGACTGACACTCTCACTTTCTATGATTGGAACCTCTCCTGTGAGTTCAGTTTTAGATTCCGATGCTTCACTTCAGGTTTACTGTATCCCTTGGACCTTCTTATTGAAGATGAAACACAGAAATTGCATCCGAATTTAATACAAATGGCACAATGCCGACTTAAGTACAAGAGGACTGACACTCTCACTTTCTATGATTTGAACCTCTCCTGTGAGACCAGTTTTAGATTCCGATGCTTCACTTCAGGTTTACTGTATCCCTTGGACCTACTTATTGACGATGAAACACAGAAATTACATCCGAATTTAATACAAATATCACAATGCCGACTTAAGTACAAGAGGACTGACACTCTCACTTTCTATGATTTGAACCTCTCCTGTGAGTCCGGTTTTGGACTACGATGCTTCACTTCAGGTTTACTGTATACCTTGCACCTTCTTATTTACGATGAAACATAGAAATTGCATCGGAATTTAATACAAAAGGCACAATGCTGACTTAAGTAAAAGAGGACTGACACTCTAACCTTCTATGATTTGAACCACTCCTGTGAGTCCAGCTTTAGATTCCGATGCTTCACGTCAGGTTTTTTGTATTCCTTGGACCTTCTTATTGACGATGAAACACATAAATTGCATCTGAATTTAATAAAAAAGGCACAATACCGACTTAAGTACAAGAGGAGTGACACTCTAACTATCTATGATTTGAATCTCTCCTGTGAGTCCAGTTTTAGATTCCGATGCTTCACTACAGGTTTACTGTATCCCTTGGACGTTCTTATTGACGATGAAACACAGAAATTGCATCCGAATTTAATACAAATGGCACAATGCCGACTTAAGTACAAGAGGACCGACACTCTCACTTTCTATGATTTGAACCTCTCCTGTGAGTCCAGTTTTAGATTCCGATGCTTCACTTCAGGTTTACTGTATCCCTTGGACCTTCTTATTGACGATGAATCACAGAAATTGCATCGGAATTAAATTGAAAAGGCACAATGCCGACTTAACTAAAAGAGGACTGACACTCTCATTTTCTATGATTTGATCCTCTCCTGTGAGTCCAGTTTGAGATTCCAAAGCTTCGCTTCAGGTTTACTGTATCCCTTGGACCATCTTATTGACGATGAAACACAGAAATTGCATCCGAATTTAATGCAAAAAGCACAATGGCGGCTTAAGTACAAGAGGACTGACACTCTCACTTTCAATGACTTGAACCTCTCGTGTGTGTCCAGTTTTAGATTCCGATGCTTCTCTTCAGGTTTCCTGTATACCTTGCACCTTCTTATTGACGATGAAACACAGAAGTTGCATTGGAATTAAATTCAAAAGGCACCACGCCGTCTTAAGTACAAGAGGACTCACACTCTAACTTCCTATGATTTGAACCTCTACTGCGAGTCCAGTTTTAGATCCCGATGCTTCACTTCAGGTTTACTGTATCCCTTGGACCTTCTTATTGACGATGAAACACAGAAATTGCATCCGAATTTAATACAAATGGCACAATGCCGACTTAAGTACAAGAGGACTGACACTCTCACTTTCTCTGATTTGAACCTCTCCTGCGAGTCCAGTTTTAGATTCCGATGCTTCACTTCAGGTTTGCTGTATCCCTTGGACCTTCTTATTGACGATGAAACACAAAAAATGCATCGGAATTAAATTCAAAATGCACAATGCCGACTTAAGTAAAAGAGGACTGACACTCTCACTTTCTATGATTAAAATCTCTCCTGTGAGTCCAGTTTCAGATTCCGATGCTTCACTTCAGGTTTACTGTATCCCTTGGACTTTCTTATTGACGATGAAACACAGAAATTGCATCGGAATTAAATTCAAACGCACAATGCCGACTTAAGTAAAAGAGCACTGATACTCTCACTGTCTATGATTTGAACTTTTCCTGTGAGTCCAGTATTAGATTCCGATGCTTCACTTCAGGTTTACTCATTCCCTTGGACCTTCTTATTGACAATGAAACACAGAAATTGCATCCGAATTTAATACAAATGCCACAATGCCGACTTAAGTACAAGAGGACTGACACTTTCACTTTCTGTGATTTGAACCTTTCCTGTGAGTCCAGTTTTACATTCTGATGCTTCACTTCAGGTTAACTGTATACCTTGTACCTTCTTATTGACGATGAAACACAGAAATTACATCGGAATTAATTTCAAAAGGCACAATGCCGACTTAAGTACAAGAGGACTGACACTCTAACTCTCTACGATTTGAACCCCTCCTGTGAGTCCAGTTTTAGATTCTGATGCTTCACTTCAGGTTTACTGTATTCCTTAAACCTTCTTATTAACGAGGAATCACAGAAATTGCATCCGAATTTAATACAAAAGGCACAAAACCGACTTAAGTACAACAGGACTGACACTCTCACTTTCTATGATTGGAACCTCTCCTGTGAGTTCAGTTTTAGATTCCGATGCTTCACTTCAGGTTTACTGTATCCCTTGGACCTTCTTATTGAAGATGAAACACAGAAATTGCATCCGAATTTAATACAAATGGCACAATGCCGACTTAAGTACAAGAGGACTGACACTCTCACTTTCTATGATTTGAACCTCTCCTGTGAGACCAGTTTTAGATTCCGATGCTTCACTTCAGGTTTACTGTATCCCTTGGACCTACTTATTGACGATGAAACACAGAAATTACATCCGAATTTAATACAAATGGCACAATGCCGACTTAAGTACAAGAGGACTGACACTCTCACTTTCTATGATTTGAACCTCTCCTGTGAGTCCGGTTTTGGACTACGATGCTTCACTTCAGGTTTACTGTATACCTTGCACCTTCTTATTTACGATGAAACATAGAAATTGCATCGGAATTTAATACAAAAGGCACAATGCTGACTTAAGTAAAAGAGGACTGACACTCTAACTTTCTATGATTTGAACCACTCCTGTGAGTCCAGCTTTAGATTCCGATGCTCACGTCAGGTTTTTTGTATTCCTTGGACCTTCTTATTGACGATGAAACACATAAATTGTATCTGAATTTAATAAAAAAGGCACAATACCGACTTAAGTACAAGAGGAGTGACACTCTAACTATCTATGATTTGAATCTCTCCTGTGAGTCCAGTTTTAGATTCCGATGCTTCACTACAGGTTTACTGTATCCCTTGGACGTTCTTATTGACGATGAAACACAGAAATTGCATCCGAATTTAATACAAATGGCACAATGCCGACTTAAGTACAAGAGGACCGACACTCTCACTTTCTATGATTTGAACCTCTCCTGTGAGTCCAGTTTTAGATTCCGATGCTGCACTTCAGGTTTACTGTATCCCTTGGACCTTCTTATTGACGATGAATCACAGAAATTGCATCGGAATTAAATTGAAAAGGCACAATGCCGACTTAACTAAAAGAGGACTGACACTCTCATTTTCTATGATTTGATCCTCTCCTGTGAGTCCAGTTTGAGATTCCAAAGCTTCGCTTCAGGTTTACTGTATCCCTTGGAAAATCTTATTGACGATGAAACACAGAAATTGCATCCGAATTTAATGCAAAAAGCACAATGGCGGCTTAAGTACAAGAGGACTGACACTCTCACTTTCAATGACTTGAACCTCTCGTGTGTGTCCAGTTTTAGATTCCGATGCTTCTCTTCAGGTTTCCTGTATACCTTGCACCTTCTTATTGACGATGAAACACAGAAGTTGCATTGGAATTAAATTCAAAAGGCACCACGCCGACTTAAGTACAAGAGGACTCACACTCTAACTTCCTATGATTTGAACCTCTACTGCGAGTCCAGTTTTAGATCCCGATGCTTCACTTCAGGTTTACTGTATCCCTTGGACCTTCTTATTGACGATGAAACACAGAAATTGCATCCGAATTTAATACAAATGGCACAATGCCGACTTAAGTACAAGAGGACTGACACTCTCACTTTCTCTGATTTGAACCTCTCCTGCGAGTCCAGTTTTAGATTCCGATGCTTCACTTCAGGATGGCTGTATCCCTTGGACCTTCTTATTGACGATGAAACACAAAAAATGCATCGGAATTAAATTCAAAATGCACAATGCCAACTTAAGTAAAAGAGGACTGACACTCTCACTTTCTATGATTAAAATCTCTCCTGTGAGTCCAGTTTCAGATTCCGATGCTTCACTTCAGGTTTACTGTATCCCTTGGACTTTCTTATTGCCAATGAAGCACAGAAATTGCATCCGAATTTAATACAAATCCCACAATGCTGACTTAAGTACAAGAGGACTGACACTCTCACTTTCTATGATTTGAACCTTTCCTGTGTGTCCAGTTTTAGATTCCGATGCTTCACTTCAGGTTTACTGTATCCCTTGGACCTTCTTATTGACGATGACACACAGAAATTGCACCCGAATTAAATACAAATGGCACAATGCCGACTTAAGTACAAGAGGACTGACACCCTCACTTTCTATGATTTGAACCTCTCCTGTGAGTCCGGTTTTAGATTCCGATGCTTCACTTCAGGTTTACTGTATACCTTGCACCTTCTTATTGACGATGAAACATAGAAATTGCATCGGAATTTAATACAAAAGGCACAATGCCGACTTAAGTACAAGAGGACTGACACTCTAACTTTCTATGATTTGAATCTCTCCTGTGAGTCCAGTTTTTGATTCCGATGCTTCACTTCAGGTTTACTGTATCCCTTGGACCTTCTTATTGATGATGAAACACAGAAATTGCACCCGAATTTAATACAAATGGCACAATGCCGACTTAAGTACAAGAGGACTGACACTCTCACTTTCTATGATTTGAACCTCTCCTGTGAGTCCAGTTTTAGATTCCGATGCTTCACTTCAGGTTTCTGTTTCCCTTGGACCTTCTTATTGACGATGAAACACAGAAATTGCATCGGAATTAAATTCAAACGCACAATGCCGACTTAAGTAAAAGAGCACTGATACTCTCACTGTCTATGATTTGAACTTTTCCTGTGAGTCCAGTTTTAGATTCCGATGCTTCACTTCAGGTTTACTC
Organism: Schistocerca americana; assembly: GCF_021461395.2. Taxonomy (NCBI): domain Eukaryota; kingdom Metazoa; phylum Arthropoda; class Insecta; order Orthoptera; family Acrididae; genus Schistocerca; species Schistocerca americana. The sequence continues at coordinate 3,363,277 of NW_025725994.1, read as the reverse complement.
ATTCCCTTGGACCTTCTTATTGACAATGAAACACAGAAATTGCATCCGAATTTAATACAAATGCCACAATGCCGACTTAAGTACAAGAGGACTGACACTTTCACTTTCTGTGATTTGAACCTTTCCTGTGAGTCCAGTTTTAGATTCTGATGCTTCACTTCAGGTTAACTGTATCCCTTGGACCTTCTTATTGACGATGAAAACAGAAATTGTATCCGAATTTAATACAAAAGGCACAATGCCGACTTAAGTAGAAGAGGACTGACACTCTCACTTTCTATGATTTGAACCTCCCTTGTGAGTCCAGTTTTAGATTCCGATGCCTCACTTCAGGTTTACTGTATCCCTTGGACCTTCGTATTTACGATGAAACACAGATATTGCATCGGAATTAAATTTAAAATGCACAATGCCGGCTTAAGTACAAGGGGACTGACACTCTAACTTTCTATGTTTTGAACCTCTCCTGTGAGTCCAGTTTTAGATTCCGATGCTTCACTTCAGGTTTACTATATCCCTTGGACCTTCTTATTGACGATGAAACACAGAGTGTGCATCCGAATTTAATACAAAAGGCACAATGCCGACTTAAGTACAAGAGGACTGACACTCTAACTTTCTATGATTTCAACCTCTCCTATGAGTCCAGTTTTAGATTCCGATGCTTTACTTCAGGTTTACTGTATCCCTTGGACCTTCTAATTGATGATGAAACACAGAAATTGCATCTGAATTTAATACAAAAGGCACAATGGCGACCTAAGTACAAGAGGACTGACACTCTCACTTTCTGTGATTTGCACCTCTCCTGTGAGTCCAGTTTTAGATTCCGATGCTTCACTTCAGGTTTACTGTATCCCTTGGACCTTCTTATTGACGATGAAACACAGAAATTGCATCTGAAATTAATACAAAAGTCACAATGGTGACTTAAGTACAAGAGGACAGACACTCTCACTTTCTATGATTTGAACCACTCCTGTGAGTCCAGTTTTAGATTCCAATGCTTCACCTCAGGTTTACTGTATCCCTTGGACCTTCTTATTGACAATGAAACACAGTTATTGCATCCGAATTAATACAAATGGCACAATGCCGACTTAAGTACAAGAGGACTGACACTCTCACTTTCTATGATTCGAACCTCTCTTGTAAGTGAAGTTTTAGATTCCGATGCCTCATTTCAGGTTTACTGTATCCCTTGGACGTTCTTATTGACGATGAAACACAGTAATTGCATCGGAATTAAATTCAAAAGGCACAGTGCCGACCTAAGTAGAAGAGGACTAACACTCTCACTTTCTATGATTTGAACCTCTCCTGTGAGTCCAGTTTTAGATTCCCATGCTTCACTTCAGGTTTACTGTATACCTTGGACCTTCTTATTGACGATGAAACACAGAAATTGCATCCGAATTTAATACAAACGGCACAATGCCGACTTAAGTACAAGAGGACTGACACTCTCACTTTCCATGATTTGAACCTCTACTGTGAGTCTAGTTTTAGATTCCGATGCTTCACTTCAGGTTTACTGTATCCCTTGGATCTTCTTATTGACGATGAAACACAGAGTTTGCATCCGAATTTAATACAAAAGGCACAATGCCAACTTAAGTACAAGAGGACTGACACTCTAACTTTCTATGACTTGAACCTCTCCTGTGAGTCCAGTTTTAGATTCCGATGCTTCACTTCAGGTTTACTGTATACCTTGCACCTTCTTATTGACGATGAAACACAGTAATTGCAACCGAATTTAATACAAAAGGCACAATGCCGACTTAAGTAAAAGAGGACTGACACTCTCACTATCTATGATTTGAATTTCTCCTGTGAGTCCAGTTCTAGATTCCGATGCTTCACTTCAGGTTTACTGTATCCCTTGGACCTTCTTATTGACGATGAAACACAGATATTGCATCGGAATTAAATTTAAAACGGACAATGCCGACATAAGTAAAAGAGGACTGACACTCCCACTTTCTATGATTTGAATCTCTCCTGTGAGTCCAGTTTTACGTTCCGATGCTTCAATTCAGGTTTACTGTATCCCTTGGACCTTCTTATTGACAATGAAACACAGAAATAGCATCCGAATTTAATACAAAAGGCACAATGTCGACTTAAGTACAAGGGGACTGACACTCTCACTTTCTATGATTTGAACCTCCCCTATGAGTCCAGTTTTAAATTCCGTTGCTTCACTTCAGGTTTACTGTATCCCTTGGACCTTCTTATTGACGACGAAACACAGAAATTGCATCCGAATTTAATACAAATGGCACAATTGCGACATAAGTACAAGAGGACTGACACTCTCACTATCTATGATTTGAATTTCTCCTGTGAGTCCAGTTCTAGATTCCGATGCTTCACTTCAGGTTTACTGTATCCCTTGGACCTTCTTATTGACGATGAAACACAGAAATTGCATCGGAATTAAATTCAAAAGGCACAATGCCGACTTAAGTACAAGAGGACTGACACTCTAATTTTTATGATTTGAACCTCTCCTGTGATTCCAGTTTTAGATTCCGATCCTTTACTTCAGGTTTACTGTATCCCTTGGACCTTCTTATTGACGATGAAAACAGAAATTGCATCCGAATTTAATACAAAAGGCACAATGTCGACTTAAGTACAAGAGGACTGACACTCTCACTTTCTATTATTTGAACCTCCCCTGTGAGTCTAGTTTTAGATTGCGATGCTTCACTTCAGGTTTACTGTATCCCTTGGACCTTCGTATTGACTATGAAACACAGATATTGCATCGGAATTAAATTTAAAATGCACAATGCCGACTTAAGTAAAAGAGGACTGACACTCTCACTTTCATTGATTTGAAGCTCTCCTGTGAGTCCAGTTTTAGATTCCGATGCTTCACTTCAGGTTCACGGTATCCCTTGGACCTTCTTATTGACAATGAAACACAGAAATAGCATCGTAATTAAATTCAAAAGGCACAATGCCGACTTAAGTACAAGGGAACTGACACCCTAACTTTCTATGATTTGAACCTCTCCTGTGAGTCCAGTTTTAGATTCCGATGCTTCACTTCAGGTTTACTGTATCCCTTGGACCTTCTTATTGACGATGAAACAGAGAGTTTGCATCCGAATTTAATACAAAAGGCACAATGCCGACTTGAGTACAAGAGGACTGACTCTCTAACTTTCTATGATTTGAACCTCTCCTGTGAGTCCAGTTTTAGATTCCGATGCTTTACTTCAGGTTTACTGTATCCCTTGGACCTTCTGATTGACGATGAAACACAGAAATTGCATCTGCATTTAATACAAAAGGCACAAAGGCGACCTAAGTACAAGAGGACTGACACTCTCACTTTCTATGATTTGCACCTCTCCTGTGAGTCCAGTTTTAGATTCCGATGCTTCACTTCAGTTTTACTGTATCCCTTGGACTTTCTTATTGACGATGAAACACAGAAATTGCATCCGAAATTAATACAAAAGTCACAATGGTGACTTAAGTACAAGAGGACTGACACTCTCACTTTCTATGATTTGAACCTCTCCTGTGTGTCCAGTTTTAGATCCCGATGCTTCACCTCAGGTTTACTGTATCCCTTGGACCTTCTTATTGACAATGAAACACAGAAATAGCATCGGAATTAAATTCAAAAGGCACAATGCCGACTTAAGTACAAGAGGACTGACACTCTACCTTTTTATGATTTGAACCTCTCCTGTGATTCCAGTTTTAAATTCCGATGCTTTATTTCAGGTTTACTGTATCCCTTGGACCTTCTTATTGACGATGAAAACAGAAATTGCATCCGAATTTAATACAAAAGGCACAATGTCGAATTAAGTACAAGAGGACTGACACTCTCACTTTCTATGATTTGGACCTCCCCTATGAGTCCAGTTTTAGATTCCGATGCTTCACTTCAGGTTTACTGTATCCCTTGGACCTTCTTATTGACGACGAAACACAGAAATTGCATCCGAATTTAATACAAATGGCACAATTGCGACATAAGTACAAGAGGACTGACGCTCTCACTTTCTATGATTCGAACCTCTCCTGTGAGGTCAGATTTAGATTCCGATGCTTCACCTCAGGTTTACTGTATCCCTTGGACCTTCTTATTGACAATGTAACACAGAAATTGCATCCGAATTAATACAAATGGCACAATGCCGACTTAAGTACAAGAGGACTGACACTCTCACTTTCTATGATTCGAACCTCTCCTGTGAGTCATGTTTTAGATTCCGATGCTTCACTTCAGGTTTACTGTATCCCTTGGACGTTCTTATTGACGATGATACACAGAAATTGCATCGGAATTAAATTCAAAAGGCACAGTGCCGACCTAAGTAGAAGAGGACTAACACTCTCACTTTCTATGATTTGAACCTCTCCTGTGAGTCCAGTTTTAGATTCCGATGCTTCACTTCAGGTTTACTGTGTACCTCGGACCTTCTTATTGACGATGAAACACAGAAATTGCATCCGAATGTAATACAAACGGCACAATGCCGACTTAAGTACAAGAGGACTGACACTCTCACTTCCTATGATTTGAACCTCTACTGTGAGTCTAGTTTTAGATTCCGATGCTTCACTTCAGGTTTACTGTATCCCTTGGTCCTTCTTAATGACGATGAAACACAGAGTTTGCATCCGAATTTAACTCAAAAGGCACAATGCCGACTTAAGTACAAGAGGACTGACACTCTAAGATTCTATGATTTGAACCTCTCCTGTGAGTCCAGTTTTAGATTCCGATGCTTCACTTCAGGTTTACTGTATACCTTGCACCTTCTTATTGACGATGAAACACAGAAATTGAAACCGAATTTAATACAAAAGGCACAATGCCGACTTAAGTAAAAGAGGACTTACACTCTCACTATCTATGATTTGAATTTCTCCTGTGAGTCCAGTTCTAGATTCCGATGCTTCACTTCAGGTTTACTGTATCCCTTGGACCTTCGTATTGACGATGAAACACAGATAGTGCATCGGAATTAATTTTAAAACGGACAATGCCGACTTAAGTAAAAGAGGACTGACACTCTCACTTTCTATGATTTGTACCTCCCCTATGAGTCCAGTCTTAGATTCCGATGCTTCACTTCAGGTTTACTGTATCAATTGGACCTTCTTATTGACGACGAAACACAGAAATTGCATCCGAATTTAATACAAATGGCACAATTGCGACATAAGTACAAGAGGACTGACACTCTCACTTTCTATGATTCGAACCTCTCCTGTGAGGTCAGATTTAGATTCCGATGCTTCACTTCAGGTTTACTGTATACCTTGCACCTTCTTATTGACGATGAAAAACAGAAACTGCATCGGAATTAAATTCAAAAGGCACAATGCCGTCTTAAGTACAAGAGGACTGACACTCTCACTTTCTATGATTTGAACCTCTCCTGTGAGTCCAGTTTTAGATTCCGATGCTTCACTTCAGGTTTACTGTATCCCTTGGACCGTCTAATTGACGATGAAACACAGAGTTTGCATCCGAATGTAATACAAAAGGTACAATGCTGACGTAAGGACAAGTGGACTGACACACTAACTTTCTATGATTTGAACCTCTCCTGTGAGTCCAGTTTTAGATTCCGATGCTTCACTTCAGGTTTACTGTATCCCTTGGACCTTCTTATTGACGATGAAACACTGAAATTGCATCCGAATTTAATACCAAAATCACAATGGCGACTTAAGTACAAGAGGAGTGACACTCTCACTTTCTATGATTTGAACATCTGCTGTGAGTCCAGTTTTAGATTCAGATGCTTCACTTCAGGTTTACTGTATCCCTTGGACCTTTTTATTGACGATGAAACACAGAAATTGCATCGGAATTAAATTCAAAACGCACAATGCCGACTTAAGCAAAAGAGGACTGACACTCTCACTTTCTATGATTTGAACCTCTCCTGTGAGTCCAGTTTTAGATTCCGATGCTTCACTTCAGGTTTACTGTATCCCTTGGACCTTTTTATTGACGATGAAACACAGAAATTGCATCGGAATTAAATTCAAATGGCACAATGCCGACTTAAGTACAAGAGGACTGACACTCTAACTTTCTATGATTTCACCCTCTCCTGTGAGTCCAGTTTTAGATTCCGATGCTTCACTTCAGGTTTACTGTATGCCTCGGACCTTCTTATTGACGACGAAACACAGAGTTTGCATCCGAATTTAATACAAAAGGCACAATGCCGACTTAAGTACAAGAGGACTGACACTCTAACTTTCTATGATTTGAACCTCTCCTGTGAGTCCAGTTTTGGATTCCGATGCTTCACTTCAGGTTTACTGTATCCCTTGGACCTTCTTTATGACGATGAAACACAGAAATTGCAACCGGATTTAATACAAAAGGCACAATGGCGTCTTAAGTACAAGAGGACTGACACTCTCACTTTCTATGATTTGAACCTCTCCTGTGAGTCCAGTTTTAGATTCCGATGCTTCACTTCAGGTTTCCTGTATCCCTTGGACCTTCTTATTGACGATGAAACACAGAAATTGCATCCCAAATTAATACAAATAGCACAATGTCGACTTAAGTACAAGAGGACTGACACTCTCACTTTCTATGATATGAACCTCTCCTGTGAGTCCAGTTTTGGATTCCGATGCTTCACTTCAGGTTTACTGTATTCCTTGCACCTTCTTGTTGACGATCAAACACAGAAATTGCATCCGAATTTAATACACAAGGCACAATGCCGACTAAAGTACAAGAGGACTGACATTCTAACTTTCTATGATTTGAACCTCTCCTGTGAGTCCAGTTTTAGATTCCGATGCTTCACTTTAGGTTTTCCTGTATCCCTTGGACCTTCTTATTTGCGATGAAACACAGAAATTGCATCCGAATTTAATACAAATGGCACAATGCCGGCTTAAGTACAAGAGCACTGACACTCCCACTTTCCATGATTCGAACTTCTCCTGTGAGGTCAGATTTAGATTCCGATGCTGCACTTCAGGTTTACTGTATACCTTGCACCATCGTATTGACGATGAAACACAGAAATTGCATCGGAATTAAATTCAAAAGGCACAAATCCGACTTAAGTATAAGAGGACTGACACTCTCACTTTCTCTGATTTGAACCTCTCCTGTGAGTCCAGTTTTAGATTCCGATGCTTCTCTTCAGGTTTACTGTATACCTTGCACCTTCTTATTGACGATGAAACACAGAAATTGCATCCGAATTTAATACACAAGGCACAATGCCGACTTAAGTACAAGAGGAATGACATTCTAACTTTCTATGATTTGAACCTCTCCTGTGAGTCCAGTTTTAGATACCGATGCTTCACTTCAGGTTTACTGTATCCCTTGGACCTTCTTATTGACGATGAAACACAGAGTTTGCACCTGAATTTAATACAAAAGGCTCAATGCCGACTTAAGTACTAGAGGACTGACACTCTAATTTTCTATGATTTGAATCTCTCCTGTGAGTCCAGTTTTAGATTCCGATGCTTCACTTCAGGTTTACTGTATCCCTGGGACCTTCTTATTGACGATGAAACACAGAAATTGCATCCGAATTTAATACAAATGGCACAATGTCGACTAAAGTATAAGAGGCATGACACTCTCACTATCTATGATTTGAACCTCCCCTGTGAGTCCAGTTTTAGATTCCGATGCTTCACTTCAGGTTTACTGTATCCCTTGGACCTTCTTATTGACAATGAAACACAGAAAAAACATCGGAATTATATTCAAAAGGCACAATGCCGACATAAGTACAAGAGGACTGACACTCTAACTTTCTATGATTTGAACATCTCCTGTGAGTCCAGTTTTAGATTCCGATGCTTCACTTCAGGTTTACTGTATCCCTTGGACCTTCTTATTGACGATGAAACACAGAAATTGCATCCGAATTTAATACAAATGGCACAATGCCGACTTAAGTACAAGAGCACTGACACTCTCACTTTCCATGATTCGAACTTCTCCTGTGTGGTCAGATTTAGATTCCGATGCTTCACTTCAGGTTTACTGTATACCTTGCACCTTCTTATTGACGATGAAACACAGAAATTGCATCGGAAATAAATTCAAAAGGCACAATTCCGACTTAAGTACAAGAGGACTGACACTCTCACTTGCTACGATTTGAACCTCTCCTGTGAGTCCAGTTTTAGATTCCGATGCTTCGCTTCAGGTTTACTGTATCCCTCTGGACCTTCTAATTGACGATGAAACACAGAGTTTGCACCCGAAATTAATACAAAAGGTACAATGCCGACTTAAGTACAGGAGGACTGACACTCTAACTTTCTATGATTTGAACCTCTCCAGTGAGTCCAGTTTTAGATTCCGGTGCCTCACTTCAGGTTTACTGAAACCCTTGGACCTTCTTATTGACGATGAAACACAGAAATTGCATCCGAATTGAATACAAAAATCACAATGGCGACTTAAGTACAAGAGGACTGACACTCTGACTTTCTATGATTTGAACATCTCCTGTGAGTCCAGTTTCAGATTCCGATGCTTCACTTCAGATTTACTGTATCCCTTGGACCTTCTTATTGACGATGAAACACAGAAATTGCATCCGAATTTAATACAAAAGGCCCAAGGGCGACTTATGTACAAGAGGACTGATACTCTCACTTGCTATGATTTGAACCTCTCCTGTGAGTCCAGTTTTAGATTCCGATGCTTCACTTCAGGTTTACTGTATCCCTTGGACCTTCTTATTGACGATGGATCACAGAAATTGCATCCGAATTTAATACAAATGGCACAATGTCGACTTAAGTCCAAGAGGACTGACACTCTCACTTTCTATGAATTGAACCTCTCCTGTGAGTCTAGTTTTAGATTCCGATGCTTCTCTTCAGGTTTACTGTATACCTTGCACCTTCTTATTGACGATGAAACACAGAAATTGCATCCGAATTTAATACACAAGGCACAATGCCGACTTAAGTACAAGAGGAATGACATTCTAACTTTCTATGATTTGAACCTCTCCTGTGAGTCCAGTTTTAGATACCGATGCTTCACTTCAATTTTACTGTATCCCTTGGACCTTCTTATTGACGATGAAACACAGAGTTTGCACCTGAATTTAATACAAAAGGCTCAATGCCGACTTAAGTACTAGAGGACTGACACTCTAATTTTCTATGATTTGAACCTCTCCTGTGAGTCCAGTTTTCGATTCCGATGCTTCACTTCAGGTTTACTGTATGCCTTGGACCTTCTTATTGACGATGAAAAACAGAAATTGCATCCGAATTTAATACCAAAATCACAATGGCGACTTAAGTACTAGAGGAGAGACACTCTCACTTCCTATGATTTGAACATCTCCTGTGAGTCCAGTTTTAGATTCCGATGCTTCACTTCAGGTTTACTGTATCCCTTGGACCTTTTTATTGACGATGAAACACAGAAATTGCATCGGAATTAAATTCAAATGGCACAATGCCGACCTAAGTACAAGAGGACTGACACTCTAACTTTCTATGATTTGACCCTCTCCTGTGAGTCCAGTTTTAGATTCCGATGCTTCACTTCAGGTTTACTGTATCCCTCGGACCTTCTTATTGACGACGAAACACCGAGTTTGCATCCGAATTTAATACAAAAGGCACAACGCCGACTTAAGTACAAGAGGACTGTTACTCTAACTTTCTATGATTTGAACCTCTCCTGTGAGTCCAGTTTTGGATTCCGATGCTTCACTTCAGGTTTACTGTATCCCTTGGACCTTCTTATTGACGATGAGACACAGAAATTGCAGCCGAATTTAATACAAAAGGCACAATGGCGTCTTAAGTACAAGAGGACTGACACTCTCACTTTCTATGATTTGAACCTCTCCTGTGAGTCCAGTTTCAGATTCCGATGCTTCACTTCAGGTTTACTGTATCCCTTGGACCTTCTTATTTGCGATGAAACACAGAAATTGCATCCGAATTTAATACAAATGGCACAATGGCGGCTTAAGTACAAGAGCACTGACACTCTCACTTTCCATGATTCGAACTTCTCCTGTGAGGTCAGATTTAGATTCCGATGCTTAACTTCAGGTTTACTGTATACCTTGCACCATCGTATTGACGATGAAAAAAAGAAATTGCATCGGAATTAAATTCAAAAGGCACAATTCCGACTTAAGTATAAGAGGACTGACACTCTCACTTTCTATGATTTGAACCTCTCCTGTGAGTCCAGTTTTAGTTTCCGATGCTTCACTTCAGGTTTACTGTATCCCTTGGACCTTTTTATTGACGATGAAACACAGAAATTGCATCGGAATTAAATTCAAATGGCACAATGCCGACTTAAGTACAAGAGGACTGACACTCTAACTTTCTATGATTTGACCCTCTCCTGTGAGTCCAGTTTTCGATTCTGATGCTTCACTTCAGGTTTACTGTATCCCTCGGACCTTCTTATTGACGACGAAACACCGAGTTTGCATCCGAATTTAATACAAATGGCACAATGCCGACTTAAGTACAAGAGGACTGTTACTCTAACTTTCTATGATTTGAACCTCTCCTGTGAGTCCAGTTTTTGATTCCGATGCTTCACTTCAGGTTTACTGTATCCCTTGGACCTTCTTATTGACGATGAGACACAGAAATTGCAACCGAATTTAATACAAAAGGCACAAGGGCGACTTATGTACAAGAGGACTGATACTCTCACTTGCTATGATTTGAACCTCTCCTGTGAGTCCAGTTTTAGATTCCGATGCTTCACTTCAGGTTTACTGTATCCCTTGGACCTTCTTATTGACGATGGAACACAGAAATTGCATCCGAATTTAATACAAATGGCACAATGTCGACTTAAGTCCAAGAGGACTGACACTCTCACTTTCTATGAATTGAACCTCTCCTGTGAGTCTAGTATTAGATTCCGATGCTTCTCTTCTGGTTTACTGTATACCTTGCACCTTCTTATTGACGATGAAACACAGAAATTGCATCCGAATTTAATACACAAGGCACAATGCCGACTTAAGTACAAGAGGAATGACATTCTAACTTTCTATGATTTGAACCTCTCCTGTGAGTCCAGTTTTAGATACCGATGCTTCACTTCAGGTTTACTGTATCCCTTGGACCTTCTTATTGACGATGAAACACAGAGTTTGCACCTGAATTTAATACAAAAGGCTCAATGCCGACTTAAGTACTAGAGGACTGACACTCTAATTTTCTATGAATTGAACCTCTCCTGTGAGTCCAGTTTTCGATTCCGATGCTTCACTTCAGGTTTACTGTATGCCTTGGACCTTCCAATTGACGATGAAAAACAGAAATTGCATCCGAATTTAATACCAAAATCACAATGGCGACTTAAGTACAAGAGGAGTGACACTCTCACTTCCTATGATTTGAACATCTCCTGTGAGTCCAGTTTTAGATTCCGATGCTTCACTTCAGGTTTACTGTATCCCTTGGACCTTTTTATTGACGATGAAACACAGAAATTGCATTGGAATTAAATTCAAAACGCACAATGCCGACATAAGCAAAAGAGGACTGACACTCTCACTTTCTATGATTTGAACCTCTCCAGTGAGTCCAGTTTTAGATTCCGATGCTTCACTTCAGGTTTACTGTATCCCTTGGACCTTTTTATTGACGATGAAACACAGAAATTGCATCGGAATTAAATTCAAATGGCACAATGCCGACTTAAGTACAAGAGGACTGACACTCTAATTTTCTATGATTTGACCCTCTCCTGTGAGTCCAGTTTTAGATTCCGATGCTTCACTTCAGGTTTACTGTATCCCTCCGACCTTCTTATTGACGACGAAACACCGAGTTTGCATCCGAATTTAATACAAAAGGCACAATGCCGACTTAAGTACAAGAGGACTGTTACTCTAACTTTCTATGATTTGAACCTCTCCTGTGAGTCCAGTTTTGGATTCTGATGCTTCACTTCAGGTTTACTGTATCCCTTGGACCTTCTTATTGACGATGAGACACAGAAATTGCAACCGAATTTAATACAAAAGGCACAATGGCGTCTTAAGTACAAGAGGACTGACACTCTCACTTTCTATGATTTGAACCTCTCCTGTGAGTCCAGTTTCAGATTCCGATGCTTCACTTCAGGTTTACTGTATCCCTTGGACCTTCTTATTTGCGATGAAACACAGAAATTGCATCCGAATTTAATACAAATGGCACAATGGCGGCTTAAGTACAAGAACACTGACACTCTCACTTTCCATGATTCGAACTTCTCCTGTGAGGTCAGATTTAGAATCCGATGCTTCACTTTAGGTTTACTGTATACCTTGCACCATCGTATTGACGATGAAAAAAAGAAATTGCATCGGAATTAAATTCAGAAGGCACAATTCCGACTTAAGTATAAGAGGACTGACACTCTCACTTTCTCTGATTTGAACCTCTCCTGTGAGTCCAGTTTTAGATTCCGATGCTTCACTTCCGGTTTACTGTATCCCTTGGACCTTCTTATTGACGACGAAATACAGAGTTTGCATCCGAATTTAATACAAAAGGCACAATGCCGACTTATGTACAAGAGGACTGACACTCTAACATTCTTTGATTTGAACGTCTCCTGTGAGTCCAGTTTTGGATTCCGATGCTTCACTTCAGGTTTACTGTATCCCTTGGACCTTCTTATTGACGATGAAACGCAGAAATTGCATCCGAATTTAATACAAAATGCACAATGGCGACTTAGGTACAAGAGGACTGACACTCTCACTTTCTATAATTTGAACCTCTCCTGTGAGTCCAGTTTTAGATTCCGATGCTTCACTTCAGGTTTACTGTATCCCTGGGACCTTCTTAGAGACGATGAAACACAGAAATTGCATGCGAATTTAATACAAATGGCACAATGTCGACTTAAGTATAAGAGGCATGACACTCTCACTTTCTATGATTTGAACCTCTCCTGTGAGTCCAGTTTTAGATTCCGATGCTTCACTTCAGGTTTACTGTATCCATTGGACCTTCTTATTGACAATGAAACACAGAAAAAGCATCGGAATTATATTCAAAAGGCACAATGCCGACATAAGTACAAGAGGACTGACACTCTAACTTTCTATGATTTGAACATCTCCTGTGAGTCCAGTTTTAGATTCCGATGCTTCACTTCAGGTTTACTGTATCCCTTGGACCTTCTTATTGACGATGAAACACAGAAATTGCATCCGAATTTAATACAGATGGCACAATGCCGACTTAAGTACAAGTGCACTGACACTCTCACTTTCCATGATTCGAACTTCTCCTGTGAGGTCAGATTTAGATTCCGATGCTTCACTTCAGGTTTACTGTATACCTTGCACCTTCTTATTGACGATGAAACACAGAAATTGCCTCGGAAATAAATTCAAAATGCACAATTCCGACTTAAGTACAAGAGGACTGACACTCTCACTTTCTCGGATTTGAACCTCTCCTGTGAGCCCAGTTTTAGATTCCGATGCTTCGCTTCAGGTTTACTGTATCCCTCTGGACCTTCTAATTGACGATGAAACACAGAGTTTGCACCCGAATTTAATACAAAAGGTACAATGCCGACTTAAGTACAAGAGGACTGACACTCTAACTTTCTATGATTTGAACCTCTCCAGTGAGTCCAGTTTTAGATTCCGACGCCTCACTTCAGGTTTACTGTATCCCTTGGACCTTCTTATTGATGATGAAACACAGAAATTGCATCCGAATTTAATACAAAAATCACAATGGCGACTTAAGTACAAGAGGACTGACACTCTCACTTTCTATGATTTGAACATCTCCTGTGAGTCCAGTTTCAGATTCCGATGCTTCACTTCAGATTTACTGTATCCCTTGGACCTTCTTATTGACGATGTAACACAGAAATTGCATCCGAATTTAATACAAAAGGCACAAGGGCGACTTATGTACAAGAGGACTGATACTCTCACTTGCTATGATTTGAACCTCTACTGTGAGTCCAGTTTTGGATTCCGATGCTTCTCTTCAGGTTTACTGTATACCTTGCACCTTCTTATTGACGATGAAACACAGAAATTGCATCCGAATTCAATACACAAGGCACAATGCCGACTTAAGTACAAGAGGAATGACATTCTAACTTTCTGTGATTTGAACCTCTCCTGTGAGTCCAGTTTTAGATGCCGATGCTTCACTTCAGGTTTACTGTATCCCTTGGACCTTCTTATTGACGATGAAACACAGAAATTGCATCGGAATTAAATTCAAACGCACAATGCCGACTTAAGTAAAAGAGCACTGATACTCTCACTGTCTATGATTTGAACTTTTCCTGTGAGTCCAGTTTTAGATTCCGATGCATCACTTCAGGTTTACTCATTCCCTTGGACCTTCTTATTGACAATGAAACACAGAAATTGCATCCGAATTTAATACAAATGCCACAATGCCGACTTAAGTACAAGAGGACTGACACTTTCACTTTCTGTGATTTGAACCTTTCCTGTGAGTCCAGTTTTAGATTCTGATGCTTCACTTCAGGTTAACTGTATCCCTTGGACCTTCTTATTGACGATGAAAACAGAAATTGCATCCGAATTTAATACAAAAGGCACAATGCCGACTTAAGTAGAAGAGGACTGACACTCTCACTTTCTATGATTTGAACCTCCCTTGTGAGTCCAGTTTTAGATTCCGATGCTTCACTTCAGGTTTACTGTATCCCTTGGACCTTCGTATTTACGATGAAACACAGATATTGCATCGGAATTAAATTTAAAATGCACAATGCCGGCTTAAGTACAAGGGGACTGACACTCTAACTTTCTATGTTTTGAACCTCTCCTGTGAGTCCAGTTTTAGATTCCGATGCTTCACTTCAGGTTTACTGTATCCCTTGGACCCTCTTATTGACGATGAAACACAGAGTGTGCATCCGAATTTAATACAAAAGGCACAATGCCGACTTAAGTACAAGAGGACAGACACCCTCACTTTCTATGATTTGAACCACTCCTGTGAGTCCAGTTTTAGATTCCAATGCTTCACCTCAGGTTTACTGTATCCCTTGGACCTTCTTATTGACAATGAAACACAGAAATTGCATCCGAATTAATACAAATGGCACAATGCCGACTTAAGTACAAGAGGACTGACACTCTCACTTTCTATGATTCGAACCTCTCCTGTAAGTCCAGTTTTAGATTCCGATGCCTCACTTCAGGTTTACTGTATCCCTTGGACGTTCTTATTGACGATGAAACACAGTAATTGCATCGGAATTAAATTCAAAAGGCACAGTGCCGACCTAAGTAGAAGAAGACTAACACTCTCACTTTCTATGATTTGAACCTCTCCTGTGAGTCCAGTTTTAGATTCCCATGCTTCACTTCAGGTTTACTGTATACCTTGGACCTTCTTATTGACGATGAAAACAGAAATTGCATCCGAATTTAATACAAAAGGCACAATGTCGACTTAAGTACAAGAGGACTGACACTCTCACTTTCTATTATTTGAACCTCCCCTGTGAGTCTAGTTTTAGATTCCGATGCTTCACTTCAGGTTTACTGTATCCCTTGGACCTTCTTACTGACGATGAAACACAGAAATTGCATCCGAAGTTAATACAAAAATCACAATGGCGACTTTAGTACAAGAGGACTGACAATCTCACTTTCTATGATTTGAACATCTCCTGTGAGTCCAGTTTTAGATTCCGATGCTTCACTTCAGGTTTACTGTATCCCTTGGACCTTCGTATTGACTATGAAACACAGATATTGCATCGGAATTAAATTTAAAATGCACAATTCCGACTTAAGTAAAAGAGGACTGACACTCTCACTTTCATTGATTTGAAGCACTCCTGTGAGTCCAGTTTTAGATTCCGATGCTTCACTTCAGGTTCACGGTATCCCATGGACCTTCTTATTGACAATGAAACACAGAAATAGCATCGGAATTAAATTCAAAAGGCACAATGCCGACTTAAGTACAAGGGAACTGACACTCTAACTATCTATGATTTGAATTTCTCCTGTGAGTCCAGTTCTAGATTCCGATGCTTCATTTCAGGTTTACTGTATCCCTTGGACCTTCTTATTGACGATGCAACACAGATATTGCATCGGAGATAAATTTAAAACGGACAATGCCGACTTAAGTAAAACAGGACTGACACTCTCACTTTCTATGATTTGAATCTCTCCTGTGAGTCCAGTTTTAGGTTCCGATGCTTCACTTCAGGATTACTGTATCCCTCGGACCTTCTTATTGACAATGAAACACAGAAATAGCATCGGAATTAAATTCAAAAGGCACAATGCCGACTTAAGTACAAGAGGACTGACACTCTACCTTTTTATGATTTGGACCTCCCCTATGAGTCCAGTTTTAGATTCCGATGCTTCACTTCAGGTTTACTGTATCCCTTGGACCTACTTATTGACGACGAATCACAGAAATTGCATCCGAATTTAATACAAATGGCACAATTGCGACATAAGTACAAGAGGACTGACACTCTCACTTTCTATGATTCGAACCTCTCCTGTGAGGTCAGATTTAGATTCCGATGCTTCACCTCAGGTTTACTGTATCCCTTGGACCTTCTTATTGACAATGAAACACAGAAATTGCATCCGAATTAATACAAATGGCACAATGCCGACTTAAGTACAAGAGGACTGACACTCTCACTTTCTATGATTCGAACCTCTCCTGTGAGTCATGTTTTAGAATCCGATGCTTCACTTCAGGTTTACTGTATCCCTTGGACGTTCTTATTGACGATGATACACAGAAATTGCATCGGAATTAAATTCAAAAGGCACAGTGCCGACCTAAGTAGAAGAGGACTAACACTCTTACTTTCTATGATTTGAACCTCTCCTGTGAGTCCAGTTTTAGATTCCGATGCTTCACTTCAGGTTTACTGTGTACCTCGGACCTTCTTATTGACGATGAAACACAGAAATTGCATCCGAATTTAATACAAACGCCCCAATGCCGACTTAAGTACAAGAGGACTGACACTCTCACTTTCTATGATTTGAACCTCTACTGTGAGTCTAGTTTTAGATTCCGATGCTTCACTTCAGGTTTACTGTATCCCTTGGTCCTTCTTAATGACGATGAAACACAGAGTTTGCATCCGAATTTAATACAAAAGGCACAATGCCGACTTAAGTAAAAGAGGACTGACACTCTCACTATCTATGATTTGAATTTCTCCTGTGAGTCCAGTTCTAGATTCCGATGCTTCACTTCAGGTTTACTGTATCCCTTGGACCTTCTTATTGACGATGAAACACAGATAGTGCATCGGAATTAATTTTAAAACGGACAATGCCGACTTAAGTAAAAGAGGACTGACACTCTCACTTTCTATGATTTGTACCTCCCCTATGAGTCCAGTCTTAGATTCCGATGCTTCACTTCAGGTTTACTGTATCAATTGGACCTTCTTATTGACGACGAAACACAGAAATTGCATCCGAATTTAATACAAATGGCACAATGCCGACTTAAGTACAAGAGGACTGACACTCTCACTTTCTATGATTTGAACATCTCCTGTGAGTCCAGTTTTAGATTCAGATGCTTCACTTCAGGTTTACTGTATCCCTTGGACCTTTTTATTGACGATGAAACACAGAAATTGCATCGGAATTAAATTCAAAACGCACAATGCCGACATAAGCAAAAGAGGACTGACACTCTCACTTTCTATGATTTGAACCTCTCCTGTGAGTCCAGTTTTAGATTCCGATGCTTCACTTCAGGTTTACTGTATCCCTTGGACCTTTTTATTGACGATGAAACACAGAAATTGCATCGGAATTAAATTCAAATGGCACAATGCCGACTTAAGTACAAGAGGACTGACACTCTAACTTTCTATGATTTGACCCTCTCCTGTGAGTCCAGTTTTAGATTCCGATGCTTCACTTCAGGTTTACTGTATCCCTCGGACCTTCTTATTGACGACGAAACACAGAGTTTGCATCCGAATTTAATACAAAAGGCACAATGCCGACTTAAGTACAAGAGGACTGACACTCTAACTTTCTATGATTTGAACCTCTCCTGTGAGTCCAGTTTTGGATTCCGATGCTTCACTTCAGGTTTACTGTATCCCTTGGACCTTCTTATTGTCGATGAAACACAGAAATTGCATCCCAAATTAATACAAATAGCACAATGTCGACTTAAGTACAAGAGCACTGACACTCTCACTTTCCATGATTCGAACTTCTCCTGTGAGGTCAGATTTAGATTCCGATGCTTCACTTCAGGTTTACTGTATACCTTGCACCATCGTATTGACGATGAAACACAGAAATTGCATCGGAATTAAATTCAAAAGGCACAAATCCGACTTAAGTATAAGAGGACTGACACTCTCACTTTCTCTGATTTGAACCTCTCCTGTGAGTCCAGTTTTAGATTCCGATGCTTCACTTCAGGTTTACTGTATCCTTGGACCTTCTTATTGACGACGAAACACAGAGTTTGCATCCGAATTTAATACAAAAGGCACAAAGCCGACTTAAGTACAAGAGGACTGACACTCTAACATTCTATGATTTGTACGTCTCCTGTGAGTCCAGTTTTGGATTCCGATGCTTCACTTCAGGTTTACTGTATCCCTTGGACCTTCTTATTGACGATGAAACACAGAAATTGCATCCGAATTTAATACAAAAGGCACAATGGCGACTTAGGTACAAGAGGACTGACACTCTCACTTTCTATGATTTGAACCTCTCCTGTGAGTCCAGTTTTAGATTCCGATGCTTCACTTCAGGTTTACTGTATCCCTGGGACCTTCTTATTGACGATGAAACACAGAAATTGCATCTGAATTTAATACAAATGGCACAAGGTCGACTTAAGTATAAGAGGCATGACACTCTCACTATCTATGATTTGAACCTCTCCTGTGAGTCCAGTTTTAGATTCCAATGCTTCACTTCAGGTTTACTGTATCCCTTGGACCTTCTTATTGACAATGAAACACAGAAAAAACATCGGAATTATATTCAAAAGGCACAATGCCGACATAAGTACAAGAGGACTGACACTCTAACTTTCTATGATTTGAACATCTCCTGTGAGTCCAGTTTTAGATTCCGATGCTTCACTTCAGGTTTACTGTATCCCTTGGACCTTCTTATTGACGATGAAACACAGAAATTGCATCCGAATTTAATACAAATGGCACAGTGCCGACTTAAGTACAAGAGCACTGACACTCTCACTTTCCATGATTCGAACTTCTCCTGTGTGGTCAGATTTAGATTCCGATGCTTCTCTTCAGGTTTACTGTATACCTTGCACCTTCTTATTGACGATGAAACACAGAAATTGCATCCGAATTTAATACACAAGGCACAATGCCGACTTAAGTACAAGAGGAATGACATTCTAACTTTCTATGATTTGAACCTCTCCTGTGAGTCCAGTTTTAGATACCGATGCTTCACTTCAGGTTTACTGTATCCCTTGGACCTTCTTATTGACGATGAAACACAGAGTTTGCACCTGAATTTAATACAAAAGGCTCAATGCCGACTTAAGTACTAGAGGACTGACACTCTAATTTTCTATGATTTGAACGTCTCCTGTGAGTCCAGTTTTCGATTCCGATGCTTCACTTCAGGTTTACTGTATGCCTTGGACCTTCTTATTGACGATGAAAAACAGAAATTGCATCCGAATTTAATACCAAAATCACAATGGCGACTTAAGTACAAGAGGAGTGACACTCTCACTTCCTAAGATTTGAACATCTCCTGTGAGTCCAGTTTTAGATTCCGATGCTTCACTTCAGGTTTACTGTATCCCTTGGACCTTTTTATTGACGATGAAACACAGAAATTGCATCGGAATTAAATTCAAATGGCACAATGCCGACTTAAGTACAAGAGGACTGACACTCTAACTTTCTATGATTTGACCCTCTCCTGTGAGTCCAGTTTTAGAATCCGATGCTTCACTTCAGGTTTACTGTATCCCTCGGACCTTCTTATTGACGACGAAACACCGAGTTTGCATCCGAATTTAATACAAAAGGCACAATGCCGACTTAAGTACAAGAGGACTGTTACTCTAACTTTCTATGATTTGAACCTCTCCTGTGAGTCCAGTTTTGGATTCCGATGCTTCACTTCAGGTTTACTGTATCCCTTGGACCTTCTTATTTGCGATGAAACACAGAAATTGCATCCGAATTTAATACAAATGGCACAATGGCGGCTTAAGTACAAGAGCACTGACACTCTCACTTTCCATGATTCGAACTTCTCCTGTGAGGTCAGATTTAGATTCCGATGCTTCACTTCAGGTTTACTGTATACCTTGCACCATCGTATTGACGATGAAAAAAAGAAATTGCATCGGAATTAAATTCAAAAGGCACAATTCCGACTTAAGTATAAGAGGACTGACACTCTCACTTTCTCTGATTTGAACCTCTCCTGTGAGTCCAGTTTTAGATTCCGATGCTTCACTTCAGGTTTACTGTATCCCTTGGACCTTCTTATTGACGACGAAATACAGAGTTTGCATCCGAATTTAATACAAAAGGCACAATGACGACTTAAGTACAAGAGGACTGACACTCTAACATTCTTTGATTTGAACGTCTCCTGTGAGTCCAGTTTTGGTTTCCGATGCTTCACTTCAGGTTTACTGTATCCCTTGGACCTTCTTATTGACGATGAAACGCAGAAATTGCATCCGAATTTAATACAAAAGGCACAATGGCGACTTAGGTACAAGAGGACTGACACTCTCACTTTCTATAATTTGAACCTCTCCTGTGAGTCCAGTTTTAGATTCCGATGCTTCACTTCAGGTTTACTGTATCCCTGGGACCTTCTTATTGACGATGAAACACAGAAATTGCATCCGATTTTAATACAAATGGCACAATGTCGACTTAAGTATAAGAGGCATGACACTCTCACTTTCTATGATTTGAACCTCTCCTGTGAGTCCAGTTTTAGATTCCGATGCTTCACTTCAGGTTTACTGTATCCCTTGGACCTTCTTATTGACAATGAAACACAGAAAAAGCATCGGAATTATATTCAAAAGGCACAATGCCGACATAAGTACAAGAGGACTGACACTCTAACTTTCTATGATTTGAACATCTCCTGTGAGTCCAGTTTTAGATTCCGATGCTTCACTTCAGGTTTACTGTATCCCTATGACCTTCTTATTGACGATGAAACACAGAAATTGCATCCGAATTTAATACAGATGGCACAATGCCGACTTAAGTACAAGAGCACTGACACTCTCACTTTCCATGATTCGAACTTCTCCTGTGAGGTCAGATTTAGATTCCGATGCTTCACTTCAGGTTTACTGTATACCTTGCACCTTCTTATTGACGATGAAACACAGAAATTGCATCGGAATTCAATACACAAGGCACATTGCCGACTTAAGTACAAGAGGAATGACATTCTAACTTTCTATGATTTGAACCTCTCCAGTGAGTCCAGTTTTAGATTCCGATGCTTCGCTTCAGGTTTACTGTATCCCTCTGGACCTTCTTATTGATGATGAAACACAGAAATTGCATCCGAATTTAATACAAAAATCACAATGGCGACTTAAGTACAAGAGGACTGACACTCTCACTTTCTATGATTTGAACATCTCCTGTGAGTCCAGTTTCAGATTCCGATGCTTCTCTTCAGGTTTACTGTATACCTTGCACCTTCTTATTGACGATGAAACACAGAAATTGCATCCGAATTCAATACACAAGGCACAATGCCGACTTAAGTACAAGAGGAATGACATTCTAACTTTCTGTGATTTGAACCTCTCCTGTGAGTCCAGTTTTAGATACCGATGCTTCACTTCAGGTTTACTGTATCCCTTGGACCTTCTTATTGACGATGAAACACAGAGTTTGCACCTGAATTTAATACAAAAGGCCCAATGCCGACTTAAGTACTAGAGGACTGACACTCTAACTTTCTATGATTTGAACCTCTCCTGTGAGTCCAGTTTTCGATTCCGATGCTTCACTTCAGGTTTACTGTATCCCTTGGACCTTCTTATTGACGATGAAACAAAGAAATTGCATCCGAAATTAATACAAAAGTCACAATGGTGACTTAAGTACAAGAGGACTGACACTCTCACTTTCTATGATTTGAAAATCTCCTGTGAGTCCAGTTT
Organism: Schistocerca americana; assembly: GCF_021461395.2. Classification (NCBI taxonomy): domain Eukaryota; kingdom Metazoa; phylum Arthropoda; class Insecta; order Orthoptera; family Acrididae; genus Schistocerca; species Schistocerca americana. Next base: position 3,341,086 of record NW_025725994.1, on the reverse strand, counting down.
CAGATTCCGATGCTTCACTTCAGGTTTACTGTATCCCTTGGACGTTCTTATTGACGATGAAACACAGAAATTGCATCGGAATTAAATTCAAAAATCACAGTGCCGACCTAAGTCGATGACGACTAACACTCTCACTTTCTATGATTTGAACCTATCCTGTGAGTCCAGTTTTAGATTCCGATGCTTCACTTCAGGTTTACTGTATACCTTGCTCCTTCTTATTGACGATGAAACACAGAAATTGCATCGGAATTAAATTCAAAAGGCACAATGCCGACTTAAGTACAAGAGGACTGACACTCTCACTTTCTATGATTTGAACCTCTCCTGTGAGTCCAGTTTTACATTCCGACCCTTCACTTCAGGGTTACTGTATCCCTTGGACCTTCTTATTGACGATGAAACACAGATATTGCATCGGAATTAAATTCAAAAGGCACATGCCGACTTAAGTACAAGAGGACTGACACTCTAACTTTCTATGATTGGCACCTCTCCTGTGAGTCCAGTTTTAGATTCCGATGCTTCACTTCAGGTTTACTGTATCCCTTGGACCTTCTTATTGACGATGAAACACAGATATTGCATCCGAATTTAATACAAAAATCACAATGGCGACTTTAGTACAAGAGGACCGACAATCTCACTTTCTATGATTTGAACATCTCCTGTGAGTCCAGTTTTAGATTCCGATGCTTCACTTCGGGTTCACTGTATCCCTTGGACCTTCTTATTGACGATGAAACAGAGATATTGCATCGGAATTAAATTTAAAACGCACAATGCCGACTTAAGTAAAAGAGGACTGACACTCTCACTTTCTATGATTTGAACCTCTCCTGTGAGGTCAGATTTAGATTCCGATGCTTCACTTCAGGTTTACTGTACCCCTTGGACCTTCTTATTGACAATGAAGCACAGAAATAGCATCGGAATTAAATTCAAAAGGCACAATGCCGACTTAAGTACAAGAGGACTGACACTCTAACTTTCTATGATTTGAACCTCTCCTGTGAGTTCAGTTTTAGATTCCGATGCTTCACTTCAGGTTTACTGTATCCCTTGGACCTTCTTATTGACGATGAAACACAGAGTTTGCATCCCAATTTAATACAAAAGGCACAATGCCGACTTAAGTACAAGAGGACTGACACTCCGTCTTTCTATGATTTGAACCTCTCCTGTGAGTCCAGTTTTCGATTACGATGGTTTACTTCAGATTTACTGTATCCCTTGGACATTCTTATTGACGATGACACACAGAAATTGCATCCGAATTTAATACAAAAGGCAAAATGGCAACTTAAGAACAAGAGGAGTGACACTCTCACTTTCTATGATTTGAACCTCTCCTGTGAGTCCAGTTTTAGATTCCGATGTTTCACCAGGTTTACTGTATCCCTTGGACCTTCTTGTTGAGATGAAACACAGAAATTGCATCCGAAATTAATACAAAAGTCACAATGGTGATTTAAGTACAAGAGGACTAACACTCTCACTTTATACGATTTGAACCTCTCCTCTGAGTCCAGTTTTAGATTCCGATGCTTCACCTCAGGTTTACTGTATCCCTTGGACCTTCTTATTGACGATTACACACAGAAATTGCATCCGAATTTAATACAAATGGCGCAATGCCGACTTAAGTACAAGAGGACTGACACTCTCACTATCTATGATTCGAACATCTCCTGTGAGTCCAGTTTTAGATTCCGATGCTTCACTTCAGGTTTACTGTATTCCTTGGACCTTCTAATTGACGCTGAAACACAGAGTTAACATCCGAATTTAATACAAAAGGTAAAATGCCGACTTAAGTACAAGAGGACTGACACTCTAACTTTTTATGATTTGAACCTCTCCTGTGAGTCCAGTTTTACATTCCGATGCTTCACTTCAGGTTTACTGTATCCCTTGGTCCTTCTTATTGATGATGAAACACAGAAATTGCATCCGAAATTAATACAAAAGTCACAATGGTGACTTAAGTACAAGAGGACTGACACTCTAACTTTCTATGATTTGAACCTCTCCTGTGAGTCCAGTTTTAGATTCCGATGCTCACCTCAGGTTTACTCTATCTCTTGGACCTTCGTATTGACGATGAAACACATAAATTGCATCCGAATTTAATACAAATGGCACAATGCCGACTTAAGTACAAGACGACTGACACTTCACTTTCTATGATTCGAACCTCTCCTGTGAGGTCAGATTTAGATTCCGATGCTTCACTTCAGGTTTACTGTAACCCTTGGGCCTTCTTGTTGACGATAAGACACAGAAATCGCATCCGAATGTAATACAAATGGCACAATGCCGTCTTAAGTAAAAGAGGATTGACACTCTAACATTCTATGATTTGAACCTCTCCTGCGAATCCAGTTTTAGATTCCGATGCTTCACTTCAGGTTTACTGTATACCTTGCACCTTCTTATTGACGATGAAACACAGAAATTGCATCGGAATTAAATTCAAATGCACAATGCCGACTTAAGTACAAGAGGACTGACACTCTCACTTTCTATGATTTGAACCTCTCGTGTGAGTCCAGTTTTACATTCCGATGCTTCACTTCAGGTTTACTGTATCCCTTGGACCTTCTAATTGACGATGAAACACAGAGTTTGCATCCGAATTTAATACCAAAGGTACAATGCCGGCTTAAGTACAAGAGGACTGACACTCTAACTTTCTATGATTTGTACCGCTCCTGTGAGTCCAGTTTTAGATTCCGATGCTTCACTTCAGGTTTACTGTATCCCTTGGACCTTCTTATTGACGATGAAACACAGAAATTACATCTGAATTTAATTCAAAAATCACAATGGCGACTTTAGTACAAGAGGACCGACAATCTCACTTTCTATGATTTGAACATCTCCTGTGAGTCCAGTTTTAGATTCCGATGCTTCACTTCAGGTTTACTGTATCCCTTGTACCTTCTTATTGACGATGAAACACAGAAATTGCATCCGAATTTAATACAAATGGCACAATGCCGACTTAAGTACAAGAGAACTGACACTCTCACTTTCTGTGATTCGAACCTCTCCTGTGAGGTCAGATTTAGATTCCGATGCTTAACTTCATGTTTACTGTATCCCTTGGACCTTCTTGTTGACGATAAAAAACAGAAATCGCATCCGAATTTAATACAAATGGCACAATGCCGTCTTAAGTAAAAGAGGACTGACACTCTAACATTCTATGATTTGAACCTCTCCTGTGAATCCAGTTTTAGATTCCGATGCATCACTTCAGGTTTACTGTGTCCCTTGGACCTTCTTATTGACGATGAAACACAGAAATTGCATCCGATTTTAAACAGAAGGCACAATTCCGACATAAGTGCAAGAGGACTGACACTCTCACTTTCTATGATTCGAACCTCTCCTGTGAGTCCAGTTTTAGATTCCGATGCTTCACTTCAGGTTTACTGTATCCCTTGGACGTTCTTAATTGACGATGAAACACAGAAATTGCATCGGAATTAAATTCAAAAGGCACAATGCCGACTTAAGTAAAAGAGGAATGACACTCTCACTTTCTGTGATTTGAACCTCTCCTATGAGTCCAGTTTTACATTCCAATGCTTCACTTCAGGTTTACTGTATCCCTTGGACCTTCTTATTGCCGATGAAACACAGATATTGCATCCGAATTTAATACAAAAATCACAATGGCGACTTTAGTACAAGAGGACTGACACTCTCACTATCTATGATTCGAACATCTCCTGTGAGTCCAGTTTTAGATTCCGATGCTTCACTTCAGGTTTACTGTATTCCTTGGACCTTCTAATTGACGCTGAAACACAGAGTTAACATCCGAATTTTATACCAAAGGTAAAATGCCGACTTAAGTACAAGAGGACTGACACTCTAACTTTTTATGATTTGAACCTCTCCTGTGAGTCCAGTTTTACATTCCGATGCTTCACTTCAGGTTTACTGTATCCCTTGGTCCTTCTTATTGATGATGAAACACAAAAATTGCATCCGAAATTAATACAAAAGTCACAATGGTGACTTAAGTACAAGAGGACTGACACTCTAACTTTCTATGATTTGAACCTCTCCTGTGAGTCCAGTTTTAGATTCCGATGCTCACCTCAGGTTTACTCTATCTCTTGGACCTTCGTATTGACGATGAAACACATAAATTGCATCCGAATTTAATACAAATGGCACAATGCCGACTTAAGTACAAGACGACTGACACTTCACTTTCTATGATTCGAACCTCTCCTGTGAGGTCAGATTTAGATTCCGATGCTTCACTTCAGGTTTACTGTAACCCTTGGGCCTTCTTGTTGACGATAAAACACAGAAATCGCATCCGAATGTAATACAAATGGCACAATGCCGTCTTAAGTAAAAGAGGATTGACACTCTAACATTCTATGATTTGAACCTCTCCTGCGAATCCAGTTTTAGATTCCGATGCTTCACTTCAGGTTTACTGTATACCTTGCACCTTCTTATTGACGATGAAACACAGAAATTGCATCGGAATTAAATTCAAATGCACAATGCCGACTTAAGTACAAGAGGACTGACACTCTCACTTTCTATGATTTGAACCTCTCGTGTGAGTCCAGTTTTACATTCCGATGCTTCACTTCAGGTTTACTGTATCCCTTGGACCTTCTAATTGACGATGAAACACAGAGTTTGCATCCGAATTTAATACCAAAGGTACAATGCCGGCTTAAGTACAAGAGGACTGACACTCTAACTTTCTATGATTTGTACCGCTCCTGTGAGTCCAGTTTTAGATTCCGATGCTTCACTTCAGGTTTACTGTATCCCTTGGACCTTCTTATTGACGATGAAACACAGAAATTACATCTGAATTTAATTCAAAAATCACAATGGCGACTTTAGTACAAGAGGACCGACAATCTCACTTTCTATGATTTGAACATCTCCTGTGAGTCCAGTTTTAGATTCCGATGCTTCACTTCAGGTTTACTGTATCCCTTGTACCTTCTTATTGACGATGAAACACAGAAATTGCATCCGAATTTAATACAAATGGCACAATGCCGACTTAAGTACAAGAGAACTGACACTCTCACTTTCTGTGATTCGAACCTCTCCTGTGAGGTCAGATTTAGATTCCGATGCTTAACTTCATGTTTACTGTATCCCTTGGACCTTCTTGTTGACGATAAAAAACAGAAATCGCATCCGAATTTAATACAAATGGCACAATGCCGTCTTAAGTAAAAGAGGACTGACACTCTAACATTCTATGATTTGAACCTCTCCTGTGAATCCAGTTTTAGATTCCGATGCATCACTTCAGGTTTACTGTGTCCCTTGGACCTTCTTATTGACGATGAAACACAGAAATTGCATCCGATTTTAAACAGAAGGCACAATTCCGACATAAGTGCAAGAGGACTGACACTCTCACTTTCTATGATTCGAACCTCTCCTGTGAGTCCAGTTTTAGATTCCGATGCTTCACTTCAGGTTTACTGTATCCCTTGGACGTTCTTAATTGACGATGAAACACAGAAATTGCATGGGAATTAAATTCAAAAGGCACAATGCCGACTTAAGTAAAAGAGGAATGACACTCTCACTTTCTGTGATTTGAACCTCTCCTGTGAGTCCAGTTTTACATTCCAATGCTTCACTTCAGGTTTACTGTATCCCTTGGACCTTCTTATTGCCGATGAAACACAGATATTGCATCCGAATTTAATACAAAAATCACAATGGCGACTTTAGTACAAGAGGACCGACAATCTCACTTTCTATGATTTGAACATCTCCTGTGAGTCCAGTTTTAGATTCCGATGCTTCACCTCAGGTTCACTGTATCCCTTGGACCTTCTTATTGACGATGAAACACAGATATTGCATCGGAATTAAATTTAAAACGCACAATGCCGACTTAAGTAAAAGAGGACTGACACTCTCACTTTCTATGATTTGAACCTCCCCTGTGAGGTCAGATTTAGATTCCGATGCTTCACTTCAGGTTTACTGTATCCCTTGGACCTTCTTATTGACAATGAAGCACAGAAATAGCATCGGAATTAAATTCAAAAGGCACAATGCCGACTTAAGTACAAGAGGACTGACACTCTAACTTTCTATGATTTGAACCTCCCCTGTGAGTTCAGTTTTAGATTCCGATGCTTCACTTCAGGTTTACTGTATCCCTTGGACCTTCTTATTGACGATGAAACACAGAGTTTGCATCCGAATTTAATACAAAAGGCACAATGCCGACTTAAGTACTAGAGGACTGACACTCTAACTTTCTATGATTCGAACCTCTCCTGTGAGTCCAGTTTTCGATTACGATGCTTTACTTCAGGTTTACTGTATCCCTTGGACATTCTTATTGACGATGACACACAGAAATTGCATCCGAATTTAATACAAAAGGCACAATGGCGACTTAAGAACAAGAGGAGTGACACTCTCACTTTCTAAGATTTGAACCTCTCCTGTGAGTCCAGTTTTAGATTCCAATGTTTCACCAGGTTTACTGTATCCCTTGGACCCTCTTATTGAGATTAAACACAGAAATTGCATCCGAAATTAATACAAAAGTCACAATGGTGACTTAAGTACAAGAGGACTGACACTCTCACTTTATATGATTTGAACCTCTTCTCTGAGTCCAGTTTTAGATTCCGATGCTTCACCTCAGGTTTACTGTATCCCTTGGACCTTCTTATTGACGATTACACACAGAAATTGCCTCCGAATTTAATACAAATGGCGCAATGCCGACTTAAGTACAAGAGGACAGACACTCTCACTTTCTATGATTCGAACATCTCCTGTGAGTCCAGTTTTAGATTCCGATGCTTCACTTCAGGTTTACTGTATATTTTGCAGCTTCTTATTGACGATGAAACACAGAAATTGCATCGGAATTAAATTCAAAAGGCACAATGCCGACTTAAGTACAAGAGGACTGACACTCTCACTTTCTATGATTTGAACCTCTCCTGTGAGTCCAGTTTTACTTTCCGATGCTTCACTTCAGGTTTAATGTATCCCTTGGACCTTCTAATTGACGATGAAACACAGAGTTTGCATCCGAATTTAATACAAAAGGTACAATGCCGACTTAAGTACAAGAGGACTGACACTCTAACTTTCTATGATTGGCACCTCTCCTGTGAGTCCAGTTTTAGATTCCGATGCTTCACTTCAGGTTTACTGTATCCCTTGGACCTTCTTATTGACGATGAAACACAGATATTGCATCCGAATTTAATACAAAAATCACAATGGCGACTTTAGTACAAGAGGACCGACAATCTCACTTTCTATGATTTGAACATCTCCTGTGAGTCCAGTTTTAGATTCCGATGCTTCACTTCAGGTTCACTGTATCCCTTGGACCTTCTTATTGACGATGAAACAGAGATATTGCATCGGAATTAAATTTAAAACGCACAATGCCGACTTAAGTAAAAGAGGACTGACACTCTCACTTTCTATGATTTGAACCTCTCCTGTGAGGTCAGATTTAGATTCCGATGCTTCACTTCAGGTTTACTGTACCCCTTGGACCTTCTTATTGACAATGAAGCACAGAAATAGCATCGGAATTAAATTCAAAATTCACAATGCCGACTTAAGTACAAGAGGACTGACACACTAACTTTCTATGATTTGAACCTCTCCTGTGAGTTCAGTTTTAGATTCCGATGCTTCAATTCAGGTTTACTGTATCCCTTGGACCTTCTTATTGACGATGAAACACAGAGTTTGCATCCCAATTTAATACAAAAGGCACAATGCCGACTTAAGTACAAGAGGACTGACACTCCATCTTTCTATGATTTGAACCTCTCCTGTGAGTCCAGTTTTCGATTACGATGGTTTACTTCAGATTTACTGTATCCCTTGGACATTCTTATTGACGATGACACACAGAAATTGCATCCGAATTTAATACAAAAGGCAAAATGGCAACTTAAGAACAAGAGGAGTGACACTCTCACTTTCTATGATTTGAACCTCTCCTGTGAGTCCAGTTTTAGATTCCGATGTTTCACCAGGTTTACTGTATCCCTTGGACCTTCTTGTTGAGATGAAACACAGAAATTGCATCCGAAATTAATACAAAAGTCACAATGGTGATTTAAGTACAAGAGGACTAACACTCTCACTTTATACGATTTGAACCTCTCCTCTGAGTCCAGTTTTAGATTCCGATGCTTCACCTCAGGTTTACTGTATCCCTTGGACCTTCTTATTGACGATTACACACAGAAATTGCATCCGAATTTAATACAAATGGCGCAATGCCGACTTAAGTACAAGAGGACTGACACTCTCACTATCTATGATTCGAACATCTCCTGTGAGTCCAGTTTTAGATTCCGATGCTTCACTTCAGGTTTACTGTATTCCTTGGACCTTCTAATTGACGCTGAAACACAGAGTTAACATCCGAATTTAATACAAAAGGTAAAATGCCGACTTAAGTACAAGAGGACTGACACTCTAACTTTTTATGATTTGAACCTCTCCTGTGAGTCCAGTTTTACATTCCGATGCTTCACTTCAGGTTTACTGTATCCCTTGGTCCTTCTTATTGATGATGAAACACAGAAATTGCATCCGAAATTAATACAAAAGTCACAATGGTGACTTAAGTACAAGAGGACTGACACTCTAACTTTCTATGATTTGAACCTCTCCTGTGAGTCCAGTTTTAGATTCCGATGCTCACCTCAGGTTTACTCTATCTCTTGGACCTTCGTATTGACGATGAAACATATAAATTGCATCCGAATTTAATACAAATGGCACAATGCCGACTTAAGTACAAGACGACTGACACTTCACTTTCTATGATTCGAACCTCTCCTGTGAGGTCAGATTTAGATTCCGATGCTTCACTTCAGGTTTACTGTAACCCTTGGGCCTTCTTGTTGACGATAAAACACAGAAATCGCATCCGAATGTAATACAAATGGCACAATGCCGTCTTAAGTAAAAGAGGATTGACACTCTAACATTCTATGATTTGAACCGCTCCTGCGAATCCAGTTTTAGATTCCGATGCTTCACTTCAGGTTTACTGTATACCTTGCACCTTCTTATTGACGATGAAACACAGAAATTGCATCGGAATTAAATTCAAATGCACAATGCCGACTTAAGTACAAGAGGACTGACACTCTCACTTTCTATGATTTGAACCTCTCGTGTGAGTCCAGTTTTACATTCCGATGCTTCACTTCAGGTTTACTGTATCCCTTGGACCTTCTAATTGACGATGAAACACAGAGTTTGCATCCGAATTTAATACCAAAGGTACAATGCCGGCTTAAGTACAAGAGGACTGACACTCTAACTTTCTATGATTTGTACCGCTCCTGTGAGTCCAGTTTTAGATTCCGATGCTTCACTTCAGGTTTACTGTATCCCTTGGACCTTCTTATTGACGATGAAACACAGAAATTACATCTGAATTTAATTCAAAAATCACAATGGCGACTTTAGTACAAGAGGACCGACAATCTCACTTTCTATGATTTGAACATCTCCTGTGAGTCCAGTTTTAGATTCCGATGCTTCACTTCAGGTTTACTGTATCCCTTGTACCTTCTTATTGACGATGAAACACAGAAATTGCATCCGAATTTAATACAAATGGCACAATGCCGACTTAAGTACAAGAGAACTGACACTCTCACTTTCTGTGATTCGAACCTCTCCTGTGAGGTCAGATTTAGATTCCGATGCTTAACTTCATGTTTACTGTATCCCTTGGACCTTCTTGTTGACGATAAAAAACAGAAATCGCATCCGAATTTAATACAAATGGCACAATGCCGTCTTAAGTAAAAGAGGACTGACACTCTAACATTCTATGATTTGAACCTCTCCTGTGAATCCAGTTTTAGATTCCGATGCATCACTTCAGGTTTACTGTGTCCCTTGGACCTTCTTATTGACGATGAAACACAGAAATTGCATCGGAATTAAATTCAAAAGGCACAATGCCGACTTAAGTACAAGAGGACTGACACTCTCACTTTCTATGATTTGAACCTCTCCTGTGAGTCCAGTTTTACTTTCCGATGCTTCACTTCAGGTTTAATGTATCCCTTGGACCTTCTAATTGACGATGAAACACAGAGTTTGCATCCGAATTTAATACAAAAGGTACAATGCCGACTTAAGTACAAGAGGACTGACACTCTAACTTTCTATGATTGGCACCTCTCCTGTGAGTCCAGTTTTAGATTCCGATGCTTCACTTCAGGTTTACTGTATCCCTTGGACCTTCTTATTGACGATGAAACACAGATATTGCATCCGAATTTAATACAAAAATCACAATGGCGACTTTAGTACAAGAGGACCGACAATCTCACTTTCTATGATTTGAACATCTCCTGTGAGTCCAGTTTTAGATTCCGATGCTTCACCTCAGGTTCACTGTATCCCTTGGACCTTCTTATTGACGATGAAACACAGATATTGCATCGGAATTAAATTTAAAACGCACAATGCCGACTTAAGTAAAAGAGGACTGACACTCTCACTTTCTATGATTTGAACCTCCCCTGTGAGGTCAGATTTAGATTCCGATGCTTCACTTCAGGTTTACTGTATCCCTTGGACCTTCATATTGACAATGAAGCACAGAAATAGCATCGGAATTAAATTCAAAAGGCACAATGCCGACTTAAGTACAAGAGGACTGACACTCTAACTTTCTATGATTTGAACCTCCCCTGTGAGTTCAGTTTTAGATTCCGATGCTTCACTTCAGGTTTACTGTATCCCTTGGACCTTCTTATTGAGGATGAAACACAGAGTTTGCATCCGAATTTAATACAAAAGGCACAATGCCGACTTAAGTACTAGAGGACTGACACTCTAACTTTCTATGATTCGAACCTCTCCTGTGAGTCCAGTTTTCGATTACGATGCTTTACTTCAGGTTTACTGTATCCCTTGGACATTCTTATTGACGATGACACACAGAAATTGCATCCGAATTTAATACAAAAGGCACAATGGCGACTTAAGAACAAGAGGAGTGACACTCTCACTTTCTAAGATTTGAACCTCTCCTGTGAGTCCAGTTTTAGATTCCAATGTTTCACCAGGTTTACTGTATCCCTTGGACCCTCTTATTGAGATTAAACACAGAAATTGCATCCGAAATTAATACAAAAGTCACAATGGTGACTTAAGTACAAGAGGACTGACACTCTCACTTTATATGATTTGAACCTCTTCTCTGAGTCCAGTTTTAGATTCCGATGCTTCACCTCAGGTTTACTGTATCCCTTGGACCTTCTTATTGACGATTACACACAGAAATTGCCTCCGAATTTAATACAAATGGCGCAATGCCGACTTAAGTACAAGAGGACTGACACTCTCACTTTCTATGATTCGAACATCTCCTGTGAGTCCAGTTTTAGATTCCGATGCTTCACTTCAGGTTTACTGTATTCCTTGGACCTTCTAATTGACGCTGAAACACAGAGTTAACATCCGAATTTAATACAAAAGGTAAAATGCCGACTTAAGTACAAGAGGACTGACATTCTAACTTTTTATGATTTGAACCTCTCCTGTGAGTCCAGTTTTATATTCCGATGCTTCACTTCAGGTTTACTGTATCCCTTGGACCTTCTTATTGATGATGAAACACAGAAATTGCATCCGAAATTAATACAAAAGTCACAATGGTGACTTAAGTACAAGAGGACTGACACTCTGACTTTCTATGATTTGAACCTCTCCTGTGAGTCCAGTTTTAGATTCCGATGCTCACCTCAGGTTTACTCTATCTCTTGGACCTTCTTATTGACGATGAAACACATAAATTGCATCCGAATTTAATACAAATGGCACAATGCCGACTTAAGTACAAGAGGACTGACACTCTCACTTTCTATGATTCGAACCTCTCCTGTGAGGTCAGATTTAGATTCCGATGCTTCAGTTCAGGTTTACTGTATCCCTTGGACCTTCTTGTTGACGATAAAACACAGAAATCGCATCCGAATTTAATACAAATGGCACAATGCCGTCTTAAGTAAAAGAGGACTGACACTCTAACATTCTATGATTTGAACCTCGACCTGCGAATCCAGTTTTAGATTCCGATGCTTCACTTCAGGTTTACTGTATACCTTGCACCTTCTTATTGACGATGAAACACAGAAATTGCATCGGAATTAAATTCAAAAGGCACAATGCCGACATAAGTACAAGAGGACTGACACTCTCACTTTCTATGATTTGAACCTCTCGTGTGAGTCCAGTTTTACATTCCGATGCTTCACTTCAGGTTTACTGTATCCCTTGGACCTTCTAATTGACGATGAAACACAGAGTTTGCATCCGAATTTAATACAAAAGGTACAATGGCGACTTAAGTACAAGAGGACTGACACTCTAACTTTCTATGATTTGCACCTCTCCTGTGAGTCCAGTTTTAGATTCCGATGCTTCACTTCAGGTTTACTGTATCCCTTGGACCTTCTTATTGACGATGAAACACAGAAATTACATCTGAATTTAATACAAAAATCACAATGGCGACTTTAGTACAAGATGACCGACAATCTCACTTTTTATGATTTGAACATCTCCTGTGAGTCCAGTTTTAGATTCCGATGCTTCACTTCAGGTTTACTGTATCACTTGGACCTTCTTATTGACGATGAAACACAGAAATTGCATCCGAATTTAATACAAATGGCACAATGCCGACCTAAGTACAAGAGAACTGACACTCTCACTTTCTGTGATTCGAACCTCTCCTGTGAGGTCAGATTTAGATTCCGATGCTTAACTTCAGGTTTACTGTATCCCTTGGACCTTCTTGTTGACGATAAAACACAGAAATCGCATCCGATTTTGATACAAATGGCACAATGCTGACTTAAGTACAAGAGGACTGACATTCAAACATTCTATGATTTGAACCTCTCCTAAGAGGCCAGTTTTAAATTCTGATGCTTCACTTAAGGTTTACTGTATCCCTTGGACCTTCTTATCGACGATGAAACACAGAGTTTGCATTCGAATTTAATACAAAGGGCACATTGCCGACTTAAGTACAAGAGGACTGACACTCTAACTTTCTATGATTTGAACCTCTCCTGTGAGTCCAGTTTTAGATTCCGAAGCTTCACTTCAGATTTACTGTATACCTTGCAGCTTCTTATTGACGATGAAACACAGAAATTGCATCGGAATTAAATTCAAAAGGCACAATGCCGACTTAAGTACAAGAGGACAGATACTCTCACTTTCTATGATTTGAACCTCTCCTGTGAGTCCAGTTTTACATTCCCATGCTTCACTTCAGCTTTACTGTATCCCTTGGACCTTCTAATTGACGATGAAACACAGAGTTTGCATCCGAATTTAATACAAAAGGTACAATGCCGACATAAGTACAAGAGGACTGACACTCTAACTTTCTATGATTTGCACCTCTCTTGTGAGTCCAGTTTAGATTCCGATGCTTCACTTCAGGTTTACTGTATCCCTTGGACCTTCTTATTGACGATGAAACACAGAAATTGCATCCGAATTTAATACAAAAATCACAATGGCGGCTTAAGTACAAGAGGACTGACACTCTCACTTTCTATGATTTGAACATCTCCTGTGAGTCCAGTTCTAGATACCGGTGCTTCACTTCAGTTTTACTGTATCCCTTGGACCTTCTTATTGACGATGAAACACAGATATAGCATCGGAATTAAATTTAAAACGCACAATGCCGACTTCAGTAAATGAGGACTGACACTCTCACTTTCTATGATATGAACCTCTCCTGTGAGTCCGGTTCTAGATTCCGATGCTTTACTTCAGGTTTACTGTATCCCTTGGACCTTCTTATTGACGATGAAAACAGAAATTGCATCCGAATTTAATACAAGAGGCACAATGGCGACTTAAGTACAAGAGTACTGACACTCTCACTTTCTATGATTTGAACCTCCCCTGTGAGTCCAGTTTTAGATTCCGATGCTTCACTTCAGGTTTACTGTATCCCTTGGACCTTCATATTGACGACGAAACACAGAAATTGCATCCGAATTTAATACAAATTTCACAATGCCGACTTAAGTACAAGAGGACTGACACTCTCACTTTCTTTGATTCTAACCTCTCCTGTGGGTCAGATTTAGATTCCGATGCTTCACTTCATATCTACTGTATACCTTGCACCTTCTTATTGACGATGAAACTCAGAAAATGCATCGGAATTAAATTCAAAAGGCACATTGCCGTCTTAAGTACAAGAGGACTGCCACTCTCACTTTAAATGATTTGAACCTCTCCTGTGATTCCAGTTTTAGATTCCGATGCTTCACTTCAGGTTTACTGTATCCCTTGGACCCTCTAATTGACGATGAAACACAGAAATTGCATCCGAATTTAATACAAAAATCACAATGGCGACTTAAGTACAAGAGGACTGACACTCTTACTTTCTATGATTTGAACATCTCCTGTGAGTCCAGTTTTAGATTCCGATACTTCACTTCAGGTTTACTGTATCCCTTGGACCTTCTTATTGACGATGAAACACAGAAATTGCATCCGAATTTAAAACAAATGGCAGAATGCCGACTTAAGTACAAGAGGACTGACACTCTCACTCTCTATGATTCGAACCCCTCCTGTGAGGTCAGATTTAGGTTCCGATGCTTCACTTCAGGTTTACTGTATACCTTGCACCTTCTTACTGTCGATGAAACACAGAAATTGCATCTGAACATAATACAAAAGGTACAATGCCGACTTAAGTACAAGAGGACTGACACTCTAACTTTCTACGATTTGAACCTCTCCTGTGAGTCCAGTTTTAGATTCCGATGCTTCACTTCACGTTTACTGTATCCCTTGGACCTTCTTATTGACGATGAAACACAGAAATTGCATCCGAATTTAATACAAAAATCTAAATGGCGACTTAAGTACAAGAGGACTGACACTCTCACTTTCTATGATTTGAACATCTCCTGTGAGTCCAGTTTTAGATTCCGACGCTTCACTTCTGGTTCACTGTATCCCTTGGACCTTCTGATTGACGATGAAACACAGAAATTGCATCGGAATCAAATTCAAAACGCACAATGCAGACTTAAGTAAAAGAGGACTGACACTCTCACTTT
Organism: Schistocerca americana; assembly: GCF_021461395.2. Classification (NCBI taxonomy): domain Eukaryota; kingdom Metazoa; phylum Arthropoda; class Insecta; order Orthoptera; family Acrididae; genus Schistocerca; species Schistocerca americana. The sequence continues at coordinate 3,325,925 of NW_025725994.1, read as the reverse complement.
CTATGATTTGATCCTCTCCTGTGAGTCCAGTTTTAGATTCCGATGCTTCACTTCAGGTTTACTGTATCCCTTGAACCTTGTTATTGACGATGAAACACAGAAATTCCATCGGAATTAAAGTCAAAAGGCACAATGCTGACTTAAGTACAAGAGGACTGACACTCTAACTTTCTATGATTTGAACCTTTCCTGTGAGTCCAGTTTTAGATTCCGATGCTTCACTTCAGGTTTACTATATCCCTTGGACCTTCTTATTGACGATGAAACACAGAGTTTGCATCCGAATTTAATGCAAGAGGCACAATGCCGACTTAAGTACAAGAGGACTGACACTCTAACTTTCTATGATTTGAACCTCTCCTGTGAGTCCAGTTTTGGATTCCGATGCTTCACTTCAGGTTTACTGTATCCCTTGGACCTTCTTATTGACGATGAAACACAGAAATTGCATCCAAATTTAATACAAAAGGCACAATGGCGACTTAAGTACAAGAGGACTGGCACTTTCACTTTCTATGATTTGAACATCTCCTGTAAGTCCAGTTTTAGATTCCGATGCTTCACCTCAGATTTACTGTATCCCTTAGACATTCTTATTGACGATGAAACACAGAAATTGGATCCGAATTTAATACAAATGGCACAATGCCGACTTAAGTACAAGAGGGCTGACACTCTGACATTCTATGATTTGAACCTCTTTTGCGAGTCCAGTTTTAGATTCCGATGCTTCACTTAATGTTTACTGTATCCCTTGTACCTTCTTATTGATGATGAAACACAGAAATTGCATCCGAATTTAATACAAAAGGCACAATACCGACTTAAGTACAAGAGGAGTGACACTTTAACTTTCTATGATTTGAATCTCTCCTGTGAGTCCAGTTTTGGATTCCGATGCTTCACTTCAGGTTTACTGCATCCCTTGGACCTTCATATTGACGATGAAACACAGATATTGCATCCGAATTTAAAACAAATGGCACAATGCCGACTTAAGTACAAGAGGACTGACACTCTCACTCTCTATGATTCTAACCTCTCCTGTGAGGTCAGATTTAGATTCCGATGCTTCACTTCAGGTTTACTGTATACCTTGCACCTTCTTACTGACGATGAAACACAGAAATTGCATCCGAATTTAATACAAAAGGTACAATGCCGACTTAAGTACAAGAGGACTGACACTCTAACTTTCTATGATTTGAACCTCTCCTGTGAGTCCAGTTTTACATTCGGAAGCTTCACTTCAGATTTACTGTATACCTTGCAGCTTCTTATTGACGATGAAACACAGAAATTGCATCGGAATTAAATTCAAAAGGCACAATGCCGAATTAAGTACAAGAGGACAGATACTCTCACTTTCTATGATTTGAACCTCTCCTGTGAGTCCAGTTTTAAATTCTGATGCTTCACTTAAGGTTTACTGTATCCCTTGGACCTTCTTATTGACGATGAAACACAGAGTTTGCATTCGAATTTAATACAAAGGGCACATTGCCGACTTAAGTACAAGAGGACTGACACTCTAACTTTCTATGATTTGAACCTCTCCTGTGAGTCCAGTTTTAGATTCCGAAGCTTCACTTCAGATTTACTGTATACCTTGCAGCTTCGTATTGACGATGAAACACAGAAATAGCATCGGAATTAAATTCAAAAGGCACAATGCCGACTTAAGTACAAGAGGACAGATACTCTCACTTTCTATGATTTGAACCTCTCCTGTGAGTCCAGTTTTACATTCCCATGCTTCACTTCAGGTTTACTGTATCCCTTGGACCTTCTAATTGACGGTGAAACACAGAGTTTGCATCCGAATTTAATACAAAAGGTACAATGCCGACATAAGTACAAGAGGACTGACACTCTAACTTTCTATGATTTGCACCTCTCTTGTGAGTCCAGTTTAGATTCCGATGCTTCACTTCAGGTTTACTGTATCCCTTGGACCTTCTTATTGACGATGTAACACAGAAATTGCATCCGAATTTAATACAAAAATCACAATGGCGGCTTAAGTACAAGAGGACTGACACTCTCACTTTCTATGATTTGAACATCTCCTGTGAGTCCAGTTCTAGATACCGGTGCTTCACTTCAGGTTTACTTTTTCCCTCGGACCTTCTTACTGACGATGAAACACAGATATAGCATCGGAATTAAATTTAAAACGCACAATGCCGACTTCAGTAAATGAGGACTGACACTCTCACTTTCTATGATTTGAACCTCTCCTGTGAGTCCGGTTTTAGATTCCGATGCTTGACTTCAGGTTTACTGTATCCCTTGGACCTTCTTATTGACGATCAAAACAGAAATTGGATCCGAATTTAATACAAATGGCACAATGCCGACTTAAGTACAAGAGGGCTGACACTCTGACATTCTATGATTTGAACCTCTTTTGCGAGTCCAGTTTTAGATTCCGATGCTTCACTTAATGTGTACTGTATCCCTTGGACCTTCTTATTGATGATGAAACACAGAAATTGCATCCGAATTTAATACAAAAGGCACAATACCGACTTAAGTACAAGAGGAGTGACACTCTAACTATCTATGATTTGAATCTCTCCTGTGAGTCCAGTTTTGGATTCCGATGCTTCACTTCAGGTTTACTGTATACCTTGCACCTTCTTACTGACGATGAAACACAGAAATTGCATACGAATTTAATACAAAAGGTCCAATGCCGACTTAAGTACAAGAGGACTGACACTCTAACTTTCTATGATTTGAACCTCTCCTGTGAGTCCAGTTTTAGATTCCGATGCTTCACTTCAGGTTTACTGTATCCCTTGGACCTTCTTATTGACGATGAAACACAGAAATTGCATCCGAATTTAATACAAAAATCACAATGGCGACTTAAGTACAAGAGGACTGACACTCTCACTTTCTATGATTTGAACATCTCCAGTGAGTCCAGTTTTAGATTCCGATGCTTCACTTCAGGTTCACTGTATCCCTTGGACCTTCTGATTGACGATGAAACACAGAAATTGCATCGGAATCAAATTCAAAACGCCCAATGCCGACTTAAGTAAAAGAGGACTGACACTCTCACTTTCTATGATTTGAACCTCTCCTGTGAGTCCAGTTTTAGATTCCGATGCTTCACTTCAGGTTTACTGTATCCCTTGGACCTTCTTATTGACGATGAAACACAGAAATTGCATCGGAATTAAATTCAAAAGGCACAATGCTGACTTAAGTACAAGAGGACTGACACTCTAACTTTCTATGATTTGAACCTTTCCTGTGAGTCCAGTTTTAGATTCCGATGCTTCACTTCAGGTTTACTATATCCCTTGGACCTTCTTATTGACGATGAAGCACAGAGTTTGCATCCGAATTTAATACAAGAGGCACAATGCCGACTTAAGTACAAGAGGACTGACACTCTAACTTTCTATGATTTGAACCTCTCCTGTGAGTCCAGTTTTGGATTCCGATGCTTCACTTCAGGTTTACTGTATCCCTTGGACCTTCTTATTGACGATGAAACACAGAAATTGCATCCGAATTTAATACAAAAGGCACAATGGCGACTTAAGTACAAGAGGACTGACACTTTCACTTTCTATGATTTGAACATCTCCTGTGCGTCCAGTTTTAGATTCCGATGCTTCACCTTAGGTTTACTGTATTCCTTGGACATTCTTATTGACGATGAAACACAGAAATTGGATCTGAATTTAATACAAATGGCACAATGCCGACTTAAGTACAAGAGGGCTGACACTCTGACATTCTATGATTTGAACCTCTTTTGTGAGTCCAGTTTTAGATTCCGATGCTTCTCTTAATGTTTACTGTATCCCTTGGACCTTCTTATTGATGATGAAACACAGAAATTGCATCCGAATTTAATACAAAAGGCACAATACCGACTTAAGTACAAGAGGAGTGACACTCTAACTTTCTATGATTTGAATCTCTCCTGTGAGTCCAGTTTTAGATTCCGATGCTTCACTTCAGGTTTACTGTATCCCTTGGACCTTCTTATTGACGATGAAACACAGAAATTGCATCCGAATTTAATACAAAAATCACAATGGCGACTTAAGTACAAGAGGACTGACACTCTCACTTTCTATGATTTGAACATCTCCTGTGAGTCCAGTTTTAGATTCCGACGCTTCACTTCTGGTTCACTGTATCCCTTGGACCTTCTGATTGACAATGAAACACAGAAATTGCATCGGAATCAAATTCAAAACGTACAATGCCGACTTAAGTAAAAGAGGACTGAGACTCTCACTTTCTATGATTTGAACCTCTCCTGTGAGTCCAGTTTTAGATTTCGATGCTTCACTTCAGGTTTACTGTATCCCTTGGACCTTCTTATTGACGATGAAACACAGAAATTGCATCGGAATTAAATTAAAAAGGCACAATGCTGATTTAAGTACAAGAGGACTGACACTCTAACTTTCTATGATTTGAACCTTTCCTGTGAGTCCAGTTTTAGATTCCGATGCTTCATTCATGTTTACTATATCCCATGGACCTTCTTATTGACGATGAAACACAGAGTTTGCATCCGAATTTAATACAAGAGGCACAATGCCGACTTAAGTACAAGAGGACTGACACTCTTACTTTCTACGATTTGAACCTCTCCTGTGAGTCCAGTTTTGGATTCCGATGCTTTACTTCAGGTTTACTGTATCCCTTGGACCTTCTTATTGACGATGAAACACAGAAATTGCATCCGAATTTAATACAAAAGGCACAATGGCGACTTAAGTACAAGAGGACTGACACTTTCACATTCTATGATTTGAACATCTCCTGTGAGTCCAGTTTTAGATTCCGATGCTTCACCTTAGGTTTACTGTATCCCTTGGACATTCTTATTGACGATGAAACACAGATATTCCATCCGAATTTAATACAAATGGCACAATGCCGACTTAAGTACAAGAGGGCTGACACTCTGACATTCTATGATTTGAACCTCTTTTGCGAGTCCAGTTTTAGATTCCGATGCTTCACTTAATGTTTACTGTATCCTTTGGACCTTCTTATTGATGATGAAACACAGAAATTGCATCCGAATTTAATACAAAAGGCACAATACCGACTTAAGTACAAGAGGAGTGACACTCTAACTTTCTATGATTTGAATCTCTCCTGTGAGTCCAGTTTTTGATTCCGATGCTTCACTTCAGGTTTACTGTATCCCTAAGACCTTCTTATTGACGATGTAACACAGGAATTGGATTCGAATTTAATACAAAATTCACAATAGCGACTAAAGTACAAGAGGACTGACACTCTCGCTCTCTATGATTTGAACCTCTCCTGTGAGTCGAGTTTTTGATTCCGATGATTTACTTCAGGTTTACTGTATCCCTTGGACCTTCTTATTGACGATGAAACACAGAAATTGCATCCGAATTTAATACAAATTCCACAATGCCGACTTAATTACAAGAGGCCTGACACTTTCACTTTCTATGATTTGAACCTCTCCAGTGAGTCCAGTTTTAGATTCCGATGCTTCTCTTGATGTCTACTGTATACCTTGCACCTTCTTATTGACGATGAAACACAGAAATTGCATCCGAATTCAATGCAAAAGGCACAATGCCGACTTAAGTACAAGAGGTCTGACATTCTAACTTTCTATGATTTGAAACTTTCCTGTGAGTCTAGTATTCGATTCCGATGCTTCACTTCACGTTTACTGTATACCTTGCACCTTCTTATTGACGATGAAACACAGAAATTGCATCCGAATTTAATACAAAAGGCACAATGCCGACTTAAGTACAAGAGGACTGACATTCTAACTTTCTATGATTAGAACCTCTCCTGTGAGTCCTGATTTAGATTCCCTTGCTTCACTTCAGGTTTACTGTATCCCTTGGACCTTCTTATTGACAATGAAACACAGAAATAGCATCGGAATTAAATTCAAAAGGCACAATGCCGACCTTAGTAAAAGAGGACTGACACTCTAACTTTCTATGATTTGACTCTCTCCTGTGAGTCCAGTTTTAGATTCCGATGCTTCACTTCAGTTTTACTGTATCCCTTGGACCTTTTTATTGACGATGAAACACAGAAATTGCATCCGAATTTAATACAAATGGCACAATGTCGACTTAAGTTTAAGAGGACTGACACTCTCACTTTCTATGACTTGAACCTCTCCTGTGAGTCCAGTTTTAGATTCCGATGCTTCACTTCAGGTTTACTGTATACCTTGCACCTTCTTATTGACGATGAGATACAGAGTTTGCATCCGAATTTAATACAAAAGGCACAATGCCGACTTAAATACAAGAGGACTGACACTCTAACTTTCTATGATTTGAACCTCTCCTGTGAGTCCAGTTTTGGATTCCGATGCTTCACTTCAGGTTTACTGTATCCCTTGGACCTTCTTATTGACGATGAAGCACAGAAATTGCATTCGAGTTTAATACAAATGCCACAATGCCGACTTAAGTACAAGAGGACTGACACTCTCACTTTCTATGATTTGAACCTCTCCAGTGAGTCCAGTTTTAGATTCCGATGCTTCTCTTCAGGTTTACTGTATACTGTGCACCTTCTTATTGACGATGAAACACAGAAATTGCATTCGAATTCAATACAAAAAGCACAATGCCGACTTAAGTACAAGAGGACAGACATTCTAACTTTCTATGATTTGAACCTGTCCTGTGAGTCCAGTTTTAGAGTCCGATGCATCACTTCAGGTTTACTGTATCCCTTGGACCTTCTTATTGACGATGACACACAGAAATTGCACCTGTATTTAATACAAAAGGCACAATACCGACTCAAGTACAAGAGGAGTGACACTCAAACTTTCTATGATTTGAACCTCTCCTGTGAGTCTAGTTTTAGATTCCGATGCTTCACTTCAGGTTTATTGTATCCCTTAGACCTTCTTATTGACGATGAAACACAGAAATTGCATCCAAATTTAATACAAATGCCACAATGCCGACTTAAGTACAAGAGGTCTGATACTCCCACTTTCTATGATTTGAACCTTTCCTGTGAGTCAAGTTTTTGATTCCGAAGCTTCACTTCGGGTTTACTGTACACCTTGGACCTTCTTATTGACGATGAAACCCAGAAATTGCACCCGAATTTAATACAAATGGCACAATGCCGACTTAAGTACAAAAGGACTGACACTCTCACTTTCTATGATTTGAACCTCACCTGTGAGCCCAGTTTTAGCTTCTGATGCTTCACTTCAGGTTAACTGTATCCCTTGTACCTTCTTATTGACGATGAAACACAGAAATTGCATCGGAATTAAATTCAAAAATCACAATGCCGACTTAAGTACAAGATGACTGACATTCTAACTTTCTATGATTTGAACTTCTTCTGTGAGTCCAGTTTTAGATTCCGATGCTTCACTTCAGGTTTACTGAATCCCTTGGACCTTCTTATTGACGATAAAACACAGAGTTTGCATCCGAAATTAATACAAAAGGCACAATGCCGACATAAGTACAAGATGACTGACACTCTAACTTTCTTTGATTTGAACCTCTCCTGTGAGTCCAGTTTTAGATTCCGATGATTTATTTAAGGTTTACTGTATCCCTTACACCTTCTTATTGACGATGAAACACAGAAATTGCATCCGAATTTAATACAAAAGGCACAATACCGACTTAAGTACAAGAGGACTGACATTCTAACTTTCTATGATTAGAACCTCTCCTGTGGGTCCTGATTTAGATTCCCTTGCTTCACTTCAGGTTTACTGTATCCCTTAGACCTTCTTATTGACAATGAAACACACAAATAGCATCGGGATTAAATTCAAAAGGCACAATGCCGACTTAAGTAAAAGAGGACTGACACTCTAACTTTCTATGATTTGACTCTCTCCTGTGAGTCCAGTTTTAGATTCCGATGCTTCACTTCAGTTTTACTGTATCCTTTGGACCTTTTTATTGACGATGAAACACAGAAATTGCATCCGAATTTAATACAAATAGCACAATGTCGACTTAAGTACAAGAGGACTGACACTCTCACTTTCTATGACTTGAACCTCTCCTGTGAGTACAGTTTTAGATTCCGATGCTTCACTTCAGGTTTACTGTGTACCATGCACCTTCTTATTGACGATGAGATACAGAGTTTGCATCCGAATGTAATACAAAAGGCACAATGCCGACTTAAATACAAGAGGACTGACACTCTAACTTTCTATGATTCGAACCTCTCCTGTGAGTCCAGTTTTGGATTCCGATGCTTCACTTCAGGTTTACTGTATCCCTTGGACCTTCTTATTGACGATGAAACACAGAAATTGCATTCGAATTTAATACAAATGCCACAATGCCGACTTAAGTACAAGAGGACTGACACTCTCACTTTCTATGATTTGAACCTCTCCAGTGACTCCAGTTTCAGATTCCAATGCTTATCATCAGGTTTACTGTATACTGTGCACCTTCTTATTGACGATGAAACACAGAAATTGCATTCGAATTCAATACAAAAAGCACAATGCCGACTTAAGTACAAGAGGACAGACATTCTAACTTTCTATGATTTGAACCTCTCCTGTGAGTCCAGTTTTAGAGTCCGATGCATCACTTCAGGTTTACTGTATCCCTTGGACCTTCTTATTGACGATGACACACAGAGTTTGCATCCGAAATTAACACAAAAGGCACAATGCCGACATAAGTACAAGAGGACTGACACTCTAACTTTCTTTGATTTGAACCTCTCCTGTGAGTCCAGTTTCAGATTCCGATGATTTATTTAAGGTTTACTGTATCCCTTGGACCTACTTATTGACGATGTAACACAGAAATTGCATCCGAATTTAATACAAAAGGCACAATACCGAATTAGGTACAAGAGGAGAGACACTCTAACTTTCTATGATTTGAATCTCTCCTGTGAGTCCTGTTTTAGATTCCGATGCTTCACTTCAGTTTTACTGTATCCCTTGTACCTTCTTATTGACGATGAAACACAGAAATTGCATCGGAATTAAATTCAAAAATCACAATGCCGACTTAAGTACAAGATGACTGACACTCTCACTTTCTATGATTTGAACCTCTCCTGTGAGCCCAGTTTTAGCTTCTGATGCTTCACGTCAGGTTAACTGTATCCCTTTTACCTTCTTATTGACGATGAAACACAGAAATTGCATCGGAATTAAATTCAAAAATCACAATGCCGACTTAAGTACAAGATGACTGACACTCTAACTTTCTATGATTTGAAGTTCTTCTGTGAGTCCAGATTTAGATTCCGATGCTTCACTTCAGGTATACTGAATCCCTTGGACCTCCTTATTGACGATGAAACACAGAGTTTGCATCCGAAATTAATACAAAAGGCACAATGCCGACATAAGTACAAGAGGACTGAAACTCTAACTTTCTTTGATTTGAACCCCTCCTGTGAGTCCAGTTTTAGATTCCGATGATTTATTTAAGGTTTACTGTATCCCTTGGACCTTCTTATTGACGATGAAACGCAGAAATTGCATCCGAATTTAATACAAAAGGCACAATACCGAATTAGGTACAAGAGGAGAGACACTCTAACTTTCTATGATTTGAATCTCTACTGTGAGTCCTGTTTTAGATTCCGATGCTTCACTTCAGTTTTACTGTATTCTTTGGATCTTCCTATTGACGATGAAACACAGAAATTGCATCGGAATTAAATTCAAAAGGCACAATGCCGACCTAAGTAGAAGAGAACTGACACTCTCACTTACTATGATTTGAACCTCTCCTGTGAGTCCAGTTTTAGATTCCGATGCTTCACTTCAGGTTTACTGTATACCTTGCACCTTCTTATTGACGATGAAACACAGAAATTGCATCCGAATGTAATACAAAAGGCACAACGCCAACTTAAGTACAAGAGGACTGACATTCTAACTTTCTATGATTAGAACCTCTCCTGTGGGTCCTGATTTAGATTCCCTTGCTTCACTTCAGGTTTACTGTATCCCTTGGACCTTCTTAATGACAATGAAACACAGAAATAGCATCGGGATTAAATTCAAAAGGCACAATGCCGACTTAAGTAAAAGAGGACTGACACTCTAACTTTCTATGATTTGACTCTCTCCTGTGAGTCCAGTTTTAGATTCCGATGCTTCACTTCAGTTTTACTGTATCCCTTGGATCTTTTTATTGACGATGAAACACAGAAATTGCATCCGAATTTAATACAAATGGCACAATGTCGACTTAAGTACAAGAGGACTGACACTCTAACTTTCTTTGATTTGAACCTCTCCTGTGAGTCCAGTTTTAGATTCCGATGATTTATTTAAGGTTTACTTTATACCTTGCACCTTCTTATTGACGATGAAACACAGAGTTTGCATCCGAATTTAATACAAAAGGCACAATGCCGACTTAAATACAAGAGGACTGACACTCAAACTTTCTATGATTTAAACCTCTCCTGTGAGTCCAGTTTTGGTTTCCGATGTTTCACTTCAGGTTTACTGTATCCCTTGGACCTTCTTATTGACGATGAAACACAGAAATTGCATTCGAATTTAATACAAATGCCACAATGCCGACTTAAGTACAAGAGGACTGACACTCTCACTTTCTATGATTTGAACCTCTCCAGTGAGTCCAGTTTTAGATTCCGATGCTTATCTTCAGGTTTTCTGTATACTGTGCACCTTCTTATTGACGATGAAACACAGAAATTGCATTCGAATTCAATACAAAAAGCACAATGCCGACTTAAGTACAAGAGGACAGACATTCTAACTTTCTATGATTTGAACCTCTCCTGTGAGTCCAGTTTTAGAGTCCGATGCATCACTTCAGGTTTACTGTATCCCTTGGACCTTCTTATTGACGATGACACACAGAAATTGCACCCGTATTTAATACAAATGCACAATACCGACTCAAGTACAAGAGGAGTGACACTCAAACTTTCTATGATTTGAACCTCTCCTGTGAGTCCAGTTTTAGATTCCGATGCTTCACTTCAGGTTTATTGTATCCCTTAGACCTTCTTATTGACGATGAAACACAGAAATTGCATCCAAATTTAATACAAATGCCACAATGCCGACTTAAGTACAAGAGGTCTGACACTCTCACTTTCTATGATTTGAACCATTCCTGTGAGTCAAGTTTTTGATTCCGATGCTTCACTTCAGGTTTACTGTACCCCTTGGACCTTCTTATTGACGATGAAACCCAGAAATTGCACCCGAATTTAATACAAATGGCACAATGCCGTCTTAAGTACAAAAGGACTGACACTCTCACTTTCTATGATTTGAACCTCTCCTGTGAGCCCAGTTTTAGCTTCTGATGCTTCACTTCAGGTTAACTGTATCCCTTGTACCTTCTTATTGACGATGAGACACAGAAATTGCATCGAAATTAAATTCAAAAATCACAATGCCGACATAAGTACAAGATGACTGACACTCTAACTTTCTATGATTTGAAGTTCTTCTGTGAGTCCAGTTTTAGATTCCGATGCTTCACTTCAGGTTTACTGAATCCCTTGGACCTCCTTATTGACGATGAAACACAGAGTTTGCATCCGAAATTAATACAAAAGGCACAATGCCGACATAAGTACAATGGGACTGACACTCTAACTTTCTTTGATTTGAACCTCTCCTGTGAGTCCAGTTTTAGATTCCGATGATTTATTTAAGGTTTACTGTATAAATAGCACCTTCTTATTGACGATGAAACACAGAGTTTGCATCCGAATTTAATACAAAAGGCACAATGCCGACTTAAATACAAGAGGACTGACACTCTAACTTTCGATGATTTAAACCTCTCCTGTGAGTCCAGTTTTGGTTTCCGATGTTTCACTTCAGGTTTACTGTATCCCTTGGACCTTCTTATTGACGATGAAACACAGAAATTGCATCCGAATTTAATACAAAAGGCACAATGGCGGCTTAAGTACAAGAGGACTGACACTCTCACTTTCTATGATTTGAACCTCTCCTGTGAGTCCAGTTTTAGATTCCGATGCTTCACTTCAGGTTTACTGTATACCTTGCACCTTTCTATTGACGATGAAACACAGAAATTGCATCCGAATGTAATACAAAAGGCACAATACCAACTTAAGTACAAGAGGAATGACATTCTAACTTTCTATGATTAGAACCCCTCCTGTGAGTCCACTTTTAGATTCCTATGCTTCACTTCATATCTACTGTATACCTTGCACCTTCTTATTGACGATGAAACTCAGAAAATGCATCGGAATTAAATTCAAAAGGCACAATGCCGTCATAAGTACAAGAGGACTGCCACTCTCACTTTCTATGATTTGAACCTCTCCTGTGATTCCAGTTTTAGATTCCGATGCTTCACTTCAGGTTTACTGTATCCCTTGGACCTTCTAATTGACGATGAAACACAGAAATTGCATCCGAATTTAATACAAAAATCACAATGGCGACTTAAGTACGAGAGGACTGACACTCTCACTTTCTATGATTTGAACATCTCCTGTGAGTCCAGTTTTAGATTCCGATGCTTCACTTCAGGTTTACTGTATCCCTTGGACATTCTTATTGACGATGAAACACAGAAATTGCATCGGAATTAAATTCAAAAGGCGCAATGCCGACATAAGTACAAGAGGACTGACACTCTAACTTTCTATGATTTGAACCTCTCCTGTGAGTCCAGTTTTAGATTCCGATGCTTCACTTCAGGTTTGCTGTATACCTTGCACCTTCTTATTGACGATGAAACACAGAAATTGCATCCGAATTTAATACAAAAGGCACAATGGCGACTTAAGAACAAGAGGACTGACACTCTCACTATCTATGATTTGAACCTCTCCTGTGAGTCCAGTTTTAGATTCCGATGCTTCACTTCAGGTTTACTGTATACCTTGCACCTTCTTATTGACGATGAAATACAGAATCTGCATCCGAATGTAATACAAAAGGCACAATGCCAACTTAAGTACAAGAGGAATGACATTCTAACTTTCTATGATTAGAACCCCTCCTGTGAGTCCACTTTTAGATTCCTATGCTTCACTTCAGGTTTACTTTATCCCTTGGACCTTCTTATTGACAATGAAACACAGAAATAGCATCGGAATTAAATTAAAAAGCCACATGCTGACTTTAGTAAAAGAGGACTGACACTCGAACTTTCTATGATTTGAACCTCTCCTGTGAGTCCAGTTTTAAATTCCGATACTTCTCTTCAGGTTTACTGTATCCCTTGGACCTTCTTATTGACGATGAAACACAGATATTGCATCCGAATTTAATACAAATGGCACAATGCCGACTTAAGTACAAGAGGACTGACACTCTCACTTTCTATGAATTGAACCTCTCCTGTGAGTCCAGTTTAAGATTCCGATGCTTCACTTCATGTTTACTGTATACCTTGCTCCTTCTTATTGACGATGAAACACAGATATTGCATCCGAATGTAGTACAAAAGGCACAATGCCGACTTAAGTACAAGAGGACTGACATTCTAACTTTCTATGATTTGAAACTCTCCTGAGAGTCCACCTTTAGATTCCGATGCTTCACGTCAGGTTTACTGTATCCCTTGGACCTTCTTATTGACAATGAAACACAGAAATAGCATCGGAATTAAATTCAAAAGGCACAATGCCGACTTAGGTACAAGAGGACTGACACTCTAACTTTCTATGATTTGAACCTCTCCTGTGAGTCCAGTTTTACATTCCCATGCTTCACTTCAGGTTTACTGTATCCCTTGGACCTCCTAATTGACGATGAAACACAGAGTTTGCATCCGAATTTAATACAAAAGGTACAATGCCGACTTAAGTACAAGAGGACTGACACTCTAACTTTCTATGATTTGCACCTCTCCTGTGAGTCCAGTTTAGATTCCGATGCTTCACTTCAGGTTTACTGTATCCCTTGGACCATCTTATTGACGATAAAACACAGAAATTGCATCCGAATTTAATACAAAAATCACAATGGCGGCTTAAGTACAAGAGGACTGACACTCTCACTTTCTGTGATTTGAACATCTCCTGTGAGTCCAGTTTTAGATTCTGAGTCTTCATTTCTGGTTCACTGTATCCCTTGGACCTTCTGATTGACGATGAAACACAGAAATTGCATCGGAATCAAATTCAAAACGCACAATGCCGACTTAAGTAAAAGAGGACTGACACTCTCACTTTCTATGATTTGAAACTCTCCTGTGAGTCCAGTTTTAGATTCCGATGCTTCACTTCAGGTTTGCTGTATACCTTGCATCTTCTTATTGACGACGAAACACAGAAATTGCATCCGAATTTAATGCAAAAGGCACAATGCCGACTTAAGTACAAGAGGACTGACATTCTAACTTTCTATGATTTGAACCTCTCTTGTGAGTCCAGTTTTAGATTCCGATGCTTTACTTCAGGTTTACTGTATCCCTTGGACCTTCTTATTGACAATGAAACACAGAAAAAGCATCGGAATTAAATTCAAAAGGCACAATGCTGACTTAAGTACAAGAGGACTGACATACTAACTTTCTATGATTTGAACCTCTCCTAAGAGTCCAGTTTTAAATTCTGATGCTTCACTTAAGGTTTACTGTATCCCTTGGACCTTCTTATTGACGATGAAACACAGAGTTTGCATTCGACTTTAATACAAAGGGCACAATGCCGACTTAAGTACAAGAGGACTGACACTCTAACTTTCTATGATTTGAACCTCTCCTGTGAGTCCAGTTTTAGATTCCGAAGCTTCACTTCAGATTTACTGTATACCTTGCAGCTTCTTATTGACGATGAAACACAGAAATTGCATCGGAATTAAATTCAAAAGGCACAATGCCAACTTAAGTACAAGAGGACAGATACTCTCACTTTCTATGATTTGAACCTCTCCTGTGAGTCCAGTTTTACATTCCCATGCTTCACTTCAGGTTTACTGTATCCCTTGGACCTTCTAATTGACGATGAAACACAGAAATTGCATCAGAATTTAATACAAAAATCACAATGGCGGCTTAAGTACAAGAGGACTGACACTCTCACTTTCTATGATTTGAACATCTCCTGTGAGTCCAGTTCTAGATACCGGTGCTTCACTTCAGGTTTACTGTATCCCTTGGACCTTCTTATTGACGATGAAAACGCACAATGCCGACTTCAGTAAATGAGGACTGCCACTCTCACTTTCTATGATTTGAACCTCTCCTGTGAGTCCAGTTTTAGATTCCGATGCTTTACTTCAGGTTTACTGTATCCCTTATACCTTCTTATTGACGATGAAAACAGAAATTGCATCCGAATTTAATACAAGAGGCACAATGGCGACTTAAGTACAAGAGTACTGACACTCTCACTTTCTATGATTTGAACCTCCCCTGTGAGTCCAGTTTTAGATTCCGATGCTTCACTTCAGGTTTACTGTATCCCTAGGACCTTCTTATTGACGACGAAACACAGAAATTGCATCCGAATTTAATACAAATTTCACAATGACGACTTAAGTACAAGAGGACTGACAATCTCACTTTCTATGATTCGAACCTCTCGTGTGGGTCAGATTTAGATTCCGATGCTTCACTTCATATCTACTGTATACCTTGCACCTTCTTATTGACGATGAAACTCAGAAAATGCATCGGAATTAAATTCAAAAGGCACAATGCCGTCTTAAGTACAAGAGGACTGCCACTCTCACTTTCTATGATTTGAACCTCTCCTGTGATTCCAGTTTTCGATTCCGATGCTTCACTTCAGGTTTACTGTATCCCTTGGACCTTCTAATTGACGATGAAACACAGAAATTGCATCCGAATTTAATACAAAAATCACAATGGCGACTTAAGTACAAGAGGACTGACACTCTCACTTTCTATGATTTGAACATCTCCTGTGAGTCCAGTTTTAGATTCCGATGCTTCACTTCAGGTTTACTGTATCCCTTGGACATTCTTATTGACGATGAAACACAGAAATTGCAACCGAATTTAATACAAAAGGCATAATGGCGGCTTAAGTACAAGAGGACTGAAACTTTCACTTTCTACGATTTGAACCTCTCCTGTGTGTCCAGTTTTAGATTCCGATGCTTCACTTCAGGTTTACTGCATCCCTTGGACCTTCTTATTGACGATGAAACACAGAAATTGCATCCGAATTTAAAACAAATGGCACAATGCCGACTTAAGTACAAGAGGACTGACACTCTCACTCTCTATGATTCGAACCTCTCCTGTGAGGTCAGATTTAGATTCCGATGCTTCACTTCAGGTTTACTGTATACCTTGCACCTTCTTACTGACGATGAAACACAGAAATTGCATCCGAATATAATACAAAAGGTACAATGCCGACTTAAGTACAAGAGGACTGACACTCTAACTTTCTATGATTTGAACCTCTCCTGTGAGCCCAGTTTTAGCTTCTGATGCTTCACTTCAGGTTAATTGTATCCCTTGTACCTTCTTATTGACGATGAAACACAGAAATTGCATCGGAATTAAATTCAAAAATCACAATGCCGACTTAAGTACAAGATGACTGACACTCTAACTTTCTATGATTTGAAGTTCTTCTGTGAGTCCAGTTTTAGATTCCGATGCTTCACTTCAGGTTTACTGAATCCCTTGGACCTCCTTATTGACGATGAAACACAGAGTTTGCATCCGAAATTAATACAAAAGGCACAATGCCGACATAAGTACAAGAGGACTGACACTCTAACTTTCTTTGATTTGAACCTCTCCTGTGAGTGCAGTTTTAGATTGCGATGATTTATTTAAGGTTTACTGTATCCCTTGGACCTTCTTATTGACGATGAAACACAGAAATTGCATCCGAATTTAATACAAAAGGCACAATACCGAATTAGGTACAAGAGGAGAGACACTCTAACTTTCTATGATTTGAATCTCTCCTGTGAGTCCAGTTTTAGATTCCGATGCTTCACTTCAGTTTTACTGTATCCTTTGGATCTTCCTATTGACGATGAAACACAGAAATTGCATCGGAATTAAATTCAAAAGGCACAATGCCGACCTACGTAGAAGAGAACTGACACTCTCACTTACTATGATTTGAACCTCTCCTGTGAGTCCAGTTTTAGATTCCGATGCTTCACTTCAAGTTTACAGTATCCCTTGGACCTTCTTATTGACGATGAAACACAGAAAATGCATCCGAATTTGATACAAATGCCACAATGCCGACATAAGTACAAGAGGACTGACACTCTCACTTTCTATGATTCGAACCTCTCCTGTGAGTCCAGTTTTAGATTCCGATGCTTCACTTCAGGTTTACTGTATACCTTGCACCTTCTTATTGACGATGAAACACAGAGTTTGCATCCGAATTTAATACAAAAGGCACAATGCCGACTTAAGTACAAGAGGACTGACACTCTAACTTTCTATGATTTAAACCTCTCCTGTGAGTGCAGTTTTGGATTCCGATGTTTCACTTCAGGTTTACTGTATCCCTTGGACCTTCTTATTGACGATGAAGCACAGAAATTGCATCCGAATTTAATACAAAAGGCACAGTGGCGACTTAAGTACAAGAGGACTGACACTCTCACTTTCTATGATTTGAACCTCTCCTGTGAGTCCAGTTTTAGATTCCGATGCTTCACTTCAGGTTTACTGTATACCTTGCACCTTCTTATTGACGATGAAACACAGAAATTGCATCCGAATGTAATACAAAAGGCACAATGCCAACTTGAGTACAAGAGGAATGACATTCTAACTTTCTATGATTAGAACCACTCCTGTGAGTCCACTTTTCGATTCCTATGCTTCACTTCAGGTTTACTGTATCCCTTGGACCTTCTTATTGACAATGAAACACAGAAATAGCATCGGAATTAAATTAAAAAGCCACAATGCTGACTTAAGTAACAGAGGACTGACACTCGAACTTTCTATGATTTGAACCTCTCCTGTGAGTCCAGTTTTAAATTCCGATACTTCTCTTCAGGTTTACTGTATCCCTTGGACCTTCTTATTGACGATGAAACACAGATATTGCATCCGAATGTAATACAAATGGCACAATGCCGACTTAAGTACAAGAGGACTGACACTCTCACTTTCTATGATTTGAACCTCTCCTGTGAGTCCAGTTTAAGATTCCGATGCTTCACTTCAGGTTTACTGTATATCTTGCGCCTTCTTATTGACGATGAAACACAGAAATTGCATCCGAATGTAATACAAAAGGCACAATGCCGACTTAAGTACAAGAGGACTGACATTCTAACTTTCTATGATTTGAAACTCTCCTGTGAGTCCACTTTTAGATTCCGATGCTTCACTTCAGGTTTACTGTATCCCTTGGACCTTCTTATTGACAATGAAACACAGAAATAGCATCGGAATTAAATTCAAAAGGCACAATGCCGACTTAGGTACAAGAGAACTGACACTCTAACTTTCTATGATTTGAACCTCTCCTGTGAGTCCAGTTTTACATTCCCATGCTTCACTTCAGGTTTACTGTATCCCTTGGACCTTCTAATTGACGATGAAACACAGAGTTTGCATCCGTATTTAATTCAAAAGGTACAATGCCGACATAAGTACAAGAGGACTGACACTCTAACTTTCTATGATTTGCACCTCTCCTGTGAGTCCAGTTTAGATTCCGATGCTTCACTTCAGGTTTACTGTATCCCTTGGACCATCTTATTGACGATAAAACACAGAAATTGCATCCGAATTTAATACAAAAATCACAATGGCGGCTTAAGTACAAGAGGACTGACACTCTCACTTTCTGTGATTTGAACCTCTCCTGTGAGTCCAGTTTTAGATTCTGAGTCTTCATTTCTGGTTCACTGTATCCCTTGGTCCTTCTTATTGACAATGAAACACAGAAAAAGCATCGGAATTAAATTCAAAAGGCACAATGCTGACTTAAGTACAAGAGGACTGACATACTAACTTTCTATGATTTGAACCTCTCCTAAGAGTCCAGTTTTAAATTCTGATGCTTCACATAAGGTTTACTGTATCCCTTGGACCTTCTAATTGACGATGAAACACAGAGTTTGCATCCGAATTTAATACAAAAGGTACAATGCCGACATAAGTACAAGAGGACTGACACTCTAACTTTCTATGATTTGCACCTCTCCTGTGAGTCCAGTTTAGATTCCGATGCTTCACTTCAGGTTTACTGTATCCCTTGGACCTTCTTATTGACGATGAAACACAGAAATTGCATCCGAATTTAATACAAAAATCACAATGGCGGCTAAAGTACAAGAGGACTGACACTCTCACTTTCTATGATTTGAACATCTCCTGTGAGTCCAGTTTTAGATACCGGTGCTTCACTTCAGGTTTACTGTATCCCTTGGACCTTCTTATTGACGATGAGACACAGATATAGCATCGGAATTAAATTTAAAACGCACAATGCCGACTTCAGTAAATGAGGACTGACACTCTCACTTTCTATGATTTGAACCTCTCCTGTGAGTCCAGTTTTAGATTCCGATGCTTTACTTCAGGTTTACTGTATCCCTTATACCTTCTTATTGACGATGAAAACAGAAATTGCATCCGACTTTAATACAAGAGGCACAATGGCGACTTAAGTACAAGAGTACTGACACTTTCACATTCTATGATTTGAACCTCCCCTGTGAGTCCAGTTTTAGATTCCGATGCTTCACTACAGGATTACTGTATCCCTTGGACCTTCTTATAGACGACGAAACACAGAAATTGCATCCGAATTTAATACAAATTTCACAATGCCGACTTAAGTACAAGAGGACTGACACTCTCACTTTCTATGATTCGAACCTCTCCTGTGGGTCAGATTTAGATTCCGATGCTTCACTTCATATCTACTGTATACCTTGCACCTTCTTATTGACGATGAAACTCAGAAAATGCATCGGAATTAAATTCAAAAGGCACAATGCCGTCTTAAGTACAAGAGGACTGCCACTCTCACTTTCTATGATTTGAACCTCTCCTGTGATTCCAGTTTTAGATTCCGATGCTTCACTTCAGGTTTACTGTATCCCTTGGACCTTCTAATTGACGATGAAACACAGAAATTGCATCCGAATTTAATACAAAAATCACAATGGCGACTTAAGTACAAGAGGACTGACACTCTCACTTTCTATGATTTGAACATCTCCTGTGAGTCCAGTTTTAGATTCCGATGCTTCACTTCAGGTTTACTGTATCCCTTGGACCTTCTTATTGACGATGAAACACAGAAATTGCATCGGAATTAAATTCAAAAGGCGCAATGCCGACTTAAGTACAAGAGGACTGACACTCTGACTTTTTATGATTTGAACCTCTCCTGTGAGTCCAGTTTTAGATTCCGATGCTTCACTTCAGGTTTGCTGTATACCTGGCACCTTCTTACTGACGATGAAATACAGAAATTGCATCCGAATTTAATGCAAAAGGCACAATGCAGACTTAAGTACAAGAGGACTGACATTCTAACTTTTTATGATTTGAACCTCTCCTGTGAGTCCAGTTTTCGATTCCGATGCTTCACTTCAGGTTTACTGTATCCCTTGGACCTTCTTATTGACAATGAAACACAGAAAAAGCATCGCAATTAAATTCAAAAGGCACAATGCCGTCTTAAGTACAAGAGGACTGCCACTCTCACTTTCTATGATTTGAACCTCTCATGTGATTCCAGTTTTAGATTCCGATGCTTCACTTCAGGTTTACTGTATCCCTTGGACCTTCTTATTGACGATGAAACACAGAAATTGCAACCGAACTTAATACAAAAGGCATAATGGCGGCTTAAGTACAAGAGGACTGACACTTTCACTTTCTATGATTTGAACCTCTCCTGTGAGTCCAGTTTTAGATTCCGATGCTTCACTTCAGGTTTACTGCATCCCTTGGACCTTCTTATTGACGATGAAACACAGAAATTGCATCCGAATTTAAAACAAATGGCACAATGCCGACTTAAGTACAAGAGGACTGACACTCTCACTCTCTATGATTCGAACCTCTCCTGTGAGGTCAGATTTAGATTCCGATGCCTCACTTCAGGTTTGCTGTATACCTTGCACCTTCTTACTGACGATGAAACACAGAAATTGCATCCGAATATAATACAAAAGGTACAATGCCGACTTAAGTACAAGAGGACTGCCACTCTCACTTTCTATGATTTGAACCTCTCCTGTGATTTTAGTTTTAGATTCCGATGCTTCACTTCAGGTTTACTGTATCCCTTGGACCTTCTAATTGACGATGAAACACAGAAATTGCATCCGAATTTAATACAAAAATCACAATGGCGACTTAAGTACAAGAGGACTGACACTCTCACTTTCTATGATTTGAACATCTCCTGTGAGTCCAGTTTTAGATTCCGATGCTTCACTTCAGGTTTACTGTATCCCTTGGACCTTCTTATTGACGATGAAACACAGAAATTGCATCGGAATCAAATTCAAAACGCACAATGCCGACTTAAGTAAAAGAGGACTGACACTCTCACTTTCTATGATTTGAACCACTCCTGTGAGTCCAGTTTTAGATTCCGATGCTTCACTTCAGGTTTACTGTATCCCTTGAACCTTGTTATTGACGATGAAACACAGAAATTGCATCGGAATTAAATTCAAAAGGCACAATGCTGACTTAAGTACAAGAGGACTGACACTCTAACTTTCTATGATTTGTACCTTTCCTGTGAGTCCAGTTTTAGATTCCGATGCTTCACTTCAAGTTTACTATATCCCTTGGACCTTCTTATTGACGATGAAACACAGAGTTTGCATCCGAATTTAATACAAGAGGCACAATGCCGACTTAAGTACAAGAGGACTGACACTCTAACTTTCTATGATTTGAACCTCTCCTGTGAGTCCAGTTTTGGATTCCGATGCTTCACTTCAGGTTTACTGTATCCCTTGGACCTTCTTATTGACGATGAAACACAGAAATTGCATCCGAATTTAATACAAAAGGCACAATGGCGACTTAAGTACAAGAGGACTGACACTTTCACTTTCTATGATTTGAACATCTCCAGTGAGTCCAGTTTTAGATTCCGATGCTTCACCTCAGGTTTACTGTATCCCTTGGACATTCTTATTGACGATGAAACACAGAAATTGCATCCGAATTTAATACAAATGGCACAATGCCGACTTAAGTACAAGAGGGCTGACACTCTGACATTCTATGATTTGAACCTCTTTTGCGAGTCCAGTTTTAGATTCCGATGCTTCACTTAATGTTTACTGTATCCCTTGGACCTTCTTATTGATGATGAAACACAGAAATTGCATCCGAATTTAATACAAAATGCGCAATACCGACTTAAGTACAAGAATAGTGACACTCTAACTTTCTATGATTTGAATCTCTCCTGTGAGTCCAGTTTTTGATTCCGATGCTTCCTTCAGGTTTACTGTATCCCTTGGACCTTCTTATTGACGATGAAACACAGAAATTGCAACCGAATTTAATACAAAAGGCACAATGGCGGCATAAGTACAAGAGGACTGACACTCTCACTCTCTATGTTTCGAACCTCTCCTGTGAGGTCAGATTTAGATTCCGATGCTTCACTTGAGGTTTACTGTATACCTTGCACCTTCTTACTGACGATGAAACACAGAAATTGATTCCGAATCTAATACAAAAGGTACAATGCCCACTTAAGTACAAGAGGACTGACACTCTAACTTTCTATGATTTGAACCTCTCCTGTGAGTCCAGTTTTAGATTCCGATGCTTCACGTCAGGTTTACTGTATGCCTTGGACCTTCTTATTGACGATGAAACACAGAAATTGCATCCGAATTTAATACAAAAATCACAATGGCGACTTAAGTACAAGAGGACTGACACTCTCACTTTCTATGATTTGAACATCTCCTGTGAGTCCAGTTTTAGATTCCGACGCTTCACTTCTGCCTCACTGTATCCCTTGGATCTTCTGATTGACGATGAAACACAGAAATTGCATCGGAATGAAATTCAAAACGCACAATGCCAACTTAAGTGAAAGAGGACTGACACTCTCACTTTCTATGATTTGAACCTCTCCTGTGAGTCCAGTTTTAGATTCCGATGCTTCACTTCAGGTTTACTGTATCCCTTGGACCTTCTTATTGACGATGAAACACAGAAATTGCATCGGAATGAAATTCAAAAGGCACAATGCTGACTTAAGTACAAGAGGACTGACACTCTAACTTTCTATGATTTGAACCTTTCCTGTGAGTCCAGTTTTAGATTCCGATGCTTCACTTCATGTTTACTATATCCCTTGGACCTTCTTATTGACGATGAAACACAGAGTTTGCATCCGAATTTAATACAAGAGGCACAATGCCGACTTATGTACAAGAGGACTGACACTCTTACTTTCTATGATTTGAACCTCTCCTGTGAGTCCAGTTTTGGATTCCGATGCTTTACTTCAGGTTTACTGTATCCCTTGGACCTTCTTATTGACGATGAAACACAGAAATTGCATCCGAATTTAATACAAAAGGCACAATGGCCACTTAAGTACAAGAGGACTGACACTTTCACTTTCTTTGATTTGAACCTCTCCTGTGAGTCGAGTTTTTGACTCCGATGCTTCACTTCAGGTTTACTGTATCCCTTGGACCTTCTTATTGACGATGAAACACAGAAATTGCATCCGAATTTAATACAAATTCCACAATGCCGACTTAATTACAAGAGGACTGACACTCTCACTTTCTGTGATTTGAACCTCTCCAGTGAGTCCAGTCTTAGATTCCGATGCTTCTCTTGATGTTTACTGTATACCTTGCACCTTCTTATTGACGATGAAACACAGAAAATGCATCCGAATTCAATGCAAAAGGCACAATGCCGATTTAAGTACGAGAGGTCTGACATTCTAACTTTCTATGATTTGAACCTTTCCTGTGAGTCAAGTTTTTGATTCCGATGCTTCACTTCAGGTTTACTGTACCCCTTGGACCTTCTTATTGACGATGAAACCCAGAAATTGCACCCGAATTTAATACAAATGGCACAATGCCGACTTAAGTACAAAAGGACTGACACTCTCACTTTCTATGATTTGATCCTCTCCTGTGAGCCCAGTTTTAGCTTCTGATGCCTCCCTTCAGGTTAACTGTATCCCTTGTACCTTCTTATTGACGATGAAACACAGAAATTGCATCGGAATTATATTCAAAAATCACAATGCCGACTTAAGTACAAGATGACTGACACTCTAACTTTCTATGATTTGAACTTCTTCTGTGAGTCCAGTTTTAGATTCCGATGCTTCACTTCAGGTTTACTGAATCCCTTGGACCTTTTTATTGACGATGAAACACAGAAATTGCATCCGAATTTAATACAAATGGCACAATGTCGACTTAAGTACAAGAGGACTGACACTCTCACTTTCTATGACTTGAACCTCTCCTGTGTGTCCAGTTTTAGGTTCCGATGCTTCACTTCAGGTTTACTGTATACCTTGCACCTTCTTATTGACGATGAGATACAGAGTTTGCATCCGAATTTAATACAAAAGGCACAATGCCGACCTAAATACAAGAGGACTGACACTCTAACTTTCTATGATTTGAACCTCTCCTGTGAGTCTAGTTTTGGATTCCGATGCTTCACTTCAGGTTTACTGTATCCCTTGGACCTTCTTATTGACGATGAAACACAGAAACTGCATTCGAATTTAATACAAATGCCACAATGCCGACTTAAGTACAAGAGGACTGACACTCTCACTTTCTATGATTTGAACCTCTCCAGTGAGTCCAGTTTTAGATTCCGATGCTTCTCTTCAGGTTTACTGTATACTGTGCACCTTCTTATTGACGATGAAACACAGATATTGCATCCGAAATCAATACAAAAAGCACAATGCCGACTTAAGTACAAGAGGACAGACATTCTAACTTTCTATGATTTGAACCTCTCCTGTGAGTCCAGTTTTAGAGTCCGAAGCATCACTTCAGGTTTACTGTATCCCTTGGACCTTCTTATTGACGATGACACACAGAAATTGCACCCGTATTTAATACAAAAGGCACAATACCGACTCAAGTACAAGAGGAGTGACACTCAAACTTTCTATGATTTGAACCTCTCCTGTGAGTCCAGTTTTAGATTCCGATGCTTCACTTCAGGTTTATTGTATCCCTTAGACCTTCTTATTGACGATGAAACACAGAAATTGCATCCAAATTTAATACAAATGCCACAATGCCGACTTAAGTACAAGAGGTCTGACACTCTCACTTTCTATGATTTGAAGCTTTCCTGTGAGTCAAGTTTTTGATTCCGATGCTTCACTTCAGGTTTACTGTACCCCTTGGACCTTCTTATTGACGATGAAACCCAGAAATTGCACCCGAATTTAATACAAATGTTACAATGCCGACTTAAGTACAAAAGGACTGACACTCTCACTTTCTATGATTTGAACCTCTCCTTTGAGCCCAGTTTTAGCTTCTGATGCTTCACTTCAGGTTAACTGTATCCCTTGTACCTTCTTATTGACGATGAAACACAGAAATTGCATCGGAATTAAATTCAAAAAACACAATGCCGACTTCAGTACAAGATGACTGACACTCTAACTTTCTTTGATTTGAACCTCTCCTGTGAGTCCAGTTTTAGATTCCGATGATTTATTTAAGGTTTACTGTATCCCTTGGACCTTCTTATTGACGATGAAACACAGAAATTGCATCCGAATTTAATACAAAAGGCACAATACCGAATTAGGTACAAGAAGAGAGACACTCTAACTTTCTATGATTTGAATCTCTCCTGTGAGTCCTGTTTTAGATTCCGATGCTTCACTTCAGTTTTACTGTATCCTTTGGATCTTCCTATTGACGATGAAACACAGAATTTGCATCGGAATTAAATTCAAAAGGCACAATGCCGACCTAAGTAGAAGAGAACTGACACTCTCACTTACTATGATTTGAACCTCTCCTGTGAGTCCAGTTTTAGATTCCGATGCTTCACTTCAGGTTTACTGTATACCTTGCACCTTCTTATTGACGATGAAACACAGAAATTGCATCCGAATGTAATAGAAAAGGCACAATGCCAACTGAAGTACAAGAGGAATGACATTCTTACTTTCTATGATTAGAACCCCTCCTGTGAGTCCACTTTTAGATTCCTATGCTTCACTTTGGGTTTACTGTATCCCTTGGACCTTCTTATTGACAATGAAACACAGAAAGAGCATCGGAATTAAATTAAAAAGCCACAATGCTGACTTAAGTAAAAGAGGACTGACACTCGAACTTTCTATGATTTGAACCTCTCCTGTGAGTCCAGTTTTAAATTCCGATGCTTCTCTTCAGATTTACTGTATCCCTTGGACCTTCTTATTGACGATGAAACACAGATATTGCATCCGAATTTAATACAAATGGCACAATGCCGACTTAAGTACAAGAGGACTGACACTCTCACTTTCTATGATTTGAACCTCTCCTGTGAGTCCAGTTTAAGATTCCGATGCTTCACTTCAGGTTTACTGTATACCTTGCGCCTTCTTATTGACGATGAAACACAGAAATTGCATCCGAATGTAATACAAAAGGCACAATGCCGACTTAAGTACAAGAGGACTGACATTCTAACTTTCTATGATTTGAGCCTCTCCTGTGAGTCCACTTTTAGATTCCGATGCTTCACTTCAGGTTTACTGTATCCCTTGGACCTTCTTATTGACAATGAAACACAGAAATAGCATCGGAATTAAATTCAAAAGGCACAATGCCGACTTAGGTACAAGAGGACTTACACTCTAACTTTCTATGATTTGAACCTCTCCTGTGAGTCCAGTTTTACATTCCCATGTTTCACTTCAGGTTTACTGTATCCCTTGGACCTTCTAATTGACGATGAAACACAGAGTTTGCATCCGAATTTAATACAAAAGGTACAATGCCGACGTAAGTACAAGAGGACTGACACTCTAACTTTCTATGATTTGCACCTCTACTGTGAGTCCAGTTTAGATTCCGATGCTTCACTTCAGGTTTACTGTATCCCTTGGACCATCTTATTGACGATAAAACACAGAAATTGCATCCGAATTTAATACAAAAATCACAATGGCGGCTTAAGTACAAGAGGACTGACACTCTCACTTTCTATGATTTGAACATCTCCTGTGAGTCCAGTTTTAGATTCCGAGTCTTCATTTCTGGTTCACTGTATCCCTTGGACCTTCTGATCGACGATGAAACACAGAAATTGCATCGGAATCAAATTCAAAACGCACAATGCCGACTTAAGTAAAAGAGGACTGACACTCTCACTTTCTATGATTTGTACCTCTCCTGTGAGTCCAGTTTTAGATTCCGATGCTTCACTTCAGGTTTACTGTATCCCTTGGACCTTCTTATTGACGATGAAACACAGAAATTGCATCGGAATGAAATTCAAAAGGCACAATGCAGACTTAAGTACAAGAGGACTGACACTCTAACTTTCTATGATTTGAACCTTTCCTGTGAGTCCAGTTTTTGATTCCGATGCTTCACTTCAGGTTTACTATATCCCTTGGACCTTCTTATTGACGATGAAACACAGAGTTTGCATCCGAATTTAATACAAGAGGCACAATGCCGACTTAAGTGCAAGAGGACTGACACTCTAACTTTCTATGATTTGAACCTCTCCTGTGAGTCCAGTATTGGATTCCGATGCTTCACTTCAGGTTTACTGTATCCCTTGGACCTTCTTATTGACGATGAAACACAGAAATTGCATCCGAATTTAATACAAAAGGCACAATGGCGACTTAAGTACAAGAGGACTGACACTCTAACTTTCTATGATTTGCACCTCTCCTGTGAGTCCAGTTAGGATTCCGATGCTTCACTTCAGGTTTACTGTATCCCTTGGACCTTCTTATTAACGAAGAAACACAGAAATTGCATCCGAATTTAATACAAAAATCACAATGGCGGCTTAAGTACAAGAGGACTGACACTTTCACTTTCTATGATTTGAACATCTCCTGTGAGTCCAGTTTTAGATTCCAATGCTTCACCTCAGGTTTACTGTATCCCTTGGACATTCTTATCGACGATGAAACACAGAAATTGCATCCGAATTTAATACAAATGGCACAATGCCGACTTAAGTACAAGAGGGCTGACACACTGACATTCTATGATTTGAACCTCTTTTGCGAGTCCAGTTTTAGATTCCGATGCTTCACTAAATATTTACTGTATCCCTTGGACCTTCTTATTGACGATGAAACCCAGAAATTGCACCCTAATTTAATACAAATGGCACAATGCCGAATTAAGTACAAAAGGACTGACACTCTCACTTTCTATGATTTGAACCTCTCCTGTGAGCCCAGTTTTAGCTTCTGATGCTTCACTTCAGGTTAACTGTATCCCTTGGACCTTCTTATTGACGATGAAACACAGAAATTGCATCGGAATTAAATTCAAAAATCACAATGCCGACTTAAGTACAAGATGACTGACACTCTAACTTTCTATGATTTGAACTTCTTCTGTGAGTATAGTTTTAGATTCCGATGCTTCACTTCAGGTTTACTGAATCCCTTGGACCTTCTTATTGACGATGAAACACAGAGTTTGCATCCGAAATTAATACAAAGGGCACAATGCCGACTTAAGTACAAGAGGACTGACACTCTAACTTTCTTTGATTTGAACCTCTCCTGTGAGTCCAGTTTTAGATTCCGATGATTTATTTAAGGTTTACTGTATCCCTTGGACCTTCTTATTGGCGATGAAACAAAGAAATTGCATCCGAATTTAATACAAAAGGCACAATACCGAATTAGGTACAAGAGGAGAGACACTCTAACTTTTTATGATTTGAATCTCTCCTGTGAGTCCTGTTTTAGATTCCGATGCTTCACTTCAGTTTTACTATATCCTTTGGATCTTCCTATTGACGATGAAACACAGATATTGCATCGGAATTTAATACAAATGGCACAATGCCGACTTAAGTACAAAAGGACTGACACTCTCACTTTCTATGATTTGAACCTCTCCTGTGAGTCCAGTTTAAGATTCCGATGCTTCACTTCAGGTTTACTGTATACCTTGCGCCTTCTTATTGACGATGAAACACAGAAATTGCATCCGAATTTAATACAAATGCCACAATGCCGACATAAGTACAAGAGGACTGACACTCTCACTTTCTATGATTTGAACCTCTCCTGTGAGTCCAGTTTTAGATTCCGATGCTTCACTTCAGGTTTACTGTATACCTTGCACCTTCTTATTGACGATGAAACACAGAGTTTGCATCCGAATTTAATACAAAAGGCACAATGCCGACTTAAATACAAGAGGACTGACACTCTAACTTTCTATGATTTAAACCTCTCCTGTGAGTCCAGTTTTGGATTCCGATGCTTCACTTCAGGTTTACTGTATCTCTTGGACCTTCTTATTGACGATGAAACACAGAAATTGCATCCGAATTTAATACAAAAGGCACAATAGCGACTTAAGTACAAGAGGACTGACACTCTCACTTTCTATGATTTGAACCTCTCCTGTGAGTCCAGTTTTAGATTCCGATGCTTCACTTCAGGTTTACTGTATACCTTGCACGTTCTTATTGACGATGAAACACAGAAATTGCATCCGAATGTAATACAAAAGGCACAATGCCAACTTAAGTACAAGAGGAATGACATTCTAACTTTCTATGATTAGAACCCCTCCTGTGAGTCCACTTTTAGATTCCTATGCTTCACTTCAGGTTTACTGTATCCCTTGGACCTTCTTATTGACAATGAAACACAGAAATAGCATCGGAATTAAATTAAACAGGCACAATGCTGACTTAAGTAAAAGAGGACTGACACTCGAACTTTCTATGATATGAACCTCTCGTGTGAGTCCAGTTTTAGATTCCGATGCTTCACTTCAGGTTTACTGTATCCCTTGGACCTTCTTATTGACGATGAAACACAGATATTGCATCCGAATTTAATACAAATGGCACAATGCCGACTTAAGTACAAAAGGACTGACACTCTCACTTTCTATGATTTGAACCTCTCCTGTGAGTCCAGTTTAAGATTCCGATGCTTCACTTCAGGTTTACTGTATACCTTGCGCCTTCTTATTGACGATGAAACACAGAAATTGCATCCGAATGTAATACAAAAGGCACAACGCCGACTTAAGTGCAAGAGGACTGACATTCTAACTTTCTATGATTTGAACCTCTCCTGTGAGTCCACTTTTAGATTCCGGTGCTTCACTTCAGGTTTACTGTATCCCTTGGACCTTCTTATTGACAATGAAACACAGAAATAGCATCGGAATTGAATTCAAAAGGCACAATGCCGACTTAGGTACAAGAGGACTGACACACTAACTTTCTATGATTTGAACCTCTCCTGTGAATATAGTATTAGATTCCGATGCTTCACTTAGAGTTTAGTGTATCCCTTCGACCTTCTTATTGACGATGAATCATAGAAATTACATCCGAATCTAATACGAAAGGCACAAGGCCGACTTAAGTACAAGAATACTGACACTCTAACTTTCTATGATTTGAACCTCTCCTGTGAGTCCAGTATTAGATTCCGATTCTTCACTTCAGGTTTACTGTATCCCTTGGACCTTCTTATTGACGATGAAACACAGAGTTTGCATCCGAATTTAATACAAAAGGTACAATGCCGACTTAAGTACAAGAGGACTGACACTCTAACTTTCTATGATTTGCACTTCTCCTGTGAGTCCAGTTTAGATTCCGATGCTTCACTTCAGGTTTACTGTATCCCCTGGACCTTCTTATTGACGACGAAACACAGAAATTACATCCGAATTTAATACAAATTTCACAATGCCGTTTTTAGTACACGAGGACTGACACTCTCACTTTCTATGATTCGAACCTCTCCTGTGGGTCAGATTTAGATTCCGATGCTTCACTTCAGATCTACTGTATACCTTGCACCTTCTTATTGACGATGAATCTCAGAAAATGCATCGGAATTAAATTCAAAAGGCACAATGCCGTCTTAAGTACAAGAGGACTGCCACTCTCACTTTCTATGATTTGAACCTCTCCTGTGATTCCAGTTTTAGATTCCGATGCTTCACTTCAGGTTTACTGTATCCCTTGGACCTTCTAATTGACGATGAAACACAGAAATTGCATCCGAATTTAATACAAAAATCACAATGGCGACTTAAGTACAAGAGGACTGACACTCTCACTTTCTATGATTTGAACATCTCCTGTGAGTCCAGTTTTAGATTCCGATGCTTCACATCAGGTTTACTGTATCCCTTGGACCTTCTTATTGACGATGAAACACAGAAATTGCATCGGAATTAAATTCAAAAGGCACAATGCCGACTTAAGTACAAGAGGACTGACACTCTAACTTTCTATGATTTGAACCTCTCCTGTGAGTCCAGTTTTAGATTCCGATGCTTCACTTCAGGTTTGCTGTATACCTTGCACCATCTTATTGACGATGAAACACAGAAATTGCATCCGAATTTAATGCAAAAGGCACAATGCAGACTTAAGTCCAAGAGGACTGACATTCTAACTTTCTATGATTTGAACCTCTCCTGTGAGTCCAGTTTTAGATTCCGATGCTTCACTTCAGGTTTACTGTATCCCTTGGGCCTTCTTATTGACAATGAAAAACAGAAAAAGCATCGGAATTAAATTCAAAAGGCACAATGCCGACTTAAGTACAAGAGGACTGACATTCTAACTTTCTATGATTTGAACCTCTCCTAAGAGTCCAGTTTTTAATTCTGATGCTTCACTTAAGGTTTACTGTATCCCTTGGACCTTCTTATTGACGATGAAACACAGAGTTTGCATTCGAATTTAATACAAAGGGCACAATGCCGACTTAAGTACAAGAGGACTGACACTCTAACTTTCTATGATTTGAACCTCTCCTGGGAGTCCAGTTTTAGATTCCGATGCTTCACTTCAGGTTTACTGTATACCTTGGACCTTCTTATTGACGATGAAACACAGAAATTGCAACCGAATTTAATACAAAAGGCACAATGGCGGCTTAAGTACAAGAGGACTGACACTTTCACTTTCTATGATTTGAACCTCTCCTGTGAGTCCAGTTTTAGATTCCGATGCTTCACTTCAGGTTTACTGCATCCCTTGGACCTTCTTATTGACGATGAAACACAGAAATTGCATCCGAATTTAAAACAAATGGCACAATGCCGACTTTAGTACAAGAGGACTGACACTCTAACTTGCTATGATTTGAACCTCTCCTGGGAGTCCAGTTTTAGATTCCGATGCTTCACTTCAGGTTTACTGTATACCTTGGACCTTCTTATTGACGATGAAACACAGAAATTGCAACCGAATTTAATACAAAAGGCACAATGGCGGCTTAAGTACAAGAGGACTGACACTTTCACTTTCTATGATTTGAACATCTCCTGCGAGTCCAGTTTTAGATTCCGACGCTTCACTTCTGGTTTACTGTATCCCTTGGACCTTCTGATTGACGATGAAACACAGAAATTGCATCGGAATCAAATTCAAAACGCACAATGCCGACTTAAGTAAAAGAGGACTGACACTCTCACTTTCTATGATTTGAACCTCTCCTGTGAGTCCAGTTTTAGATTCCGATGCTTCACTTCAGGTTTACTGTATCCCATGGACCTTCTTATTGACGATGAAACACAGAAATTGCATCGGAATTAAATTCAAAAGGCACAATGCTGACTTAAGTACAAGAGGACTGACACTTCAACTTTCTATGATTTGAACCTTTCCTGTGAGTCCAGTTTTAGATTCCGATGCTTCACCTCAGGTTTACTGTATCTCTTGGACATTCTTATTGACGATGAAACACACAAATTGCATCCGAATTTAATATAAATGGCACAATGCCGACTTAAGTACAAGAGGGCTGACACTCTGACATTCTATGATTTGAACCTCTTTTGCGAGTCCAGTTTTAGATTCCGATGTTTCACGTAATGTTTACTGTATCCCTTGGACCTTCTTATTGATGATGAAACACAGAAATTGCATCCGAATTTAATACAAAAGGCACAATACCGACTTAAGTACAAGAGGAGTGACACTCTAACTTTCTATGATTTCAATCTCTCCTGTGAGTCCAGTTTTTTATTCCGATGCTTCTCTTCAGGTTTACTGTATCCCTTGGACCTTCTTATTGATGATGAAACACAGAAATTGCATCCGAATTTAATACAAATGCCACAATGCCGACATAAGTACAAGAGGACTGACACTCTCACTTTCTATGATTTGAACCTCTCCTGTGAGTCCAGTTTTTGATTCCGATGCTTCACTTCAGGTTTACTGTATCCCTTGGACCTTCTTATTGATGATGAAACACAGAAATTGCATCCGAATTTAATACAAATTCCACATTGCCGACTTAATTACAAGAGGACTGACACTCTCACTTTCTATGATTTGAACCTCTCCAGTGAGTCCAGTTTTAGATTCCGATGCTTCTCCTGATGTTTACTGTATACCTTGCACCTTCTTATTGACGATGAAACACAGAAATTGCATCCGAATTCAATGCAAAAGGCACAATACCGACTTACGTACAAGAGGTCTGACATTCTAACTTTCTATGATTTGAACCTTTCCTGTGAGTCCAGTTTTAGATTCCGATGCTTCACTTCACGTTTACTGTATACCTTGCACCTTCTGATTGACGATGAAACACAGAAATTGCATCCGAATTTAATACAAAACGACAATGCCGACTTAAGGACAAGAGGACTGACATTCTAACTTTCTATGATTAGAACCTCTCCTGTGAGTCCTGATTTAGATTCCCATGCTTCACTTCAGGTTTACCGTATCCCTTGGACCTTCTTATTGACAACGAAACACAGAAATAGCATCGGAATTAAATTATAAAGGCACAATGCCGACATAAGTAAAAGAGGACTGACACTCTAACTTTCTATGATTTGAAACTCTCCTGTGAGTCCAGTTTTAGATTCCGATGCTTCACTTCAGTTTTACTGTATCCCTTGGACCTTTTTATTGACGATGAAACACAGAAATTGCATCCAAATTAAATACAAATGGCATAATGTCGACTTAAGTACAAGAGGATCGACACTCTCACTATCTATGCCATGAACCTCTCCTGTGAGTCCAGTTTTTGATTCCGATGCTTCACTTCAGGTTTACTGTATACCTTGCACCTTCTTATTGACGATAAGACAGAGAGTTTGCATCCGAATTTAATACAAATGGCACAATGCGGACTTAAATACAAGAGGACTGACACTCTAACTTTCTATGATTTGAACCTCTCCTGTGAGTCCAGTTTTGGATTCCGATGCTTCACTTCAGGTATACTGTATCCCTTGGACCATCTTATTGACGATGAAACACAGAAATTTTATTCGAATTTAATACAAATGGCACAATGCCGACTTAAGTACAAGAGAACTGACACTCTCACTTTCTATGATTTGAACCTCTCCAGTGAGTCCAGTTTTAGATTCCGATGCTTCTCTTCAGGTTTACTGTATACTGTGCACCTTCTTATTGACGATGAAACACAGAAATTGCATCCGAATTCAATACAAAAGGCACAATGCCGACTTAAGTACAAGAGGACAGACATTCTAACTTTCTATGATTTGAACCTCTCCTGTGAGTCCAGTTTTAGAGTCCGATGCATCACTTCAGGTTTACTGTATCCCTTGGACCTTCTTATTGACGATGAAACACAGAAATTGCATCGGAATTAAATTCAAAAGGCACAATGCTGACTTAAGTACAAGAGGACTGACGCTCTAACTTTCTATGATTTGAACCTTTCCTGTGAGTCCAGTTTTAGATTCCGATGCTTCACTTCAGGTTTACTATATCCCTTGGACCTTCTTATTGACGATGAAACACAGAGTTTGCATCCGAATTTAATACAAGAGGCACAATGCCGACTTAAGTACAAGAGGACTGACACTCTAAATTTCTATGATTTCAACCTCTCCTGTGAGTCAAGTTTTTGATTCCGATGCTTCACTTCAGGTTTACTGTATCCCTTGGACCTTGTTATTGACGATGAAACCCAGAAATTGCACCCGAATTTAATACAAGTGGCACAATGCCGACTTCAGTACAAAAGGACTGACACTCTCACTTTCTATGATTTTAACCTCTCCTGTGAGCCCAGTTTTAGCTTCCGATGCTTCACTTCAGGTTAAGTGTATCCCTTGGACCTTCTTATTGACGATGAAACACAGAAATTGCATCGGAATTAAATTCAAAAATCACAATGCCGACTTAAGTACAAGATGACTGACCCTCTAACTTTCTATGATTTGAACTTCTTCTGTGAGTCCAGTTTTAGATTCCGATGCTTCACTTCAGGTTTACTGAATCCCTTGGACCTTCTTATTGACGATGAAACACAGAGTTTGCATCCGAAATTAATACAAAAGGCACAACGCCGACTTAAGTACAAGAGGACTGACACCCTAACTTTCTTTGATTTGAACCTCTCCTCTGAGTCCACTTTTAGATTCCGATGATTTATTTAAGGTTTACTGTATCCCTTGGACCTTCTTATTGACGATGAAACACAGAAATTGCATCCGAATTTAATACAAAAGGCACAATACCGAATTAGGTACAAGAGGAGAGACACTCTAACTTTCTATGATTTGAATCTCTCCTGTGAGTCCAGTTTTAGATTCCGATGCTTCACTTCAGTTTTACTGTATCCTTTGGATCTTCCTATTGACGATGAAACACAGAAATTGCATCGGAATTAAATTCAAAAGGCACAATGCCGACCTAAGTAGAAGAGAACTGAAACGCTCACTTACTATGATTTGAACCCCTCTTGTGAGTCCAGTTTTAGATTCCGACGCTTCACTTCAGTTTTACTGTATCCCTTGGACCTTCTTATTGACGATGAAACACAGAAGTTGCATTCGAATTTAATACAAAAGGCACAATGGCGACTTAAGTATAAGAGGACAGACACTCTCACTTTCTATGATTTGAACCTCTCCTGTGAGTCCAGTTTTAGATTCCGATGCTTCACTTCAGGTTTACTGAATCCCTTGGACCTTCTTATTGACGATGAAACACAGAGTTTGCATCCGAAATTAATACAAAAGGCACAATGCCGACTTAAGTACATGAGGACTGACACTCTAACTTTCTTTGATTTGAACCTCTCCTGTGAGTCCAATTTTAGATTCCGATGCTTCACTTCAGGTTTACTATATCCCTTGGACCTTCTTATTGACGACGAAACACAGAGTTTGCACCCGAATTTAATACAAGAGGCACAATGCCGACTTAAGTACAAGATGACTGACCCTCTAACTTTCTATGATTTGAACTTCTTCTGTGAGTCCTGATTTAGATTCCCATGCTTCACTTCAGGTTTACCGTATCCCTTGGACCTTCTTATTGACAACGAAACACAGAAATAGCATCGGAATTAAATTCAAAAGGCACAATGCCGACATAAGTAAAAGAGGACTGACACTCTAACTTTCTATGATTTGAAACTCTCCTGTGAGTCCAGTTTTAGATTCCGATGCTTCACTTCAGTTTTACTGTATCCCTTGGACCTTTTTATTGACGATGAAACACAGATATTGCATCCAAATTTAATACAAATGGCATAATGTCGACTTACGTACAAGAGGACCGACACTCTCACTTTCTATGCCTTGAACCTCTCCTGTGAGTCCAGTTTTAGATTCCGATGCTTCACTTCAGGTTTACTGTATACCTTGCACCTTCTTATTGACGATAAGACAGAGAGTTTGCATCCAAATTTAATACAAAAGGCACAATGCGGACTTAAATACAAGAGGACTGACACTCTAACTTTCTATGATTTGAACCTCTCCTGTGAGTCCAGTTTTGGATTCCGATGCTTCACTTCAGGTTTACTGTATCCCCTGGACCTTCTTATTGACGATGAAACACAGAAATTGCATTCGAATTTAATACAAATGGCACAATGCCGACTTAAGTACAAGAGAACTGACACTCTCACTTTCTATGATTTGAACCTCTCCAGTGAGTCCAGTTTTAGATTCCGATGCTTCTCTTCAGGTTTACTGTATACTGTGCACCTTCTTATTGACGATGAAACACACAAATTGCATCCGAATTCAATACAAAAGGCACAATGCCGACTTAAGCACAAGAGGACAGACATTCTAACTTTCTATGATTTGAACCTCTCCTGTGAGTCCAGTTTTAGAGTCAGATGCATCACTTCAGGTTTACTGTATCCCTTGGACCTTCTTATTGACGATGAAACACAGAAATTGCATCGGAATTAAATTCAAAAGGCACAATGCTGACTTAAGTACAAGAGGACTGACGCTCTAACTTACTATGATTTGAACCTTTCCTGTGAGTCCAGTTTTAGATTCCGATGCTTCACTTCAGGTTTACTATATCCCCTGGACCTTCTTATTGACCATGAAACACAGAGTTTGCATCCGAATTTAATACAAGAGGCACAATGCCGACTTAAATACAAGAGGACTGACACTCTAACTTTCTATGATTTGAACCTCTCCTGTGAGTCAAGTTTTTGATTCCGATGCTTCACTTCAGGTTTACTGTACCCCTTGGACCTTGTTATTGACGATGAAACCCAGAAATTGCACCCGAATTTAATACAAATGGCACAATGCCGACTAAAGTACAAAAGGACTGACACTCTCACTTTCTATGATTTGAACCTCTCCTGTGAGCCCAGTTTTAGCTTCCGATGCTTCACTTCAGGTTAAATGTATCCCTTGGACCTTCTTATTGACGATGAAACACAGAAATTGCATCGGAATTAAATTCAAAAATCACAATGCCGACTTAAGTACAAGATGACTGACCCTCTAACTTTCTATGATTTGAACTTCTTCTGTTAGTCCAGTTTTAGATTCCGATGCTTCACTTCAGGTTTACTGAATCCCTTGGACCTTCTTATTGACGATGAAACACAGAGTTTGCATCCGAAATTAATACAAAAGGCACAATGCCGACTTAAGTACAAGAGGACTGACACCCTAACTTTCTTTGATTTGAACCTCTCCTCTGAGTCCAGTTTTAGATTCCGATGATTTATTTAAGGTTTACTGTATCCCTTGGACCTTCTTATTGACGATGAAGCACAGAAATTGCATCCGAATTTAATACAAAAGGCACAATACCGAATTAGGTACAAGAGGAGAGACACTCTAACTTTCTATGATTTGAATCTCTCCTGTGAGTCCAGTTTTAGATTCCGATGCTTCACTTCAGTTTTACTGTATCCTTTGGATCTTCCTATTGACGATGAAACACAGAAATTGCATCGGAATTATATTCAAAAGGCACAATGCCGACCTAAGTAGAAGAGAACTGACACGCTCACTTACTATGATTTGAACCCCTCTTGTGAGTCCAGTTTTAGATTCCGATGCTTCACTTCAGTTTTACTGTATCCCTTGGACCTTCTTATTGACGATGAAACACAGAAGTTGCATTCGAATTTAATACAAAAGGCACAATGGCGACTTAAGTACAAGAGGACAGACACTCTCACTTTCTATGATTTGAACCTCTCCTGTGAGTCCAGTTTCAGATTCCGATGCTTCTCTTCAGGTTTACTGTATACCTTGCACCCTCTTATTGACGATGAAACACAGAGTTTGCATCTGAATTTAATACAAAAGGCACAATGCCGACTTAAATACAAGAGGACTGACACTCTAACTTTCTATGATTCAAACCTCTCCTGTGAGTCCAGTTTTGGATTCCGATGCTTCACTTCAGGTTTACTGTATCCCTTGGACCTTCTTATTGACGATGAAACACAGAAATTGCATCCGAATTTAATACAAAAGGCACAATGGCGACTTAAGCACAAGTGGACAGACACTCTCACTTTCTATGATTTGAACCTCTCCGTTGAGTCCAGATTTAGATTCCGATGCTTCACTTCAGGTTTACTGTATACCTTGCACCTTCTTATTGACGATGAAACACAAAAAATTGCATCCGAATGTAATACAAAAGGCACAATGCCAACTTAAGTACAAGAGGAATGACATTCTAACTTTCTATGATTAGAACCCCTCGTGTGAGTCCACTTTTAGATTCCTATGCTTCACTTCAGGTTTACTGTATCCCTTGGACCTTCTTATTGACAATGAAACACAGAAATAGCATCGGAATTAAATTCAAAAGGCACAATGCTGACTTAAGTAAAAGAGGACTGACACTCGAACTTTCTATGATTTGAACCTCTCCTGTGAGTCCAGTTTTAGATTCCGATGCTTCACTTCAGGTTTACTGTATCCCTTGGACCTTCTTATTGACGATGAAACACAGATATTGCATCCGAATTTAAGACAAATGGCACAATGCCGACTTAAGTACAAGAGGACTGACACTCTCACTTTCTATGATTTGAACCTCTCCTGTGAGTCCAGTTTTAGATTCCGATGCTTCACTTCAGGTTTACTGTATTCCTTGCACCTTCTTATTGACGATGAAACACAGAAATTGCATCCGAATGTAATACAAAAGGCACAATGCCGACTTAAGTACAAGAGGACTGACATTCTAACTTTCTATGATTTGAACCTCTCCTGTGAGTCCACTTTTAGATTCCGATGCTTCACTTCAGGTTTACTGTATCCCTTGGACCTTCTTATTGACGATGAAACACAGAAGTTGCATTCGAATTTAATACAAAAGGCACAATGCCGACTTAAGTACAAGAGGACAGACACTCTCACTTTCTATGTTTCGAACCTCTCCTGTGAGGTCAGATTTAGATTCCGATGCTTCACTCCAGGTTTACTGTATACCTTGCACCTTCTTATTGATGATGAAACACAGAAATTGCATCGGAATTAAATTCAATAGGCACAATGCCGTCTTAAGTACAAGAGGACTGACACTCTCACTTTCTATGATTTGAACTTCTCCTGTGAGTCCAGTTTTAGATTCCGATGCTTCACTTCAGGTTTACTGTATCCCTTGGACCTTCTTATTGACGATGAAACACAGAAATTGCATCGGAATTAAATTCAAATGCCACAATGCCGACTTAAGTACAAGAGGACTGACAATCTAACATTCTATGTTTTGAACCTCTCCTGTGAGTCCGGTTTTAAATTCCAATGCTTCACTGCAGGTTTACTGTATCCCTTGGACCTTCTTATTGACGATGAAACACAGAGTTTGCATCCGAAATGCCGACTTAAGTACAAGAAGACTGACACTCTAATTTTCTATGATTTGAACCTGTCCTGTGAGTCCAGTTTTGGATTCCGATGCTTCCCCTCTGGTTTACTGCATCCCTTGGACCTTCTTATTGACTTTGAAACACTGAAATTGAATCAAAATTTTATACAAATGGCACAATGCCGACTTAAGTACAAGAGGGCTGACTCTCTCACTTTCTATGATTCGAACCTCTCCTGTGAGGTCAGATTTAGATTCCGTTGCTTCACTTCAGGTTTACTGTATCCCTTGGACCTTCTTATTGACGATAAGCACAGAAATCGCATCCGTATTTAATACAAATGGCACAATGCCGACTTAAGTACAAGAGGACTGACACTCTCACATTCTATGATTTGAACCTCTCCTGTGAGACCGGTTTTAAATTCCGATGCTTCAATTCAGGTTTACTGTATACCTTGCACTTTCTTATTGACGATGAAACATAGAAATTGCATCGGAATTTAATACAAAAAGCACAATGCCGACTTAAGTAAAAGAGGACTGACACTCTAACTTTCTGTCATTTCAACCTCTCCTGTGAGTCCAGTTTTAGATTCCGATGCTTCACTTCAGCTTTACTGTATCCCTTGGACCTTCTTATTGACGATGAAACACAGATATTGCATCGGAATTTAATACAAAAGGCACAATGCCGACTTAAGTAAAAGACGACTGACACTCTACATTCTATGAGTTGAACCTCTCCTGCGAGTCCAGTTTTAGATTCCGATGCTTCACGTATTGTTTACTGTATCCCTTGGACCTTCTTATCGACGATGAAACACAGAAATTGCATCCGAATTTAATACAAAAGGCACAATACCGACTTAAGTACAAGAGGAGTGACACTCTAACTTTCTATGATTTGAATCTCTCCTGTGAGTCCTGTTTTTGATTCCGGTGCTTCACTTCAGGTTTACTGTATCCTTTGGACCTTCTTATTGACGATGAAACACAGAAATTGCATCGGAATTAAATTCAAAAGGCACAATGCCGACCTAAGTAGAAGAGGACTGACACTCTCACTTTCTATGAGTTGAACCTCTCCTGTGAGTCCAGTTTTAGATTCCGATGCTTCACTTCATGTTTACTGTATACCTTGCACCTTTTTATTGACGATGAAACATAGTAATTGCATCGGAATTTAATACAAAAGGCACAATGCCGACTTAAGTACAAGAGGACTGACACTCTAACTTTCTATGATTTGAACCTCTCCTGTGAGTCCAGTTTTAGATTCCGATACTTCACTTCAGGTTTATTGTATCTGTTGGACATTCTTATTGACGATGAAACACAGAAATTGCATCCGAATTTAATACAAATGCCACAATGCCGACTTAAGTACAAGAGGACTGACACTCTCACTTTCTATGATTGGAACATTTCCTGTGAGTCCAGTTTTTGATTCCGATGCTTCACTTCAGATTTACTGTATCCTTTGGACCTTCTTTTTGACGATGAAACACAGAAATTGCATCGGAGTTAAATTCAAAAGGCACAATGCCGACCTAAGTAGAAGAGGACTGACACTCTCACTTTCTATTATTTGAAGCCCTCCTGTGAGTCCAGTTTCAGATTCCGATGCATCACTTCAGGTTTACTGTATTCCATGGACCTTCTAATTGACGTTGATACACAGCGATAGCATCCGAATGACAAAAGTCACAATGCCGACTTAAGTACAAGAGGACTGACGCTCTTACTTTCTATGATTTGAATCTCTCCTGTGAGTCCAGTTTTAGATTCCGATGTTTCACTTCAGGTTTACTGTATTCCTTGGACCGTCTTATTGACTATGAAACACAGGAATTGCATCCGAATTTAATACAAAAGGCACAATGCCGACTTAAGTACAAGAGGACTGACACTCTAGCTATCTATGATTTGAACCTGTCCTGTGAGTCCAGTTTTGGATTCCGATGCTTCACTTCAGGTTTACTGTATCCCTTGGACCTTCTTATTCACGATGAAACACAGAAATTGCATCCGAATTTAATACAAAAGGCACAATGGCGACTTAAGTACAAGAGGACTGACACTCTCACTTTCTATGATTTGAACCTCTCCTGTGAGTCCAGTTTTAGATTCCGATACTTCCCATCAGGTTTACTGCATCCCTTGGACCTTATTATTGACTTTGAAACACAGAAATTGCATCCAAATTTAATACAAATGGCACAATGCCGACTTAAGTACAAGAGGACTGACACTCTCACTTTCTATGATTTGAACTTCTCCTGTGAGTCCAGTTTTAGATTCCGATGCTTCACTTCAGGTTTACTGTATCCCTTGGACCTTCTTATTGACGATGAAACACAGAAATTGCATCGGATTAAAATTCAAAAAGCACAATGCCGACTTAAGTACAAGAGGACTGACAATCTAACTTTCTATGTTTTGAACCTCTCCTGTGAGTCCGGTTTTAGATTCCGATGCTTCACTTCAGGTTTGCTGTATCCCTTGGACCTTCTTATTGACGATGAAACACAGAGTTTGCATCCGAATTTAATACAAAAGGCACAATGCCGACTTAAGTACAAGAGGACTGACACCCTAACTACCTATGATTTGAACCTGTCCTGTGAGCCCAGTTTTGGATTCCGATGCTTCACTTCAGGTTTACTGTATCCCTTGGACCTTCTTATTCACGATGAAACACAGAAATTGCATCCGAATTTAATACAAAAGGCACAATGGCGACTTAAGTACAAGAGGACTGACACTCTCACTTTCTATGATTTGAACCTCTCCTGTGAGTCCAGTTTTAGATTCCGATACTTCCCATCAGGTTTACTGCATCCCTTGGACCTTATTATTGACTATGAAACACAGAAATTGCATCCAAATTTAATACAAATGGCACAATGCCGACTTTAGTACAAGAGGGCTGACACTCTCACTTTCTATGATTCGAACCTCACCTGTGAGGTCAGGTTTAGATTCCGATGCTTCACTTCAGGTTTGCTGTATCCCTTGGACTTCTTATTGCCGATAAAACACAGAAATCGCATCCGTATTTAATACAAATGGCACAATTCCGACTTAAGTAAAAGAGGACTGACACTCTGACATTCTATGATTTGAACCTGTCCTGCGAGTCCAGTTTTAGATTCCGATGCTTCACTTAATGTTTACTGTATCCCTTGGACCTTCTTATTGACGATGAAACACAGAAATTGCATCCGAATTTAATACAAAAGGCACAATACCGACTTAAGTACAAGAGGAGTGACACTCTAACTTTCTCTGAATTGAATCTCTCCTGTGAGTCCTGTTTTTGATTCCGATGCTTCACTTCAGGTTTACTGTATCCTTTGGACCTTCTTATTGACGATGAAACACAGAAATTGCATCGGAATTAAATTGAAAAGGCACAATGCCGACCTAAGTAGAAGAGGACTGACACTCTCACTTCCTATGATTTGAACCTCTCCTGTGAGTCCAGTTTTAGATTCCGATGCTTCACTACAGGTTCACAGTATACCTTGCACCTTCTTATTGACGATGAAACTCAGAAATTGCAGCCGAATTTAATACAAAAGTACAATGCCGACTTAAGTACAAGAGGACTGACACTCTAACTTTCTATGATTTGAACCTCTCCTGTGAGTCCAGTTTAAGATTCCGATGCTTCACTTCAGGTTTATTGTATCCCTTGGACATTCTTATTGACGATGAAACACAGAAATTGCATCCGAATTTAAAACAAATGCCACAATGCCGACTTAAGTACAAGAGGACTGACACTCTCACTTTCTATGATTTGAACCTTTCCTGTGGGTCCAGTTTTTGATTCCGATGCTTCACTTCAGGTTTACTGTATCCCTTGGACCTTCTTATTGACGATGAAATACAGAATTTTCATCGGAATTAAATTCAAAAGGCACAATGCCGACTTAAGTAAAAGTGGACTGACACTCTCATTTTCTATGATTTGAACCTCTCCTGTGAGTCCAGTCTTAGATTCCAATGCTTCATTCCAGGTTTACTGTATCCCTTGGACCTTCTTATTGACGATGAAACGCAGAAATTGCATCGAAATTAAATTCAAAAATCACAATGCAGAGTTAAGTACAAGAGGAATGAGACTCTAACCTCCTATGATTTGAATCTCTCCTGTGAGTTCAGTTTTAGATTCCGATGCTTCACTTCAGGTTTACTGTATCCCTTGGACCTTCTTATTGACGATGAAACACAGAAATTGCAACCGAATTTAATACAAATGGCACAATGCCGACTTAAGTACAAGAGGATTGACAGTCCCACTTTCTATGATTTGAACCTCTCCTGTGAGTCCAGTTCAGATTCCGATGCATCACTTCAGGTTTACTGTATCCCTTGGACCTTCTAATTGACGATGAAACACAGAGTTAGCATCCGAATTTAATACAAAAGTCACAATGCCGACTTAAGTACAAAAGGACTGACACTCTAACTTTCTATGATTTGAACCTCTCCTGTGAGTCCAGTTTTAGATTCCGAAGCTTCACTTCAGGTTTACTGTATCCCTTGGACCTTCTTATTGACGATGAAACACAGAAATTGCATCCGAATTTAATACAAAAGGCACAATGGCGACTTAAATACAAGACTACTGACACTCTCACTTTCTATATTGTGAACCTCTCCTGTGAGTCTAGTTTCAGATTACGATGCTTCACTTCAGGTTT
Organism: Schistocerca americana; assembly: GCF_021461395.2. Classification (NCBI taxonomy): domain Eukaryota; kingdom Metazoa; phylum Arthropoda; class Insecta; order Orthoptera; family Acrididae; genus Schistocerca; species Schistocerca americana. The sequence continues at coordinate 3,280,966 of NW_025725994.1, read as the reverse complement.
ACTGCATACCTTGCACCTTCTTATTGACGATGAAACACAGAAATTGCATCGGAATTAAATTCAAAATGCACAATACCGACTTAACTACAAGAGGACTGACACTCTCACTTTTTATGATTTGAACCTCTCCTATGAGTCCAGTTTTAGATCCCGATGCTTCACTTCAGGTTTGCTGTATCCCTTGGACCTTTTTATTGACGATGAAACACAGAGTTTGCATCCATATTTAACACAAAAAGTACAATGCCGACTTAAGTACAAGAGGACTGACGCTCTTACTTTCTATGATTTGAACCTCTCCTGTGTGTCCAGTTTTAGATTCCGATGTTTCACTTCAGGTTTACTGTATTCCTTGGACCATCTTATTGACTATGAAACACAGGAATTGCATCCGAAATTAATACAAATGGCACAATGCCAACTTAAGTACAAGAGGACTGACACTCTCTCCTTCTATGATTTGAACCTCTCCTGTGAGTCCAGTTTTAGATTCCGATGTTTCACTTCAGATTTACTGTATTCCTTGGACCGTCTTATTGACTATGAAAGACAGGAATTGCATCCGAATTTAATACAAATGGCACAATGCCATCTTAAGTACAAGAGGACTGACACTCTCTCTTTCTATGATTTGAACCTCTCCTGTGAGTCCGGTTTTAAATTCCGATGCTTAACTTCAGGTTTACTGTATCCCTTGGACCTTCTTATTGACGATGAAGCACAGAAATTGCATCCGAATTTAATACAAAAGGCACAATGGCGACTTAAATACAAGACTACTGACACTCTCACTTTCTATATTGTGAACCTCTCCTGTGAGTCTAGTTTCAGATTACGATGCTTCACTTCAGGTTTACTGCATACCTTGCACCTTCTTATTGACGATGAAACACAGAAATTGCATCGGAATTAAATTCAAAATGCACAATACCGACTTAACTACAAGAGGACTGACACTCTCACTTTTTATGATTTGAACCTCTCCTATGAGTCCAGTTTTAGATCCCGATGCTTCACTTCAGGTTTGCTGTATCCCTTGGACCTTTTTATTGACGATGAAACACAGAGTTTGCATCCAAATTTAACACAAAAAGTACAATGCCGACTTAAGTACAAGAGGACTGACGCTCTTACTTTCTATGATTTGAACCTCTCCTGTGTGTCCAGTTTTAGATTCCGATGTTTCACTTCAGGTTTACTGTATTCCTTGGACCATCTTATTGACTATGAAACACAGGAATTGAATCCGACATTAATACAAATGGCACAATGCCAACTTAAGTACAAGAGGACTGACACTCTCTCTTTCTATGATTTGAACCTCTCCTGTGAGTCCAGTTTTAGATTCCGATGTTTCACTTCAGATTTACTGTATTCCTTGGACCGTCTTATTGACTATGAAAGACAGGAATTGCATCCGAATTTAATACAAATGGCACAATGCCATCTTAAGTACAAGAGGACTGACACTCTCTCTTTCTATGATTTGAACCTCTCCTGAGAGTCCGGTTTTAAATTCCGATGCTTAACTTCAGGTTTACTGTATACCTTGCACCTTCTTATTGACGATGAGACATAGAAATTGCATCGGGATTTTATGCTAAAGCCACAATGCCGACTTAAATAAAAGAGGAGTAACACTCTAACTTTCTATGATTTGAACCCCTCCTATGAGTCCAGTTCTAGATTCCGATGCTTCACTTCAGTTTTACTGTATCCCTTGGATCTTCTTATTGACGATGAAACACAGAAATTGCATCCGATTTTAATACAAATGGCACAATGTCGACTTAAGTACAAGAGGACTGACACTATCACTTTCTATGATTTGAACCTCTTCTGTGAGTCCAGTTTTAGATTCCGATGCTTCACTTCAGGTTTACAGTATACCTTGCACCTTCTTATTGACGATGAAACACAGAAATTGCAGAAGAAATTAATACAAAAGGTACAATGCCGACTTAAGTACAAGAGGACTGACATTCTAACTTTCTATGATTTGAACCTCTCCTGTGAGTCCAGTTTTAGATTCCGATGCTTCACTTCAGGTTTACTGTATCCCTTGGACCTTCTTATTGACGATGACACACAGAAATTGCATCCGAATTTAATACAAAAGGCACAATGCCGACATAAGTAAAACAGGACTGACACTCTGACATTCTATGACTTGAACCTCTCCTGCGAGTCCAGTTTTAGATTCCGATGCTTCACTTAAGGTTTACTGTATCCCTTGGACCTTCATATTGACGATGAAACACAGAAATTGCATCCGAATGTAATACAAAAGGCACAATACCGACTCATGTCCAAGAGGAGTGACACTCTCACTTTCTATGATTTGAACCTCTCCTGTGAATCCAGTTTTAGATTCCGATGCTTCACTTCAGTTTTACTGTATCCCTTGGACCTACTTATTGACGATGAAACACAGAAATTTCATCCGAATTTAATACAAATGCAACAATGCCGACTTAAGTACAAGAGGACTGACACTCTCACTTTCTATGATTTAAACCTCCCCTGTGAGTCCAGTCTTAGATTCTGATGCTTCACTCCAGGTTTACTGTATCCCTGGGACCTTCTTACTGACGATGAAACACAGAAATTGCATCCGAATTAAATTCCAAAAACCACAATACCGACTTAAGTACAAGAGGACTGACACTCTAACTTTCTATGATTTGAACCTCTCCTGTGAGTCTAGTTTTAGATTCCGATGCTTCACTTCAGATTTACCGTATCCCTTGGACCTTCTTATTGACGATGAAACACAGAATTTGCATCGGAAATAATATAAAAGCCACAATGCCGACTTAAGTACAAGAGGACTGACATTCTAACTTTCTATGATTTCAACCTCTCCTGTGAGTCCAGTTTCAGATTCCGAAGCATCACTTCAGGTTTACTGTATCCCTTGGACCTTCTAATTGACGATGAAACACAGAGTTTGCATCCGAATTTAATACAAAAGTCACAATGCCGACTTAAGTACAAGAGGACTGACACTCTAACTTTCTATGATTTGAATCTCTCCTGTGAGTCCAGTTTTTGATTCCGATGCTTCACTTCAGGTTTACTGTATCCTTTGGACCTTCTTATTGACGATGAAACATAGAAATTGCATCGGAATCAAATTCAAAAGGCACAATGCCGACCTAAGTAGAAGAGGACTGACATTCTCACTTTCTATGATTTGAACCTCTCCTGTGAGTCCAGTTTTAGATCCCGATGCTTCACTTCAGGTTTGCTGTATCCCTTGGACCTTTTTATTGACGATGAAACACAGAGTTTGCATCCAAATTTAACACAAAAGGTACAATGCCGACTTAAGTACAAGAGGACTGACGCTCTTACTTTCTATGATTTGAACCTCTCCTGTGAGTCCAGTTTTAGATTCCGATGTTTCACTTCAGGTTTACTGTATTCCTTGGACCGTCTTATTGACTATGAAACACAGGAATTGCATCCGAAATTAATACAAATGGCACAATGCCGACTTAAGTACAAGAGGTCAGACTCTCTCACTTTCTATGATTCGAACCTCTCCTGTGAGGTCTGATTTAGATTCCGATGCTTCACTCCTGGTTTACTGTATACCTTGCACCTTCTTATTGATGATGAAACACAGAAATTGCATCGGAATTAAATTCAAAAGGCACAATGCCGTCTTAAGTACAAGAGGACTGACACTCTCACTTTCTATCATTTGAACTTCTCCTGTGAGTCTAGTTTTAGATTCCGATGCTTTACTTCAGGTTTACTGTATCCCTTGGACCTTCTTATTGACGATTAAACACAGAAATTGCATCGGATTAAAATTCAAAACGCACAATGCCGACTTAAGTACAAGAGGACTGACAATCTAACTTTCTATGTTTTGAACCTCTCCTGTGAGTCCGGTTTTAGATTCCGATGCTTCACTTCAGGTTTACTGTATCCCTTGGACCTTCTTATTGACGATGAAACACAGAGTTTGCATCCGAATTTAATACAAAAGGCACAATGCCGACTTAAGTACAAGAGGACTGACACTCTAACTTTCTATGATTTGAACCTGTCCTGCGAGTCCAGTTTTGGATTCCGATGCTTCACTTCAGGTTTACTGTATCCCTTGGACCTTCTTATTCACGATGAAACACAGAAATTGCATCCGAATTTAATACAAAAGGCACAATGGCGACTTAAGTACAAGAGGGCTGACACTCTCACTTTCTATGATTCTAACCTCTCCTGTGAGGTCAGGTTTAGATTCCGATGCTTCACTTCAGGTTTACTGTATCCCTTGGACCTTCTTATTGCCGATAGAACACAGAAATCGCATCCGTATTTAATACAAATGGCACAATGCCGACTTAGGTACAAGAGGACTGACACTCTCACTTTCTATGATTTGAACCTCTCCTGTGAGACCGGTTTTAAATTCCGATGCATCAATTCAGGTTTACTGTATACCTTGCACATTCTTATTGACGATGAAACATAGAAATTGCATCGGAATTTAATACAAAAGGCACAATGCCGACTTAAGTAAAAGAGGACTGACACTCTAAATTTCTGTCATTTCAACCTCTCCTGTGAGTCCAGTTTTAGATTCCGATGGTTCACTTCAGCTTTACTGTATCCCTTGGAGCTTCTTATTGACGATGAATCACAGAAATTGCATCGGAATTTAATACAAAAGGCACAATGCCGACTTAAGTAAAAGAGGACTGACACTCTGACATTCTATGATTTGAACCTGTCCTGCGAGTCCAGTTTTAGATTCCGATGCTTCACTTAATGTTTACTGTATCCCTTGGACCTTCTTATTGACGATGAAACACAGAAATTGCATCCGAATTTAATACAAAAGGCACAATACCGACTTAAGTACAAGACGAGTAACACTCTAACTTTCTATGATTTGAATCTCTCCTGTGAGTCCTGTTTTTGATTCCGATGCTTCACTTCAGGTTTACTGTATCCTTTGGAACTTCTTATTGACGATGAAACACAGAAATTGCATCGGAATTAAATTGAATAGGCACAATGCCGACCTAAGTAGAAGAGGACTGACACTCTCGCTTCCTATGATTTGAACCTCTCCTGTGAGTCCAGTTTTAGATTCCGATGCTTCACTCCAGGTTTACTGTATACCTTGCACCTTTTCATTGACGATGAAACATAGTAATTGCATCAGAATTTAATACAAAAGGCACAATGCCGACTTAAGTACAAGAGGACTGACACTCTAACTTTCTATGATTTGAACCTCTCCTGTGAGTCCAGTTTTAGTTTCCGATGCTCCATTTCAGGTTTATTTTATCCCTTGGACATTCTTATTGACGATGAAACACAGAAATTGCATCCGAATTTAATACAAATGCCACAATGCCGACTTAAGTACAAGACGACTGACACTCTCACTTTCTATGATTTGAACCTTTCCTGTGGGTCCAGTTTTTGATTCCGATGCTTCACTTCAGGTTTACTGTATCCCTTGGACCTTCTTATTGACGATGAAACTTAGAATTTGCATCGGAATTAAATTCAAAAGGCACAATGCCGACTTAAGTAAAAGAGGACTGACACTCTCATTTTCTATTATTTGAACCTCTCCTGTGAGTCCAGTCTTAGATTCCAATGCTTCATTCCAGGTTTACTGTATCCCTTGGACCTTCTAATTGACGATGAAACACAGAGTTAGCATCCGAATTTAATACAAAAGTCACAAACCCGACTTAAGTACAAAAGGACTGACACTCCAACTTTCTATGATTTGAACCTCTCCTGTGAGTCCAGTTTTACATTCCGAAGCTTCACTTCGGGTTTACTGTATCCCTTTGACCTTCTTATTGACAATGAAACACAGAAATTGCATCCGAATTTAATACAAAAGGCACAATGGCGACTTAAATACAAGACTACTGACACTCACACTTTCTATTATGTGAACCTCTCCTGTGAGTCCAGTTTCAGATTACGATGCTTCACTTCAGGTTTACTGCATACCTTGCACCTTCTAATTGACGATGAAATACAGAAATTGCATCGGAATTAAATTCAAAATGCACAATACCGACATAACTACAAGAGGACTGACACTCTCACTTTTATGATTTGAACCTCTCCTATGAGTCCAGTTTTAGATCCCGATTTTTCACTTCAGGTTTGCTGTATCCCTTGGACCTTTTTATTGACGATGGAACACAGAGTTTGCATCCAAATTTAACACAAAAGGTACAATGCCGACTTAAGTACAAGAGGACTGACGCTCTTACTTTCTATGATTTGTACCTCTCCTGTGAGTCCAGTTTTAGATTCCGATGTTTCACCTCAGGTTTACTGCATCCCTTGGACCTTATTATTGACTTTGAAACACAGATATTGCATCCAAATTTAATACAAATGGCACAATGCCGACTTAAGTACAAGAGGGCTGACACTCTCACTTTCTATGATTCGAACCTCTCCTGTGAGGTCAGGTTTACATTCCGATGCTTCACTTCAGGTTTACTGTATCCCTTGGACCTTCTTATTGACGTTGAAACACAGAAATTGCATCGGAATTTAATACAAAAGGCACAATGCCGACTTAAGTAAAAGAGGACTGACACTCTGACATTCTATGATTTGAACCTGTCCTGCGAGTCCAGTTTTAGATTCCGATGCTTCACTTAATGTTTACTGTATCCCTTGGACCTTCTTATTGACGATGAAACACAGAAATTGCATCCGAATTTAACACAAAAGGCACAATACCGACTTAAGTACAAGAGGAGTAACACTCTAACTTTCTATGATTTGAACCTCTCCTGTGAGTCCAGTTTTAGATTCCGATGCTTCACTCCAGGTTTACTGTATACCTTGCACCTTTTCATTGACGATGAAACATAGTAATTGCATCGGAATTTAATACAAAAGGCACAATGCCGACTTAAGTACAAGAGGACTGACACTCTAACTTTCTATGATTTGAACCTCTCCTGTGAGTCCAGTTTTAGATTCCGATGCTTCATTTCAGGTTTATTTTATCCCTTGGACATTCTTATTGACGATGAAACACAGAAATTGCATCCGAATTTAATACAAATGCCACAATGCCGACTTAAGTACAAGAGGACTGACACTCTCACTTTCTATGATTTGAACCTTTCCTGTGGGTCTAGTTTTTGATTCCGATGCTTCACTTCAGGTTTACTGCATCCCTTGGACCTTCTTATTGACGATGAAACACAGAATTTGCATCGGAATTAAATTCAAAAGGCACAATGCCGACTTAAGTAAAAGAGGACTGACACTCTCATTTTCTATTATTTGAACCTCTCCTGTGAGTCCAGTCTTAGATTCCAATTCTTCATTCAAGGTTTACTGTATCCCTTGGACCTTCTTATTGACGATGAAACACAGAAATTGCATCGGAATTAAATTCAAAAATCACAATGCAGAGTTAAGTACAAGAGGAATGACACTCTAACTTTCTATGATTTGAACCTCTCCTGTGAGTCCAGTCTTAGATTCCAATGCTTCATTCCAGGTTTACTGTATCCCTTGGACCTTCTAATTGACGATGAAACACAGAGTTAGCATCCGAATTTAATACAAAAGTCACAATCCCGACTTAAGTACAAAAGGACTGACACTCTAACTTTCTATGATTTGAACCTCTCCTGTGGGTCTAGTTTTTGATTCCGATGCTTCACTTCAGGTTTACTGTATCCCTTGGACCTTCTTATTGACGATGAAACACAGAAATTGCATCCGAATTTAATACAAAAGGCACAATGGCGACTTCAATACAAGACTACTGACACTCTCACTTTCTATGATGTGAACCTCTCCTGTGAGTCCAGTTTCAGATTACGATGCTTCACTTCAGGTTTACTGCATACCTTGCACCTTCTAATTGACGATGAAACACAGAAATTGCATCTAAATTAAATTTAAAATGCACAATACCGACTTAACTACAAGAGGACTGACACTCTCACTTTTATGATTTGAACCTCTCCTGTGAGTCCAGTTTTAGAATCCGATGCTTCACTTCAGGTTTACTGTATCCCTTGGACCTTCTTATTGACGATGAAACACAGAGTTTGCATCCGAAATTAACACAAAAGGCACAATGCCGACTTAAGTACAAGAGGACTGACACTCTAACTTTCTCCGATTTGAACCTCTCCTGTGAGTCCACTTTTAGATTCCGATGCATTACTTAATGTTTACTGTATCCCTTGGACCTTCTTATTGATGATGAAACACAGAAATTACATCCGAATATAATACAAAAGGCACAATACCGACTTAAGTACAAGAGGAGTGACACTCTAGATTTCTATGATTTGAATCTCTCCTGTGAGTTCAGTTTTAGATTCCGATGCTTCACTTCAGGTTTACTGTATCCTTTGGACCTTCTTATTGACGATGAAACACAGAAATTGCATCGGAGTTAAATTCAAAATGCACAATACCGACTTAACTACAAGAGGACTGACACTCTCACTTTTTATGATTTGAACCTCTCCTATGAGTCCAGTTTTAGATCCCGATGCTTCACTTCAGGTTTGCTGTATCCCTTGGACCTTCTTATTGACGATGAAACACAGAGTTTGCATCCAAATTTAACACAAAAGGTACAATGCCGACAAATGGCACAATGCCAACTTAAGTACAAGAGGACTGACACTCTCTCTTTCTATGATTTGAACCTCTCCTGTGAGTCCAGTTTTAGATTCCGATGTTTCACTTCAGGTTTACTGTATTCCTTGGACCGTCTTATTGACTATGAAACACAGGAATTGCATCCGAATTTAATACAAATGGCACAATGCCATCTTAAGTACAAGAGGACTGACACTCTCTCTTTCTATGATTTGAACCTCTCCTGTGAGTCCAGTTTTAGATTCCGATGTTTCACTTCAGGTTTACTGTATTCCTTGGACCGTCTTATTGACTATGAAAGACAGGAATTGCATTCGAATTTAATACAAATGGCACAATGCCATCTTAAGTACAAGAGGACTGACACTCTCTCTTTCTATGATTTGAACCTCACCTGTGAGTCCGGTTTTAAATTCCGATGCTTAACTTCAGGTTTAATGTATACCTAGCACGTTCTTATTGACGATGAAACATAGAAATTGCATCGGGATTTCATGCAAAAGCCACAATGCCGACTTAATTAAAAGAGGAGTAACACTCTAACTATCTATGATTTGAACCTCTCCTGTGAGTCCAGTTCTAGATTCCGATGCTTGACTTCAGGTTTACTGTATCCCTTGGATCTTCTTATTGACGATGAAACACAGAAACTGCATCCGATTTTAATACAAATGGCACAATGTCGACTTAAGTACAAGAGGACTGACACTATCACTTTCTATGATTTGAACCTCTTCTGTGAGTCCAGTTTTAGATTCCGATGCTTCACTTCAGGTTTACAGTATACCTTGCACCTTCTTATTGACGATGAAACACAGAAATTGCAGCCGAATTTAACACAAAAGGTACAATGCCGACTTAAGTACAAGAGGACTGACGCTCTTACTTTCTATGATTTGAACCTCTCCTGTGAGTCCAGTTTTAGATTCCGATGTTTCACTTCAGGTTTACTGTATTCCTTGGACCGTCTTATTGACTTTGAAACACAGAAATTGCATCCAAATTTAATACAAATGGCACAATGCCGACTTAAGTACAAGAGGGCTGACACTCTCACTTTCTATGATTCGAACCTCTCCTGTGAGGTCAGGTTTAGATTCCGATGCTTCACTTCAGGTTTACTGTATCCCTTGGACCTTCTTATTGCCGATAAAACACAGAAATCGCATCCGTATTGAATACAAATGGCACAATGCCGACTTAGGTACAAGAGGACTGACACTCTCACTTTCTATTATTCGAACCTCTCCTGTGAGACCGGTTTTAAATTCCGATGCATCAATTCAGGTTTACTGTATACCTTGCACTTTCTTATTGACGATGAAACATAGAAATTGCATCGGAATTTAATACAAAAGGCACAATGCCGACTTAAGTAAAAGAGGACTGACACTCTAACTTTCTGTCATTTCAACCTCTCCTGTGAGTCCAGTTTTAGATTCCGATGCTTCACTTCAGCTTTACTGTATCCCTTGGACCTTCTTATTGACGATGAAACACAGAAATTGCATCGGAATTTAATACAAAAGGCACAATGCCGACTTAAGTAAAAGAGGACTGACACTCTGACATTCTATGATTTGAACCTGTCCTGCGAGTCCAGTTTTAGATTCCGATGCTTCACTTAATGTTTACTGTATCCCTTGGACCTTCTTATTGACGATGAAACACAGAAATTGCATCCGAATTTAATACAAAAGGCACAATACCGACTTAAGTACAAGAGGAGTAACACTCTAACTTTCTATGATTTGAATCTCTCCTGTGAGTCCTGTTTTTGATTCCGATGCTTCACTTCAGGTTTACTGTATCCTTTGGACCTTCCTATTGACGATGAAACACAGAAATTGCATCGTAATTAAATTGAAAAGGCACAATGCCGACCTAAGTAGAAGTGGACTGACACTCCCACTTCCTATGATTTGAACCTCTCCTGTGAGTCCAGTTTTAGATTCCGATGCTTCACTCTAGGTTTACTGTATACCTTGCACCTTTTCATTGACGATGAAACATAGTAATTGCATCGGAATTTAATACAAAAGGCACAATGCCGTCTTAAGTACAAGAGGCCTGACACTCTAACTTTCTATGATTTGAACCTCTCCTGTGAGTCCAGTTTTAGATTCCGATGCTTCATTTCAGGTTTATTTTATCCCTTGGACATTCTTATTGACGATGAAACACAGAAATTGCATCCGAATTTAATACAAATGCCACAATGCCGACTTAAGTACAAGACGACTGACACTCTCACTTTCTATGATTTGAACCTTTCCTGTGGGTCCAGTTTTTGATTCCGATGCTTCACTTCAGGTTTACTGTATCCCTTGGACCTTCTTATTGACGATGAAACACAGAATTTGCATCGGAATTAAATTCAAAAGGCACAATGCCGACTTAAGTAAAAGAGGACTGACACTCTCATTTTCTATTATTTGAACCTCTCCTGTGAGTCCAGTCTTAGATTCCAATTCTTCATTCAAGGTTTACTGTATCCCTTGGACCTTCTTATTGACGATGAAACACAGAAATTGCATCGGAATTAAATTCAAAAATCACAATGCAGAGTTAAGTACAAGAGGAATGACACTCTAACTTTCTATGATTTGAACCTCTCCTGTGAGTCCAGTCATAGATTCCAATGCTTCATTCCAGGTTTACTGTATCCCTTGGACCTTCTAATTGACGATGAAACACAGAGTTAGCATCCGAATTTAATACAAAAGTCACAATCCCGACTTAAGTACAAAAGGACTGACACTCTAACTTACTATGATTTGAACCTCTCCTGTGAGTCCAGTTTTAGATTCCGAAGCTTCACTTAAGGTTTACTGTATCCCTTGGACCTTCTTATTGACGATGAAACACAGAAATTGCATCCGAATTTAATACAAAAGGCGCAATGGCGACTTAAATACAAGACTACTGACACTCTCACTTTCTATGATGTGAACCTCTCCTGTGAGTCCAGTTTCAGATTACGATGCTTCACTTCAGGTTTACTGCATACCTTGCACCTTATAATTGACGATGAAACACAGAAATTGCATCGGAGTTAAATTCAAAGTGCACAATACCGACTTAACTACAAGATTACTGACACTCTCACTTTTATGATTTGAACCTCTCCTGTGAGTCCAGTTTTAGAATCCGATGCTTCACTTTAGGTTTACTGTATCCCTTGGACCTTCTTATTGACGATGAAACACAGAGTTTGCATCCGAAATTAACACAAAAGGCACAATGCCGACTTAAGTACAAGAGGACTGACACTCTAACTTTCTCCGATTTAAACCTCTCCTGTGAGTCCACTTTTAGATTCCGATGCATTACTTAATGTTTACTGTATCCCTTGGACCTTCTTATTGATGAAGAAACACAGAAATTACATCCGAATATAATACAAAAGGCACAATACCGACTTAAGTACAAGAGGAGTGACACTCTAGCTTTCTATGATTTGAATCTCTCCTGTGAGTTCAGTTTTAGATTCCGATGCTTCACTTCAGGTTTACTGTATCCTTTGGACCTTCTTATTGACGATGAAACACAGAAATTGCATCGGAGTTAAATTCAAAAGGCACAATGCCGACCTAAGTAGAAGAGGACTGACACTCTCACTTTCTATTATTTGAACCTCTCCTGTGAGTCCAGTTTTAGATTCCGATGCTTCACTTCAGGTTTACTGTATCCCTTGGACCTTCTTATTGACGATGAAACACAGAAATTGCACCCGAATTTAATACAAATGGCACAATGCCGACTTAAGTACAAGAGGATTGACAGTCCCACTTTCTATGATTTGAACCTCTCCTGTGAGTCCAGTTCAGATTCCGATGCATCACTTCAGGTTTACTGTATCCCTTGGACCTTCTAATTGAGGATGAAACACAGAGTTAGCATCCGAATTTAATACAAATGTCACAATGCCGACTTAAGTACAAAAGGACTGACACTCTAACTCTCTATGATTTGAACCTCTCCTGTGAGTCCAGTTTTAGATTCCGAAGCTTCACTTCAGGTTTACTGTATCCCTTGGACCTTCTTATTGACGATGAAACACAGAAATTGCATCGGAATTAAATTCATAATGCACAATACCGACTTAACTACAAGAGGACTGACACTCTCACTTTCTATTATTTGAACCTCTCCTGTGAGTCCAGTTTTAGATTCCGATGCTTCACTTCAGGTTTACTGTATCCCTTGGACCGTCTTATTGACTATGAAACACAGGAATTGCATCCGAATTTAATACAAATGGCACAATGCCAACCTAAGTACAAGAGGACTGACACTCTCTCTTTCTATGATTTGAACCTCTCCTGTGAGTCCAGTTTTAGATTCCGATGTTTCACTTCAGGTTTACTGTATTCCTTGGACCGTCTTATTGACTATGAAAGACAGGAATTGCATCCGAATTTAATACAAATGGCACAATGCCATCTTAAGTACAAGAGGACTGACACTCTCTCTTTCTATGATTTGAACCTCACCTGTGAGTCCGGTTTTAAATTCCGATGCTTAACTTCAGGTTTAATGTATACCTAGCACCTTCTTATTGACGATGAAACATAGAAATTGCATCGGATTTTATGCAAAAGCCACAATGCCGACTTAAATAAAAGAGGAGTAACACTCTAACTATCTATGATTTGAACCTCTCCTGTGAGTCCAGTTCTAGATTCCGATGCTTCACTTCAGGTTTACTGTATCCCTTGGATCTTCTTATTGACGATGAAACACAGAAACTGCATCCGATTTTAATACATATGGCACAATGTCGACTTAAGTACAAGAGGACTGACACTATCACATTCTATGATTTGAACCACTTCTGTGAGTCCAGTTTTAGATTCCGATGCTTCACTTCAGGTTTACAGTATACCTTGCACCTTCTTATTGACGATGAAACACAGAAATTGCAGCCGAATTTAATACAAAAGGTACAATGCCGACTTAAGTACAAGAGGACTGACATTCTAACTTTCTATGATTTGAACCTCTCCTGTGAGTCCAGTTTTAGATTCCGATGCTTCACTTCAGGTTTACTGTATCCCTTGGACCTTCTTATTGACGATGAAACACAGAAATTGCATCCGAATTTAATACAAAAGGCACAATGGCGACTTAAATACAAAACTACTGACACTCTCACTTTCTATATTGTGAACCTCTCCTGTGAGTCCAGTTTCAGATTACGATGCTTCACTTCAGGTTTACTGTATACCTTGCACCTTCTTATTGACGATGAAACACAGAAATTGCATCGGAATTAAATTCAAAATGCACAATACCGACTTAACTACAAGAGGACTGACACTCTCACTTTTTATGATTTGAACCTCTCCTATGAGTCCAGTTTTAGATCCCGATGCTTCACTTCAGGTTTGCTGTATCCCTTGGACCTTTTTATTGACGATTGAACACAGAGTTTGCATCCAAATTTAACACAAAAGGTACAATGCCGACAAATGGCACAATGCCAACTTAAGTACAAGAGGAGTGACACTCTCTCTTTCTATGATTTGAACCTCTCCTGTGAGTCCAGTTTTAGATTCCGATGTTTCACTTCAGGTTTACTGTATTCCTTGGACCGTCTTATTGACTATGAAAGACAGGAATTGCATCCGAATTTAATACAAATGGCACAATGCCATCTTAAGTACATGAGGACTGACACTCTCTCTTTCTATGATTTGAACCTCACCTGTGAGTCCGGTTTTAAATTCCGATGCTTAACTTCAGGTTTAATGTATACTTAGCACCTTCTTATTGACGATGAAACATAGAAATTGCATCGGGATTTTATGCAAAAGCCACAATGCCGACTTAAATAAAAGAGGAGTAACACTCTAACTATCTATGATTTGAACCTCTCCTGTGAGTCCAGTTCTAGATTCCGATGCTTCACTTCAGGTTTACTGTATCCCTTGGATCTTCTTATTGACGATCAAACACAGAAACTGCATCCGATTTTAATACAAATGGCACAATGTCGACTTAAGTACAAGAGGACTGACACTATCACTTTCTATGATTTGAACCTCTTCTGTGAGTCCAGTTTTAGATTCCGATGCTTCACTTCAGGTTTACAGTATACCTTGCACCTTCTTATTGACGATGAAACACAGAAAATGCAGCCGAATTTAATACAAAAGGTACAATGCCGACTTAAGTACAAGAGGACTGACATTCTAACTCTCTATGATTTGAACCTCTCCTGTGAGTCCAGTTTTAGATTCCGATGCTTCACTTCAGGTTTACTGTATCCCTTGGACCTTCTCATTGACGATGAAACACAGAAATTGCATCCGAATTTAATACAAAAGGCACAATGGCGACTTAAGTACAAAACTACTGACACTCTCACTTTCTATATTGTGAACCTCTCCTGTGAGTCCAGTTTCAGATTACGATGCTTCACTTCAGGTTTACTGCATACCTTGCACCTTCTTATTGACGATGAAACACAGAAATTGCATCGGAATTAAATTCAAAATGCACAATACCGACTTAACTACAAGAGGACTGACGCTCTTACTTTCTATGATTTGAACCTCTCCTGTGAGTCCAGTTTTAGATTGCGATGTTTTACTTCAGGTTTACTGTATTCCTTGGACCGTCTTATTGACTATGAAACACAGGAATTGCATCCGAATTTAATACAAATGGCACAATGCCAACTTAAGTACAAGAGGACTGACACTCTCTCTTTCTATGATTTGAACCTCTCCTGTGAGTCCAGTTTTAGATTCCGATGTTTCACTTCAGGTTTACTGTATTCCTTGGACCGTCTTATTGACTATGAAAGACAGGAATTGCATCCGAATTTAATACAAATGGCACAATGCCATCTTAAGTACAAGAGGACTGACACTCTCTCTTTCTATGATTTGAACCTCTCCTGTGAGTCCGGTTTTAAATTCCGATGCTGAACTTCAGGTTTACTGTATACCTTGCACCTTCTTATTGACGATGAAACATAGAAATTGCATCGGGATTTTATGCAAAAGCCACAATGCCGACTTAAAAAAAGAGGAGTAACACTCTAACTTTCTATGATTTGAACCTCTCCTGTGAGTCCAGTTTTAGATTCCGATGCTTCACTCCAGGTTTACTGTATCCCTGGGACCTTCTTACTGACGATGAAACACAGAAATTGCATCCGAATTAAATTCAAAAATCACAATACCGACTTAAGTACAAGAGGACTGACACTCTAACTTTCTATGATTCGAACCTCCCTTGTGAGTCTAGTTTTAGATTCCGATGCTTCACTTCAGGTTTACTGTATCCTTTGGACCTTCTTATTGACGATGAAACACAGAAATTGCATCGGAATCAAATTCAAAAGGCACAATGCCGACCTAAGTAGAAGAGGACTGACATTCTCACTTTCTATGATTTGAACCTCTCCTGTGAGTCCAGTTTTAGATCCCGATGCTTCACTTCAGGTTTGCTGTATCCCTTGGACCTTTTTATTGATGATGAAACACAGAGTTTGCATCCAAATTTATTACAAAAGGTACAATGCCGACTTAAGTAAAAGAGGACTGACACTCTAACTTTCTATGATTTGAACCTCTCCTGCGAGTCCAGTTTTAGATTCCGATGCTTCACTTAAGGTTTACTGTATCCCTTGGACCTTGTTATTGACGATGAAACACAGAAATTGCATACGAATTTAATTCAAAAGGCACAATACCGACTCAAGTACAAGAGGAGTGACACTCTCACTTTCTATGATTTGAACCTCTCCTGTGAGTCCAGTCTTAGATTCCGATGCTGCACTTTAGTTTTACTGTATCCCTTGGACCTTCTTATTGACGATGAAACACAGAAATTTCATCCGAATTTAATACAAATGCAACAATGCCGACTTAAGTACAAGAGGACTGACACTCTCACTTTCTATGATTTGAACCTCTCCTGTGAGTCCAAACTTTGATTCCGATGCTTCACTCCAGGTTTACTGTATCCCTGGGACCTTCTTACTGACGATGAAACACAGAAATTGCATCCGAATTAAATTCAAAAATCACAATGCCGACTTAAGTACAAGAGCACTGACACTCTAACTTTCTATGATTTGAACCTCTCCTGTGAGTCTAGTTTTAGATTCCGATGCTTCACTTCAGGTTTACTGTATCCCTTGGCCTTCTTATTGACTATGAGACACAGAAATTGCATCGGAATTTAATACAAAATGCACAATGCCGACTTTAGTACAAGGGGACTGACATTCTAACTTTCTATGATTTGAACCTCTCCTGTGAGTCCAGTTTCAGATTCCGAAGCATCACTTCAGGTTTACTGTATCCCTTGGACCTTCTAATTGACGATGAAACACAGAGTTAGCATCCGAATTTAATACAAAAGTCACAATGCCGACTTAAGTACAAAAGGACTGACACTCTAACTTTCTATGATTTGAACCTCTCCTGTTAGTCCAGTTTTAGATTCCGAAGCTTCACTTCAGGTTTACTGCATCCCTTGGACCTTCTTATTGACGATGAAACACAGAAATTGCATCCGAATTTAATACAAAAGGCACAATGGCGACTTAAATACAAGACTACTGACACTCTCACTTTCTATGATGTGAACCTCTCCTGTGAGTCCAGTTTCAGATTACGATGCTTCACTTCAGGTTTACTGCATACCTTGCACCTTCTTATTGACGATGAAACACAGAAATTGCGTCGGAATTAAATTCAAAATGCACAATACCGACTTAACTACAAGAGGACTGACACTCTCACTTTCTATGATTTGAACCTCTCCTATGAGTCCAGTTTTAGATCCCGATGCTTCACTTCAGGTTTGCTGTATCCCTTGGACCCTTTTATTGACGATGAAACACAGAGTATGCATCCAAATTTAATACAAAAGGTACAATGCCGACTTAAGTACAAGAGGACTGACGCTCTTACTTTCTATGATTTGAACCTCTCCTGTGAGTCCAGTTTTAGATTCCGGTGTTTCACTTCAGGTTTACTGTTTCCTTGGACCGTCTTATTGACTATGAATCACAGGAATTGCATCCGAATTTAATACAAAAGGCACAATGCCGACTTAAGTAAAAGAGGACTGACACTCTAACAGTCTATGACTTGAACCTCTCCTGCGTGACCAGTTTTAGATTCCGATGCTTCACTTAAGGTTTACTGTATCCCTTGGACCTTCATATTGACGATGAAACACAGAAATTGCATCCAAATGTAATACAAAAGGCACAATACCGACTCATGTACAAGAGGAGTGACACTCTCACTTTCTATGATTTGAACCTCTCCTGTGAGTCTAGTTTTAGATTCCGATGCTTCACTTCAGGTTTACTGTATCCCTTGGACCTCCTTATTGACGATGAAACACAGAAATTGCATTGGAATTTAATACAAAAGCCACAATGCCGACTTAAAAACAAGAGGACTGACATTCTAACTTTCTATGTTTTGAACCTCTCCTGTGAGTCCAGTCTTAGATTCCGATGTTTCACTCCAGGTTTACTGTATCCCTGGGACCTTCTTACTGACGATGAAACACAGAAATTGCATCCGAATTTAATTCAAAAATCACAATGCCGACTTAAGTACAAGAGGACTGACACTCTAACTTTCTATGATTTGAATCTCTCCTGTGGGTCCAGTTTTTGATTCCGATGCTTCACTTCATGTTTACTGTATCCTTTGGACCTTCTTATTGACGATGAAACACAGAAATTGCATCGGAATCAAATTCAAAAGGCACAATGCCGACCTAAGTAGAAGAGGACTGACACTCTCACTTTCTATGATTTGAACCTCTCCTGTGAGTCCAGTTTTAGATTCCGATGCTTCACTTCAGGTTTACTGTGTACCTTGCACCTTTTTATTGACGATGAAACATAGTAATTGCATCGGAATTTAATACAAAAGGCACAATGCCCACTTAAGTGAAAGAGGACTGACACTCTACATTTCTATGATTTGAACCTCTCCTGTGAGTCCAGTTTTAGATTCCGATGCTTTACTTCAGGTTTATTGTATCCCTTGGACATTCTTATTGACGATGAAACACAGAAATTGCATCCGAATTTAATGGAAATGCCACAATGCCGACTTAAGTACAAGAAGACTGACACACTCACTTTCTATGATTTGAACCTTTCCTGTGAGTCCAGTTTCTGATTCCGATGCTTCACTTCAGGTTTACTGTATCCCTCGGACCTTCTTATTGACGATGAAACACAGAATTTGCATCGGAACTAAATTCAAAACGCACAATGCCGATTTAAGTAAAAGAGCACTGACACTCTCATTTCCTATGATTTGAACCTCACTTGTGAGTCCAGTCTTAGATTCCAAAGCTTCATTCCAGGTTGACTGTATCCCTTGGACCTTCTTATTGACGATGAAACACAGTGTTTGCATCCGAATTTAATACAAAAGGTTCAATGCCGACTTAAGTACAAGAGGACTGACATTCTTACTTTCTATGATTTGAACCTCTCCTGTGAGTCCAGTTTTAGATTCCGATGCTTCACTTCAGGTTTACAGTATCCCTTAGACTTTCTTATTGATGATGAAACACAGAAATTACATCCGAATATAATACAAAAGGCACAATACCGACTTAAGTACAAGAGGAGTGACACTCTAGCTTTCTATGATTTGAATCTCTCCTGTGAGTTCAGTTTTAGATTCCGATGCTTCACTTCAGGTTTACTGTATCCTTTGGACCTTCTTATTGACGATGAAACACAGAAATTGCATCGGAGTTAAATTCAAAAGGCACAATGCCGACCTAAGTAGAAGAGGACTGACACTCTCACTTTCTATTATTTGAACCTCTCCTGTGAGTCCAGTTTCAGATTCCGATGCTTTACTTCAGGTTTACTGTATCCCTTGGACCTTCTTATTGACGATGAAACACAGAAATTGCACCCGAATTTAATACAAGTGGCACAATGCCGACTTAAGTACAAGAGGATTGACAGTCCCACTTTCTATGATTTGAACCTCTCCTGTGAGTCCAGTTCAGATTCCGATGCATCACTTCAGGTTTACTGTATCCCTTGGACCTTCTAATTGACGATGAAACACAGAGTTAGCATCCGAATTTAATACAAAAGTCACAATGCCGACTTAAGTACAAAAGGACTGACACTCTAACTTTCTATGATTTGAACCTCTCCTGTGAGTCCAGTTTTAGATTCCGAAGCTTCACTTCAGGTTTACTGTATCCGTTGGACCTTCTTATTGACAATGAAACACAGAAATTGCATCTGAATTTAATACAAAAGGCACAATGGCGACTTAAATACAAGACTACTGACACTCTCACTTTCTATATTGTGAACCTCTCCTGTGAGTCCAGTTTCAGATTACGATGCTTCACTTCAGGTTTACTGCATACCTTGCACCTTCTTGTTGACGATGAAATACAGAAATTGCATCGGAATTAAATTCAAAATGCACAATGTCGACTTAACTACAAGAGGACTGACACTCTCACTTTTTATGATTTGAACCTCTCCTATGAGTCCAGTTTTAGATCCCGATGCTTCACTTCAGGTTTGCTGTATCCCTTGGACCTTTTTATTGACGATGAAACACAGAGTTTGCATCCAAATTTAACACAAAAGGTGCAATGCCGACTTAAGTACAAGAGGACTGACGCTCTTACTTTCTATGATTTGAACCTCTCCTGTGAGTCCAGTTTTAGATTCCGATGTTTCACTTCAGGTTTACTGTATTCCTTGGACCGTCTAATTGACTATGAAACACAGGAATTGCATCCGAATTTAATACAAATGGCACAATGCCAACTTAAGTACAAGAGGACTGACACTCTCTCTTTCTATGATTTGAACCTCTCCTGTGAGTCCAGTTCTAGATTCCGATGCTTCACTTCAGGTTTACAGTATACCTTGCACCTTCTTATTGACGATGAAACACAGAAATTGCAGCCGAATTTAATACAAAAGGTACAATGCCGACTTAAGTACAAGGGGACTGACATTCTAACTTTCTATGATTTGAACCTCTCCTGTGAGTCCAGTTTTAGATTCCGATGCTTCACTTCAGGTTTACTGTATCCCTTGGACCTTCTTATTGACGATGAAACACAGAAATTGCATCCGAATTTAATACAAAAGGCACAATGCCGACTTAAGTAAAAGAGGACTAACACTCTAACATTATATGACTTGAACCTCTCCTGCGAGTCCAGTTTTAGATTCCGATGCTTCACTTAAGGTTTACTGTATCCCTTGGACCTTCATATTGACAATGAAACACAGAAATTGCATCCGAATGTAATACAAAAGGCACAATACCGACTCATGTACAAGAGGAGTGACACTCTCACTTTCTATGATTTGAACCTCTCCTGTGAGTCCAGTTTTAGATTCCGATGCTTCACTTCAGTTTTACTGTATCCCTTGGACCTTCTTATTGACGATGAAACACAGAAATTTCATCCGAATTTAATACAAATGCAACAATGCGCGCTTTAGTACAAGAGGACAGACACTCTCACTTTCTATGATTTGAACCTCTCCTGTGAGTCCAGTCTTAGATTCCGATGCTCCACTCCAGGTTTACTGTATCCCGGGGACCTTCTTACTGACGATGAAACACAGAAATTGCATCCGAATTAAGTTCAAAAATCACAATACCGACCTAAGTACAAGAGGACTGACACTCTAACTTTCTATGATTTGAACCTCTCCTGTGAGTCTAGTTTTAGATTCCGATGCTTCACTTCAGGTTTACTGTATCCCTTGGACCTTCTTATTGACGATGAAACGCAGAATCTGCATCGGAAATAATATAAAAGCCACAATGCCGACTTAAGTACAAGAGGACTGACATTCTAACTTTCTATGATTTGAACCTCTTCTGTGAGTCCAGTTTCAGATTCCGAAGCATCACTTCAGGTTTACTGTATCCCTTGGACCTTCTAATTGACGATGAAACACAGAGTTTGCATCCGAATTTAATACAAAAGTCACAATGCCAACTTAAGTACAAGAGGACTGACACTCTAACTTTCTATGATTTGAATCTCTCCTGTGAGTCCAGTTTTTGATTCCGATGCTTCACTTCAGGTTTACTGTATCCTTTGGACCTTCTTATTGACGATGAAACACAGAAATTGCATCGGAATCAAATTCAAAAGGCACAATGCCGACCTAAGTAGAAGAGGACTGACATTCTCACTTTCTATGATTTAAACCTCTCCTGTGAGTCCAGTTTTAGATCCCGATGCTACACTTCAGGTTTGCTGTATCCCTTGGACCTTTTTATTGACGATGAAACACAGAGTTTGCATCCAAATTTATTACAAAAGGTACAATGCCGACTTAAGTAAAAGAGGACTGACACTCTAACTTTCTTTGATTTGAACCTCTCCTGTGAGTCCAGTTTTAGATTCCGATGCTTCACTTCAGGTTTATTGTATCCCTTGGACATTCTTATTGACGATGAAACACAAAAATTGCATCCGAATTTAATAGAAATTCCACAATGCCGACTTAAGTACAAGAGGACTGACACTCTCACTTTCTATGATTTGAACCTTTCCTGTGAGTCCAGTTTTTGATTCCGATGCTTCACTTCAGGTTTACTGTATCCCTTGGACCTTCTTATTGACGATGAAACACAGAGTTTGCATCCGAAATTAATACAAAAGGCACAATGCCGACTTAAGTACAAGAGGACTGACACTCTAACTTTCTATGATTTGAACCTCTCCTGTGAGTCCAGTTTTAGATTCCGATGCTTTACTTGAGGTTTACTGTATCCCTTGGACCTTCTTATTGATGATGAAACACAGAAATTGCATCGGAATTTAATGCAAAAGCCACAATACCGACTTAAATAAAAGAGGACTAACACTCTAACTTTCTATGATTTGAATCTCTCCTGTGAGTCCAGTTCTAGATTCCGATGCTTCACTTCAGGTTCATAGTATCCCTTGGACCTTCTTATTGACGATGAAACACAGAAATTGCATCCGAATTTAATACAAATGGCACAATTTCGACTTAAGTACAAGAGGACTGACACTCTCACTTTCTATGATTTGAACCTCTCCTGTGAGTCGAGTTTTAGATTCCG
Organism: Schistocerca americana; assembly: GCF_021461395.2. Lineage (NCBI taxonomy): Eukaryota > Metazoa > Arthropoda > Insecta > Orthoptera > Acrididae > Schistocerca > Schistocerca americana. The sequence continues at coordinate 3,258,215 of NW_025725994.1, read as the reverse complement.
ATGCTTCACTTCAGGTTTACAGTATACCTTGCACCTTCTTATTGACAATGAAACACAGAAATTGCAGCCGAATTTAATACAAAAGGCACAATGCCGACTTAAGTACAAGAGGACAGACATTCTAACTTTCTATGATTTGAACCTCTCCTGTGAGTCCAGTTTTAGATTCCGATGCTTCACTTCAGGTTTACTGTATCCCTTGGACCTTCTTATTGACGATGAAACACAGAAATTGCATCCGAATTTAATACAAAAGGCACAATGCCGACTTAAGTAAAAGAGGACTGACACTCTAACATTCTATGATTTGAACCTCTCCTGTGAGTCCAGTTTTAGATTCCGATGCTTCACTTAAGGTTTACTGTATCCCTTGGACCTTCTTATTGACGATGAAACACAGAAATTTCATCCGAATTTAATACAAATGCAACAATGCCGACTTAAGTACAAGAGGACTGACACTCTCACTTTCTATGATTTGAACCTCTCCTGTGAGTCTAGTTTTAGATTCCGATGCTTCACTTCAGGTTTACTGTATCCCTTGGACCTTCTTATTGACGATGAGACACAGAAATTGCATCGGAATTTAATACAAAAGGCACAATGCCGACTTAAGTACAAGAGGACTGACATTCTAACTTTCTATGATTCGACCCTCTCCTGTGAGTCCAGTTTCAGATTCCGATGCTTCACTTCAGGTTTACTGTATCCCTTGGACCTTCTTATTGACGATGAAACACAGAAATTGCATCCGAATTTAATACAAAAGGCACAATGGCGACTTAAATACAAGACTACTGACACTCTCACTTTCTATGATGTGAACCTCTCCTGTGAGTCCAGTTTCAGATTACGATGCTTCACTTCAGGTTTACTGCATACCTTGCACCTTCTTATTGACGATGAAACACAGATATTGCATCGGAATTAAATTCAAAATGCACAATACCGACTTAACTACAAGAGGACTGACACTCTCACTTTCTATGATTTGAACCTCTCCTGTGAGTCCAGTTTTAGATTCCGATGCTTCACTTCAGTTTTACTGTATCCCTTGCACCTTCTTATTGACGATGAAACACAGAAATTTCATCCGAATTTAATACAAATGCAACAGTGCCGACTTAAGTACAAGAGGACTGACACTCTCACTTTCTATGATTTGAACCTCTCCTGTGAGTCAAGTATTAGATTCCGATGCTTCACTCCAGGTTTACTGTATCCCTGGGACCTTCTTACTGACGATGAAACACAGAAATTGCATCCGAATTAAATTCAAAAATCACAATGCCCACTTAAGTACAAGAGGACTGACACTCTAACTTTCTATGATTTGAACCTCTCCTGTGAGTCTAGTTTTAGATTCCGATGCTTCACTTCAGGTTTACTGTATCCCTTGGACCATCTTATTGACGATGAAACACAGAAATTGCATCGGAATTTAATACAAAAGCCACAATGCCGACTTAAGTACAAGAGGACTGACATTCTAACTTTCTATGTTTTGAACCTCTCCTGTGAGTCCAGTCTTAGATTCCGATGGTTCACTCCAGGTTTACTGTATCCCTGGGACCTTCTTACTGACGATGAAACACAGAGTTTGCATCCGAATTAAATTCAAAAATCGCAATGCCGACTTAAGTACAAGAGGACTGACACTCTAACTTTCTATGATTTGAATCTCTCCTGTGGGTACAGTTTTTGATTCCGATGCTTCACTTCAGGTTTACTGTATCCCTTGGACCTTTTTATTGACATTGAAACACAGAGTTTGCATCCAAATTTATTACAAAAGGTACAATGCCGACTTAAGTACAAGAGGACTGATGCTCTTACTTTCTATGATTTGAACCTCTCCTGTGAGTCCAGTTTTAGATTCCGGTGTTTCACTTCAGGTTTACTGTTTCCTTGGACCGTCTTATTGACTATGAAACACAGGAATTGCATCCGAATTTCATACAAATGGCACAATGCCAACTTAAGTACAAGAGGACTGACACTCTCTCTCTCTATGATTTCAACCTCTCCTGTGAGTCCGGTTTTAAATTCCGATGCTTCACTTCAGGTTTACTGTATACCTTGCACCTTCTTATTGACGATGAAACATAGAAATTGCATCGGAATTTAATGCAAAAGCCACAATGCCGACTTAAGTACAAGAGGACTGACATTCTAACTTTCTATGATTTGAACCTATCCTGTGAGTCCAGTTTTAGATTCCGATGCTTCACTTAAGGTTTACTGTATCCCTTGGACCCTCATATTGACGATGAAACACAGAAATTGCATCCAAATGTAATACAAAAGGCACAATACCGATTCATGTACAAGAGGAGTGACACTCTCACTTTCTATGATTTGAACCTCTCCTGTGAGTCCAGTTTCAGATTCCGATGCTTCACTTCAGTTTTACTGTATCCCTTGCACCTTCTTATTGACGATGAAACACAGAAATTTCATCCGAATTTAATACAAATGCAACAGTGCCGACTTAAGTACAAGAGGACTGACACTCTCACTTTCTATGATTTGAACCTCTCCTGTGAGTCAAGTATTAGATTCCGATGCTTCACTCCAGGTTTACTGTATCCCTGGGACCTTCTTACTGACGATGAAACACAGAAATTGCATCCGAATTAAATTCAAAAATCACAATGCCCACTTAAGTACAAGAGGACTGACACTCTAACTTTCTATGATTTGAACCTCTCCTGTGAGTCTAGTTTTAGATTCCGATGCTTCACTTCAGGTTTACTGTATCCCTTGGACCATCTTATTGACGATGAAACACAGAAATTGCATCGGAATTTAATACAAAAGCCACAATGCCGACTTAAGTACAAGAGGACTGACATTCTAACTTTCTATGTTTTGAACCTCTCCTGTGAGTCCAGTCTTAGATTCCGATGGTTCACTCCAGGTTTACTGTATCCCTGGGACCTTCTTACTGACGATGAAACACAGAAATTGCATCCGAATTAAATTCAAAAATCGCAATGCCGACTTAAGTACAAGAGGACTGACACTCTAACTTTCTATGATTTGAATCTCTCCTGTGGGTACAGTTTTTGATTCCCATGCTTCACTTCAGGTTTACTGTATCCTTTGGACCTTCTTATTGACGATGAAACACAGAAATTGCATCGGAATCAAATTCAAAAGGCACAATGCCGAACTAAGTAGAAGAGGACTGACACTCTCACTTTCTATGATTTGAACCTCTCCTGTGAGTCCAGTTTTAGATTCCGATGCTTCACTTAAGGTTTACTGTATCCCTTGGACCTTCTTATTGACGATGAAACACAGAAATTGCATACGAATTTAATACAAAAGGCACAATACCGACTCAAGTACAAGAGGAGTGACACTCTCACTTTCTATGATTTGAACCTCTCCTGTGAGTCCAGTTTTAGATTCCGATGCTTCACTTCAGTTTTAATGTATCCCTTGGACCTTCTTATTGACGATGAAACACAGAAATTTCATCCGAATTTAATACAAATGCAACAATGCCGACTTAATTACAAGAGGACTGACACTCTCACTTTCTATGATTTGAACCTCTCCTGTGAGTCTAGTTTTAGATTCCGATGCTTCACTTCAGGTTTACTGTATCCCTTGGACCTTCTTATTGACGATGAGACACAGAAATTGCATCGGAATTTAATACAAAAGGCACAATGCCGACTTAAGTACAAGAGGACTGACATTCTAACTTTCTATGATTTGAACCTCTCCTGTGAGTTTAGTTTCAGATTCCGAAGCATCACTTCAGGTTTACTGTATCCCTTGGACCTTCTAATTGACGATGAAACACAGAGTTAGCATCCGAATTTAATACAAAAGTCACAATGCCTACTTAAGTATAAAAGGACTGACACTCTAACTTTCTATGATTTGAACCTCTCCTGTGAGTCCAGTTTTAGATTCCGAAGCTTCACTTCAGGTTTACTGTATCCCTTGGACCTTCTTATTGACGATGAAACACAGAAATTGCATCCGAATTTAATACAAAAGGCACAATGGCGACTTAAATACAAGACTACTGACACTCTCACTTTCTATGATGTGAACCTCTCCTGTGAGTCCAGTTTCAGATTACGATGCTTCACTTCAGGTTTACTGCATACCTTGCACCTTCTTATTGACGATGAAACACAGATATTGCATCGGAATTAAATTCAAAATGCACAATACCGACTTAACTACAAGAGGACTGACACTCTCACTTTCTATGATTTGAACCTCTCCTATGAGTCCAGTTTTAGAACCCGATGCTTCACTTCAGGTTTGCTGTATCCCTTGGACCTTTTTATTGACGATGAAACACAGAGTATGCATCCAAATTTAATACAAAAGGTACAATGCCGACTTATGTACAAGAGGACTGACGCTCTCACTTTCTATGATTTGAACCTCTCCTGTGAGTCCAGTTTTAGATTCCGGTGTTTCACTTCAGGTTTACTGTTTCCTTGGACCGTCTTATTGACTATGAAACACAGGAATTGCATCCGAATTTCATACAAATGGCACGATGCCAACTTAAGTACAAGAGGACAGACACTCTCTCTTTCTATGATTTCAACCTCTCCTGTGAGTCCGGTTTTAAATTCCGATGCTTCACTTCAGGTTTACTGTATACCTTGCACCTTCTTATTGACGATGAAACATAGAAATTGCATCGGAATTTAATGCAAAAGCCACAATGCCGACTTAAGTACAAGAGGACTGACATTCTAACTTTCTATGATTTGAATCTCTCCTGCGAGTCCAGTTTTAGATTCCGATGCTTCACTTAAGGTTTACTGTATCCCTTGGACCCTCATATTGACGATGAAACACAGAAATTGCATCCAAATGTAATACAAAAGGCACAATACCGACTCATGTACAAGAGGAGTGACACTCTCACTTTCTATGATTTGAACCTCTCCTGTGAGTCCAGTTTTAGATTCCGATGCTTCACTTCAGTTTTACTGTATCCCTTGCACCTTCTTATTGACGATGAAACACAGAAATTTCATCCGAATTTAATACAAATGCAACAGTGCCGACTTAAGTACAAGAGGACTGACACTCTCACTTTCTATGATTTGAACCTCTCCTGTGAGTCAAGTATTAGATTCCGATGCTTCACTCCAGGTTTACTGTATCCCTGGGACCTTCTTACTGACGATGAAACACAGAAATTGCATCCGAATTAAATTCAAAAATCACAATGCCCACTTAAGTACAAGAGGACTGACACTCTAACTTTCTATGATTTGAACCTCTCCTGTGAGTCTAGTTTTAGATTCCGATGCTTCACTTCAGGTTTACTGTATCCCTTGGACCATCTTATTGACGATGAAACACAGAAATTGCATCGGAATTTAATACAAAAGCCACAATGCCGACTTAAGTACAAGAGGACTGACATTCTAACTTTCTATGTTTTGAACCTCTCCTGTGAGTCCAGTCTTAGATTCCGATGCTTCACTCCAGGTTTACTGTATCCCTGGGACCTTCTTACTGACGATGAAACACAGAAATTGCATCCGAATTAAATTCAAAAATCGCAATGCCGACTTAAGTACAAGAGGACTGACACTCTAACTTTCTATGATTTGAATCTCTCCTGTGGGTACAGTTTTTGATTCCGATGCTTCACTTCAGGTTTACTGTATCCTTTGGACCTTCTTATTGACGATGAAACACAGAAATTGCATCGGAATCAAATTCAAAAGGCACAATGCCGAATTAAGTAGAGGAGGACTGACACTCTCACTTTCTATGATTTGAACCTCTCCTGTGAGTCCAGTTTTAGATTCCGATGCTTCACTTCAGGTTTACTGTATACCTTGCACCTTTTTATTGACGATGAAACATAGTAATTGCATCGGAATTTAATACAAAAGGCACAATGCCCACTTAAGTGAAAGAGGACTGACACTCTAAATTTCTATGATTTGAACCTCTCCTGTGAGTCCAGTTTTAGATTCCGATGCTTCACTTCAGGTTTACTGTATCCCTTGGACCTTCTTATTGACGATGAAACACAGAGTTTGCATCCGAAATTAATACAAAAGGCACAATGCCGACTTAAGTACAAGAGGACTGACACTCTAACTTTCTATGATTTGAACCTCTCATGTGAGTCCAGTTTTAGATTCCGATGCTTTACTTAAGGTTTACTGTATCCCTTGGATCTTCTTATTGATGATGAAACACAGAAATTGCATCGGAATTAAATTCAAAATGCACAATACCGGGTTAACTACAAGAGGACTGACACTCTCACTTTCTATGATTTGAACCACTCCTATGAGTCCAGTTTCAGATTCCGATGCTTCACTTCAGGTTTACTGCATACTTGCACCTTCTTATTGATGATGAAACACAGAAATTGCATCGGAATTAAATTCAAAATGCACAATACCGACTTAACTACAAGAAGACTGACACTCTCACATTCTATGATTTGAACCCCTCCTATGAGTCCAGTTTTAGATCCCGATGCTTCACTTCAGGTTTGCTGTATCCCTTGGACCATTTTATTGACGATGAAACACAGAGTTTGCATCCAAATTTAATACAAAAGGTACAATGCCGACGTAAGTACAAGAAGACTGACGCTCTTACTTTCTATGATTTGAACCTCTCCTGTGAGTCCAGTTTTATATTCCGATGTTTCACTTCAGGTTTACTGTATTGCTTGGACCGTCTTATTGACTATGAAACACAGGAATTGCATCCGAATTTAATACAAATGGCACAATGCCAACTTAAGTACAAGGGGACTGACATTCTAACTTTCTGTGATTTGAACCTCTCCTGTGAGTCCAGTTTTAGATTCCGATGCTTCACTTCAGGTTTACTGTATCCCTTGGACATTCTTATTGACGATGAAACACAGAAATTGCATCCGATTTTAATACAAAAGGCACAATGCCGACTTAAGTAAAAGAGGACTGACACTCTAAAATTCTATGATTTGAACCTCTCCTGCGAGTCCAGTTTTAGATTCCTATGCTTCACTTAAGGTTTACTGTATCCCTTGTACCTTCTTATTGACGAAGAAACACAGAAATTGCATACGAATTTAATACAAAAGGCACAATACCGACTCAAGTACAAGAGGAGTGACACTCTCACTTTCTATGATTTGAACCTCTCCTGTGAGTCCAGTCTTAGATTCCGATGCTTCACTCCAGGTTTACTGTATGCCTGGGAACTTCTTACTGACGATGAAACACAGAAATTGCATCCGAATTAAATTCAAAAATCACAATGCCGACTTAAGTACAAGAGGACTGACACTCTAACTTTCTATGATTTGAACTTCTCCTGTGAGATTAGTTTTAGATTCCGATGCTTCACTTCAGGTTTACTGTATGCTTTCGACCTTCTTATTGACGATGAAACACAGAAGTTGCATCCGAATTAAATTCAAAAGGCACAATGCCGACCTAAGTAGAAGAGGACTGACACTCTCACTTTCTATGATATGAACCTCTCCTGTGAGTCCAGTTTTAGATTCCGATGCTACACTTCAGGTTTACTGTATACCTTGCACCTTTTTATTGACGATGAAACATAGTAATTGCATCGGAATTTAATACAAAAGGCACAATGCTGACTTAAGTAAAAAAGGACTGACACTGTAACTTTCTATGTTATGAACCTCTCCTGTGAGTCCAGTTTTAGATTCCGATGCTTCACTTCAGGTTTATTGTATCCCTTGGACATTCTTATTGACGATGAAACACAGAAATTGCATCCGAATTCAATAGAAATGCCACAATGCCGACTTAAGTACAAGAGGACTGACACTCTCACTTTCTATGATTTGAATCTTTCCTGTGAGTCCAGTTTTTGATTCCGATGCTTCACTTCGGGTTTACTGTATCCCTTGCACCTTCTTATTGACGATGAAACACAGAATTTGCATCGGAATTAAATTCAAAACGCACAATGCCGGTTTAAGTAAAAAAGGACTGACACTCTCATTTTCTATGATTTGAACCCCTCCTGTGAGTCCAGTCTTAGATTCCAATGCTTCATTCCAGGTTGACTGTATCCCTTGGACCTTCTTATTGACGATGAAACACAGAAATTGCATCGGAATTAAATTCAAAAATCACAATGCAGAGTTAAGTACAAGAGGAATGATACTCTAACTTTCTATGATTTGAACCTCTCCTGTGAGTCCAGTTTTAGATTCCGATGCTTCACTTCAGGTTTACTGTATCCCTTGGACCTTCTTATTGACGATGAAACACAGAGTTTGCATCCGAAATTAATACAAAAGGCACAATGCCGACTTAAGTACAAGAGGACTGACACTCTAACTTTCTATGATTTGAACCTCTCCTGTGAGATCAGTTTTAGATTCCGATGCTTCACTTCAGGTTTACTGTATCCTTTGGACCTTCTTATTGACGATGAAACACAGAAATTGCATCCGAATTAAATTCAAAAGGCACAATGCCGACCTAAGCACAAGAGGACTGACACTCTCACTTTCTATGATTTGAACCTCTCCTGTGAGTCCAGTTTTAGATTCCGATGTTTCACTTCAGGTTTACAGTATACCTTGCACCTTCTTATTGACGATGAAACAGAGATATTGTAGCCGAATTTAATACAAAAGGCACAATGCCGACTTAAGTACAAGAGGACTGACATCCTAACTTTCTATGATTTGAACCTCTCCTGTGAGTCCAGTTTCAGATTCCGATGCTTCACTTCAGGTTTACTGTATCTCTTGGACATTCTTTTTGACGATGAAACACAGAAATTGCATCCGAATTTAATACAAAAGGCACAATGCCGACTTAAGTAAAAGAGGACTGACACTCTAACATTGTATGATTTGAACCTCTACTGCGAGTCCAGTTTTAAATTCCGATGCTTCACTTAAGGTTTACTGTATCCCTTGGACCTTCTTATTGACGATGAAACACAGAAATTGGATACGAATTTAATAGAAAAGGCACAACACCGACTCAAGAACAAGAGGAGTGACACTCTCACTTTCTATGATTTGAACCTCTCCTGTGAGTCCAGTTTTAGATTCCGATGCTTCACTTCAGTTTTACAGTATCCCTTGGACCTTCTTATTGACGATGAAACACAGAAATTTCATCCGAATTTAATACAAATGCATCAATGCCGACTTAGGTACAAGAGGACTGACACTCTCACTTTCTATGATTTGAACCTCTCCTGTGAGTCCAGTCTTAGATTCCGATGCTTCACTCCAGGTTTACTGTATCCCTGGGACCTTCTTACTGACGATGAAACACAGAAATTGCATCCGAATTAAATTCAAAAATCACAATGCCGACTTAAGTACAAGAGGACTGACACTCTAACTTTCAATGATTTGAACCTCTCCTGTGAGTCTAGTTTTAGATTCCGATGCTTCACTTCAGGTTTACTGTATCCCTTGGCCTTCGTATTGACGATGAAACACAGAAATTGCATCGGAATTTAATACAAAAGGCACAATCCCGACTTAAGTACAAGAGGACTGACATTCTAACTGTCTATGATTTGAACCTCTCCTGTGAGTCCAGTTTCAGATTCCGTAGCATCACTTCAGGTTTACTGTATCCCTTGGACCTTCTAATTGACGATGAAACACAGAGTTTGCATCCGAATTTAATACAAAAGTCACAATGCCGACTTAAGTACAAGAGGACTGACGCTCTTACTTTCTATGATTTGAACCTCTCCTGTGAGTCCAGTTTTAGATTCCGATGCTTCACTTCAGGTTTACTGTATACCTTGCACCTTTTTATTGACGATAAATCATAGTAATTGCATCGGAATTTAATACAAAAGGCCAAATGCCGACTTAAGTAAAAGAGGACTGACAGTCTAACTTTCTATGATTTGTACCTCTCCTGTGAGTCCACCTTTAGATTCCGATGCTTCACTTCAGGTTTATTGTATCCCTTGGACTTTCTTATTGACGATGAAACACAGAAATTGCATCCGAATTCAATAGAAATGCCACAATGCCGACTTAAGTACGAGAGGACTGACACTCTCACTTTCTATGATTTGAACCTTTCCTGTGAGTCCAGTTTTAGATTCCGATGCTTCACTTCAGGTTTACTGTATACCTTGCACCTTTTTATTGACGATAAATCATAGTAATTGCATCGGAATTTAATACAAAAGGCCAAATGCCGACTTAAGTAAAAGAGGACTGACAGTCTAACTTTCTATGATTTGTACCTCTCCTGTGAGTCCACCTTTAGATTCCGATGCTTCACTTCAGGTTTATTGTATCCCTTGGACTTTCTTATTGACGATGAAACACAGAAATTGCATCCGAATTCAATAGAAATGCCACAATGCCGACTTAAGTACGAGAGGACTGACACTCTCACTTTCTATGATTTGAACCTTTCCTGTGAGTCCAGTTTTAGATCCCGATGCTTCACTTCATGTTTGCTGTATCCCTTGGACCTTTTTATTTACGATGAAACACAGAGTTTGCATCCAAATTTAATACAAAAGGTACAATGCCAACTTAAGTACAAGGGGACTGACACTCTCTCTTTCAATGATTTGAACCTCTCCTGTTAGTCCGGTTTTAAATTCCGATGCTTCACTTCAGGATTAGTGTATACCTTGCACCTTCTTATTGACGATGAAACATAGAAATTGCATCGGAATTTAATGCAAAAGCCACAATACCGACTTAAATAAAAGAGGACTAACACTCTAAATTTCAATGATTTGAACCTCTCCTGTGAGTCCAGTTCTAGATTCCGATGCTTCACTTCATGTTGATAGTATCCCTTGGACCTTCTTATTGACGATGAAACACAGAAATTGCATCCGAATTTAATACAAATGGCACAATGTCGACTTAAGTACAAGAGGACTGACACTCTCACTTTCTATGATTTGAACCTCTCCTGTGAGTCCAGTTATAGATTCCGATGCTTCACTTCAGGTTTACAGTATACCTTGCACCTTCTTATTGACGATGAAACACAGAAATTGGAGCCGAATTAAATACAAAAGGCACAATGCCGACTTAAGTAAAAGAGGACTGACACTCTAACATTCTATGATTTGAACATCTCCTGCGAGTCCAGTTTTAGATTCCGATGCTTCACTTAAGGTTTACTGTATCTCTTGGACCTTCTTGTTGACGATGAAACACAGAAATTGCATCCGAATTTAATACAAAAGGCACAATGCCGACTTAAGTACAAGAGGACTGACATTCTAACTTTCTATGATTTGAACCTCTCCTGTGAGTCCAGTTTTAGTTTCCGATGCTTCACTTCAGGTTTACTGTATCCCTGGGACCTTCTTATTGACGAAGAAACACAGAAATTGCATCCGAATTTAATACAAAAGGCACAATGCCGACTTAAGTACAAGAGGAGTGACACTCTAACTTTCTATGATTTGAATCTCTCCTGTGAGTCCAGTTTCAGATTCCGATGCTTCACTTCAGGTTTACTGTATCCTTTGCACCTTCTTATTGACGATGAAACACAGAAAACGCATCGGAATGAAATTCAAAAGGCACAATGCCGACCTAAGTAGAAGTGGACTGACACTCTCATTTTCTATGATTTGAACCTCTCCTGTGAGTCCAGTTTTAGATTCCGATGTTTCACTTCAGGTTTACTGTATACCTTGCACCTTCCTATTGACGATGAAACACAGAAATTGCATCGGAAATAAATTCAAAGGACACAATGCCGACTTAAGTACAAGAGGACTGACACTCTCACTTTCTATGATATGAACCTCTTCTGTGAGTCCAGTTTTAGATTCCGATTCTTCACTTCAGGTTTACTGTATCCCTTGGAGCTGCTTATTGACGATGAAACACAGAGTTTGTATCCGAATTTTAATACAAAAGGTACAATGCCGACTTAAGTACAAGAGGACTGACACTCTAACATTCTACGATTTGAACCTCTCCTGTGAGTCCAGTTTCAGATTCCGAAGCATCACTTCAGGTTTACTGCATCCCTTGGACCTTCTAATTGACGATGAAACACAGAGTTTGCATCCAAATTTAATACAAAAGTCACAATGCCGACTTAAGTACAAAAGGACTGACACTCTAACTTTCTATGATTTGAACCTCTCCTGTGAGTCAAGTTTTAGATTCCGAAGCTTCACTTCAGGTTCACTGTATCCCTTGGACCTTCTTAATGACTATGAAACACAAAAATTGCATCCGAATTTAATACAAAAGGCACAATGGCGACTTAAGTACAAGACTACTGACACTCTCAATTTCTATGATGTGAACCTCTCCTGTGAGTCCAGTTTCAGATTCCGATGCTTCACTTCAGGTTTACTGCAAACCTTGCACCTTCTTATTGACGATGAAACACAGAAATTGCATCGGAATTAAATTCTAAATGCACAATACCGAATTAAGTACAAGAGAACTGACACTCTCACTTTCTATGATTTGAACCTCTCCTATGAGTCCAGTTTTAGATCCCGATGCTTCACTTCAGGTTTACTGTATACCTTGGACCTTTTTATTGACGATGAAACACAGAGTTTGCATCCAAATTTAATACAAAATGCACAATGCCGACTTAAGTACAAGAGGACGGACACTCTCACTTTCTATGATTTGAACCTTTCCTATGAGTCCAGTTTTAGATTCCGATGCTTCACTTCAGGTTTACTGTATCACTTGGACCTTCTTATTGACGATGAAACACAGAAATTGCACCCGAATTTAATACAAATGACACAATGCCGACTTAAGTACAAGAGGAATGACACTCTCACTTTCTATGATTTGAACCTCTCCTGTGAGTCCAGTTTTAGATTCCGATGCTTCACTTCTGGTTTACTGTATCCGTTGGACCTTCTTATTGACGATCAAACACAGATATTTCATCCTAATTAAATACAAATGCCACAATGCCGGCTTAAGTACAAGAGAACTGACACTCTCATGTTCTATGATTTGAACCTCTCCTGTGAGTCCAGTTTTCGATTCCGATGCTTCACTTCAGGTTTACTGAATACCTTGCTCCTTCTAATTGACGATGAAACACAGAAATTGCATCCGAATTTAATACAAAGGGCAAAATGCCGACTTAAGTACAAGAGGTCTGACATTCTAACTTTCTATGATTTGAACCTCTCCTGTGAATCCAGTTTTAGATTCCGATGCTTCACTTCAGGTTCACTGTATCCCTTGGACATTCTTATTGACGATGAAACACAGAAATTGCTACCCAATTTAATACAAAAGCACAATACCGACTCAAGTACAAGAGGAGTGACACTCTAACTTTCTATGATTTGAACCTCTCCTGTGAGTCCAGTTTTAGATTCCGATGCTTCACTTCAGGTTTCTTGTATCCCTTGGACCTTCTTATTGACGATGAAACACAGAAATTGCATCCGAATTTAATACAAATGCCACAATGCCGACATAAGTACAAGAGGACGGACACTCTCACTTTCTATGATTTGAACCTTTCCTGTGAGTCCAGTTTCAGATTCCGATGCTTCACTTCAGGTTTACTGTATCCCTTGGACCTTCTTATTGACGATGAAACACAGAAATTGCACCCGAATTTAATACAAATGACACAATGCCGACTTAAGTACATGAGGACTGACACTATCACTTTCTATGATTTGAACCTCTTCTAAGAGTTCAGTTTTAGATTCCGATGCTTCACTTCAGGTATACTGTATCCCTTGGACCTTCTTATTGAAGATGAAACACAGAAATTGCATCGGAATTAAATTCAAAACGCACAATGTCGACTTAAGTAAAAGATGACTGACACTCTCACTTTCTATGATTTGAACCTCTCCTGTGAGTCCAGTTTTTGATTCCGATGCTTCACTTCAGGTTTACTGTATCCCTTGGACCTTCTTATTGCCGATGAAACACAGAGTTTGCATCCGAATTTAATATAAAAGGCACAATGCCGACTTAAGTACAAGAGCAATGACACTCTAACTTTCTATGATTTGAACCTCTCCTGTGAGTCCAGTTTTAGATTCCGATGCTTCACTTCAGATTTACTGTATCCCTTGGACCTTCTTCTTGACGATGAAACACTGAAATTGCATCCGAATTTAATACAAAAGGCACAATGGCGACTTCAGTACAAGAGGACTGACACTCTCACTTTCTATGATTTGAACCTCTCCTGTGAGTACAGTTTCAGATTCCGATGCGTCACTTCAGGTTTACTGTATACCTGGCACCTTCTTATTGACGATGACACACAGAAATTGCATCGGAATTAAATTCAAAAGGCACAATGCCGACTTAAGTACAAGAGGACTGACACTCTAACTTTCTACGATTTGAACCTCTCCTGTGAGTCCAGTTTCAGATTCCGAAGCATCATTTCAGGTTTACTGCATCCCTTGGACCTTCTAATTGACGATGAAACACAGAGTTTGCATCCAAATTTAATACAAAAGTCACAATGCCGACTTAAGTACAAAGGACTGACACTCTAACTTTCTATGATTTGAACCTCTCCTGTGAGTCCAGTTTTAGATTCCGAAGCTTCACTTCAGGTTTACTCTATCCCTTGGACCTTCTTATTGACTATGAAACACAGAAATTGCATCCGAATTTAATACAAAAGGCACAATGGCGACTTAAGTACAAGACTACTGACACTCTCAATATCTATGATGTGAACCTCTCCTGTGAGTCCAGTTTCAGATTCCGATGCTTCACTTCAGGTTTACTGCATACCTTGAACCTTCTTATTGACGATGAAACACAGAAATTGCATCGGAATTAAATTCTAAATGCACAATACCGACTTAAGTACAAGAGAACTGACACTCTCACTTTCTATGATTTGAACCTCTCCTATGAGTCCAGTTTTAGATCCCGATGCTTCACTTCAGGTTTACTGTATACCTTGGACCTTTTTATTGACGATGAAACACAGAGTTTGCATCCAAATTTAATACAAAATGTACAATGCCGACTTAAGTACAAGAGGACATACACTCTTACTTTCTATGATTTGAACCACCCCTTTGAGTCCCGTTTTAGATTCCGATGTTTCACTTCAGGTTTACTGTATTCCTTGGACCTTCTTATTGGCTATGAAACACAGGAATTGCATCCGAATTTAATACAAATGGCACAATGCCAACTTAAGTACAAGAGGACTGACACTCTCTCTTTCTATGATTTGAACCTCTCCTGTGAGTTCGGTTTTAAATTCCGATGCTTCACTTCAGGTTTACTGTATACCTTGCACCTTCTTATTGACGATGAAACATAGAAATTGCATCGGAATTTAATGCAAAAGCCACAATTCCGACTTAAATAAAAGAGGACTAACACTCTAACTTTCTATGATGTGAACCTCTCCTGTGAGTCCAGTTTCAGATTACGATGCTTCACTTCAGGTTTACTGCATACCTTGCACCTTCTTATTGACGATGAAACTCAGAAATTGCATCGGAATTAAATTCAAAATGCACAATACCGACTTAAGTAAAAGAGGACTTACACTCTAACATTCCATGATTTGATCCTCTCCTGCGAGTCCAGTTTTAGATTCCGATGCTTCACTTAAGGTTTACTGTATCCATTGGAACTTCTTATTGACGATGAAACACAGAAATTGCATCCGAATTTAATACGAAAGGCACAATGCCGACTTAAGTACAAGAGGACTGACATTCTAACTTTCTATGATTTGAACCTCTCCTGTGAGTCCAGTTTTAGTTTCCGATGCATCACTTCAGATTTACTGTATCCCTGGGACCTTCTTATTGACGACGAAACACAGAAATTGCATCCGAATTTAATACAAAAGGCACAATGCCGACTTAAGTAGAAGAGGACAGACACTCTAACATTCTATGATTTGAACCTCTCCTGCGAGTCCAGTTTTAGATTCCAATGCTTCACTTAATGTTTACTGTATCCCTTGGACCTTCTTATTGACGATGAAACACAGAAATTGCATCCGAATTTAATACAAAAGGCACAATACCGACTGAAGTACAAGAGGAGTGACACTCTAACTTTCTATGATTTGAATCTCTCCTGTGAGTCCACTTTCAGATTCCGATGCTTCACTTCAGGTTTACTGTATCCTTTGCACCTTCTTATTGACGATGAAACACAGAAAATGCATCGGAATGAAATTCAAAAGGCACAATGCCGACCTAAGTAGAAGTGGACTGACACTCTCATTTTCTATGATTTGAACCTCTCCTGTGAGTCCAGTTTTAGATTCCGATGTTTCACTTCTGGTTTACTGTATACCTTGCACCTTCTTATTGACGATGAAACACAGAAATTGCATCGGAAATAAATTCAAAAGACACAATGCCGACTTAAGTACAAGTGGACTGACACTCTCACTTTCTATGATGTGAACCTCTTCTGTGAGTCCAGTTTTAGATTCCGATGCTTCACTTCAGGTTTACTGTATCCCTTGGACCTGCTTATTGACGATGAAACACAGAGTTTGCATCCGAATTTTAATACAAAAGGTACAATGCCGACTTAAGTACAAGAGGACTGACACTCAAACTTTCTACGATTTGAACCTCTCCTGTGAGTCCAGTTTAAGATTCCGATGCATCACTTCAGGTATACTGTATCCCTTGGATCTTCTTATTGACGACGAAACACAGAAATTGCATCCGAATGTAATACAAAAATCACAATGGCGACTAAAGTACAAGAGTACTGACACTCTCACTTTCTAAGAATTGGACCTCTCCTGTGAGTCCAGTTTTAGATTCCGGTGCGTCACTTCAGGTTTACTGTATCCCATGGACCTTCTTATTGACGATGAATCACAGAAATTTCATCCTAATTTAATACAAATGCCACAATGCCGACTTAAGTACAAGAGGACTGACACTGTCATTTTCTATGATTTGAACCTCTCCTGTGTGATCAGTTTTAGATTCCGATGCTTCACATCAGGTTTACTGTATACCTTGCACCTTCTTATTGACGATGAAACACAGAGATTGCATCGGAATTAAGTTCAAAATGCACAATGCCGACTTAAGTACAAGAGGACTGACACTCTAACTTTCTATGATGTGAACCTCACCTGTGAGTCCAGTTTTAGATTCGGATGCTTCACTTCATGTTTACTGTATCCCTTGGACCTTCTTATTGACGATGAAACATAGAAATTGCATCCGAATTCAATACAAATGACACAATGCCGACATAAGTAAAAGAGGACTGACACTCTAAATATCTATGATTTGAACCTCTCGTGTGAGTCCAGTTTTAGATTCCGATGCTTCACTTCAGGTTTACTGTATCCCTTGGACCCTCTTATTGACGATGAAACAAAGAAATTGCATCCGAATTTAATACAAAAGGCACAATACCGACTTAAGTACAAGAGGAGTGACACTCTAACTTTCCATGATTTGAACCGCTCCTGTGAGTCCAGTTTTAGATTCGAATGTTTCGATTCAGGTTTACTGTATCCCTTGGAGGTTCTTATTGACTTTGAATCACAGGAATTGCATCCGAATTTAATACAAATGGCACAATGCCGACTTAAGTACAAGAGGACTGACACTCTCACTTTCTATGATTTGAACCTCTCTTGTGAGTCCGGTTTTTGATTCTGATGCTTCACTTCAGGTTTACAGTATACTTTGCACCTTCTTATTGACGTTGAAACATAGAAATTGCATCGGAATTTAATACAAAAGGCAAAATGCTGACTTAAGTAAAAGAGGACCGACACGCTAACTTTCTATGTTTTGAACCTCTCCTGTGAGTCCAGTTTTAGATTCCGATGCTTCTCTTTAGGTTTACTGTATCCCTTGGACCTTCTAACTGACGATGAAACACCGAAATTGCATCCAAATTTAATACAAAAGGCACAATACCGACTTAAGTACAAGAGGAGTGTCACTCTATCTATGATTTGAAACTCTCCTGTGAGTCGAGTTTTAGATTCTGATGCTTCACTTCAGGTTTACTGTATCCCTTGGACCTTCTTATTGACGAAGAATCACAGAAATTGCATCCGATTTTAATACAAAAGTCACAATGCCGACTTAAGTACAAGAGGACTGATACTCAAACTTTCTATGATATGAACCTCTCCTGTGAGTCCAGTTTAAGATTCCGATGCTTCACTTCAGGTTTACTGTATCCCTTGGACCTTCTTATTGACGAGGAAACACAGAAATAGCATCCGAATGTAATACAAAAGGCTCAATACCGACTTAAGTACACAAGGAGTGTCACTCTATCTATGATTTGAAACTCTCCTGTGAGTCGAGTTTTAGATTCTGATGCTTCACTTCAGGTTTACTGTATCCCTTTTACCTTCTTATTGACGAAGAATCACAGAAATGGCATCCGATTTTAATACAAAAGTCACAATGCCGACTTAAGTACAAGAGGACTGACACTCTCACTTTCTATGATTGGAACCTCTCGTGTAAGTCCAGTTTTAGATTCCGATGCTTCACTTCAGGTTTACTGTACCCCTTGGACCTTCTTATTGAGGATGAAACACAGAAAGTGCATCCGAATTTAATACAAATGGCACAATGCCGACTTAAGTACAAGAGGACTGACACTCTCACTTTCTATGATTGGAACCTCTCGTGTAAGTCCAGTTTTAGATTCCGAAGCTTCACTTCAGGTTTACTGTACCTCTTGCACCTTCTTATTGAAGATGAAACACAGAAAGTGTATCCGAATTTAATACAAATGGCACAATGCCGACTTAAGTACAAGAGGACTGACACTCTCACTTTCTATTATTTGAACCTCTCCTGTGAGTCCATTTTTAGATTCCGATGCTTCACTTCAGGTTTACTGTATCCCTTGGATCTTCTTATTGACGATGAAACACAGAAATTGCATCCGAATTTAATACAAATGGCACAATGCCGACTAAAGTACAAGAGGACTGACACTCTCACTTTCTATGATTTGAACCTACCCTGTGAGTCCGGTTTTAGATTCCGATGCTTCACTTCAGGTTTACTGTATACCTTGCACCTTCTTATTGACGATGAAACATAGAAATTGCATCGGAATGTAATGCAAAAGGCACAATAATGACTTAAGTAAAAGATTACTGACACTCTAACTTTCTATGATTTGAACCTCTCCTGTGAGTCCAGTTTTAGATTCCGATGCTTCACTTCAGGTATACTGTATCCCTTGGACCTTCTTATTGACGATGAAACACAGAAATTGCATCCGAAATTAATACAAAAGGCACAATACCGACTTAAGTACAAGAGGAGTGACACTATATCTATGATTTGAATCTCTCGTGTGAGTCCTGTTTTAGATTCCGATGCTTCACTTCAGGTTTACTGTATCCCTTGGACCTTCTTATTGAAGATGAAACACAGAAATTGCATCAGAATTAAATGCAAAAGGCACAATGCCTACTTAAGTAAAAGTGGATTGACACTCTCACTCTCTATGATTTGAACCTCTCCTGTGCTTCCAGTTTTAGATTCCGATGCTTTGCTTAAGGTTTACTGTATCCCTTGGACCATCTTATTGACGATGAAACACAGAAATTGCATCGGAATAAAATTCAAAAGACACAATGCCGACTTAAGTACAAGAGGACTGACACTCAAACTTTTTATGATTTGAACCTCTCCTGCGATTCCAGTTTTAGATTCCGATGCTTCACTTCAGGTTTACTGTATCGCTTGGACCTTCTTATTGAAGATGAAACACAGAAAGTCCATCCGAATTTAATACAAATGGCACAATGCCGACTTAAGTACAAGAGGACTGACACTCTCACTTTCTATGATTGGAACCTCTCGTGTAAGTCCAGTTTTAGATTCCGAAGCTTCACTTCAGGTTTACTGTACCCCTTGGACCTTCTTATTGAAGATGAAACACAGAAAGTGCATCCGAATTTAATACAAATGGCACAATGCCGACTTAAGTACAAGAGGACAAACACTCTCACTTTTTATTATTTGAACCTCTCCTGTGAGTCCATTTTTAGATTCCGATGCTTCACTTCAGGTTTACTGTAACCGTTGGCCCTTCTTATTGACGATGAAACACAGAAATTGCATCCGAATTTAATACAAATGGCACAATGCCGACTAAAGTACAAGAGGACTGACACTCTCACTTTCTATGATTTGAACCTCTCCTGTGAGTCCGGTTTTGATTCCGATGCTTCACTTCAGGTTTACTGCATACCTTGCACCTTCTTATTGACGATGAAACATAGAAATTGCATCGGAATTCAATACAAAAGGCACAATGATGACTTAAGTAAAAGATTACTGACACTCTAACTTTCTATGATTTGAACCTCTCCTGTGAGTCCAGATTTAGATTCCGATGCTTCACTTCAGGTATACTGTATACCTTGGACCTTCTTATTGACGATGAAACACAGAAATTGCATCCGAATTTAATACAAACGACACAATGCCGACATAAAAAAAAGAGGACTGACACTCTAAATTTCTATGATTTGAACCTCTCGTGTGAGTCCAGTTTTAGATTCCGATGCTTCACTTCAGGTTTACTGTATCCCTTTCACCCTCTTATTGACGATGAAACAAAGAAATTGCATCCGAAGTTAATACAAAAGGCACAATACCGACTTAAGTAAAAGAGGAGTGACACTCTAACTTTCTATGATTTGAACCGCTCCTGTGAGTCCAGTTTTAGATTCGAATGTTTCGATTCAGGTTTACTGTATCCCTTGGAAGTACTTATTGACTTTGAATCACAGGAATTGCATCCGAATTTAATACAAATGGCACAATGCCGACTTAAGTACAAGAGGACTGACACTCTCACTTTCTATGATTTGAACCTCTCCTGTGAGCCCAGTTTTAGATTCCGGTGCTTCACTTCAGGTTTACTGTATACCTTGCACCTTCTTATTGACGATGAAACACTGAAGTTGCATCGGAATTTAATTCAAAAGGCACCAGGCCGACTTAAGTGCAAGAGGACTGACACTCTAACTTTCTATGTTTTGAACCTCTCCTGTGAGTCCAGTTTTAGATTCCGATGCTTCACTTCAGGTTTACTGTATCCCTTGGACCTTCTTATTGACGATGAAACACAGAGATTGCATTCGAATTCAATACAAAAGGCACAATGCCGACTTACGTGCAAAAGGACTGACACTCTAACTTTCTATGATTTGAACCTCTCCTGTGAGTCCAGTTTTGGATTCCGATGTTTCACTTAAGGTTTACTGTATCCCTTGGACCTTGTTATTGACGATGAAACACAGAAATTACATCCGTATTTAATACAAATGGCACAATGCCGACTTAAGTACAAGAGGACTGTCACTCTTATTCTCTATGATTCGAACCTCTCCTGTGAGGTCAGTTTTAGATTCGGATGCTTCACTTCAGGTTAACTGTATCCCTTGGACTTTCTTATTGACGAAAAAACACAGAAATTGCATCCGTATTTAATACAAATGGCACAATACCGACTTAAGTACAAGAGGAGTGACACTCTAACTTTCTATGATTTGAACCTCTCCTGTGAGTCCAGTTTTAGATTCCGATATTTCACTTCAGGTTTACTGTATCTCTTGGACTTTCTTATTGACTAAGAATCAGAGGAATTGCATCCGAATTTAATACAAATGGCACAATGCCGACTTAAGTACAAGAGGTCTGACACTCTCACTTTCTATGATTTGAACCTCCCCTGTGAGTCCAGCTTTAGATTCCGATGCTATACTTCAGGATAACTGTATCCCTTGGACGTTCTTGTTGACGATGAAACACAGAAATTGCATCCGAATTTAATACAAAAGGCACAATGGCGACTTACGTACAAGAGGACTGAGACTCTCACTTTCTATGATTTGAACCTCTCCTGTGAGTCCAGTTTCAGATTCCGATGCTTCACTTCAGGTTTACTGTATCCCTTGGACATTGTTATAGACGATGAAACACAGAAATTGCAACTGAATTAAATTCAAAATGCACAATGCCGACTTAAGTAAAAGAGGACTGGCACTCTCACTCTCTATGATTTGAACCTCTCCTGTGAGTCCAGTTTTAGATTCCGATGCTTCGCTTAAGGTTTACTGTATCCCTTGGACCATCTTATTGACGATGATACACAGAAATTGCATCGGAATTAAATTCAAAAGGCACAATGCCGACTTAAGTACAAGAGGACTGACACTCAAACTTTCTATGATTTGAACCTCTCCTGTGAGTCCAGTTTTAGATTCCGATGCTTCACTTCAGGTTTACTGTATCCCTTGGACCTTCTTATTCACGATGAAACACAGAGTTTGCATCCGAATTTAATACTAAAGGCACAATGCCGACTTACGTGCAAGAGGACTGACACTCTAACTTTCTATGAATTGAACCTCTCCTGTGAGTCTAGTTTTAGATTCCGATGCTTGACTTCAGGTATACTGTATCCCTTGGACTTTCTTATTGACGATGAAACACAGAAATTTCATCCGAATTTAATACAAATGGCCCAATGCCGACTTAAGTACAAGAGGACCGACACTCTCACTTTCTATGATTTGAACATCTCCTGCGAGTCCAGTTTTAGATTCCGATGCTTCACTTCTGGTTTGCTGTATCCCTTGAACCTTCTTATTGACGATGAAACACAGAAATTGCATCGGAATTAAATTCAAAAGGCACAATGCCAACTTAAGTACAAGAGGACTGACACTCTCACTTCCTATGATTCGAACCTCTCCTGTGAGTCCAGTTTTCGATTCCGATGCTTCACATCAGGTTTACTGTATCCCTTGGACCTTCTTATTGACGATGAAACACAGAGTTTGCATCCGAATGTAAGACAAAAGGCACAATGCCGACTTAAGTACAAGAGGACTGACACTCAAACTTTTTATGATTTGAACCTCTCCTGTGATTCCAGTTTTAGATTCCGATGCTTCATTTCAGGTTTACTGTATCCCTTGGACCTGCTTATTGACGATGAAACACGGAGTTTGCATCCGAATTTAATACAAAAGACACAATTCCGACTTATGTACAAGAGGACTGACACTCTAAATTTCTATGATTTGAACCTCTCCTGTGAGTTTAGTTTTAGATTCCGATGCTATACTTCAGGTTTACTGTATCCCTTGGACCTTCTTATTGACGATGAGACACAGAGTTTGCATCCGAATGTAAGACAAAAGGCACAATGCCGACTTAAGTACAAGAGGACTGACACTCAAACTTTTTATGATTTGAACCTCTCCTGTGATTCCAGTTTTAGATTCCGGTGCTTCACTTCAGGTTTACTGTATACCTTGCACCTTCTTATTGACGATGAAACACAGAAGTTGCATCGGAATTAAATTCAAAAGGCACCACGCCGACTTAAGTGCAAGAGGACTGACACTCTAACTTTCTATGTTTTGAACCTCTCCTGTGAGTCCAGTTTTAGATTCCGATGCTTCACTTCAGGTTTACTGTATCACTTGGACCTTCTTATTGAAGATGAAACACAGAATTTGCATCCGAATTTAATACAAAAGGGCCAATGCCGACTTACGTGCAAAAGGACTGACACCCTGACTTTCTATGATTTGAACCTCTCCTGTGAGTCCAGTTTTGGATTCCGATGCTTCACTTCAGGTTTTCTGTATCCCTTGGACCTTCTTATTGACGATGAAACACAGAAATTGCATCCGAATTTAATACAAATGGCACAATGCCGACTTAAGTACAAGAGGACTGTCACTCTTACTCTCTATGATTCGAACCTCTCCTGTGAGGTCAGTTTTAGATTCAGATGCTTCACTTCAGGTTAACTGTATCCCTATGACCTTCTTATTGACGAAAAAACACAGAAATTGCATCCGTATTTAATACAAATGGCACAATACCGACTTAAGTACAAGAGGAGTGACACTCTAACTTTCTATGATTTGAACCTCTCCTGTGAGTCCAGTTTCAGATTCCGATGTTTCACTTCAGGTTTACTGTATCCCTTGGGCCTTCTTATTGACTATGAATCACAGGAATTGCATCCGAATTTAATACAAATGGCACAATGCCGACTTAAGTACAAGAGGTCTGACACTCTCACTTTCTATGATTTGAACCTCTCCTGTGAGTCCAGTTTTAGATTCTGATGCTATACTTCAGGTTTACTGTATCCCTTTTACGTTCTTGTTGACGATGAAACACAGAAATTGTATCCGAATTTAATGCAAAAGAACAATGGCGACATAAGTACAAGAGGACTGAGACTCTCACTTTCTATGATTTGAACCTCTCCTGTGAGTCCAGTTTCAGATTCCTATGCTTCACTTCAGGTTTACTGTATCCCTTGGACCTTCTTATTGACGATGAAACACAGAAATTGCAACTGAATTAAATTCAAAAGGCACAATGCCGACTTAAGTAAAAGAGGACTGACACTCTCAATCTCTATGATTTGAACCTCTCCTGTGAGTCCAGTTTTAGATTCCGATGCTTCGCTTAAGGTTTACTGTATCCCTTGGACCATCTTATTGACGATGATATACAGAAATTGCATCGGAATTAAATTCAAAAGGCACAATGCCGACTTAAGTACAAGAGGACTGGCACTCAAACTTTCTATGATTTCAACCTCTCCTGTGAGTCCAGTTTTAGATTCCGATGCTTCACTTCAGGTTTACTGTATCCCTTGGGCCTTCTTATTCACGATGAAACACAGAGTTTGCATCCGAATTTAATACAAAAGGCACAATGCCGACTTACGTGCAAGAGGACTGACACTCTAACTTTCTATGATTTGAACCTCTCCTGTGTGTCTAGTTTTAGATTCCGATGCTTCACTTCAGGTTTACTGTATCCCTTGAATTTTGTTATTGACGATGAAACACAGAAATAGCATCCGAATTTAATACAAATGGCCCAATGCCGACTTAAGTACAAGAGGACCGACACTCTCACTTTCTATGATTTGAACATCTCCTGCGAGTCCAGTTTTAGATTCCGATGCTTCACTTCAGGTTTGCTGTATCCCTTGAACCTGCTTATTGACGATGAAACACAGAAATTGCATCGGAATTAAATTCAAAAGGCACAATGCCGACTTAAGTACAAGAGGACTGACACTGAAACTTTCTATGATTTGAACCTCTCCTGTGGGTCCAGTTTTCGATTCCGATGCTTCACATCAGGTTTACTGTATCCCTTGGACCTTCTTATTGACGATGAAACACAGAGTTTGCATCCGAATTTAATACAAAAGGCACAATGCCGACTTAAGTACAAGAGGACTGACACTCAAACTTTTTATGATTTGAACCTCTCCTGTGATTCCAGTTTTAGATTTCGATGCTTCATTTCTGGTTTACTGTATCCCTTGGACCTTCTTATTGACGATGAAACACAGAGTTTGCATCCGAATTTAATACAAAAGACACAATTCCGACTTAAGTACAAGAGGACTGACACTCGAACTTTCTATGATTTGAACCTCTCCTATGAGTTTAGTTTTAGATTCCGATGCTATACTTCAGGTTTACTGTATCCCTTCGACCTTCTTATTGACGATAAAACACAGAAATTGCATCCGAATTTAATACAAACGGCACAATGGCGACTAAAGTACAAGAGGACTGACACTCTCACTTTCTATGATTTGAACCTCTCCTGTGAGCCCAGTTTTAGATTCCGGTGCTTCACTTCAGGTTTACTGTATACCTTGCACCTTCTTATTGACGATGAAACACAGAAGTTGCATCGGAATTAAATTCAAAAGGCACCACGCCGACTTAAGTGCAAGAGGACTGACACTCTAACTTTCTATGCTTTGAACCTCTCCCGTGAGTCCAGTTTTAGATTCCGATGCTTCACTTCAGGTTTACTGTATCCCTTGGACCTTCTTATTGACGATGAAACACAGAATTTGCATCCGAATTTAATACAAATGGCACAATGCCGACTTACGTGCAATAGGACTGACACTCTAACTTTCTATGATTTGAACCTCTCCTGTGAGTCCAGTTTTGGATTCGGATGCATCACTTCAGGTTTACTGTATCCCTTGGACCTTCTTATTGACGATGAAACACAGAAATTGCTTCCGAATTTAATACAAATGGCACAATGCCGACTTAAGTACAAGAGGACTGTCACTCTTACTCTCTATGATTCGAACCTCTCCTGTGAGGTCAGTTTTAGATTCGGATGCTTCACTTCAGGTTAACTGTATCCCTTGGACCTTCTTGTTGACGAAAAAACACAGAAATTGCATCCGTATTTAATACAAATGGCCTAATACCGACTTAAGTACAAGAGGAGTGACACTCTAACTTTCTATGATTTGAACCTCTCCTGTGAGTCCAGTTTTAGATTCCGATGTTTCACTTCAGGTTTACTGTATCCCTTGGACCTTCTTATTGACTATGAATCACATTAATTGCATCCGAATTTAATACAAATGGCACAATGCCGACTTAAGTACAAGAGGTCTGACACTCTCACTTTCTATGATTTGAACCTCTCCTGTGAGTACAGTTTTAGATTCCGATCCTATACTTCAGGTTTACTGTATCCCTTGGACGTTCTTGTTGACGATGAAACACAGAAATTGCATCCGAATTTAATACAAAAGGCACAATTGCGACTTAAGTACAAGAGGACTGAGACTCTCACTTTCTATGATTTGAACCTCTCCTGTGAGTCCAGTTTCAGATTTCGATGCTTCACTTCAGATTTACTGTATCCCTTGGACCATCTTATTGACGATGAAACACAGAAATTGCATCGGAATGAAATTCAAAAGACACAATGCCGACTTAAGTACACGAGGACTGACACTCAAACTTTTTATGATTTGAACCTCTCCTGTGATTCCAGTTTTAGATTCCGATGCTTCATTTCAGGTTTACTGTATCCCTTGGACCTTCTTATCGACGATGAAACACAGAGTTCGCATCCGAATTTAATACAAAAGACACAATTCCGATTTAAGTACAAGAGGACTGACAATCTCACTTTCTATGATTTGAACCTCTCCTGTGAGCCCAGTTTTAGATTCCGGTGCTTCACATCAGGTTTACTGTATACCTTGCACCTTCTTATTGACGATGAAACACAGACGTTGCATCGGAATTAAATTCAAAAGGCACCACGCCGACTTAAGTCAAGGGGACTGACACGCTAACTTTCTATGTTTTGAACCTCTCCTGTGAGTCCAGTTTTAGATTCCGATGCTTCACTTCAGGTTTACTGTATCCCTTGGATTTTCTTATTGACGATGAAACACAGAAATTGCAACTGAATTAAATTCAAAAGGCACAATGCCGACTTAAGTAAAAGAGGACTGACTCTCTCACTCTCTATGATTTGAACCTCTCCTGTGAGTCCAGTTTTAGATTCCTATGCTTCGCTTAAGGTTTACTGTATCCCTTGGACCATCTTATTGACGATGATACACAGAAATTGCATCGGAATTAAATTCAAAAAGCACAATGCCGACTTAAGTACAAGAGGACTGACACTCAAACTTTCTATGATTTGAACCTCTCCTGTGAGTCCAGTTTTAGATTCCGATGCTTCACTTCAGGTTTACTGTATCCCTTGGACCTTCTTATTCACGATGAAACACAGAGTTTGCATCCGAATTCAATACAAAAGGCACAATGCCGACTTACGTGCAAGAGGACAGATACTCTAACTTTGTATGATTTGAACCTCTCCTGTGTGTCTAGTTTTAGATTCCGATGCTTCACTTCAGGTTTACTGTATCCCTTGGATTTTCTTATTGAAGATGAAACACAGAAATTGCATCCGAATTTAATACAAATGGCACAATGCCGACTTAAGTACAAGAGGACTGACACTCTCACTTTCTATGATTTGAACCTCTCCTGTGAGTCCAGTTTTAGATTCCGATGATTCACTTCAGGTTTACTGTATCCCTTGGACCTTCTTATTGACGATGAAACACAGAAATTGCATCCGAATTAAATACAAATGGCCCAATGCCGACTTAAGTACAAGAGGACCGACACTCTCACTTTCTATGATTTGAACATCTCCTGCGAGTCTAGTTTCAGATTCCGATGCTTCACTTCAGGTTTGCTGTATCCCTTGAACCTGCTTATTGACGTTGAAACACTGAAATTGCATCGGAATTAAATTCAAATGGCACAATGCCGACTTAAGTACAAGAGGACTGACACTCAAACTTTCTATGATTTGAACCTCTCCTGTGGGTCCAGCTTTCGATTCCGATGCTTCACATCAGGTTTACTGTATCCCTTGGACCTTCTTATTGACGATGAAACACAGAGTTTGCATCCGAATTTAATACAAAAGGCACAATGCCGACTTAAGTACAAGAGGACTGACACTCAAACTTTTTATGATTTGAACCTCTCCTGTGATTCCAGTTTTAGATTCCGATGCTTCATTTCTGGTTTACTGTATCCCTTGGACCTTCTTATTGACGATGAAACACAGAGTTTGCATCCGAATTTAATACAAAAGACACAATTCCGACTTAAGTACAAGAGGACTGACACACTAACTTTCTATGATTTGAACCTCTCCTATGAGTTTAGTTTTAGATTCCGATGCTATACTTCAGGTTTACTGTATCCCTTGGACCTTCTTATTGACGATGAAACACAGAAATTGCATCCGAATTTAATACAAATGGCACAATGCCGACTTAAGTACAAGAGGACTGTCACTCTTACTCTCTATGATTCGAACCTCTCCTGTGAGGTCAGTTTTAGATTCGGATGCTTCACTTCAGGTTAACTGTATCCCTTGGACCTTCTTATTGACGAAAAAACACAGAAATTGCATCCGTATTTAATACAAATGGCACAATACCGACTTAAGTACAAGAGGAGTGACACTCTAACTTTCTATGATTTGAACCTCTCCTGTGAGTCCAGTTTTAGATTCCGATGTTTCACTTCAGGTTTACTGTATCCCTTGGACCTTCTTATTGACTATGAATCACAGGAATTGCATCCGAATTTAATACAAATGGCACAATGCCGACTTAAGTACAAGAGGTCTGACACTCTCACTTTCTATGATTTGAACCTCTCCTGTGAGTCCAGTTTTAGATTCCGATGCTATACATCAGGTTTACTGTATCCCATTTACGTTCTTGTTGACGATGAAACACAGAAATTGCATCCGAATTTAATACAAAAGGAACAATGGCGACATAAGTACAAGAGGACTGAGACTCTCACTTTCTATGATTTGAACCTCTCCTGTGAGTCCAGTTTCAGATTCCGATGCTTCACTTCAGGTTTACTGTATCCCTTGGACCTTCTTATTGACGATGAAACACAGAAATTGCAACTGAATTAAATTCAAAGGGCACAATGCCGACTTAAGTAAAAGAGGACTGACACTCTCACTCTCTATGATTTGAACCTCTCCTGTGAGTCCAGTTTTAGATTCCGATGCTTCGCTTAAGGTTTACTGTATCCCTTGGACCATCTTATTGACGATGATATACAGAAATTGCATCGGAATTAAATTCAAAAGGCACAATGCCGACTTAAGTACAAGAGGACTGGCACTCAAACTTTCTATGATTTGAACCTCTCCTGTGAGTCCAGTTTTAGATTCCGATGCTTCACTTCAGGTTTACTGTATCCCTTGGACCTTCTTATTCACGATGAAACACAGAGTTTGCATCCGAATTTAATACAAAAGGCACAATGCCGACTTACGTGCAAGAGGACTGACACTCTAACTTTCTATGATTTGAACCTCTCCTGTGTGTCTAGTTTCAGATTCCGATGCTTCACTTCAGGTTTACTGTATCCCTTGGATTTTGTTAGTGACGATGAAACACAGAAATTGCATCCGAATTTAATACAAATGGCCCAATGCCGACTTCAGTACAAGAGGACCGACACTGTCACTTTCTATGATTTGAACATCTCCTGCGAGTCCAGTTTTAGATTCCGATGCTTCACTTCAGGTTTGCTGTATCCCTTGAACCTGCTTATTGACGATGAAACACAGAAATTGCATCGGAATTAAATTCAAAAGGCACAATGCCGACTTAAGTACAGGAGGACTGACACTGAAACTTTCTATGATTTGAACCTCTCCTGTGGGTCCAGTTTTCGATTCCGATGCTTCACATCAGGTTTACTGTATCCCTTGGACCTTCTTATTGACGATGAAACACAGAGTTTGCATCCGAATTTAATACAAAAGGCACAATGCCGACTTAAGTACAAGAGGACTGACACTCAAACTTTTTATGATTTGAACCTCTCCTGTGATTCCAGTTTTAGATTTCGATGCTTCATTTCTGGTTTAATGTATCCCTTGGACATTCCTATTGACGATGAAACACAGAGTTTGCATCCGAATTTAATACAAAAGACACAATTCCGACTTAAGTACAAGAGGACTGACACTCGAACTTTCTATGATTTGAACCTCTCCTATGAGTTTAGTTTTAGATTCCGATGCTATACTTCAGGTTTACTGTATCCCTTCGACCTTCTTATTGACGATAAAACACAGAAATTGCATCCGAATTTAATACAAACGGCACAATGGCGACTAAAGTACAAGAGGACTGACACTCTCACTTTCTATGATTTGAACCTCTCCTGTGAGCCCAGTTTTAGATTCCGGTGCTTCACTTCAGGTTTACTGTATACCTTGCACCTTCTTATTGACGATGAAACACAGAAGTTGCATCGGAATTAAATTCAAAAGGCACCACGCCGACTTAAGTGCAAGAGGACTGACACTCTAACTTTCTATGTTTTGAACCTCTCTTGTGAGTCCAGTTTTAGATTCCGATGCTTCACTTCAGGTTTACTGTATCCCTTGGACCTTCTTATTGACGATGAAACACAGAGTTTGCATCCGAATTTAATACAAAAGACACAATTCCGACTTAAGTACAAGAGGAATGACACACTAACTTTCTATGATTTGAACCTCTCCTATGAGTTTAGTTTTAGATTCCGATGCTATACTTCAGGTTTACTGTATCCCTTGGACCTTCTTATTGACGATGAAACACAGAAATTGCATCCGAATTTAATACAAATGGCACAATGCCGACTTAAGTACAAGAGGACTGTCACTCTTACTCTCTATGATTCGAACCTCTCCTGTGAGGTCAGTTTTAGATTCGGATGCTTTACTTCAGGTTAACTGTATCCCTTGGACCTTCTTATTGACGAAAAAACACAGAAATTGCATCCGTATTTAATACAAATGGCACAATACCGACATAAGTACAAGAGGAGTGAAACTCTAACTTTCTATGATTTGAACCTCTCCTGTGAGTCCAGTTTTAGATTCCGATGTTTCACTTCAGATTTACTGTATCCCTTGGACCTTCTTATTGACGATGAAACACAGAGTTTGCATCCGAATTTAATACAAAATGCACAATGCCGACTTAAGTACAAGAGGACTGACACTCAAACTTTTTATGATTTGAACCTCTCCTGTGATTCCAGTTTTGGATTCCGATGCTTCATTTCAGGTTTACTGTATCCCTTGGACCTTCTTATCGACGATGAAACACAGAGTTTGCATCCGAATTTAATACAAAAGACACAATTCCGACTTAAGTACAAGAGGACTGACACTCTAACTTTCTATGATTTGAACCTCTCCTGTGAGTTTAGTTTTAGATTCCGATGCCATACTTCAGGTTTACTGTATCCCTTGGACCTTCTTATTGACGATGAAACATAGAAATTGCATCCGAATTTAATACAAACGGCACAATGGCGACTAAAGTACAAGAGGACTGACACTCTCACTTTCTATGATTTGAACCTCTCCTGTGAGCCCAGTTTTAGATTCCGATGCCATACTTCAGGTTTACTGTATCCCTTGGACCTTCTTATTGAGGATGAAACACAGAAATTGCATCTGAATTAAATTCAAAAGGCACCACGCCGATTTAAGTGCAAGAGGACTGACACTCTAACTTTCTATGTTTTGAACCTCTCCTGTGAGTCCAGTTTTAGATTCCGATGCTTCACTTCAGGTTTACTGTATCCCTTGGACCTTCTTATTGACGATGAAACACAGAATTTGCATCCGAATTTAATACAAAAGGCACAATGCCGACTTACGTGCAAAAGGACTGACACTCTAACTTTCTATGATTTGAACCTCTCCTGTGAGTCCAGTTTTGGATTCCGATGCTTCACTTCAGGTTTACTGTATCCCTTGGACCTTCTTATTGACGATCAAACACAGAAATTGCATCCGAATTTAATACAAATGGCACAATGCCGACTTAAGTACAAGAGGACTGTCACTCTTACTCTCTATGATTCGAACGTCTCCTGTGAGGTCAGTTTTAGATTCGGATGCTTCACTTCAGGTTAACTGTATCCCTTGGACCTTCTTATTGACGAAACAACACAGAAATTGCATCCGTATTTAATACAAATGGCACAATACCGACTTAAGTACAAGAGGAGTGACACTCTAACTATCTATGATTTGAACCTCTCCTGTGAGTCCAGTTTTAGATTCCGATGTTTCACTTCAGGTTTACTGTATCCCTTGGACCTTCTTATTGACTATGAATCACAGGAATTGCATCCGAATTTATTACAAATGGCACAATGCCGACTTAGGTACAAGAGGTCTGTTACTCTCACTTTCTATGATTTGAACCTCCCCTGTGAGTCCAGTTTTAGATTCCGATGCTATACATCAGGTTTACTGTATCCCTTGGACGTTCTTGTTGACGATGAAACACAGAAATTGCATCCGAATTTAATACAAAAGGCACAATGGCGACTTAAATACAAAAGGACTGAGACTCTCACTTTCTATGATTTGAACCTCTCCTGTGAGTCCAGTTTCAGATTCCGATGCTTCACTTCAGGTTTACTGTATCCTTTGACCTTCTTATTGACGATGAAACACAGAAATTGCATCCGAATTTAATACAAATGGCACAATGCCGACTTAAGTACAAGAGGACTGACACTCTCACTTTCTATGATTTGAACCACTCCTGTGAGCCCAGTTTTAGATTCTGATGCTATACTTCAGGTTTACTGTATCCCTTGGACCTTCTTATTGACGACGAAACACGGAAGTTGCATCGGAATTAAATTCGAAAGGCACCACGCCGACTTAAGTGCAAGAGGACTGACACTCTAAATTTCTATGCTTTGAACCGCTCATGTGAGTCCAGTTTTAGATTCCGATGCTTCACTTCAGGTTTACTGTATCCCTTGGACCTTCTTATTGACGATGAAACACAGAATTTGCATCCGAATTTAATACAAAAGGCACAATGCCGACTTACGTGCAAAAGGACTGACACTCTAACTTTCTATGATTTGAACCTCTCCTGTGAGTCCTGTTTTGGATTCCGATGCTTCACTTCAGGTTTACTGTATCCCTTGGACCTTCTTATTGACGATGAAACACAGAAATTGCATCCGAATTTAATACAAATGGCACAATGCCGACTTAAGTACAAGAGGACTGTCACTCTTACTCTCTATGATTCGAACCTCTCCTGTGAGGTCAGTTTTAGATTCTGATGCTTCACTTCAGGTTAACTGTATCCCTTGGACCTTCTTAATGACGAAAAAACACAGAAATTGCATCCGTATTTAATACAAATGGCACAATACCGACTTAAGTACAAGAGGAGTGACACTCTAACTTTCTATGATTTGAACCCCTCCTGTGAGTCCAGTTTTAGATTCCGATGTTTCACTTCAGGTTTACTGTATCCGTTGGACCTTCTTATTGACTATGAATCACAGGAATTGCATCCGAATTTAATACAAATGGCACAATGCCGACTTAAGTACAAGAGGACTGGCACTCAATCTTTCTATGATTTGAACCTCTCCTCTGAGTCCAGTTTTAGATTCCGATGCTATACTTCAGGTTTACTGTACCCCTTGGACGTTCTTGTTCACGATGAAACACAGAAATTGCATCCGAATTTAATACAAAAGGCACAATGCCGACTTAAGTACAAGAGGACTGAGACTCTCACTTTCTATGATTTGAACCTCTCCTGTGAGTCCAGTTTCAGATTCCGATGCTTCACTTCAGGTTTACTGTATACCTTGTACCTTCTTATTGACGATGAAACACAGGGTTTGCATCCGAAACTAATACAAAAGGCACAATGCCGACTTAAGTGCAAGATGACTGGCACTCTCACTTTCTATGATTTGACCCTCTCCTGTCAGTCAAGTTTTAGATTCCGATGCTTCACTTCAGGTTTACAGTATCCCATGGACCTTCTTATTGACGATGAAACACAGAAATTGCATCGGAATTAAATTCAAAACGCACAATGCTGCTTAAGTAAAGTGGACTGACACTCTCACTTTCTATGATTTCAACCTCTCCTGTGAGTCCAGATTTAGATTCCGATGCTTAACTTCAGGTTTACTGTATCCCTTGGACCTTCTTATTGACGATGAAACACAGAAATTGCATCGGAATGAAATTCAAAAATCACAATGCCGTCTTAAGTACAAGAGGACTGACACTCTAAATTTCTATGATTTGAACCTCTCCCGTGAGTCCAGTTTTAGATTCCGGTGCTTCGCTTCAGGTTTACCGTATCCCTTGGACCTTCTTATTGACGATGAAACACAGAAATTGCATCCCAATTTAAAACAAAAGGCACAATACCGACTTAAGTACAAGAGGAGTAACACTATATCTATGATTTGAATCTCTCCTGTGAGTCCAGTTTTAGATTCCGATGCTTCACTTCAGGTTTACTGTATCCCTTGAACCTTCTTATTGACGATGAAACACAGAAGTTGCATCGGAATTAAATTCAAAAGCCACAATGCCGACTTAAGTAAAAAAGGACTGACACTCTCACTCTCTATGATTTGAACCTCTCCTGTGAGTCCAGTTTTAGATTCCGATGCTTCGCTTAAGGTTAACTGTATCCCTTGGACCATCTTATGGACGATGATACACAGAAATTGCATCGGAATTAAATTCAAAATGCACAATGCCGACTTAAGTACAAGAGGACTGACACTCAAACTTTCCATGATTTGAACCTCTCCTGTGAGTCCAGTTTTAGATTCCGATGCTTCACTTCAGGTTTACTGTATCCCTTGGACCTTCTTATTCACGATGAAACACAGAGTTTGCATCCGAATTTAATACAAAAGGCACAATGCCGACTTACGTGCAAGAGGACTGATACTCTAACTTTCTATGATTTGAACCTCTCCTGTGAGTCTAGTTTTAGATTCCGATGCCTCACTTCAGGTTTACAGTATCCCTTGGACTTTCTTATTGAAGATGAAACACAGAAATTGCATCCGAATTTAATACAAATGGCACCATGCCGACTTAAGTACAAGAGGACTGACACTCTCACTTTCTATGATTTGAACCTCTCCTGTGAGTCCAGTTTTAGATTCCGATGCTTCACTTCAGGTTTACTGTATCCCTTGGACCTTCTTATTGACGATGAAACACAGAAATTGCACCCGAATTTAATACAAATGGCCCAATACCGACTTAAGTACAAGAGGACCGACACTCTCACTTTCTATGATTTGAACTTCTCCTGCGAGTCCAGTTTTAGATTCCGATGCTTCACTTCAGGTTTGCTGTATCCCTTGAACCTTCTTATTGACGATGAAACACAGAAATTGCATCGGAATTAAAATCAAAAGGCACAATGCCGACTTAAGTACAAGAGGACTGACACTCAAACTTTCTATGATTTGAACCTCTCCTGTGGGACCAGTTTTCGATTCCGATGCTTCACATCAGGTTTACTGTATCCCTTGGACCTTCTTATTCACGATGAAACACAAAAATTGCACCCGAATTTAATACAAATGGCACAATGCCGACTTAAGTACAAGAGGACTGACACTCTCACTTTCTATGATTTGAACCTCTCCTATTAGTCCAGTTTTAGATTCTGATGCTTCACTTCAGGTTTACTGTATCCCTTGGACCTTCTTATTGACGATGAAACACAGAAATCGCATCGGAATTAAATTCAAAACGCACAAAGCCGACTTAAGTAAAAGAGGACTGACCCTCTCACTTTCTATGATTTTAACCTCTCCTGTGAGTCCAGTTTTAACTTCTGATGCTTCACTTCAGGTTTACTGTCTCCCTTGGACCTTCTTATTGACGAAAAGACACAGAAATTGCATCCGTATTTAATACAAATGGCACAATACCGACTTAAGTACAAGAGGAGTGACACTCTAACTTTCTATGATTTGAACCTCTCCTGTGAGTCCAGTTTTAGTTTCCGATTTTTCACTTCAGGTTTACTGTATCCGTTGGACCTTCTTATTGACTATAAATCACAGGAATTGCATCCGAATTTTATACAAATGGCACAATGCCGACTTAAGTACAAGAGGTCTGACACTCTCACTTTCTATGATTTGAACCTCTCCTGTGAGTCCAGTTTTAGATTCCGATGCTATACTTCAGGTTTACTGTATCCTTGGACGTTCTTGTTGACGATGAAACACAGAAATTGCATCCGAATTTAATACAAAAGGCACAATGGCGACTTAAGTACAAGAGGACTGAGACTCTCACTTTCAATGATTTGAACCTCTCCTGTGAGTCCAGTTTCAGATTCCGATGCTTCACTTCAGGTTTACTGTATTCCTTGTACCTTCTTATTGACGATGAAACACAGGGTTTGCATCCGAATCTAATACAAAAGGCACAATGCCGACTTAAGTGCAAGAGGACTGACACTCCCACTTTCTATGATTTGACCCTCTCCTGTCAGTCAAGTTTTAGATTCCGATGCTTCACTTCAGGTTTACAGTATCCCATGGACCTTCTTATTGACGTTGAAACACAGAAATTGCATCGGAATTAAATTCAAAATGCACAATGCTGCTTAAGTGAAAGTGGATTGACACTCTCACTTTCTATGATTTGAACCTCTCCTGTGAGTCCAGATTTAGATTCCAATGCTTAACTTCAGGTTTACTGTATCCCTTGGACCTTCTTATTGACGATGAAACACAGAAATTGCATCGGAATTAAATTCAAAAATCACAATGACGTCTTAAGTACAAGAGGACTGACACACTAAATTTCTATGATTTGAACCTCTCCCGTGAGTCCGGTTTTAGATTCCGATGCTTCACTTCAGGTTTACCGTATCCCTTGGACCTTCTTATTGACGATGAAACACAGAAATTGCATCCCGATTTAAAACAAAAGGCACAATACCGACTTAAGTACAAGAGGAGTGACACTATATCTATGATTTGAATCTCTCCTGTGAGTCCAGTTTTTGATTCCGATGCTTCACTTCAGGTTTACTGTATCCCTTGGACCTTCTTATTGACGATGAAACACAGAAATTGCATCGGAATTAAATTCAAAAGCCACAATGCCGACTTAAGTAAAAAAGGACTGACACTCTCACTCTCTATGATTTGAACCTCTCCTGTGAGTCTAGTTTTAGATTCCGATGCTTCACTTCAGGTTTACTGTATCCCTTGGACTTTCTTATTGAAGATGAAACACAGAAATTGCATCTGAATTCAATACAAATGGCACAATGCCGACTTAAGTACAAGAGGACTGACACTCTCACTTTCTATGATTTGAACCTCTCCTGTGAGTCCAGTTTTAGATTCCGATGCTTCACTTCAGGTTTACTGTATCCCTTGGACCTTCTTATTGACGATGAAACACAGAAATTGCATCCGAATTTAATACAAATGGCCCAATGCCGACTTAAGTACAAGAGGACCGACACTCTCACTTTCTATGATTTGAACATCTCCTGCGAGTCTAGTTTTAGATTCCGATGCTTCACTTCAGGTGTGCTGTATCCCTTGAACCTTCTTATTGACGATGAAACACAGAAATTGCATCGGAATTAAATTCAAAAGGCACAATGCCGACTTAAGTACAAGAGGAGTGACACTCAAACTTTCTATGATTTGAACCTCTCCTGTGGGTCCAGTTTTCGATTCCGATGCTTCACATCAGGTTTACTGTATCCCTTGGACCTTCTTATTGACGATGAAACACAGAAATTGCACCCGAATTTAATACAAATGGCACAATGCCGACTTAAGTACAAGATGACTGACACTCTCACTTTCTACGATTTGAACCTCTCCTGTTAGTCCAGTTTTTGATTCTGATGCTTCACTTCAGGTTTACTGTATCCCTTGGACCTTCTTATTGACGATGAAACACAGAAATTGCATCGGAATTAAATTCAAAACGCACAAACCCGACTTAAGTAAAAGAGGACTGACCCTCTCACTTTCTATGATTTTAACCTCTCCTGTGAGTCCAGTTTTAACTTCTGATGCTTCACTTCAGGTTTACTGTCTCCCTTGGACCTTCTTATTGACGAAGAATCACAGAAATTGCATCCGATTTTAATACAAAAGTCACAATGCCGACGTAAGTACAAGAGGACTGATACTCTAACTTTCTATGATTTGAACCTCTCCTGTGAGTCCAGTTTTAGATTCCGATGCTTCACTTCAGGTTTACTGCATCCCTTGGACCTTCTTATTGACGAGGAAACACAGAAATTGCATCGGAATTAAATTCAAAACGCACAAACCCGACTTAAGTAAAAGAGGACTGACCCTCTCACTTTCTGTGATTTTAACCTCTCCTGTGAGTTAAGTTTTAACTTCTGATGCTTCACTTCAGGATTACTGTCTCCCTTGGACCTTCTTATTGACGAAGAATCACAGAAATTGCATCCGAATTTAATACAAAAGGCACAATACCGACTTAAGTACAAGAGGAGAGACACTCTAACTCTCTATGATTTGAACCTCCCCTGTGAGTCCAGTTTTAGATTCTGATGCTTCACTTCAGGTTTACTGTATCCCTTGGATCTTCGTATTGACGAAGAATCACAGAAATTGCATCCGATTTTAATACAAAAGTCACAATGCCGACTTAAGTAGATGAGGACAGACACGCTCACTTTCTATGATTGGAACCTCTCCTGTGAGTCCAGTTTTAGA
The DNA here is from genome assembly GCF_021461395.2 of Schistocerca americana. Lineage (NCBI taxonomy): Eukaryota > Metazoa > Arthropoda > Insecta > Orthoptera > Acrididae > Schistocerca > Schistocerca americana. The sequence continues at coordinate 3,219,264 of NW_025725994.1, read as the reverse complement.
TTCCGTTGCTTCACTTTAGTTTTACTGTATCCCTTGGACCTTCTTATTGAAGATGAAACACAGAAAGTGCATCCGAATTTAATACAAATGGCACAATGCCGACTTAAGTACAAGAGGACTGACACTCTCATTTTCTATGATTTGAACGTCTCCTGTCAGTCCATTTTTAGATTGCGATGCTTCACTTCAGGTTTACTGTATCCCTTGGACCTTCTTATTGACGACGAAACACAGAAATTGCATCCGAATTTAATACAAATGGCACAATGCCGACTTAAGTACAAGAGGACTGACACTCTCACTTTCTATGATTTGAACCTCTCCTGTGAGTCCGGTTTTAGATTCCGATGCTTCACTTCAGGTTTACTGTATATATTGCACCTTTTTATTGATGATGAAACATAGAAATTGCATCGGAAGTTAATACAAAAGGCACAATGATGACTTAAGTAAAAGAGGAGTGACACTCAAACTTTCTATGATTTGAACCTCTCCTGTCAGACCAGTTTTAGATTCCGATGCTTCACTTCAGGTTTATTGTATCCCTTGGACCTTCTTATTGACGATGAAACACAGAAATTGCATCGGAATTAAATTCAAAAATCACAATGCCGACTTAAGTACAAGAGGACTGACACTCAAACTTTCTATGATTTGAACCTGTCCTGTGAGTCCAGTTTTAGATTCCGATGCTTCACTTCAGGTTTACTGTATCCCTTGGACCTTCTTATTGACGATGAAACACAGATATTGCATCCGAATTCAATACAAAGGCACAATGGCGACTTAAGTACAAGAGGACTGACACTCTCCCTTTCTATGATTTGAACCTCTCCTGTGAGTCCACTTTTACATTCCGATGCTTATCTTCATGCTTCTGTTTCCCTTGGACCTTCTTATTGACGATGAAACATAGAAATTGCATTCGAATTTAATACAAATGACACAATGCCGACATAAGTAAAAGAGGACTGACACTCTCACTTTCTATGATTTGAACCTCTCCTGCGAGACCAGTTTTAGATTCCGATGCTTCACGCCAGGTTTGCTGTATCCCGTGGACCTTCTTATTGACGATGAAACACAGAAATTGCATCGGAATTAAATTCAAAAGGCACAATGCCGACTTAAGTAAAAGAGGACTGACACTCTCACTTTCATTGATTTAAATCTCTCCTGTGAGTCCAGTTTTAGATTCCGATGCGTCGCTTAAGGTTTACTGTATCCCTTGGACCTTCTTATTGACGACGAAACACAGAAATTGCATCCGAATTTAATACAAAAGGCAGAATACCGACTTAAGTACAAGAGGAGTGACACCTTATCTATGATTTGAATCTCTCCTGTGAGTCCAGTTTTAGATTCCGATGCTTCACTTCAGGTTTACTGTATCCCTTGGACCTTCTTATTGACGATGAAACACAGAAATTGCATCCGAATTTAATACAAATGGAACAATGCCGACTTAAGTACAAGAGGACTGACACTCAAACTTTCTATGATTTGAACCTCTCCTGTGATTCCAGTTTTAGATTCCGATGCTTCACTTCAGGATTACTGTATCTCTTGGACCTTCTTATTGACGATGAAACACAGAGTTTGCATCCGAATTTAATACAAAAGGAACAATTCCGACTTAAGTACAAGAGGACAAACACTCTAACTTTCTATGATTTCAACCTCTCCTGTGAGTCCAGTATTAGATTCCAATGCTATACTTCTGGTTTACTGTTTCCCTTGGACCTTCTTATTGACGATGAAACACAGAAATAGCACCCGAATTTAATACAAACGGCACAATGGCGACTAAAGTACAAGAGGACTGACACTTTCACTTTGTATGATTTGAACCTCTCCTGTGAGCCCAGTTTTAGATACCGGTGCTTGACTTCAGGTTTACTGTATACCTTGCACCTTCTTATTGACGATGAAACACAGAAGTTGCATCGGAATTAAATTCAAAAGGCACCACGCCGACTTAAGTACAAGAGGACTGACTCTCTAACTTTCTATATTTTGAACCTCTCCTGTGAGTCCAGTTTTAGATTCCGATGCTTCACTTCACGTTTACTGTATCCCTTGGACCTTCTTTTTGACGATGAAACACAGAGTTTGCATCCGAATTTAATACAAAAGGCACAATGCCGACTTACGTGCAAGAGGACTGACACTCTCACTTTCTATGATTTGAACCGCTCCTGTGAGTCTAGTTTTAGATTCCGATGCTTCACTTCAGGTTTACTGTATCCCTTGGACCTTCTTATTGAAGAAACACAGAAATTCCATCCGAATTTAATACAAATGGCACAATGCCGACTTAAGTACAAGAGGACTGACACTCTCACTTTCTATGATTTCAACCTCTCCTGTGAGTCCAGTTATAGATTCCGATGCTTCACTTCAGGTTTACTGCATCCCTTGGACCTTCTTATTGCCGATGAAACACCGAAATTGCATCCGAATTTAATACAAATGGCACAATGCCGACTTAAGTACAAGAGGACTGACATTCTTACATTCTATGATTCGAACCCATCCTGTGAGGTCAGTTTTAGATTCGGATGCTTCACTTCAGGTTAACTGTATCCCTTGGACCTTCTTATTGACGAAAAAACACAGATATTGCATCCGTATTTAATACAAGTGGCACAATAGCGACTTAAGTACAAGAGGAGTGACACTCTTACTTTCTATGATTTAAACCTCTCCTGTGAGTCCAGTTTTAGATTCCGATGTTTCACTTCAGGTTTACTGTATCCCTTGGACCTTCTTATGGACTATGAATCACAGGAATTGCATCCGAATTTAATACAAATGGCACAATGCCGACTTAGGTACAAGAGGACTGACACTCTCACTTTCTATGATTTGAACCTCTCCTGTGAGTCCAGTTTTAGAATCCGATTCTTCACTTCAGGTTTACTGTATCCCTTGGACCTTCTTATTGACGATGAAACACAGAAATTGCATCCGAATTTAATACAAAAGACACAATACCGACTTAAGTACGAGAGGACTGACACTCTAACTATCTATGATTTGAATCTCTCCTGTGAGTCCAGTTTTAGGTTCCGATGCTTCACTTCAGGTTTGCTGTATCCCTTGGACCTTCTTATTGACGATGAAACACAGAAATTGCAACCGAATTTAATACAAATGGCACAATGGCGACTTAAGTACAACAGGACTGACACTCTAACTATCTATGATTTGAATCTCTCCTGTGAGCCCAATTTTAGGTTCCGATGCTTCACTTCAGGTTTACTGTATCCCTTGGACCTTCTTATTGACGATGAAACACAGAAGTTGCATCGGAATTAAATTCAAAAGGCACCACGCCGACATAAGTACAAGAGGACTGACACTCTAACTTTCTATGACTTGAACCTCTCCTGTGAGTCCAGTGTTCGATTCCGATGCTTCACTTCAGGTTTACTGTATCCCTTGGACCTTTTTATTGACGATGAAACACTGAAATAGCATCCGAATTTAATCCAAAAGGCAAAATACCGACTTAAGTACAAGAGGAGTGACAATCTAACTTTCTATGATTGGAACCTCTCCTGTGAGTCCAGTTTTAGATTCCGATGCTTTACTTCAGGTTTACTGTATCCCTTGGACCTTCTTATTGACGATGAAACACAGAAATTGCATCCGAATTTAATACAAAAGGCACAATGGCGACTTAAGTACAAGAGGACTGACACTCTCACTTTCTATGATTTGATCCTCTCCTGTGAGTCCAGTTTTAGATTCCGATCCTTCACTTCAGATATACTGTATACCTTGCACCTTCTTATTGACGATGAAACACAGAAGTTGCATGGGAATTAAATTCAAAAGGCACCACGCCGACTTAAGTACAAGAAGACTGACACTCTAACTTTCTATGGTTTGAACCTCTCCTGTGAGTCCAGTTTTAGATTCCGATGCTTCACTTCAGGTTTACTGTATCCCTTGGACCTTCTTATTGACGATGAAACACATGGTTTGCATCCGAATTTAAAACAAAAGGCACAATGCCGACTTAAGTGCAAGAGGACTGACACTCTCACTTTCTATGATTTGAACCTCTCCTATCATTCTAGTTTTAGATTCCGATGCTTCTCTTCAGGTTTACTGTATCACTTGGACATTCTTATTGAAGATGAAACTCAGAAATTGCATCCGAATTTAATACAAATAGCACAAAGCCGACTTAAGTACAAGAGGACTGACACTCTCACTTTCTATGATTTGAACCTCTCCTGCGAGTCCAATTTTAGATTCCGATGCTTCACTTCAGGTTTACTGTATCCCTTGGACCTTCTTATTGACGATGAAACACAAGGTTTGCATCCGAATTTAAAACAAAAGGCACAATGCCGACTTAAGTGCAAGAGGACTGACACTCTAACTTTCTATGATTTGAACCTCTCCTATCATTCTAGTTTTAGATTCCGATGCTTCTCTTCAGGTTTATTGTATCCCTTGGACATTCTTATTGAAGATGAAACTCAGAAATTGCATCCGAATTTAATACAAATAGCACAATGCCGACTTAAGTACAAGAGGACTGACACTCTCACTTTCTATGATTTGCACCTCTCCTGCGAGTCCAGTTTTAGATTCCGATGCTTCACTTCAGGTTTACTGTATCCCTTGGACCTTCTTATTGACGATGAAACACAGAAATTGCATCCGAATTTAATACAAATGGCACAATGCCGACTTAAGTACAAGAGGAGTGACACTCTCACTTTCTATGATTCGAACCTCTCCTGTGAGGTCAGTATTAGATTCGGATGCTTCACTTCAGGTTTACTGTATCCCTTGGATCTTCTTATTGGCGAAAAAACACAGAAATTGCATCCATATTTAATACAAATATTACAAGAACGACTTAAGTACAAGAGGAGTGACACTCGAACTTTCTATGATTTGAACCTCTCCTTTGAGTCCAGTTTTAGATTCCGATGCTTCACTTCAGGTTTACTGTATCCCTTGGACCTTCTTATTGAGGATGAAACACAGAAATTGCAACCGAATTTAATACAAATGGCACAATGCCGACTTAAGTGCAAGAGGACCGACACTCTCACTTTCTATGATTTGAACCTCTCCTGCGAGTCCAGTTTTAGATTCCGATGCTTCACCTCAGGTTTGCTGTATCCCTTGGACCTTCTTATTGACGATGAAACACAGAAATTGCATCGGAATTAAATTCAAAAGGCACAATGCCGACTTAAGTACAAGAGGACCGACACTCAAACTTTCTATGATTTGAACCTCTCCTGTGAGTCCAGTTTTAGATTCTGATGCTTCACTTCAGGTTTACTGCATTCCTTGGTCCTTCTTATTGACGATGAAACACAGAAATTGCATCCGAATTTAATACAAAAGGCACAATGCCAACATAAGAAGAAGAGGACTGACACTCTCACTTTCTATGATTTGAACCTCTCCTGTGAGTCCAGTTATAGATTCTGATGCTTCACTTCAGGTTTGCTGTATACTTTGCACCTTCTTATTGACGATGAAACACAGAAATTGCATCCGAATTTAATACAAACGGCACAATGACGACATAAGTACAAGAGGACTGACACTCTCACTTCCTATGATTTGAACCTCTACTGTGAGTCTAGTTTTAGATTCCGATGCTTCACTTCAGGTTTACTGTATCCCTTGGTTCTTCTTATTGACGATGAAACACAGAGTTTGCGTCCGAATTCAATACAAAAGGCACAATGCCGACTTATGTACAAGAGGACTGACACTCTAAGTTTCTATGATTTGAACCTCTCCTGTGAGTCCAGTTTTAGATTCCGATGCTTTACTTCAGGTTTACTGTATACCTTGCACCTTCTTATTGACGATGAAACACAGAAATGGCATCCGAATTTAATACAAAAGTCCCAATGCCGACTTAAGTACAAGAGGACTGACACTCTCACTTTCTATGATTTGAAACTCTACTGTGAGTTCAGTTTAGAATCCGATGCTTCACTTCAGGTTTACTGTACCTTTTGGACCTTCTTATTGACGATGAAACACAGAAATTGCATTCGAATTTAATACAAAACGCACAATGCCGACATAAGTACAAGAGGACTGACACTCTCACTTTCTATGGTTTGACCTTTCTTGTGAGTCCAGTTTTAGATTCCGATGCTTCACTTCAGGTTTACTGTATACCTTGCACCTTCTTATTGACGATGAAACACAAAAATTGCATACGAATTCAATACAAAAGGCACAATGCCGACTTAAGTACACGAGGACTGACACTCTCACTTTCTATGATTTGAACCTCTCCTTTGAGTCCAGTTTTAGATTCCGATGCTTCACTTCAGGTTTACTGTATCCCTTGGACCTTCTTATTGACGATGAAACACAGAAATTGCATCCGGAATTAATACAAATATCACAATGCCGACTTAAGTACAAGAGGACAGACACTCTTACTTTCTATGATTTGAACCTCTCCTGTGAGTCCAGTTTTAGATTCCGATGCTTCACCTCAGGTTTACTGTGTCCCTTGGGCCTTCTAATTGACGATGAAACAAAGAAATTGAATCGCAATTAAATTGAAATGGCACAATGCCGACTTAAGTGAAAGAAGACTGACACTCTCACTTTCTATAATTTGAACATCTCCTTTGAGTCCAGTTTTAGAATCCAATGCTTCACTACAGGTTTACAGTATACCTTCCACCCTCTCATTGACGATGAAACACAGAAATTGCATCGGAATTAAATTCAAAAGGCACAATGCCGACTTAATTACAAGATGACTGACACTCTCACTTTCTATGATTTGAACCTCTTCTGTGAGGCCAGTTTTAGATTCCGATGCTTCACTTCAGGTTTACTGTATCCCTTGGACCTTCTTATTGACGATGAAACACAGAAATTGCATCCGAATTTAATACAAAATGCACAATGCCGTCTTAAGTAAAAGAGGACTGACACTCTAATATTCTATGTTTTGAACCTCTCCTGTGAGTCCAGTTTTAGATTCCGATGCTCCACATTAGGTTTACTGTATCCCGTGGACCTTCTTATTGACGATGAAACACAAAAATTGCTTCCGAATTTAATACAAAAGGCACAATACCGACTAAAGCACAAGCGGAGTGACAATCTAACTTTCTATGATTGGAACCTCTCCTGTGAGTCCAGTTTTAGATTCTGATGCCTCACTTCAGGTTTACTGTATCCCTTGGACCTCCTTATTGACGATGAAACACAGAAATTGCATTCGCATTTAATACAAATGGCACATTGCCGACTTAAGTACAAGAGCACTGACACTATTACTTTCTATGATTGAACCTCTCCTGTGAGTTCAGTTTTAGATTCCGATGCTTCACTTCAGGTTTACTGTATACCTTGCACCTTCTTATTGACGATGAAACACAGAAATTGCATCCGAATTTAATACAAATGGCACAAAGCCGACTTAAGTACAAGAGGACTGACACTCTCACTTTCTATGATTCGAACCTCTCCAGTGCCGTCAGATTTAGATTCCGATGCCTCACTTCAGGTTTACTGTATCCCTTCGACCTTCTTGTTGACGACAAAACACAGAAATCGCATCCGAATTTAACACAAATGGCACAATGCCGTCTTAAGTAAAAGAGGACTGACACTCTAACATTCCATGATTTGAACCTCTCCTGCGAGTCCAGTTTTAGATTCCGATGCTTCACTGAAGGTTTGCTGTATCCCTTGGACCTTCTTATTGCCGATGAAACACAGAAATTGCATCCGAATTTAATACAAAACGCACAATGCCGACATAAGTACAATAGGACTGACACTCTCACTTTCTATGGTTTGACCTTTCTTGTGAGTCCAGTTTTGGATTCCGATGCTTCACTTCAGGGTTACTGTATACCTTGCACGTTCTTATTGACGATGAAACACAGGAATTTCATACTAATTCAATACAACATTCACAATGCCGACTTAAGTACAAGTGGACTGACATTCCCACTTTCTATGATTTGAACCTCTCCTGTGAGTCCAGTTTTAGATTCCGATGCTTCACTTCAGGTTTACTGTATCCCTTGGACCTTCTTATTGACGACGAAACAAAGAAATTGCATCCGAATTTAATACAAATTGCACAATGCCGACTTAAGTACAAGAGGAGTGACACTCTCACTTTCTATGATTTGAACGTCTCCTGTGAGGCCAGTTTTAGATTCCGATGCTTCACTTCAGGTTTACTGTATCCCTTGGACCTTCTTATTGACGATGAAACACAGAAATTGCATCCGAAGTTAATACAATATCCACAATGCCGTCGTAAGTAAAAGAGGAACGACACTGTAATATTCTATGTTTTAAACCTCTCCTGTGAGTCCAGTTTTAGATTCCGATGCTTCACATAAGGTTTACTGTATCCCTTGGACCTTCGTATTGAAGAAACACAGAAATTGCATCCGAATTTAATACAAATGGCACAATGCCGACTTAAGTACAAGAGGACTGACACTCTCACTTTCTATGATTTCAACCTCTCCTGTGAGTCCAGTTATAGATTCTGATGCTTCACTTCAGGTTTACTGCATCCCTTGGACCTTCTTATTGACGATGAAACACCGAAATTGCATCCGAATTTAATACAAATGGCACAATGCCGACTTATGTGCAAGAGGACTGACATTCTTACTTTCTATGATTCGAACCCATCCTGTGAGGTCAGTTTTAGATTCGGATGCTTCACTTCAGGTTAACTGTATCCCTTGGACCTTCTTATTGACGAAAAAACACAGAAATTGCATCCGTATTTAATACAAGTGGCACAATAGCGACTTAAGTACAAGAGGAGTGACACTCTTACTTTCTATGATTTAAACCTCTCCAGTGAGTCCAGTTTTAGATTCCGATGTTTCACTTCAGGTTTACTGTATCCCTTGGACCTTCTTATTGACTATGAATCACAGGAATTGCATCCGAATTTAATACAAATGGCACAATGCCGACTTAGGTACAAGAGGACTGACACTCTCACTTTCTATGATTTGAACCTCTCCTGTGAGTCCAGTTTTAGAATCCGATTCTTCACTTCAGGTTTACTGTATCCCTTGGACCTTCTTATTGACGATGAAACACAGAAATTGCATCCGAATTTAATACAAAAGACACAATACCGACTTAAGTACGAGAGGACTGACACTCTAACTATCTATGATTTGAATCTCTCCTGTGAGTCCAGTTTTAGGTTCCGATGCTTGACTTCAGGTTTGCAGTATCCCTTGGACCTTCTTATTGACGATGAAACACAGAAATTGCAACCGAATTTAATACAAATGGCACAATGGCGACTTAAGTACAACAGGACTGACACTCTAACTATCTATGATTTGAATCTCTCCTGTGAGCCCAATTTTAGGTTCCGATGCTTCACTTCAGGTTTACTGTATCCCTTGGACCTTCTTATTGACGATGAAACACAGAGGTTGCATCGGAATTAAATTCAAAAGGCACCACGCCGACATAAGTACAAGAGGACTGACACTCTAACTTTCTATGACTCGAACCTCTCCTGTGAGTCCAGTGTTCGATTCCGATGCTTCACTTCAGGTTTACTGTATCCCTTGGACCTTTTTATTGACGATGAAACACAGAAATTGCATCCGAATTTAATCCAAAAGGCACAATACCGACTTAAGTACAAGAGGAGTGACAATCTAACTTTCTATGATTGGAACCTCTCCTGTGAGTCCAGTTTTAGATTCCGATGCTTTACTTCAGGTTTACTGTATCCCTTGGACCTTCTTATTGACGATGAAACACAGAAATTGCATCCGAATTTAATACAAAAGGCACAATGGCGACTTAAGTACAAGAGGACTGACACTCTCACTTTCTATGATTTGATCCTCTCCTGTGAGACCAGTTTTAGATTCCGATGCTTCACTTCAGATATACTGTATACCTTGCACCTTCTTATTGACGATGAAACACAGAAGTTGCATGGGAATTAAATTCAAAAGGCACCACGCCGACTTAAGTACAAGAAGACTGACACTCTAACTTTCTATGATTTGAACCTCTCCTGTGAGTCCAGTTTTAGATTCCGATGCTTCACTTCAGGTTTACTGTATCCCTTGGACCTTCTTATTGACGATGAAACACATGGTTTGCATCCGAATTTAAAACAAAGGGCACAACGCCGACTTAAGTGCAAGAGGACTGACACTCTCACTTTCTATGATTTGAACCTCTCCTATCATTCTAGTTTTAGATTCCGATGCTTCTCTTCAGGTTTACTGTATCACTTGGACATTGTTATTGAAGATGAAACTCAGAAATTGCATCCGAATTTAATACAAATAGCACCAAGCCGACTTAAGTACAAGAGGACTGACACTCTCACTTTCTATGATTTGAACCTCTCCTGCGAGTCTAATTTTAGATTCCGATGCTTCACTTCAGGTTTACTGTATCCCTTGGACCTTCTTATTGACGATGAAACACAAGGTTTGCATCCGAATTTAAAACAAAAGGCACAATGCCGACTTAAGTGCAAGAGGACTGACACTCTAACTTTCTATGATTTGAACCTCTCCTATCATTCTAGTTTTAGATTCCGATGCTTCTCTTCAGGTTTACTGTATCCCTTGGACATTCTTATTGAAGATGAAACTCAGAAATTGCATCCGAATTTAATACAAATAGCACAATGCCGACTTAAGTACAAGAGGACTGACACTCTCACTTTCTATGATTTGCACCTCTCCTGCGAGTCCAGTTTTAGATTCCGATGCTTCACTTCAGGTTTACTGTATCCCTTGGACCTTCTTATTGACGATGAAACACAGAAATTGCATCCGAATTTAATACAAATGGCACAATGCCGACTTAAGTACAAGAGGAGTGACACTCTCACTTTCTATGATTCGAACCTCTGTTGTGAGGTCAGTATTAGATTCGGATGCTTCACTTCAGGTTTACTGTATCCCTTGGACCTTCTTATTGGCGAAAAAACACAGAAATTGCATCCATATTTTATACAAATATTACAATAACGACTTAAGTACAAGAGGAGTGACACTCGAACTTTCTATGATTTGAACCTCTCCTTTGAGTCCAGTTTTAGATTCCGATGCTTCACTTCAGGTTTACTGTATCCCTTGGAGCTTCTTATTGAGGATGAAACACAGAAATTGCAACCGAATTTAATACAAATGGCACAATGCCGACTTAAGTACAAGAGGACCGACACTCTCACTTTCTATGATTTGAACCTCTCCTGCGAGTCCAGTTTTAGATTCCGATGCTTCACTTCAGGTTTGCTGTATCCCTTGGACCTTCTTATTGACGATGAAACACAGAAATTGCATCGGAATTAAATTCAAAAGGCACAATGCCGACTTAAGTACAAGAGGACGGACACTCAAACTTTCTATGATTTGAACCTCTCTTGTGAGTCCAGTTTTCGATTCCGATGCTTTACTTCAAGTTTACTGTATCCCTAGGACCTTCTTATTGACGATGAAACATAGAGTTTGCATCCGAATTTATTACAATAGGCACAATGCCGACTTAAGTACAAGAGGACTACCACTCTAGATTTCTATGATTTGAACCTCTCCTGTGAGTCCACTTTTAGATTCCGATGCTTCACTTCAGGTTTACTGTATCCCTTGGACCTTTTTATTGACGATGAAACACAGAAATTGCATCCGAATTTAATACAAAAGGCACAATACCGACTTAAGTACAAGAGGAGTGACACTCTAACTCTCTATGATTTGAACCTCTCCTGTGAGTCCAGTTTTAGATTCTGATGCTTCACTTCAGGTTTACTGCATTCCTTGGTCCTTCTTATTGACGATGAAACACAGAAATTGCATCCGAATTTAATACAAAAGGCACAATGCCAACTGAAGAACAAGAGGACTGACACTCTCACTTTCTATGATTTGAACCTCTCCTGTGAGTCCAGTTTTAGATTCCGATGCTTCACTTCAGGTTTGCTGTATACCTTGCACCTTCTTATTGACGATGAAACACAGAAATTGCATCCGAATTTAATACAAACGGCACAATGCCGACTTAAGTACAAGAGGACTGACACTCTCACTTCCTATGATTTGAACCTCAACTGTGAGTCTAGTTTTAGATTCCGATGCTTTACTTCAGGTTTACTGTATCCCTTGGTTCTTCTTATTGACGATGAAACAAAAAGTTTGCGTCCGAATTCAATACAAAAGGCACAATGCCGACTTATGTACAAGAGGACTGACACTCTAAGTTTCTATGATTTGAACCTCTCCTGTGAGTCCAGTTTTAGATTCCGATGCTTTACTTCAGGTTTACTGTATACCTTGCACCTTCTTATTGACGATGAAACACAGAAATGGCATCCGAATTTAATACAAAAGTCCCAATGCCGACTTAAGTACAAGAGGACTGACACTCGCACCTTCTATGATTTGAACCTCTCCTTTGAGTCCAGTTTTAGATTCCGATGCTTCACTTCAGGTTTACTGTATCCCTTGGACCTTCTTATTGACGATGAAACACAGAAATTGCATCCGGAATTAATACAAATATCACAATGCCGACTTAAGTACAAGAGGACAGACACTCTTACTTTCTATGATTTGAACCTCTATTGTGAGTCCAGTTTTAGATTCCGATGCTTCACCTCAGGTTTACTGTGTCCCTTGGGCCTTCTAATTGACGATGAAACACAGAAATTGAATCGCAATTAAATTGAAATGGCACAATGCCGACTTAAGTGAAAGAAGACTGACACTCTCACTTTCTATAATTTGAACATCTCCTTTGAGTCCAGTTTTAGAATCCAATGCTTCACTACAGGTTTACAGTATACCTTCCACCCTCTCATTGACGATGAAACACAGAAATAGCATCGGAATTAAATTCAAAAGGCACAATGCCGACTTAATTACAAGATGACTGACACTCTCACTTTCTATGATTTGAACCTCTTCTGTGAGGCCAGTTTTAGATTCCGATGCTTCACTTCAGGTTTACTGTATCCCTTGGACCTTCTTATTGACGATGAAACACAGAAATTGCATCCGAATTTAATACAAAATGCACAATGCCGTCTTAAGTAAGAGAGGACTGACACTCTAATATTCTATGTTTTGAACCTCTCCTGTGAGTCCAGTTTTAGATTCCGATGCCTCACTTCAGGTTTACTGTATCCCTTGGACCTCCTTATTGACGATGAAACACAGAAATTGCATTCGCATTTATTACAAATGGCACATTGCCGACTTAAGTACAAGAGCACTGACACTATTACTTTCTATGATTGAACCTCTCCTGTGAGTTCAGTTTTAGATTCCGATGCTTCACTTCAGGTTTACTGTATCCCTTGGACCTTCTTATTGACGATGAAACACAGAAATTGCATCCGAAGTTAATACAATATCCACAATGCCGTCGTAAGTAGAAGAGGAACGACACTGTAATATTCTATGTTTTAAACCTCTCCTGTGAGTCCAGTTTTGGATTCCGATGCTTCACATAAGGTTTACTGTATCCCGTGGACCTTCTTATTGACGATGAAACACAGAAATAGCACCCGAATTTAATACAAAAGGCACAATGGCGACTTAAGTACAAGAGGACTGACACGCTCACTTTCTATGATTTGTACCTCTCCTGTGAGTCCAGTTTTAGATTCCGATGCTTCACTTCAGGTTAACTGTATACCTTGGACCTTCTTATTGACGATGAAACACAGAAGTTGCATCGGAATTAAATTCAAAAGGCACCACGCCGACTCAAGTACAAGAGGACTGACACTTTAACTTTCAATGATTCGAACCTCTCCTGTGAGTTCAGTTTTAGATTCCGATGCTTCACTTCAGGTTTACTGTATCCCTTGGACCTTTTTATTGACGATGAAACACAGAAATTGCATCCGAATTTAATACAAAAGGCACAATACCGACCTAAGTACAAGAGGAGTGACACTCTAACTCTCTATGATTTGAACCTCTCCTGTGAGTCCAGTTTTAGATTCTGATGCTTCACTTCAGGTTTACTACATTCCTTGGACATTCTTATTGACGATGAAACACAGAAATTGCATCCGAATGTAATACAAACGGCACAATGCCCACTTAAGTACAAGAGGACTGTCACTCTCACTTCCTATGATTTGAACCTGTACTGTGAGTCTAGTTTTAGATTCCGATGCTTCACTTCAGGTTTACTGTATCCCTTGGTTCTTCTTATTGACGATGAAACACAGACTTTGCATCCGAATTTAATACAAAAGGCACAATGCCGACTTAACTACAAGAGGACTGACACTCTAAGTTTCTATGATTTGCACCTCTCCTGTGAGTCCAGTTTTAGATTCCGATGCTTCACTTCAGGTTTACTGTATACCTTGCACCTTCTTATTGACGATGAAACACAGAAATTGCATCCGAATTTAATACAAAAGGCCCAATGCCGACTTAAGTACAAGAGGACTGACACTCTCACTTTCTATGATTTGAACCTCTACTGTGAGTTCAGTTTAGAATCCGATGCTTCACTTCAGGTTTACTGTATCCCTTGGACCTTCTTATTGACGATGAAACACAGAAATTGCATCCGAATTTAATACAAAACGCACAATGCCGACATAAGTACAAGAGGACTGAGACTCTCACTTTCTATGGTTTGACCTTTCTTGTCAGTCCAGTTTTAGTTTCCGATGCTTCACTTCAGGTTTACTGTATCCCTTGGACCTTCATATTGACGATGAAACATAGATATTGCATCCGAATTTAATACAAATGGCACAATGCCGACTTAAGTACAAGAGGACTGACACTCTAATTCTCTATGATTTGAACCTCTCCTGTGAGTTCCGTTTTAGATTCCGATGCTTCACTTCAGGTTTACTGTATCCCTTGGACCTTCTTATTGACGATGAAACACAGAAATTGCATCTGAATTTAATACAAAACGCACAATGCCGACTCAAGTACAAGAGGACTGACACTCTCACATTCTATGAGTTGAACCTCTCCTGTGAGTCCAGTTTTAGATTCCGATGCTTCACTTCAGGTTTACTGTATTCCTTGGACCTTCTTATTGACGATGAAA
Source organism: Schistocerca americana (assembly GCF_021461395.2). Lineage (NCBI taxonomy): Eukaryota > Metazoa > Arthropoda > Insecta > Orthoptera > Acrididae > Schistocerca > Schistocerca americana. The sequence continues at coordinate 3,204,177 of NW_025725994.1, read as the reverse complement.
CACAGAAATTGCATCTGGAATTAATACAAATATCACAATGCCGACGTAAGTACAAGAGGACTGACACTCTCACTTTCTATGATTTGAACCTCTCCTGTGAGTCCAGTTTTAGATTCCGATGCTTCACTTCAGGTTTACTGTATACCTTGGACCTTCTTATTGACGATGAAACACAGAAGTTGCATCGGAATTAAATTCAAAAGGTACCACGCCGACTTAAGTACAAGAGGACTGACACTTTAACTTTCAATGATTTGAACCTCTCCTGTGAGTCCAGTTTTAGATTCCGATGCTTCACCTCAGGTTTACTGTGTCCCTTGGGCCTTCTAATTGACGATGAAACACAGAAATTGAATCGCAATTAAATTGAAAAGGCACAAGGCCGAATTAAGTGAAAGAAGACTGACACTCTCACTTTCTATAATTTGAACATCTCCTTTGAATCCAGTTTTAGATTCCGATGCTCCACTTCAGGTTTACAGTATACCTTCCACCCTCTTATTGAAGATGAAACACAGAAATTGCATCGGAATTAAATTCAAAAGGCACAATGCCGACTTAATTACAAGATGACTGACACTCTCACTTTCTATGATTTGAACCTCTCCTGTGAGGCCAGTTTTAGATTCCGATGCTTCACTTCAGGTTTACTGTATCCCTTGGACCTTCTTATTGACGAAGAAACAAAGAAAATACATCCGAATTTAATACAAAATGCACAATGCCGTCTTAAGTAAAAGAGGACTGACACTCTAATATTCCATGTTTTGAACCTTCCTGTGAGTCCAGTTTTAGATTCCGATGCTTCACATAAGGTTTACTGTATCCCGTGGACATTCTTATTGCCGATGAAACACAGAAATTGCATCCGAATTTAATACAAAATGCACAATACCGACTTAAGTACAAGTGGAGTGACACACTAACATTCTATGATTGGAACCTCTCCTGTGAGTCCAGTTTTAGATTCCGATGCCTCACTTCACGTTTACAGTATCCCTTGGACCTCCTTATTGACGATGAAACACAGAAATTGCAACCGAATTTAATACAAATGGCACAATGCCGACTTAAGTACAAGAGGACTGACACTCTCACTTTCTATGATTTGAACCCCTCCTGTGAGTCCAGTTTTAGATTCCGATGCTTCACTTCATGTTTACTGTATCCCTTGAGACCTACTTATCGGCGAGGAAACACAGAAATTGCATCCGCATTTAATACAAATGGCACATTGCCGACTTAAGTACAAGAGCACTGACACTCTCACTTTCTATGATTTGAACCTCTCCTGTGAGTTCAGTTTTAGATTCCGATGCTTCACTTCAGGTTTACTGTATACCTTGCACCTTCTTATTGACGATGAAACACAGAAATTGCATCCGAATTTAATACAAATGGCACAATGCCGATTTAAGTACAAGAGGACTGACACTCTCACTTTCTACGATTCGAACCTCTCCAGTGCGGTCAGATTTAGATTCCGATGCCTCACTTCAGGTTTACTGTATCCCTTGGACCTTCTTGTTGACGATAAAACACAGAAATCGCATCCGAATTTAATACAAATGGCACAATGCCGACTTAAGTAAAAGAGGACTGACACTCTAACATTCTATGATTTGAACCTCTCCTGCGAGTCCAGTTTTAGATTCCGATGCTTCACTGAAGGCTTACTGTATCCCTTGGACCTTCTTATTGCCGATGAAACACAGAAATTGCATCCGAATTTAATACAAAAGGCACATTACCGACTTAAGTACAAGAGGAGTGACACAATCTTTCTATGATTTGAATCTCTCCTGTGAGTCCAGTTTAAGATTCCGATGCTTCACTTCAGGTTTACTGTATCCCTGGGACCTTCTTATTGACGATGAAACACAGAAATTGCATCCGAATTTAATACAAAAATCACAATGGCCACTTTAGTACAAGAGGACCGACAATCTCACTTTCTATGATTTGAACATCTCTTGTGAGTCCAGATTTAGATTCCGATGCTTCACTTCAGGTTTACTGTATCCCTTGGACCTTCTTATTGACGATGAAACACAGAAATTGCTTCCGAAATTAATACAAATGTCACAATGGTGACTTAAGTACAAGAGGACTGACACTCTCACTTTCAATGATTTGAACCTCTCCTGTGAGTCCAGTTTTAGATTCCGATGCTTCACCTCAGGTTTACTGTATCCCTTGGACCTTCTTATTGACGATGAAACACAGAAATTGCATCCGAATTTAATACAAATGGCACAATGCCGACTTAAGTACAAGAGGACTGACTCTCTCACTTTCTATGATTTGAATCTCTCCTGTGAGTCCAGTTTTAGGTTCCGATGCTTCACTTCAGGTTTACTGTATTCCTTGGACCTTCTTATTGACGATGAAACACAGAAATTGCATCCGAATTTAATACACAAGGCACAATGCTGACTTAAGTACAAGAGGACTGACACTCCCACTTTCTATGATTTGAACCTCTCCTGTGAGTCCTGTTTTACATTCCGATGCTTCACTTCAGGTTTACTGTATCCCTTGGACTTTCTAATTGACGATGAAACACAGAGTTTGAATCCGAATTTAATACAAAAGGTACAATGCCGACTTAAGTACAAGAGGACTGGCACTCTAACTTTCTATGATTTGCGCCTCTCCTGTGAGTCCAGTTTTAGATTCCGATGCTTCACTTCAGGTTTACTGTGTCCCTTGGACCTTCTTATTGACGATGAAACACAGAAATTGCATCCGATTTTAATACAAAAATCACAATGGCCACTTTAGTACAAGAGGACCGACAATCTCACATTCTATGATTTGAATATCTCCTGTGAGTCCAGTTTTAGATTCCGATGCTTCACTTCAGGTTTACTGTATCCCTTGGACCTTTGTATTGACGATTAAACACAGATATTGCATCGGAATTAAATTTAAAACGCAGAATGCCGACTTAATTAAAAGCGGACTGACACTCTCACTTTCTATGATTTGAACCTCTCCTGTGAGTCCAGTTTTAGATGCCGATGCTTCACTTCAGGTTTATTGTGTCCCTTGGACTTTCTTATTGACAATGAAACACAGAAATAGCATCGGAATTAAATTCAAAAGGCACAATGCCTACTTAAGTATTAGAGGACTGACACTCTAACTTTCTATGATTTGAACCTCTCCTGTGAGTCCAGTTTTAGATTCCGATGCTTTACTTGAGGTTTAGTGTATCCCTTGGACCTTCTTATTGACGATGAAACACAGAGTTTGCATCCGAATTTAATAGAAAAGGCACAATGCCGACTTAAGTACAAGAGGACTGACACTATAACTTCCTATGATTTGAACCTCTCCTGTGAGTCCAGTTTTAGATTCCGATGCCTTACTTCAGGTTTACTGTATCCCTTGGACCTTCTGATTGACGATGAAACACAGATATTGCATTCGAATTTAATACAAAAGGCACAATGCTGCCTTAAGTACAAGAGGACTGACACTCTCACTTTCTATGATTTGAACCTCTCCTGTGAGTCCAGTTTTAGATTCCGATGCTTCACTTCAGATTTACTGTATCCCTTGGACCTTCTAATTGACGATGAAACACAGAGTTTGCATCCGAATTTTATACAAAAGGTACAATGCCGACTTAAGTACAAGAGGACTGACAATCTAACTTTCTATGATTTGCACCTCTCGTGTGAGTCCAGTTTTAGATTCCGATACTTCACTTCAGGTTTACTGTATCCCTTGGACCTTCTTATTGACGATGAAACACAGAAATTGCATCCGAATTTAATACAAAAATCACAATGGCCACTTTAGTACAAGAGGACCGACAATCTCACGTTCTATGATTTGAACATCTCCTGTTAGTCCAGTTTTAGATTCCGATGCTTCACTTCAGGTTTACTGTATCCCTTGGACCTTCTTATTGACGATGAAACACAGAAATTGCATCCGAAATTAATACAAATGTCACAATGGTGACTTAAGTACAAGAGGACTGACACTCTCACTTTCTATAATTTGAACCTCTCCTGTGAGTCCAGTTTTAGATTCCGATGCTTCACCTCTGGTTTACTGCATCCCTTGGACCTTCTTATTGACGATGAAACACAGAAATTGCATTCGAATTTAATACAAAAGGCACAATGCTGCCTTAAGTACAAGAGGACTGACTCTCTCACTTTCTATGATTTGAACATCTCCTGTTAGTCCAGTTTTAGATTCCGATGCTTCACTTCAGGTTTACTGTATCCCTTGGACCTTCTTATTGACGATGAAACACAGAAATTGCATCCGAATTTAATACAAATGGCACAATATCGACTTACGTACAAGAGGACTGACACTCTCAGTTTCTATGACTTGAACCTCTCCTGTGAGTCCCGATTTAGATTCCGATGCCTCACTTCAGGTTTACTGTATACCTTGCACCTTCTTATTGACGATGAAACACAGAAATTGCATCCGAATTTAATACACAAGGCACAATGCAGACTTAAGTACAAGAGGTTTGACATTCTAACTTTCTATGATTTGAACCTCTCCTGTGAGTCCAGTTTTAGATTCCGATGCTACACTTCAGGTTTACTATATCCCTTGGACCTTCTTATTGACAATGAAACACAGAAAAAGCATCGGAATTAAATTCAAAAGGCACAATGCCGACTTAAGTACAGGAGAACTGACACTCTACTTTTCTAAGATTTGAACTTCTCCTGTGAGTCCAGTTCTAGATTCCGATGCTTCACTTCAGCTTTACTGTATACCTTGGACCCTCTTATTGACGATGAAACACAGAAATTGCTTCCGAATTTAATACAAATGGTACAATGCTGACTTAAGTACAAGGGCACTGACACTCTCACTTTCCATGATTCGAACTTCTCCTGTGAGGTCAGATTTAGATTCCGATGCTTCACTTAAGGTTTACTGTATACCTTGCACCTTCTTATTGACGATGAAACACAGAAATTGCATCGGAATTAAATTCAAAAGGCCCAATCCCGACTTAAGTACAAGAGGACTGACACTCTCACTTGATCTGATTTGAACCTCTCCTGTGAGTCCAGTTTTAGATTCCGATGCTTCACTTCAGGTTTACTGTATCCCTTGGACCAACTAATTGACGATGAAACACAGAGTTTGCATCCGAATTTAATACAAAAGGTACAATGCCGACTTACGTACAAGACGACTGACACTCTAACTTTCTATGATTTGAACCTCTCCAGTGAGTCCAGTTTTAGATTCCAATGCCTCACTTCAGGTTTACTGTATCCCTTGGATCTTCTTATTGACGATGAAACACAGAAATTGCATCCGAATTTAATACAAAAATCACAATGGCGACTTAATTACAAGAGGACTGACACTCTCACTTTCTATGATTTGAACATCTCCTGTGAGTCCAGTTACAGATTCCGATGCTCCACTTCAGATTTACTGTATCCCTTGGACCTTCTTATTGACGATGAAACACAGAAATTGCATCGGAATTAAATTCAAATGGTACAATGCCGACTTAAGTACAAGAGGCCTGACACTCTAACTTTCTATGATTTGAACCTCTCCTGTGAGTCCAGTTTTAGATTCCGATGCTTCACTTCAGGTTTACTGTATCCCTTGGACCTTCTTATTGACGACGAAACACAGAGTTTGCATCTGAATTTAATTCAAAAGGCACAATGCCGACTTAAGTATAAGAGGACTGACACTCTAACTTTCTATGATTTGAACCTCTCCTGTGAGTCCAGTTTTGGATTCCGTTGCATCGCTTCAGGTTTACTGTATCCCTTTGACCTTCTTATTGACGATGAAACACAGAAATTGCATCCGAATTTAATACAAAAGGCACAATGGCGACTTAAGTACAAGAGGACTGACACTCTCACTTTCTATGATTTGAACCTCTCCAGTGAGTCCAGTTTTAGATTCCGATGCTTCACTTCAGGTTTACTGTATCCCTTGGACCTTCTTATTAACGATGAAACACAGAGTTTGCATCCGAATTTAATACAAAAGGTACAATGCCGACTTAAGTACAAGAGGACTGAAACTCTAACTTTCTATGATTTGAACCTCTCCAGTGAGTCCAGTTTAGATTCCGATGCCTCACTTCAGGTTTACTGTATCCCTTGGACCTTCTTATTGACGATGAAACACAGAAATTGCATCCGAATTTAATACAAAAATCACAATGGCGACTTAAGTACAAGAGGACTGACACTCTCACTTTCTATGATTTGAACATCTCCTGTGAGTCCACTTTCAGATTCCGATGCTTCACTTCAGATTTACTGTATCCCTTGGACCATCTTATTGACGATGAAACACAGAAATTGCATACGAATTTAATACAAAAGGCACAATGGCGACTTAAGTACAATAGGACTGACACTATCACTTTCTATGATTTGAACCTCTCCTGTGAGTCCAGTTTTAAATTCCGATGCTTCACTTCAGGTTTACTGTATCCCTTGGACTTTCTTATTGACGATGAAACACAGAAATTGCATACGAATTTAATACAAATGGCACAATGTCGACTTAAGTGCAAGAGGACTGACACTCTCACTTTCTATGATTTGAACCTCTCCTGTGAGTCTAGTTTTAGATTCCGATGCTTCACTTCAGGTTTACTGTATACCTTGCACCTTCTTATTGACGACGAAACACAGAAATTGCATCCGAATTTAATACACAAGGCACAATGCTGACTTAAGTACAAGAGGACTGACATTCTAAGTTTCTATGATTTTAACCTCTCCTGTGAGTCCAGTTTTAGATTCCGATGCTTCACTTCGGGTTTACTGTATCCCTTGGACCTTCCCATTGACGATGAAACACTGAAATCGCATCCGAAAATAATACAAAAGTTACAATGGTGACTTAAGTACAAGATGACTGACACTCTAACTATCTATGATTCGAAACTCTCCTGTGAGTCCAGTTTTAGATTCCGATGCTTCATTTCAGGTTTACTGTATCCCTTGGACCTTCTTATTGACAATGAAACACAGAAATAGCATCGGAATTAAATTCAAAAGGCACAATGCCGACTTAAGTAAAAGAGGACTGACACTCTAACATTCTATGATTTGAACCTCTCCTGCGAGTCCAGATTTAGATTCCGATGCTTCACTTAAGGTTTACTGTATCCCATGGACCTTCTTATTGACGATGAAACACAGAAATTGCATCCGAATTTAATACAAAAGGCACATTACCGACTTAAGTACAAGAGGAGTGACACTCTAACTTTCTATGATTTAAATCTCTCCTTTGAGTCCAGTTTTAGATTCCGATGCTTCACTTCATTTTTACTGTATCCCTTGGACGTTCTTATTGACGATGAAACACAGAAATTGCATCGGTATTAAATTCAAAATGCACAGTGCCGACCTAAGTAGAAGACGACTAACACTCTCACTTTCTATGATTTGAACCTCTTATGTGAGTCCAGTTTTAGATTCCGATGCTTCACTTCAGGTTTACTGTATACCTTGCACCTTCTTATTGACGATTAAACACAGAAATTGCATCGGAATTAAATTCAAGAGGCACAATGCCGACTTAAGTACAAGAGGACTGACACTCTCACTTTCTATGATTTGAACCTCTCGTGTGAGTCCAGTTTTACATTCCGATGCTTCACTTCAGGTTTACTGTATCGCTTGGACCTTCTTATTGACGATGAAACACAGAAATTGCATCCGAATTTAATAAAATAATCACAATGAAGACTTTAGTACAAGAGGACCGACAATCTCACTTTCTATGATTTGAACATCTCCTGTGAGTCCAGTTTTAGATTCCGATGCTTCACTTCAGGTTCACTGTATCCCTTGGACCTTCTTATTGACGATGAAACACAGATATTGCATCGGAATTAAATTTAAAACGCACAATGCCGACTTAAGTAAAAGAGGACTGACACTCTCACTTTCTATGATTTCAACCTCTTCTGTGTGGTCAGATTTAGATTCCGATGCTTCACTTCAGGTTTACTGTATCCCTTGGACCTTCTTATTGACAATGAAACACAGAAATAGCATCGGAATTAAATTCAAAACGCACAAAGCCGACTTAAGTACGAGAGGACTGACACTCTAACTTTCTATGATTTGAACCTCTCCTGTGAGTCCAGTTTTAGATTCCGATGCTTTACTTCAGGTTCACTGTATCCCTTAGACCTTCTTATTGACGATGAAACACAGAGTTTGCATCCGAATTTAATACAAAAGGCACAATGCCGACTTAAGTACAAGAGGACTGACACTCTCACTTTCTATGATTCGAACCTCTCCTGTGAGTCCAGTTTTAGATTCCGATGCTTCACTTCAGGTTTACTGTATCCCTTGGACCTTCTTATTGACGATGAAACACAGAGTTTAATTCCGAATTTAATACAAAAGGTACAATGCCGACTTAAGTACAAGAGGACTGACACTCTAACATTCTATGATTTGCACCTCTCCTGTGAGTCCAGTTTTAGATTCCGATGCTTCACTTCAGGTTTACTGTATCCCTTGGACCTTCTTGTTGACAATGAAACATAGAAATTGAATCTGAATTTAACACAAAAATCACAATGGCGTCTTATGTACAAGAGGACTCACACTCTCACTTTCTATGATTTGAATATCTCCTGTGAGTACAGTTCTAGATTCCGATGCTTCACTTCAGGTTAACTGTATCCCTGGGACATTCTTATTGACGATGTAACACAGATAATGCATCGGAATTAAATTTAAAACGCACAATGCCGACTTAAGTAAAAGTAGACTGACACTCTCACTATCTATGATTTGAATCTCTCCTGTGAGTCCAGTTTTAGATTCCGATGCTTCACTTCAGGTTTACTGTATTCCTTGGACCTTCTTATTGACAATGAAACACGGAAATAGCATCGGAATTAAATTCAAAAGCCACAATGCCGACTTAAGTACAAGAGGACTGACACTCTAACTTTTTATGATTTGAACCTCTCCTGTGAGTCCAGTTTTAGATTCCGATGCTTCACTTCAGGTTTACTGTATCCCTTGGACATTCTTATTGACGATAAAACACAGAAATTGTATCCGAAATTAATACAAAAGTCACAATGGTGACTTAAGTACAAGAGGACTGGCACTCTCACTTTCTATGATTTGAACCTCTCCTGTGAGTCCAGTTTTAGATTCCGATGCTTCACCTCAGGTTTACTGTATCCCTAGGACCTTCGTATTGACGATGAAACGCAGAATTTGCATCCGAATTTAATACAAATGGCACAATGCCGACTTAAGTACAAGAGGACTGACACTCTCACTTTCTATGATTCGAACCTCTCCTGTGAGTCCAGTTTTAGATTCCGATGCTTCACTTCAGGTTTACTGTATCCCTTGGACCTTCTTATTGACGATGAAACACAGAAATTGCATCCGAATTTAATACAAAAATCACAATGGCGGCTTAAGTACAAGAGGACTGACACTCTCACTTTCTATGATTTGAACATCTCCTGTGAGTCCAGTTCTAGATTCCGATGCTTCACTTCAGGTTTACTGTATCCCTTGGACCTTTGTATTGACGATGAAACACAGATATTGCATCGGAATTAAATTTAAAACGCAGAATGCCGACTTAATTAAAAGCGGACTGACACTCTCACTTTCTATGATTTGAACCTCTCCTGTGAGTCCAGTTTTAGATGCCGATGCTTCACTTCAGGTTTATTGTATCCCTTGGACTTTCTTATTGACAATGAAACACAGAAATAGCATCGGAATTAAATTCAAAAGGCACAATGCCTACTTAAGTATAAGAGGACTGACACTCTAACTTTCTATGATTTGAACCTCTCCTGTGAGTCCAGTTTTAGATTCCGATGCTTCACTTGAGGTTTACTGTATCCCTTGGACCTTCTTATTGACGATGAAACACAGAGTTTGCATCCGAATTTAATAGAAAAAGCACAATGCCGACTTAAGTACAAGAGGACTGACACTATAACTTCCTATGATTTGAACCTCTCCTGTGAGTCCAGTTTTAGAGTCCGATGCCTTACTTCAGGTTTACTGTATCCCTTGGACCTTCTGATTGACGATGAAACACAGATATTGCATTCGAATTTAATACAAAAGGCACAATGCTGCCTTAAGTACAAGAGGACTGACACTCTCACTTTCTATGATTTGAACCTCTCCTGTGAGTCCAGTTTTAGATTCCGATGCTTCACTTCAGATTTACTGTATCCCTTGGACCTTCTAATTGACGATGAAACACAGAGTTTCATCCGAATTTAATACAAAAGGTACAATGCCGACTTAAGCACTAGAGGACTGACAATCTAACTTTCTATGATTTGCACCTCTCGTGTGAGTCCAGTTTTAGATTCCGATGCTTCACTTCAGGTTTACTGTATCCCTTGGACCTTCTTATTGACGATGAAACACAGAAATTGCATCCGAATTTAATACAAAAATCACAATGGCCACTTTAGTACAAGAGGACCGACAATCTCACTTTCTATGATTTGAACATCTCCTGTTAGTCCAGTTTTAGATTCCGATGCTTCACTTCAGGTTTACTGTATCCCTTGGACCTTCTTATTGACGATGAAACACAGAAATTGCATCCGAAATTAATACAAATGTCACAATGGTGACTTAAGTACAAGAGGACTGACACTCTCAGTTTCTATAATTTGAACCTCTCCTGTGAGTCCAGTTTTAGATTCCGATGCTTCACCTCAGGTTTACTGCATCCCTTGGACCTTCTTATTGACGATGAAACACAGAAATTGCATTCGAATTTAATACAAAAGGCACAATGCTGCCTTAAGTACAAGAGGACTGACTCTCTCACTTTCTATGATTTGAACATCTCCTGTGAGTCCAGTTTTAGATTCCGATGCTTCACTTCAGGTTTACTGTATCCCTTGGACCTTCTTATTGACGATGAAACACAGAAATTGCATCCGAATTTAATACAAATGGCACAATATCGACTTACGTACAAGAGGACTAACACTCTCAGTTTCTATGACTTGAACCTCTCCTGTGAGTCCCGTTTTAGATTCCGATGCCTCACTTCAGGTTTACTGTATACCTTGCACCTTCTTATTGACGATGAAACACAGAAATTGCATCCGAATTTAATACACAAGGCACAATGCCGACTTAAGTACAAGAGGTTTGACATTCTAACTTTCTATGATTTGAACCTCTCCTGTGAGTCCAGTTTTAGATTCCGATGCTACACTTCAGGTTTACTATATCCCTTGGACCTTCTTATTGACAATGAAACACAGAAAAAGCATCGGCATTAAATTCAAAAGGCACAATGCCGACTTAAGTACAGGAGAACTGACACTCTACTTTTCTAAGATTTGAACTTCTCCTGTGAGTCCAGTTTTAGATTCCGATGCTTCACTTCAGCTTTACTGTATACCTTGGACCCTCTTATTGACGATGAAACACAGAAATTGCATCCGAATTTAATACAAATGGTACAATGCTGACTTAAGTACAAGGGCACTGACACTCTCACTTTCCATGATTCGAACTTCTCCTGTGAGGTCAGATTTAGATTCCGATGCTTCACTTAAGGTTTACTGTATACCTTGCACCTTCTTATTGACGATGAAACACAGAAATTGCATCGGAATTAAATTCAAAAGGCCCAATCCCGACTTAAGTACAAGAGGACTGACACTCTCACTTGATCTGATTTGAACCTCTCCTGTGAGTCCAGTTTTAGATTCCGATGCTTCACTTCAGGTTTACTGTATCCCTTGGACCAACTAATTGACGATGAAACACAGAGTTTGCATCCGAATTTAATACAAAAGGTACAATGCCGACTTACGTACAAGAGGACTGACACTCTAACTTTCTATGATTTGAACCTCTCCAGTGAGTCCAGTTTTAGATTCCGATGCCTCACTTCAGGTTTACTGTATCCCTTGGATCTTCTTATTGACGATGAAACACAGAAATTGCATCCGAATTTAATACAAAGATCACAATGGCGACTTAATTACAAGAGGACTGACACTCTCACTTTCTATGATTTGAACATCTCCTGTGAGTCCAGTTACAGATTCCGATGCTTCACTTAAGATTTACTGTATCCCTTGGACCTTCTTATTGACGATGAAACACAGAAATTGCATCGGAATTAAATTCAAATGGCACAATGCCGACTTAAGTACAAGAGGCCTGACACTCTAACTTTCTATGATTTGAACCTCTCCTGTGAGTCCAGTTTTAGATTCCGATGCTTCACTTCAGGTTTACTGTATCCCTTGGACCTTCTTATTGACGACGAAACACAGAGTTTGCATCTGAATTTAATTCAAAAGGCACAATGCCGACTTAAGTATAAGAGGACTGACACTCTAACTTTCTATGATTTGAACCTCTCCTGTGAGTCCAGTTTTGGATTCCGATGCATCGCTACAGGTTTACTGTATCCCTTTGACTTTCTTATTGACGATGAAACACATAAATTGCATCCGAATTTAATACAAAAGGCACAATGGCGACTTAAGTACAAGAGGACTGACACTCTCACTTTCTATGATTTGAACCTCTCCAGTGAGTCCAGTTTTAGATTCCGATGCTTCACTTCAGGTTTACTGTATCCCTTGGACCTTCTTATTGACGATGAAACACAGAGTTTGCATCCGAATTTAATACAAAAGGTACAATGCCGACTTAAGTACAAGAGGACTGAGACTCTAACTTTCTATGATTTGAACCTCTCCAGTGAGTCCAGTTTAGATTCCGATGCCTCACTTCAGGTTTACTGTATCCCTTGGACCTTCTTATTGACGATGAAACACAGAAATTGCATCCGAATTTAATACAAAAATCACAATGGCGACTTAAGTACAAGAGGACTGACACTCTCACTTTCTATGATTTGAACATCTCCTGTGAGTCCAGTTTGAGATTCCGATGCTTCACTTCAGATTTACTGTATCCCTTGGACCATCTTATTGACGATGAAACACAGAAATTGCATACGATTTTAATACAAAAGGCACAATGGCGACTTAAGTACAATAGGACTGACACTATCACCTTCTATGATTTGAACCTCTCCTGTGAGTCCAGTTTTAAATTCCGATGCTTCACTTCAGGTTTACTGTATCCCTTGGACTTTCTTATTGACGATGAAACACAGAAATTGCATACGAATTTAATACAAATGGCACAATGTCGACTTAAGTGCAAGAGGACTGACACTCTCACTTTCTATGATTTGAACCTCTCCTGTGAGTCTAGTTTTTAGATTCCGATGCTTCACTTCAGGTTTACTGTATACCTTGCACCTTCTTATTGACGACGAAACACAGAAATTGCATCCGAATTTAATACACAAGGCACAATGCTGACTTAAGTACAAGAGGACTGACATTCTAACTTTCTATGATTTTAACCTCTCCTGTGAGTCCAGTTTTAGATTCCGATGCTTCACTTCGGGTTTACTGTATCCCTTGGACCTTCCTATTGACGATGAAACACTGAAATCGCATCCGAAAATAATACAAAAGTTACAATGGTGACTTAAGTACAAGATGACTGACACTCTAACTATCTATGATTCGAAACTCTCCTGTGAGTCCAGTTTTAGATTCCGATGCTTCATTTCATGTTTACTGTATCCCTTGGACCTTCTTATTGACAATGAAGCACAGAAATAGCATCGGAATTAAATTCAAAAGGCACAATGCCGACTTAAGTAAAAGAGGACTGACACTCTAACATTCTATGATTTGGAGCTCTCCTGCGAGTCCAGATTTAGATTCCGATGCTTCACTTAAGGTTTACTGTATCCCATGGACCTTCTTATTGACGATGAAACACAGAAATTGCATCCGAATTTAATACAAAAGGCACATTACCGACTTAAGTACAAGAGGAGTGACACTCTAACTTTCTATGATTTAAATCTCTCCTTTGAGTCCAGTTTTAGATTCCGATGCTTCACTTCATTTTTACTGTATCCCTTGGACGTTCTTATTGACGATGAAACACAGAAATTGCATCGGAATTAAATTCAAAATGCACAGTGCCGACCTAAGTAGAAGACGACTAACACTCTCACTTTCTATGATTTGAACCTCTTATGTGAGTCCAGTTTTAGATTCCGATGCTTCACTTCAGGTTTACTGTATACCTTGCACCTTCTTATTGACGATGAAACACAGAATTTGCATCGGAATTAAATTCAAAAGGCACAATGCCGACTTAAGAACAAGGGGACTGACACTCTCACTTTCTATGATTTGAACCTCTCGTGTGGGTCCAGTTTTACATTCCGATGCTTCACTTCAGGTTTACTGTATCGCTTGGACCTTCTTATTGACGATGAAACACAGAAATTGCATCCGAATTTAATACAATAATCACAATGAAGACTTTAGTACAAGAGGACCGACAATCTCACTTTCTATGATTTGAACATCTCCTGTGAGTCCAGTTTTAGATTCCGATGCTTCACTTCAGGTTCACTGTATCCCTTGGACCTTCTTATTGACGATGAAACACAGATAATGCATCGGAATTAAATTTAAAACGCACAATGCCGACTTAAGTAAAAGAGGACTGACACTCTCACTTTCTATGATTTCAACCTCTTCTGTGAGGTCAGATTTAGATTCCGATGCTTCACTTCAGGTTTACTGTATCCCTTGGACCTTCTTATTGACAATGAAACACAGAAATAGCATCGGAATTAAATTCAAAACGCACAAAGCCGACTTAAGTACAAGAGGACTGACACTCTAACATTCTATGATTTGCACCTCTCCTGTGAGTCCAGTTTTAGATTCCGATGCTTCACTTAAGGTTTACTGTATCCCATGGACCTTCTTATTGACGATGAAACACAGAGTTTAAATCCGAATTTAATACAAAAGGTACAATGCCGACATAAGTACAAGAGGACTGACACTCTAACATTCTATGATTTGCACCTCTCCTGTGAGTCCAGTTTTAGATTCCGATGCTTTACTTCAGGTTTACTGTATCCCTTGGACCTTCTTGTTGACGATGAAACATAGAAATTGAATCTGAATTTAACACAAAAATCACAATGGCGTCTTATGTACAAGAGGACTGAAACTCTCACTTTCTATGATTTGAATCTCTCCTGTGAGTCCAGTTTTAGATTCCGATGCTTCACTTCAGGTTTACTGTATTCCTTGGACCTTCGTATTGACAATGAAACACGGAAATAGCTTCGGAATTAAATTCAAAAGGCACAATGCCGACTTAAGTACAAGAGGACTGACACTCTAACTTTTTATGATTTGAACCTCTCCTGTGAGTCCAGTTTTAGATTCCGATGCTTCACTTCAGTTTTACTGTATCCCTTGGACATTCATATTGACGATGAAACACAGAATTTGCATCGGAATTAAATTCAAAAGGACAATGCCGACTTAAGTACAAGAGGACTGACACTCTCACTTCCTATGATTTGAACCTATCGTGTGAGTCCAGTTTTACATTCCGATGCTTCACTTCAGGTTTACTGTATCCCTTGGACCTTCTTATTGACGATGAAACACAGATAATGCATCGGAATTATATCTAAAACGCACAATGCCGACTTAAGTAAAAGAGGACTGACACTCTCACTTTCTATGATTTGAACCTCTCCTGTGAGTCCAGTTTTAGATTCCGATGCTTCACTTACGGTTTGCTGTATACCTTGGACCTTCTTGTTGACGATGAAACACAGAAATTGCATCCGAATTTAATACAAAAATCACAATGGCGGCTTAAGTACAAGAGGACTGACACTCTCACTTTCTATGATTTGAACATCTCCTGTGAGTCCAGTTCTAGATTCCGATGCTTCACTTCAGGTTAACTGTATCCCTTGGACCTTCTTATTGACGATGAAACACAGATAATGCATCGGAATTAAATTTAAAACGCACAATGCCGACTTAAGTAAAAGAGGACTGACACTCTCACTATCTATGATTTGAATCTCTCCTGTGAGTCCAGTTTTAGATTCCGATGCTTCACTTCAGGTTTACTGTATCCCTTGGGCCTTCTTATTGACAATGAAACACAGAAATAGCATCGGAAATAAATTCAAAAGGCACAATGCCGACTTAAGTACAAGAGGACTGACACTCTAAATTTTTATGATTTGAACCTCTCCTGTGAGTCCAGTTTTAGATTCCGATGCTTCACTTCAGTTTTACTGTATCCCTTGGACCTTCTTATTGACGATGAAACACAGAAATTGCATCCGAAATTAATACAAAAGTCACAATGGTGACTTAAGTACAGGAGGACTGACACTCTCACTTTCTATGATTTGAACCTCTCCTGTGAGTCCAGTTTTAGATTCCGATGCTTCACCTCAGGTTTACTGTATCTCTTGGACCTTCTTATTGACGATGAAACACAGAAATTGCATCCGAATTCAAAACAAATGGCACAATGCCGACTTAAGTACAAGAGGACTGACACTCTCACTTTCTATGATTCGAACCTCCCCTGTGAGGTCAGATTTAGATTCCGATGCTTCACTTCAGGTTTACTGTATCCCTTGGACCTTCTTGTTGACGATAAAACACAGAAATCGCATCCGAATTTAATACAAATGGCACAATGCCGTCTTAAGTAAAAGAGGACTGACACTCTAATACTCTATGATTTGAACCTCTCCTGTGAGTCCAGTTTTAGATTCCGATGCTTCACCTCAGGTTTACTGTATCCCTTGGACCTTCGTATTGACGATGAAACACAGAAATTGCATCCGAATTTAATACAAATGGCGCAATGCCGACTTAAGTACAAGAGGACTGACACTCTCACTTCCTATGATTCGAACCTCTCCTGTGAGTCCAGTTTTAGATTCCGATTCTTCACTTCAGGTTTACTGTATCCCTTGGACTTTCTAATTGACGATGAAACACAGAGTTTGCATCTGAATTTAATACAAAAGGTACAATGCCGACTTAAGTACAAGAGGACTGACACTCTAACTTTCTATGATTTGCACCTCTCCTGTGAGTCCAGTTTTAGATTCCGATGCTTCACTTCAGGTTTACTGTATCCCTTGGACCTTCTTGTTGACGATGATACACAGAAATTGCATCCGAATTTAATACAAAAATCACAATGGCGGCTGAAGTACAAGAGGACTGACACTCTCACTTTCTATGATTTGAACATCTCCTGTGAGTCCAGTTCTAGATTCCGATGCTTCACTTCAGGTTAACTGTATCCCTTGGACCTTCTTACTGACGATGAAACACAGATAATGCATCGGAAATAAATTTAAAACGCACAATGCCGACTTAAGTAAAAGAGGACTGACACTCTCACTATATATGAATTGAATCTCTCCTGTGAGTCCAGTTTTAGATTCCGATGCTTCACTTCAGGTTTACTGTATCCCTTGGACCTTCTTATTGACAATGAAACACAGAAATAGCATCGGAAATAAATTCAAAAGGCACAATGCCGACTTAAGTACAAGAGGACTGACACTCTCACTTTTTATGATTTGAATCTCTCCTGTGAGTCCAGTTTTAGATTCCGATGCTTCACTTCAGGTTTACTGTATGCTTTGGACCATCTTATTGACGATGAAACACAGATATTGCATCCGAAATTAATACAAAAGTCACAATGGTGACTTAGGTACAAGAGGACTGACACTCTCACTTTCTATGATTTGAACCTCTCGTGTGAGTCCAGTTTTACATTCCGATGCTTCACTTCAGTTTTACTGTATCCCTTGGACCTTCTTATTGACGATGAAACACAGAAATTGCATCCGAATTTAATACAAAAATCGCAATGGCGACTTTAGTACAAGAGGACCGACAATCTCTCTTTCTAAGATTTGAACATCTCCTGTGAGTCCAGTTATAGCTTCCGATGCTTCACTTCAGGATCACTGTATCCCTTGGACCTTCTTATTGACGATGAAACACAGATATTGCATCGGAATTAAATTTAAAACGCACAATGCCGACTTAAGTAAAAGAGGAGTGACACTCTCACTTTCTATGATTTGAACCTCTCCTGTGAGGTCAGATTTAGATTCCGATGCTTCACATCAGGTTTACTGTATCCCTTGGACCTTCTTATTGACAATGAAACACAGAAATAGCATCGCAATTAAATTCAAAAGGCACAATGCCGACATAAGTACAAGAGGCCTGACACTCTAACTTTTTATGATTTGAACCTCTCCTGTGAGTCCAGTTTTAGATTCTGATGCTTCACTTCAGGTTTCATGTATCCCTTGGACCTTCTTATTGACGATGAAACACAGAAATTGCATCCGAAATTAATACAAAAGTCACAATGGTGACTTAAGTACAAGAGGACTGACACTCCCACTTTCTATGATTTGAACCTCTCCTGTGAGTCCAGTTTTAGATTCCGATGCTTCACCTCAGGTTTACTGTATCTCTTGGACCTTCTTATTGACGATGAAACACAGAAATTGCATCCGAATTTAATACAAAAGGCACATTACCGACTTAAGTACAAGAGGAGTGACACTCTAATTTTCTATGATTTGAATCTCTCCTGTGAGTCCAGTTTTAGATTCCGATTCTTCACTTCAGTTTTACTGTATCCCTTGGACGTTCTTATTGACGATGAAACACAGAAATTGCATCGGAATTAAATTCAAAATGCACAGTGCCGACCTAAGTAGAAGACGACTAATACTCTCACTTTCTATGATTTGAATCTCTTATGTGAGTCCAGTTTTAGATTCCGATGCTTCACTTCAGGTTACTGTATACCTTGCACCCTCTTATTGACGATGAAACACAGAATTTGCATCGGAATTAAATTCAAAAGGCACAATGCCGACGTAAGTACAACAGGACTGACACTCTCACTTTCTATGATTTGAACCTCTCGTGGGAGTCCAGTTTTACATTCCGATGCTTCACTTCAGGTTTACTGTATCCCTTGGACCTTCTTATTGACGATGAAACACAGAAATTGCATCCGAATTTAATACAAAAATCACAATGGCGACTTTAGTACAAGAGGACCGACAATCTCACTTTCTATGATTTGAACATCTCCTGTGTGTCCAGTTTTAGATTCCGATGCTTCACTTCAGGTTCACTGTATCCCTTGGACCTTCTTATTGACGATGAAACACAGATATTGCATCGGAATTAAATTTAAAACGCACAATGCCGACTTAAGTACAAGAGGACTGACACTCTAACTTTCTATGGATTGCACCTCTCCTGTGAGTCCAGTTTTAGATTCCGATGCTTCACTTCAGGTTTACTGTATCCCTTGGACCTTCTTGTTGACGATGAAACATAGAAATTGCATCCGAATTTAATAAAAAAATCACAATGGCGGCTTAAGTACAAGAGGATTGACACTCTCACTTTCTATGATTTGAATCTCTCCTGTGAGTCCAGTTTTAGATTCCGATGCTTCACTTCAGGTTAACTGTGTCCCTTGGACCTTCTTGTTGACAATGAAACACGGAAATAGCATCGGAATTAAATTCAAAAGGCACAATGCCGACTTAAGTACAAGAGGACTGACACTCTCACTTTCTATGATTCGAACGTCTCCTGTGAGATCAGATTTAGATTCCGATGCTTCACTTCAGGTTTACTGTATCCCTTGGACCTTCTTGTTGACGACAAAACACAGAAATCGCATGCGAATTTAATACAAATGGCACAATGCCGTCTTAAGTAAAAGAGGACTGACACTCTAATATTCTATGATTTGACATCTCCTGTGTGTCCAGTTTTAGATTCCGATGCTTCACTTCAGGTTCACTGTATCCCTTGGACCTTCTTATTGACGATGAAACACAGATATTGCATCGGAATTAAATTTAAAACGCACAATGCCGACTTAAGTACAAGAGGACTGACACTCTAACTTTCTATGGATTGCACCTCTCCTGTAAGTCCAGTTTTAGATTCCGATGCTTCACTTGAGGTTTACTGTATCCCTTGGACCTTCTTATTGACTTTGAAACACAGATAATGCATCGGAATTAAATTTAAAACGCACAATGCCGACTTAAGTAAAAGAGGACTGATACTCTCACTATCTGTGTTTTGAATCTCTCCTGTGAGTCCAGTTTTAGATTCCGATGCTTCACTTCAGGTTAACTGTGTCCCTTGGACCTTCTTATTGACAATGAAACACGGAAATAGCATCGGAATTAAATTCAAGAGGCACAATGCCGACTTAAGTACAAGAGGACTGACACTCTCACTTTCTATGATTCGAACGTCTCCTGTGAGGTCAGATTTAGATTCCGATGCTTCACTTCAGGTTTACTGTATCCCTTGGACCTTCTTGTTGACGACAAAACACAGAAATCGCATCCGAATTTAATACAAATGGCACAATGCCGTCTTAAGTAAAAGAGGACTGACACTCTAATATTCTATGATTTGAACCTCTCCTGCGAGTCGAGTTTTAGATTCCGATGCTTCACTTCAGGTTTACTGTATACCTTGCACCTTCATATTGACGATGAAACACAGAAATTGCATCGGAATTAAATTCAAAAGGCACAATGCCGACTTAAGTACAAGAGGACTGACACTCTCACTTTCTATGATTTGAACCTCTCGTGTGAGTCCAGTTTTACATTCCGATGCTTCACTTCAGGTTTACTGTATCCCTTGGACCTTCTTATTGACGATGAAACACAGAAATTGCATCCGAATTTAATACAAAAATCACAATGGCGACTTTAGTACAAGAGGACCGACAATCTCTCTTTCTAAGATTTGAACATCTCCTGTGTGTCCAGTTATAGATTCCGATGCTTCACTTCAGGATCACTGTATCCCTTGGACCTTCTTATTGACGATGAAACACAGATATTGCATCGGAATTAAATTTAAAACGCACAATGCCGACTTAAGTAAAAGAGGAGTGACACTCTCTTTTTCTATGATTTGAACCTCTCCTGTGAGGTCAGATTTAGATTCCGATGCTTCACTTCAGGTTTACTGTATCCCTTGGACCTTCTTATTGACAATGAAACACAGAAATTGCATCGCAATTAAATTCAAAAGGCACAATGCCGACATAAGTACAAGAGGCCTGACACTCTGACTTTTTATGATTTGAACCTCTCCTGTGAGTCCAGTTTTAGATTCTGATGCTTCACTTCAGGTTTAATGTATCCCTTGGACCTTCTTATTGACGATGAAACACAGAAATTGCATCCGAAATTAATACAAAAGTCACAATGGTGACTTAAGTACAAGAGGACTGACACTCTCACTTTCTATGATTTGAACCTCTCCTGTGAGTCCAGTTTTAGATTCCGATGCTTCACCTCAGGTTTACTGTATCTCTCGGACCTCCTTATTGACGATGAAACACAGAAATTGCATCCGAATTTAATACAAAAGGCACATTACCGACTTAAGTACAAGAGGAGTGACACTCTAATTTTCTATGATTTGAATCTCTCCTGTGAGTCCAGTTTTAGATTCCGATTCTTCACTTCAGTTTTACTGTATCCCTTGGACGTTCTTATTGACGATGAAACACAGAAATTGCATCGGAATTAAATTCAAAATGCACAGTGCCGACCTAAGTAGAAGACGACTAATACTCTCACTTTCTATGATTTGAACCTCTTATGTGAGTCCAGTTTTAGATTCCGATGCTTCACTTCAGGTTTACTGTATCCCTTGGACCTTCTTGTTGACGATGAAACATAGAAATTGCATCCGAATTTAATAAAAAAATCACAATGGCGGCTTAAGTACAAGAGGATTGACACTCTCACTTTCTATGATTTGAATATCTCCTGTGAGTACAGTTCTAGATTCCGATGCTTCACTTCAGGTTCACTGTATCCCTTGGACCTTCTTATTGACAATGAAACACAGAAATAGCATCGGAATTAAATTCAAAAGGCACAATGCCGACTTAAGTACAAGAGGACTGACACTCTTACTTTCTATGATTTGAACCTCTCCTGTGAGTCCACTTTTAGATTCCGATGCTTCACCTTAGGTTTACTGTATCCCTTGGAACTTCTTATTGACGATAAAACACAGAAATTGCATCCGATTTTAATACAAATGGCGCAATGCCGACTTAAGTACAAGAGGACTGACACTCTCACTTTCTATGATTCGAACCTCTCCTGTGAGTCCAGTTTTAGATTCCGATGCTTCACTTCAGGTTTACTGTATCCCTTGGACCTTCTAATTGACGATGAAACACAGAGTTTGCATCCGAATTTAATACAAAAGGAACAATGCCGACTTAAGTACAAGAGGACTGACCCTCTAACTTTCTATGATTTGCACCTCTCCTGTGAGTCCAGTTTTAGATTCCGATGCTTCACTTTAGGTTTACTGTATACCTTGGACATTCTTGTTGACGATGAAACACAGAAATTGCATCCGAATTTAATACAAAAATCACAATGGCGGCTTAAGTACAAGAGGATTGACACTCTCACTTTCTATGATTTGAATATCTCCTGTGAGTACAGTTCTAGATTCCGATGCTTCACTTCAGGTTAACTGTACCCCTTGGACCTTCTTATTGACTTTGAAACACAGATAATGCATCGGAATTAAATTTAAAACGCACAATGCCGACTTAAGTACAAGAGGACTGACCCTCTAACTTTCTATGATTTGCACCTCTCCTGTGAGTCCAGTTTTAGATTCCGATGCTTCACTTCAGGTTAACTGTGTCCCTTGGACCTTCTTATTGACAATGAAACACGGAAATAGCATCGGAATTAAATTCAAAAGGCACAATGCCGACTTAAGTACAAGAGGACTGACACTCTAACTTTTTATGATTTGAACCTCTCCTGTGAGTCCAGTTTTAGATTCCGATGCTTCACTTAAGGTTTACTGTATCCCTTGGACCTTCTTATTGACGATGAAACACAGAAATTGCATCCGAATTTAATACAAAAGGCACATTACCGACTGAAGTACAAGAGGAGTGACACTCTAACTTTCTATGATTTGCACCTCTCCTGTGAGTCCAGTTTTAGATTCCGATGCTTCACTTCAGGTTTACTGTATCCCTTGGACCTTCTTATTGACGATGAAACACAGAAATTGCATCGGATTGCATTTCAAAAGGCACAGTGCCGACCTAAGTAGAAGAGGACAAACACTCGCACTTTCTATGATTTGAACCTATCCTGTGAGTCCAGTTTTAGATTCCGATGCTTCACTTCAGGTTTACTGTATACCTTGCAGCTTCTTATTGACGATGAAACACAGAAATTGCATCGGAATTAAATTCAAAAGGCACAATGCCGACTTAAGTACAAGAGGACTGACACTCTCACTTTGTATGATTTGAACCTCTCCTGTGAGTCCAGTTTTACATTCCAATGCTTCACTTCAGGTTTACTGTATCCCTTGGACCTTCTAATTGACGATGAAACACAGAGTTTTCATTCGAATTTAATACAAAAGGTACAATGCCGACTTAAGTACAAGAGGACTGACACTCTAACTTTCTATGATTTGCACCTCTCCTGAGAGTCCAGTTTTAGATTCCGATGCTTCACTTCAGGTTTACTGTATCCCTTGTAACTTCTTATTGACGATGAAACACATAAATTGCATCCGAATTTAATACAAAAATCACAATGGCGGCTTAAGTACAAGAGGACTGACACTCTCACTTTCTATGATTTGAACATCTCCTGTGAGTCCAGTTCTAGATTCCGATGCTTCACTTCAGGTTTACTGTATCCCTTGGACCTTCTTATTGACGATGAAACACAGATACTGCATCGGAATTAAATTTAAAACGCACAATGCCGACTTAAGTAAACGAGGACTGACACTCTCACTATCTATGATTTGAAACTCTCCTGTGAGTCCAGTTTTAGATTCCGATGCTTCACTTCAGGTTTACTGTATCCCTTGGACCTTCTTGTTAACGATAAAACACAGAAATCGAATCCGAATTTAATACAAATGGCACAATGCCGTCATAAGTAAAAGAGGACTGACACTCTAACATTCTATGATTTGAACCTCTCCTGCGAGTCCAGTTTTAGATTCCGATGCTTCACTTAAGGTTTACTGTATCCCTTGGACCTTCTTATTGACGATGAAACACAGAAATTGCATCCGAATTTAATACAAAAGGCACATTACCGACTTAAGTACAAGAGGAGTGATACTCTAACTTTCTATGATTTGAATCTCTCCTGTGAGTCTAGTTTTCGATTCCGATGCTTCACTTCAGTTTTACTGTATCCCTTGGACGTTCTTATTGACGATGAAACACAGAATTTGCATCGGAATTAAATTCAAAAGGCACAATGCCGACTTAAGTACAAGAGGACAGACACTCTCACTTTCTATGATTTGAACCTCTCGTGTGAGTCCAGTTTTACATTCCGATGCTTCACTTCAGGTTTACTGTATCCCTTGGACCTTCTAATTGACGATGAAACACAGAGTTTGCATCCGAATTTAATACAAAAGGTACAATGCCGACTTAAGTACAAGAGGACTGACACTCTAACTTTCTATGATTTGCACTTCTCCTGTGAGTCCAGTTTTAGATTCCGATGCTTCACTTCAGGTTTACTGTATCCCTTGGACCTTCTTATTGACGATGAGACACAGAAATTGCATCCGAATTTAATACAAAAATCACAATGGCGACTTTAGTACAAGAGGACCGACAATCTCATTTTCTATAATTTGAATATCTCCTGTGAGTCCAGTTTTAGATTCCGATGCTTCACTTCTGGTTCACTGTATCCCTTGGAGCTTCTTATTGACGATGAAACACAGATATTGCATCGGAATTAAATTTAAAACGCACAATGCCGACTTAAGTAAAAGAGGACTGACACTCTCACTTTCTATGATATGAACCTCTTCTGTGAGGTCAGATTTAGATTCCGATGCTTCACTTCAGGTTTACTGTATCCCTTGGACCTTCTTATTGACAATGAAACACAGAAATAGCATCGGAATTAAATTCAAAAGGCACAATGCCGACTTAAGTACAAGAGGACTGACACTCTTACTTTCTATGATTTGAACCTCTCCTGTGAGTCCAGTTTTAGATTCCGATGCTTCACCTTAGGTTTACTGTATCCCTTGGAACTTCTTATTGACGATGAAACACAGAAATTGCATCCGATTTTAATACAAATGGCGCAATGCCGACTTAAGTACAAGAGGACTGACACTCTCACTTTCTATGATTCGAACCTCTCCTGTGAGTCCAGTTTTAGATTCCGATGCTTCACTTCAGGTTTACTGTATCCCTTGGACCTTCTAATTGACGATGAAACACAGAGTTTGCATCCAAAGTTAATACAAAAGGTACAATGCCGACTTAAGTACAAGAGGACTGACACTCTAACTTTCTATGATTTGCACCTCTCCTGTGAGTCCAGTTTTAGATTCCGATGCTTCACTTCAGTTTTACTGTATCCCTTGGACGTTCTTATTGACGATGAAACACAGAATTTGCATCGGAATTAAATTCAAAAGGCACAATGCCGACTTAAGTACAAGAGGACAGACACTCTCACTTTCTATGATTTGAACCTCTCGTGTGAGTCCAGTTTTACATTCCGATGCTTCACTTCAGGTTTACTGTATCCCTTGGTCCTTCTAATTGACGATGAAACACAGAGTTTGCATCCGAATTTAATACAAAAGGTACAATGCCGACTTAAGTACAAGAGGACTGACACTCTAACTTTCTATGATTTGCACTTCTCCTGTGAGTCCAGTTTTAGATTCCGATGCTTCACTTCAGGTTTAGTGTATCCCTTGGACCTTCTTATTGACGATGAGACACAGAAATTGCATCCGAATTTAATACAAAAATCACAATGGCGACTTTAGTACTAGAGGACCGACAATCTCATTTTCTATAATTTGAATATCTGCTGTGAGTCCAGTTTTAGATTCCGATGCTTCACTTCTGGTTCACTGTATCCCTTGGAGCTTCTTATTGACGATGAAACACAGATATTGCATCGGAATTAAATTTAAAACGCACAATGCCGACTTAAGTAAAAGAGGACTGACACTCTCACTTTCTATGATATGAACCTCTTCTGTGAGGTCAGATTTAGATTCCGATGCTTCACTTCAGGTTTACTGTATCCCTTGGACCTTCTTATTGACAATGAAACACAGAAATAGCATCGGAAATAAATTCAAAAGGCACAATGCCGACTTAAGTACAAGAGGACTGACACACTTACTTTCTATGATTTGAACCTCTCCTGTGAGTCCAGTTTTAGATTCCGATGCTTCACCTTAGGTTTACTGTATCCCTTGGAACTTCTTATTGACGATGAAACACAGAAATTGCATCCGATTTTAATACAAATGGCGCAATGCCGACTTAAGTACAAGAGGACTGACACTCTCACTTTCTATGATTCGAACCTCTCCTGTGAGTCCAGTTTTAGATACCGATGCTTCACTTCAGGTTTACTGTATCCCTTGGACCTTCTTGTTGACGATGAAACACAGATATTGCATCCGAATTTAATACAGAAATCACAATGTCGGCTGAAGTACAAGAGGACTGACACTCTCACTTTCTATGATTTGAACATCTCCTGTGAGTCCAGTTCTAGATTCCGATGCTTCACTTCAGGTTAACTGTATCCCTTGGACCTTCATAATGACGATGAAACACAGATAATGCATCGGAAATAAATTTAAAACGCACAATGCCGACTTAAGTAAAAGAGGACTGACACTCTCACTATAACTGATTTGAATCTCTCCTGTGAGTCCAGTTTTAGATTCCGATGCTTCACTTCAGGTTTACTGTATCCCTTGGACCTTCTTATTGACAATGAAACACAGAAATAGCATCGGAAACAAATTCAAAAGGCACAATGCCGACTTAACTACAAGAGGACTGACACTCTAACTTTTTATGATTTGAACCTCTCCTGTGAGTCCAGTTTTAGATTCCGATGCTTCACTTCAGGTTTACTGTATCCCTTGGACCTTCTTTTTGTCGATGAAACACAGAAATTGCATTCGAAATTAATACAAAAGTCACAAAGGCAACTTAAGTACAAGAGGACTGACACTCTCACTTTCTATGATTTGAACCTCTCCTGTGAGTCTAGTTTTAGATTCCGATGCTTCACCTTAGGTTTACTGTATCTCTTGGACCTTCTTATTGACGATGAAACACAGAAATTGCATCCGAATTTAATACAAATGGCACAATGCCGACTTAAGCACAAGAGGACTGACACTCTCACTTTCTATGATTCGAACCTCTCCTGTGAGGTCAGATTTAGATTCCGATGCTTCACTTCAGGTTTACTGTATCCCTTGGACCATCTTGTTGACGATGAAACACAGAAATCGCATACGAATTTAATACAAATGGCACAATGCCGTCTTAAGTAAAAGAGGACTGACACTCTAATATTCTATGATTTGAACCTCTCCTGCGAGTCCAGTTTTAGATTTCGATGCTTTACTTCAGGTTCACTGTATACCTTGCACCTTCTTATTGACGATGAAACACAGAAATTGCATCGGAATTAAATTCAAAAGGCACAATGCCGACTTAAGTACAAGTAGACTGACACTGTCACTTTCTATGATTTGAACCTCTCGTGTGAGTCCAGTTTCACATTCCGATGCTTCACTTCCGGTTTACTGTATCCTTTGGACCTTCTTATTGACGATGAAACACAGAAATTGCATCCGAATTTAATACAAAATCACAATTCCGACTTTAGTACAAGTGGACCGACAATCTCACTTTCTAAGATTTGAACATCTCCTGTGAGTCCAGTTTTAGATTCCCATGCTTCACTTCAGGTTCACTGTATCCCTTGGACCTACTTATTGACGATGAAACACAGATATTGCATCGGAATTAAATTTAAACCGCACAATGCCGACTACAGTAAAAGAGGACTGACACTCTCACTTTCTATGATTTGAACATGTCCTGTGAGGTCAGATTTAGATTCCGATGCTTCACTTCAGGTGTACTGTATCCCCTGGACCTTCTTATTGACAATGAAACACAGAAATAACATCGGAATTAAATTCAAAAGGCACAATGCCGACTTAAGTACAAGAGGACTGACACTCTCACTTTCTAGGATTCGAACCTCTCCTGTGAGTCCAGTTTTAGATGTCGATGCTTCACTTCAGGTTTACTGTATGCCTTGGACCTTCTAATTGACGATGAAACACAGAGTTTGCATCCGAATTTAATACAAAAGGCACAATGCCGACTTAAGTACAAGAGGACTGACACTCTAACTTTCTATGATTTGAACCTCTCCTGTGAGTCCAGTTTTAGATTCCGATGCTTCACCTCAGTTTTACTGTATCTCTTGGACCTTCTTATTGACGATGAAACACAGAAATTGCATCCGAATTTAATACAAATGGCGCAATGCCGACTTAAGTACAAGAGGACTGACACTCTCACTTTCTATGATTCGAACCTCTCCTGTGAGTCCAGTTTTAGATTCCGATGCTTCACTTCAGGTTTACTGTATCCCTTGGACCTTCTAATTGACGATGAAACACAGAGTTTGCATCCGAATTTAATACAAAAGGTACAATGCCGACTTAAGACAAGAGGACTGACACTCTAACTTTCTATGATTTGCACCTCTCCTGTGAGTCCAGTTTTAGATTCCGATGCTTCACTTTAGGTTTACTGTATCCCTTGGACCTTCTTGTTGACAATGAAACACAGAAATTGCATCCGAATTTAATACAAAAATCACAATGGCGGCTTAAGTACAAGAGGACTGACACTCTCATTTTCTATGATTTGAACATCTCCTGTGAGTCCAGTTCTAGATTCCGATGCTTCACTTCTGGTTAACTGTATCCCTTGGACCTTCTTATTGACTATGAAACACAGATAATGCATCGGAATTAAATTTAAAACGCACAATGCCGACTTAAGTAAAAGAGGACTGACACTCTCACTATCTATGATTTGAATCTCTCCTGTGAGTCCAGTTTTAGATTCCGATGCTTCACTTCAGGTTTACTGTATACCTTGGACCTTCTTATTGACAATGAAACACAGAAATAGCATCGGAAATAAATTCAAAAGGCACAATGCCGACTAATGTACAAGAGGACTGACACTCTAACTTTTTATGATTTGAACCTCTCCTGTGAGTCCAGTTTTAGATTCCCATGCTTCACTTCAGGTTTACTGTATCCCTTGGACCTTCTTATTGTCGATGAAACACAGAAATTGCATCCGAAATTAATACAAAAGTCACAATGGTGACATAAGTACAAGAGGACTGACACTCTCAATTTCTATGATTTGAACCTCTCCTGTGAGTCCAGTTTTAGATTCTGATGCTTCTCCTCAGGTTTACTGTATCTCTTGGACCTTCTTATTGACGATGAAACACAGAAATTGCATCCGAATTTAATACAAATGGCACAATGCCGACTTAAGTACAAGAGGACTGACACTCTCACTTTCTATGATTCGAACCTCTCCTGTGAGGTCAGATTAAGATTCCGATGCTTCACTTCAGGTTTACTGTATCCCTTGGACCTTCTTGTTGACGATAAAACACAGAAAACGCATCCGAATTTAATACAAATGTTACAATGCCGTCTTAAGTAAAAGAGGACTGACACTCTAATATTTTATGATTTGAACCTCTCCTGTGAGTCCAGTTTTAGATTCCGATGCTTCACCTCAGGTTTACTGTATCCCTTGGACCTTCGTATTGACGATGAAACACAGATATTGCATCCGAATTTAATACAAAAATCACAATGGCGGCTGAAGTGCAAGAGGACTGACACTCTCACTTTCTATGATTTGAACATCTCCTGTGAGTCCAGTTCTAGATTACGATGATCCACTTCAGGTTAACTGTATCCCTTGGACCTTCTTATGGACGATGAAACACAGATAATGCATCGGAAATAAATTTAAAACGCACAACGCCGACTTAAGTAAAAGAGGACTGACACTCTCACTATATATGATTTGAATCTCTCCTGTGAGTCCAGTTTTACATTCCGATGCTTCACTTCAGGTTTACTGTATCCCTTGGACCTTCTTATTGACAATGAAACACAGAAATAGCATCGGAAATAAATTCAAAAGGCACAATGCCGACTTAAGTACAAGAGGACTGACACTCTAACTTTTTATGATTTGAACCTCTCCTGTGAGTCCAGTTTTAGATTCCGATGCTTCACCTTAGGATTACTGTATCTCTTGGACCTTCTTATTGACGATGAAACACAGAAATGGCATCCGAATTTAATACAAATGGCACAATGCAGACTTAAGTACAAGAGGACTGACACTCACACTTTCTATGATTCGAACCTCTCCTGTGAGGTCAGATTTAGATTCCGATGCTTCACTTCAGGTTTACTGTATCCCTTGGACCTTCTTGTTGACGATAAAACACAGAAATCGCATCCGAATTTAATACAAATGGCACAATGCCGTCTTAAGTGAAAGAGGACTGACACTCTAATATTCTATGATTTGAACCTCTCCTGCGAGTCCAGTTTTAGATTCCGATGCTTCACTTCAGGTTTGCTGTATACCTTGCACCTTCTTATTGACGATGAAACACAGAAATTGCATCGGAATTAAATTCAAAAGGCAGAATGCCGACTTATGTACAAGAGGACTGACACTCTCACTTTCTATGATTTGAACCTCTCGTGTGAGTCCAGTTTTACAATCCGATGCTTCACTTCAGGTTTACTGTATCCCTTGGACCTACTTATTGACGATGAAACACAGATATTGCATCGGAATTAAATTTAAAACGCACAATGACGACTTAAGTAAAAGATGACTGACACTCTCACTTTCTATGATTTGAACCTCTCCTGTGAGGTCAGAATTAGGTTCCGATGCTTCACTTCAGGTTTACAGTATCCCTTGTACCTTTTTATTGACAATGAAACACAGAAATAGCATCGGAATTAAATTCAAAAGGCACAATGCCGACTTAAGTACAAGAGGACTGACACTCTAACTTTCTATGATGTGAACCTCTCCTGTGAGTCCAGTTTTAGATTCCGATGCTTCACTTCAGGTTTACTGTATCCCATGGACCTTCTTATTGACGATGAAACACAGAGTTTGCATCCGATTTTAATACAAAAGGCACAATGCCGACTTAAGTACAAGAGGACTGACACTCTAACTATCTATGATTTGAACCTCTCCTGTGAGTCCAGTTTTAGATTCCGATACTTTACTTCAGGTTTACTGTATCCCTTGGACCTTCTTATTGACGATGACACACAGCAATTGCATCCGAATTTAATACAAAAGGCACAATGGCGACATAAGTACAAAAGGACTGACACTCTCACTTTCTATGATTTGAACCTCTCCTGTGAGTCCAGTTTTAGATTCCGATGCTTCACTTCAGGTTTACTGTATCCTTTGGACCTTCTTATTGACGATGAAACACAGAAATTGCATCCGAAATTAATACAAAAGTCACAATGGTGACTTAAGTACAAGAGGACTGACACTCTCACTTTATATGATTTGAACCTCTCCTCTGAGTCCAGTTTTAGATTCCGATGCTTCACTTCGGGTTTACTGTATCCCTTGGACCTTCTTGTTGACGATAAAACACAGAAATCGCATCCGAATTTAATACAAATGGCACAATGCCGTCTTAAGTAAAAGAGGACTGACACTAATATTCTATGATTTGAACCTCTCCTGCGAGTCCAGTTTTAGATTCCGATGCTTCACTTCAGGTTTGCTGTATACCTTGCACCTTCTTATTGACGATGAAACACAGAAATTGCATCGGAATTAAATTCAAAAAGCACAATGCCGACTTAAGTACAAGAGGACTGACACTCTCACTTTCTATGATTTGAACCTCTCGTGTGAGTCCAGTTTTACATTCCGATGCTTCACTTCAGGTTTACTGTATCCCTTGGACCTTCTAATTGACGATGAAACACAGAGTTTGCACCCGAATTTAATACAAAAGGTACAATGCCGACTTAAGTACAAGAGGACTGACACTTTAACTTTCTATGATTTGCACCTCTCCTGTAAGTCCAGATTTAGATTCCGATGCTTCACTTCAGGTTTACTGTATCCCTTGGACCTTCTTATTGACGATGAAACACAGAAATTGCATCCGAATTTAATACAAAAATCACAATGGCGACTTAAGTACAAGAGGACTGACACTCTCACTTTCTATGATTTGATCCTCTACTGTGAGTCCAGTTTTAGATTCCGATGCATCACTTCAGGCTTACTGTATCCCTTGGACCTTCTTATTGACTATGAAACACAGAAATTGCATCCGAAATTAATACAAAAGTCACAATGGTGACTTAAGTACAAGAGGACTATCACTCTCACTTTCTATGATTTGAACCTCTCCTGTGAGTCTAGTTTTAGATTTCGATGCTTCACCTTAGGATTACTGTATCTCTTGGACATTCTTATTGACGATGAAACAAAGAAATTGCATCCGAATTTAATACAAATGGCACAATGCCGACTTAAGAACAAGAGGACTGACACTCACACTTTCTATGATTCGAATCTGTCCTGTGAGGTCAGATTTAGATTCCGATGCTTCACTTCAGGTTTACTGTATCCCTTGGACCTTCTTGTTGACGATAAAACACAGAAATCGCATCCGAATTTAATATATATGGCACAATGCCGTCTTAAGTAAAAGAGGACTGACACTCTAATATTCTATGATTTTAACCTCTCCTGCGAGTCCAGTTTTAGATTCCGATGCTTCACTTCAGGTTTACTGTATACCTTGCACCTTCTTATTGACGATGAAACACAGAAATTGCATCGGAATTAAATTCAAAAGGCACAATGCCGACTTAAGTACAAGAGGACTGACACTCTCACTTTCTATGATTTGAACCTCTCGTGTGAGTCCAGTTTTACATTCCGATGCTTCACTTCAGGTTTACTGTATCCCTTGGACCTTCTTATTGACGATGAAACACAGAAATTGCATCCTAATTTAATACAAAAATCACAATGGCGACTTTAGTACAAGAGGACCGACAATCTCACTTTCTAAGATTTGAACATATCCTGTGAGCCCAGTTTTAGATTCCGATGCTTCACTTCAGTTTCACTGTATCCCTTAAACCTTCTTATTGACGATGAAACACAGATATTGCTTCGGAATTAAATTTAAAACGCACAATGCCGGCTTAAGTAAAAGAGGACAGACACTCTCACTTTCTATGATTTGAACCTCTCCTGTGAGGTCAGAAATAGATTCCGATGATTCACTTCAGGTTTACAGTATCCCTTGGACCTTCTTATTGACAAGGAAACACAGAAATAGCATCGGAATTAAATTCAAAAGGCACAATGCCGACTTTAGTACAAGAAGACTGACACTCTAACTTTCTATGATTTGAACCTCTCCTGTGAGTCCAGTTTTAGATTCCGATGCTTCACTTCAGGTTTACTGTATCCCTTGGACCTTCTTATTGACGATGAAACACAGAGTTTGCATCCGATTTCAACACAAAAGGCACAATGCCGACTTAAGTACAAGAGGACTGACACTCTAACTATCTATGATTTGAACCTCTCCTGTGAGTCCAGTTTTAGATTCCGCTGCTTTACTTCAGGTTTACTGTATCCCTTGGACCTTCTTATTGACGATGACACTCAGAAATTGCATCCGAATTTAATACAAAAGGCTCAATGGCGACTTAAGTACAAGAGGACTGACACTCTCACTTTCTATGATTTGAACCTCTCCTGTGAGTCCAGTTTTAGATTCCGATGCTTCACTTCAGGTTTACTGTATCCCTTGGACCCTCTTATTGACGATGAAACACAGAAATTGCATCCGAAATTAACACAAAAGTCACAATGGTGACTTAAGTACAAGAGGACTGACACTCTCACATTATATGATTTGAACCTCTCCTCTGGGTCCAGTTTTAGATTCCGATGCTTCACTTCAGGTTTACTGCATCCCTTGGACCTTCTTGTTGACGATAAAACACAGAAATCGCATCCGAATTTAATACAAATGGCACAATGCCGTCTTAAGTAAAAGAGGACTGACACTAATATTCTATGATTTGAACCTCTCCTGTGAGTCCAGTTTTACATTCCGATGCTTCACTTCAGGTTTACTGTATCCCTTGGACCTTCTAATTGACGATGAAACACAGAGTTTGCATCCGAATTTAATACAAAAGGTACAATGCCGACTTAAGTACAAGAGGACTGACACTTTAACTTTCTATGATTTGCACCTCTCCTGTGAGTCCAGTTTTAGATTCCGATGCTTCACTTCAGGTTTACTGTATCCCTTGGACCTTCTTATTGACGATGAAACACAGAAATTGCATCCGAATTTAATACAAATGGCACAATGCAGACTTAAGTACAAGAGGACTGACACTCACACTTTCTATGATTCGAACCTCTCCTGTGAAGTCAGATTTAGATTCCGATGCTTCACTTCAGGTTTACTGTATCCCTTGGACCTTCTTGTTGACGATAAAACACAGAAATCGCATCCGAATTTAATACAAATGGCACAATGCCGTCTTAAGTGAAAGAGGACTGACACTCTAATATTCTATGATTTGAACCTCTCCTGCGAGTCCAGTTTTAGATTCCGATGCTTCACTTCTGGTTTACTGTATACCTTGCACCTTCTTATTGACGATGAAACACAGAAATTGCATCGGAATTAAATTCAAAAGACAGAATGCCGACTTAAGTACAAGAGGACTTACACTCTCACTTTCTATGATTTGAACCTCTCGTGTGAGTCCAGTTTTACAATCCGATGCTTCACTTCAGGTTCACTGTATCCCTTGGACCTTCTTATTGACGATGAAACACAGATATTGCATCGGAATTAAATTTAAAACGCACATTGCCGACTTAAGTAAAAGAGGACTGACACTCTCACTTTCTGTGATTTGAACCTCTCCTGTGAGGTCAGATTTAGATTCCGATGCTTCATTTCAGGTTTACTGTATCCCTTGGACCTTCTTATTGACAATGAAACACAGAAATAGCATCGGAATTAAATTCAAAAGGCACAATGCCGACTTAAGTACAAGAGGACTGACACTATAACTTTCTATGACTTGAACCTCTCCTGTGAGGCCAGTTTTAGATTCCGATGCTTCACCTCAGGTTTACTGTATCCCTTGGACCTTCGTATTGACGATGAAACACAGAAATTGCATCCGAATTTAATACAAATGGCGCAATGCCGACTTAAGTACAAGAGGACTGACACTCTCACTTTCTATGAATCGAACCTCTCCTGTGAGTCCAGTTTTAGATTCCGATGCTTCACTTCAGGTTTACTGTATCCCTTGGACCTTCTAATTGACGATGAAGCACAGAGTTTGCATCCGAATTTAATACAAAAAATACAATGCCGACTTAAGTACAAGAGGACTGACACTCTAACTTTCTATGATTTGCACCTCTCCTGTGAGTCCAGTTTTAGATTCCGATGCTTCACTTCAGGTTTACTGTATCCCTTGGACCTTCTTGTTGACGATGAAACACAGAAATTGCATCCGAATTTAATACAAAAATCACAATGGCGGCTTAAGTACAAGAGGACTGACACTCTCACTTTCTATGATTTGAACATCTCCTGTGAGTCCAGTTCTAGTTTCCAATGCTTCACTTCAGGTTAACTGTAAACCTTGGACTTTCTTATTGACGATGAAACACATATAATGCATCGGAATTAAATTTAAAACGCACAATGCCGACTTAAGTAAAAGAGGACTGACACTCTCACTATCTATGATTTGAATCTCTCCTGTGAGTCCAGTTTTAGATTCCGATGCTTCACTTCAGGTTTACTGTATCCCTTGGACCTTCTTATTGACAATGATACACAGAAATAGCATCGGAATTAAATTCAAAAGGCACAATGCCGACTTAAGTACAAGAGGACTGACACTCTAACTTTGTATGATTTGCACCTCTCCTGTGAGTCCAGTTTTAGATTCCGATGCTTCACTTCAGGTTTACTGTATCCTTTGGACCTTCTTATTGACGATGAAACACAGAAATTGCATCCGAAATTAATACAAAAGTCACAATGGTGACTTAAGTACAAGAGGACTGACACTCTCACTTTCTATGATTTGAACCTCTCCTGTAAGTCCAGTTTTAGATTCCGATGCTTCACCTCAGGTTTACTGTATCTCATGGACATTCTTATTGACGATGAAACACAGAAATTGCATCCGAATTTAATACAAATGGCACAATGCCGACTTCAGTACAAGAGGACTGACACTCTCACTTTCTATGATTCGAACCTCTCCTGTGAGGTCAGATTTAGATTCCGATGCTTC
This sequence comes from Schistocerca americana, assembly GCF_021461395.2. NCBI lineage: Eukaryota > Metazoa > Arthropoda > Insecta > Orthoptera > Acrididae > Schistocerca > Schistocerca americana. The sequence goes on along the minus strand of NW_025725994.1, from coordinate 3,167,813 downwards.
ACTTGAGGTTTACTGATTCCCTTGGACCTTCTTGTTGACGATAAAACACAGATATCGCATCCGAATATAAATCAAGTGGCACAATGCCGTCTTAAGTAAAAGAGGACTGACACTCTAATATTCTATGATTTGAACCTCTCCTGTGAGTCCAGTTTTAGATTCCGATGCTTTACTTCAGGTTTACTGTATACCTTGCACCTTCTTATTGACGATGAAACACAGAAATTGCATCGGAATTAAATTCAAAAGGCACAATGCCGACTTAAGTACAAGAGGACTGACACTCTCACTTTCTATGGTTTGAACCTCTCGTGTAAGTCCAGTTTTACATTCCGATGCTTCACTTCAGGTTTACTGTATCCCTTGGACCTTCTAATAGACGATGAAACACAGAGTTAGCATCCGAATTTAATACAAAACCTACAATGCCGCCTTAAGTACAAGAGGACTGACGCTCTAAATTTCTATGATATGCACCTCTCCTGTGAGACCAGTTTTAGATTCCGATGCTTCACTTCAGGTTTACTGTATCCCTTGGACCTTCTTATTGACGATGAAACACAGAAATTGCATCCGAATTTAATACAAAAATCACAATGGCGACGTTAGTACAAGAGGACCGACAATCTCACTTTCTAAGATTTGAACATCTCCTGTGAGTCCAGTTATAGATTCCGATGCTTCACTTCAGGTTCACTGTATCCCTTGGACCTTCTTATTGATGATGAAACACAGATATTGCATCGGAATTAAATTTAAAGCGCACAATGCCGACTTAAGTAAAAGAGGACTGACACTTTCCCTTTCTATGATTTGAACCTCTCCTGTGTGTCCAGTTTTAGATTCCGATGCTTCACTTTAGGTTTACTGTATCCCTTGGACCTTCTTATTGACGATGAAACACAGAGTTTGCATCGGAATTTAATACAAAAGGCACAATGCTGACTTAAGTACAAGAGGACTGACATTCTAACTTTCTATGATTTGAACCTCTCCTGTGAGTCCAGTTTTAGATTCCGATGCTTTACTTCAGGTTTACTGTATCCCTTGGACCTTCTTATTGACGATGACACACAGAAATTGCATCCGAATTTAATACAAAAGGCACAATGGCGACTTAAGTACATGAGGACTGACACTCTCACTTTCTATGATTTGAACCTCTCCTGTGAGTCCAGTTTTAGATTCCGATGCTTCACTTCAGGTTTACTGTATCCCTTGGATCTTCTTATTGACGATGAAACACAGAAATTGCATCCGATATTAATACAAAAGTCACAATGGTGACTTAAGTACAAGCTGACTGACACTCTCACTTTATATGATTTGAACCTCTCCTCTGAGTCCAGTTTTAGATTCCGATGCTTCACCTCAGATTTACTGTATCCCTTTGACCTTCTTAATGACGATGAAACACAGAAATTGCATCCGAATTTAATACAAATGGCGCAATGCCGACTTAAGTACAAGATGACTGACACTCTCACTTTCTATGATTCGAACCTCTCCTGTGAGTCCAGTTTTAGATTCCGATGCTTCACTTCAGGTTTACTGTATCCCTTGGACCTTCTAATTGACGATGAAACACAGAGTTTGCATCCGAATTTAATACAAAAGGTACAATGCCGACTTAAGTACAAGAGGACTGACACTCTAACTTTTTATGATTTGAACCTCTCCTGTGAGTCCAGTTTTAGATTCCGATGCTTCACTTCAGGTTTACTGTATACCTTGCACTTTCTTATTAACGATGAAACACAGAAATTGCATCGGAATGAAATTCAAAAGGCACAATGCCGACTTATGTACAAGAGGACTGACAGTCTCACTTTCTATGATTTGAACCTCTCGTGTGAGTCCAGTTTTACATTCCGATGCTTCACTTCAGGTTTACTGTATCCCTTGGACCTTGTAATTGACGATGAAACACAGAGTTTACATCCGAATTTAATACAAAAGGTACAATGCCGACTTAAGTACAAGAGGACTGACACTCTAACTCTCTATGATTTGCACCTCTCCTGTGATTCCAGTTCAAGATTTCAATGCTTCACTTCAGGTTTACTCTATCCCTTGGATCTTCTTATTGACGATGAAACACAGAAATTGCATCCGAATTTAATACTAAAATCACAATGGCGACTTTAGTACAAGAGGACAGGCAATCTCACTTTCTAAGATTAGAACATCTCCTGTGAGTCCAGTTTTAGATTCCGATGCTTCACTTCAGGTTCACTGTATCCCTTGGACATTCTTATAGACGATGAAACACAGATATGGCATCGGAATTAAATTTATAACGCACACCGACTTAAGTATAAGAGGACTGACATTCTCACTTTCTATGATTTGAACCTCTCCTGTGAGGTCAGATTTAGATTCCGATGCTTCACTTCAGGTTTACGTATCCCTTGGACCTTCTTATTGATAATGAAACACAGAAATAGCATCGGAATTAAATTCAAAAGGCACAATGCCGACTTAAGTACAAGAGGACTGACACTCTAACTCTCTATGATTTGAACATCTCCTGTGAGTCCAGTTTTAGATTCCGATGCTTTACTTCAGGTTTACTGTATCCCTTGGACCTTCTTATTGACGATGAAACACAGAAATTGCATCCGAAATTAATATAAAAGTCACAATGGTGACTGAAGTACAAGAGGACTGACACTCTCACTTTATGTGATTTGAACCTCTCCTCTGAGTCCAGTTTTAGATTCCGATGCTTCACCTCAGATATACTGTATCCCTTGGACCTTCTTATTGACGATGAAACACAGAAATTGCATCCGAATTTAATACAAAAATCACAATGGCAACTTTAGTACAAGAGGACCTACAATCTCACTTTCTAAGATTTGAACATCTCCTGTGAGTCCAGTTTTAGATTCCGATGCTTCACTTCAGGTTTACTGTATCCCTTTGACCTTCTTATTGGCAATGAAACACAGAAATAGCATCGGAATAAAATTCAAAAGGCACAATGCCGACTTAAGTACAAGAGGACTGACACTCTAACTTTCTATGATATGAACCTCTCCTGTGAGTCCAGTTTTAGATTCCGATACTTCACTTCAGGTTTACTGTATCCCTTGGACCTTCTTATTGACGATGAAACAGAGTTTGCATCCGAATTTAATACAAAAGGCACAATGCCGACTTAAGTACAAGAGGACTGACACTCTAACTTTCTGTGATTTGAACCTCTCCTGTGAGTCCAGTTTTGGATTCCGATGCTTTACTTCAGGTTTACTGTATCCCTTGGACCTTCTTATTGACGATGACACACAGAAATTGCATCCGAATTTAATACGAAAGGCACAATGGCGACTTAAGTACAAGAGGACTGACACTCTCACTTTCTATGATTTGAACCTCTCCTGTGAGTCCAGTTTTAGATTCCAATGCTTCACTTCAGGTTTACTGTATCCCTTGGACCTTCTTATTGAAGATGAAACACAGAAATTGCATCCGAAATTAATACAAAAGTCACAATGGTGACTTAAGTACAAGAGGACTGACACTCTCACTTTATATGATTTGAACCTCTCCTCTGAGTCCAGTTTTAGATTCCGATACTTAACCTCATATTTACTGTATCCCTTGGACCTTCTTATTGACGATGAAACACAGAAATTGCATCCGAATTTAATACAAATGGCACAATGCCGACTTAAGTACAAGAGGACTGACACACTCACTTTCTATGGTTCGAACCTCACCTGTGAGGTCAGATTTAGATTCTGATGCTTCACTTCAGGTTTACTGTATCCCTTGGACCTTCTTGTTGACGATAAAACACATTAATCGCATCCGAATTTAATACAAATGGCACAATGCCGTCTTAAGTAAAAGAGGACTGACACTCTAATATTCTATGATTTGAACCTCTCCTGCGAGTCCAGTTTTAGATTCCGATGCTTCACTTCAGGTTTACTGTATCCCTTGGACCTTCTTATTGACGATGAAACACAGAAATTGCATCCGAATTTAATACAAAAATCACAATGGCGACGTTAGTACAAGAGGACCGACAATCTCACTTTCTAAGATTTGAACATCTCCTGTGAGTCCAGTTATAGATTCCGATGCTTCACTTCAGGTTCACTGTATCCCTTGGACCTTCTTATTGATGATGAAACACAGATATTGCATCGGAATTAAATTTAAAGCGCACAATGCCGACTTAAGTAAAAGAGGACTGACACTTTCCCTTTCTATGATTTGAACCTCTCCTGTGTGTCCAGTTTTAGATTCCGATGCTTCACTTTAGGTTTACTGTATCCCTTGGACCTTCTTATTGACGATGAAACACAGAGTTTGCATCGGAATTTAATACAAAAGGCACAATGCTGACTTAAGTACAAGAGGACTGACATTCTAACTTTCTATGATTTGAACCTCTCCTGTGAGTCCAGTTTTAGATTCCGATGCTTTACTTCAGGTTTACTGTATCCCTTGGACCTTCTTATTGACGATGACACACAGAAATTGCATCCGAATTTAATACAAAAGGCACAATGGCGACTTAAGTACATGAGGACTGACACTCTCACTTTCTATGATTTGAACCTCTCCTGTGAGTCCAGTTTTAGATTCCGATGCTTCACTTCAGGTTTACTGTATCCCTTGGATCTTCTTATTGACGATGAAACACAGAAATTGCATCCGATATTAATACAAAAGTCACAATGGTGACTTAAGTACAAGCTGACTGACACTCTCACTTTATATGATTTGAACCTCTCCTCTGAGTCCAGTTTTAGATTCCGATGCTTCACCTCAGATTTACTGTATCCCTTTGACCTTCTTAATGTCGATGAAACACAGAAATTGCATCCGAATTTAATACAAATGGCGCAATGCCGACTTAAGTACAAGATGACTGACACTCTCACTTTCTATGATTCGAACCTCTCCTGTGAGTCCAGTTTTAGATTCCGATGCTTCACTTCAGGTTTACTGTATCCCTTGGACATTCTAATTGACGATGAAACACAGAGTTTGCATCCGAATTTAATACAAAAGGTACAATGCCGACTTAAGTACAAGAGGATGACACTCTAACTTTTTATGATTTGAACCTCTCCTGTGAGTCCAGTTTTAGATTCCGATGCTTCACTTCAGGTTTACTGTATACCTTGCACTTTCTTATTAACGATGAAACACAGAAATTGCATCGGAATGAAATTCAAAAGGCACAATGCCGACTTATGTACAAGAGGACTGACAGTCTCACTTTCTATGATTTGAACCTCTCGTGTGAGTCCAGTTTTACATTCCGATGCTTCACTTCAGGTTTACTGTATCCCTTGGACCTTGTAATTGACGATGAAACACAGAGTTTACATCCGAATTTAATACAAAAGGTACAATGCCGACTTAAGTACAAGAGGACTGACACTCTAACTCTCTATGATTTGCACCTCTCCTGTGAGTCCAGTTCAAGATTTCGATGCTTCACTTCAGGTTTACTCTATCCCTTGGATCTTCTTATTGACGATGAAACACAGAAATTGCATCCGAATTTAATACAAAAATCACAATGGCGACTTTAGTACAAGAGGACAGACAATCTCACTTTCTAAGATTTGAACATCTCCTGTGAGTCCAGTTTTAGATTCCGATGCTTCACTTCAGGTTCACTGTATCCCTTGGACATTCTTATAGACGATGAAACACAGATATGGCATCGGAATTAAATTTATAACGCACACCGACTTAAGTATAAGAGGACTGACATTCTCACTTTCTATGATTTGAACCTCTCCTGTGAGGTCAGATTTAGATTCCGATGCTTCACTTCAGGTTTACGTATCCCTTGGACCTTCTTATTGATAATGAAACACAGAAATAGCATCGGAATTAAATTCAAAAGGCACAATGCCGACTTATGTACAAGAGGACTGACACTCTAACTCTCTATGATTTGAACATCTCCTGTGAGTCCAGTTTTAGATTCCGACGCTTTACTTCAGGTTTACTGTATCCCTTGGACCTTCTTATTGACGATGAAACACAGAAATTGCATCCGAAATTAATATAAAAGTCACAATGGTGACTGAAGTACAAGAGGACTGACACTCTCACTTTATGTGATTTGAACCTCTCCTCTGAGTCCAGTCTTAGATTCCGATGCTTCACCTCAGATATACTGTATCCCTTGGACCTTCTTATTGACGATGAAACACAGAAATTGCATCCGAATTTAATACAAAAATCACAATGGCAACTTTAGTACAAGAGGACCTACAATCTCATTTTCTAAGATTTGAACATCTCCTGTGAGTCCAGTTTTAGATTCCGATGCTTCACTTCAGGTTTACTGTATCCCTTTGACCTTCTTATTGGCAATGAAACACAGAAATAGCATCGGAATAAAATTCAAAAGGCACAATGCCGACTTAAGTACAAGAGGACTGACACTCTAACTTTCTATGATATGAACCTCTCCTGTGAGTCCAGTTTTAGATTCCGATGCTTCACTTCAGGTTTACTGTATCCCTTGGACCTTCTTATTGACGATGAAACAGAGTTTGCATCCGAATTTAATACAAAAGGCACAATGCCGACTTAAGTACAAGAGGACTGACACTCTAACTTTCTGTGATTTGAATCTCTCCTGTGAGTCCAGTTTTGGATTCCGATGCTTTACTTCAGGTTTACTGTATCCCTTGGACCTTCTTATTGACGATGACACACAGAAATTGCATCCGAATTTAATACAAAAGGCACAATGGCGACTTAAGTACAAGAGGACTGACACTCTCACTTTCTATGATTTGAACCTCTCCTGTGAGTCCAGTTTTAGATTCCAATGCTTCACTTCAGGTTTACTGTATCCCTTGGACCTTCTTATTGAAGATGAAACACAGAAATTGCATCCGAAATTAATACAAAAGTCACAATGGTGACTTAAGTACAAGAGGACTGACACTCTCACTTTATATGATTTGAACCTCTCCTCTGAGTCCAGTTTTAGATTCCGATACTTAACCTCATATTTACTGTATCCCTTGGACCTTCTTATTGACGATGAAACACAGAAATTGCATCCGAATTTAATACAAATGGCACAATGCCGACTTAAGTACAAGAGGACTGACACACTCACTTTCTATGGTTCGAACCTCACCTGTGAGGTCAGATTTAGATTCTGATGCTTCACTTCAGGTTTACTGTATCCCTTGGACCTTCTTGTTGACGATAAAACACATAAATCGCATCCGAATTTAATACAAATGGCACAATGCCGTCTTAAGTAAAAGAGGACTGACACTCTAATATTCTATGATTTGAACCTCTCCTGCGAGTCCAGTTTTAGATTCCGATGCTTCACTTCAGGTTTACTGTATCCCTTGGACCTTCTTATTGACGATGAAACACAGAAATTGCATCCGAATTTAATACGAAAATCACAATGGCGACGTTAGTACAAGAGGACCGACAATCTCACTTTCTAAGATTTGAACATCTCCTGTGAGTCCAGTTATAGATTCCGATGCTTCACTTCAGGTTCACTGTATCCCTTGGACCTTCATATTGATGATGATACACAGATATTGCATCGGAATTAAATTTAAAGCGCACAATGCCGACTTAAGTAAAAGAGGACTGACACTTTCACTTTCTATGATTTGAACCTCTCCTGTGTGTCCAGTTTTAGATTCCGATGCTTCACTTTAGGTTTACTGTATCCCTTGGACCTTCTTATTGACGATGAAACACAGAGTTTGCATCGGAATTTAATACAAAAGGCACAATGCCGACTTAAGTACAAGAGGACTGACATTCTAACTTTCTATGATTTGAATATCTCCTGTGAGTCCAGTTTTAGATTCCGATGCTTTACTTCAGGTTTACTGTATCCCTTGGACCTTCTTATTGACGATGACACACAGAAATTGCATCCGAATTTAATACAAAAGGCACAATGGCGACTTAAGTACATGAGGACTGACACTCTCACTTTCTATGATTTGAACCTCTCCTGTGAGTCAGGTTTTAGATTCCGATGCTTCACTTCAGGTTTACTGTATCCCTTGGATCTTCTTATTGACGATGAAACACAGAAATTGCATCCGAAATTAATACAAAAGTCACAATGGTGACTTAAGTACAAGCGGACTGACACTCTCACTTTATATGATTTGAACCTCTCCTCTGAGTCCAGTTTTAGATTCCGATGCTTCACCTCAGATTTACTGTATCCCTTTGACCTTCTTAATGACGATGAAACACAGAAATTGCATCCGAATTTAATACAAATGGCGCAATGCCGACTTAAGTACAAGAGGACTGACACTCTCACTTTCTATGATTCGAACCTCTCCTGTGAGTCCAGTTTTAGATTCCGATGCTTCACTTCAGGTTTACTGTATCCCTTGGACCTTCTAATTGACGATGAAACACAGAGTTTGCATCCGAATTTAATACAAAAGGTACAATGCCGACTTAAGTACAAGAGGACTGACACTCAAACTTTTTATGATTTGAACCTCTCCTGTGAGTCCAGTTTTAGATTCCGATGCTTCACTTCAGGTTTACTGTATACCTTGCACTTTCTTATTAACGATGAAACACAGAAATTGCATCGGAATTAAATTCAAAAGGCACAATGCCGACTTATGTACAAGAGGACTGACACTCTCACTTCCTATGATTTGAACCTCTCGTGTGAGTCCAGTTTTACATTCCGATGCTTCACTTCAGGTTTACTGTATCCCTTGGACCTTGTAATTGACGATGAAACACAGAGTTTACATCCGAATTTAATACAAAAGGTACAATGCCGACTTAAGTACAAGAGGACTGACACTCTAACTCTCTATGATTTGCACCTTTCCTGTGAGTCCAGTTCAAGATTTCGATGCTTCACTTCAGGTTTACTCTATCCCTTGGATCTTCTTATTGACGATGAAACACAGAAATTGCATCCGAATTTAATACAAAAATCACAATGGTGACTTAAGTACAAGAGGACTGACACTCTCACTTGATGTGATTTGAACCTCTCCTCTGAGTCCAGTTTTAGATTCCGATGCTTCACCTCAGATATACTGTATCCCTTGGACCTTCTTATTGACGATGAAACACAGAAATTGCATCCGAATTTAATACAAATGGCACAATGCCGACTTAAGTACAAGAGGACTGACACTCTCATTTTCTATGGTTCGAACCTCACCTGTGAGGTCAGATTTAGATTCTGATGCTTCACTTCAGGTTTACTGTATCTCTTGGACCTTCTTGTTGACGGTAAAACCCAGAAATCGCATCCGAATGTAATACAAATGGCACAATGCCGTCTTAAGTAAAAGAGGACTGACACTCTAATATTCTATGATTTGAACCTCTCCTGCGAGTCCAGTTTTAGATTCCGATGCTTCACTTCAGGTTTACTGTATACCTTGCACCTTCTTATTGACGATGAAACACTGAAATTGCATCGGAATTAAATTCAAAAGGCACAATGCCGACTTAAGTACAAGAGGACTGACTCTCTCAATTTCTATGATTTGAACCTCTCGTGTGAGTCCAGTTTTACATTCCGATGCTTCACTTCATGTTTACTGTATCCCTTGGACCTTCTAATTGACGATGAAACACATAGTTTGCATCCGAATTTAATACATAAGGTACAATGCCGACTTAAGTACAAGAGGACTGACACTCTAACTTTGTATGATTTGCACCTCTCCTGTGAGTCCAGTTTTAGATTCCGATGCTTCACTTCAGGTTTACTATATCCCTTGGACCTTCTTAATGACGATGAAACACAGAAATTGCATCCGAATTTAATACAAAAATCACAATGGCGACTTTAGTACAAGAGGACCGACAATCTCACTTTCTAAGATTTGAACATCTCCTGTGAGTCCAGTTTTAGATTCCGATGCTTCACTTCAGGTTTACTGTATCCCTTGGACCCTCTTATTGACAATGAAACACAGAAATAGCATCGGAATTAGATTCAAAAGGCACAATGCCGACTTAAGTACAAGAGGACTGACACTCTAACTTTCTATGATATGAACCTCTCCTGTGAGTCCAGTTTTAGATTCCGATGCTTCACTTCAGGTTTACTGTATCCCTTGGACCTTCTTATTGACGATGAAACACAGAGTTTGCATACGAATTTAATACAAAAGGCACAATGCCGACTTAAGTACAAGAGGACTGACACTCTAACTTTCTGTGATTTGAACCTCTCCTGTGAGTCCAGTTTTGGATTCCGAAGCTTTACTTCAGGTTTACTGTATCCCTTGGACCTTCTTATTGACGATGACACACAGAAATTGCATCCGAATTTAATACAAAAGGCACAATGGCGACTTAAGTACAAGAGGACTGACACTCTCACTTTCTATGATTTGAACCTCTCCTGTGAGTCCAGTTTTAGATTCCGATGCTTCACTTCAGGTTTACTGTATCCCTTGGACCTTCGTATTGAAGATGAAACACAGAAATTGCATCTGAAATTAATACAAAAGTCACAATGGTGACTTAAGTACAAGAGGACTGACACTCTCACTTTATATGATTTGAACCTCTCCTCTGAGTCCAGTTTTAGATTCCGATACTTCACCACGTATTTACTGTATCCCTTGGACATTCTTATTGACGATGAAACACAGAAATTGCATCCGAATTTAATACAAATGGCACAATGCCGACTTAAGTACAAGAGGACTGACACTCAAACTTTTTATGATTTGAACCTCTCCTGTGAGTCCAGTTTTAGATTCCGATGCTTCACTTCAGGTTTACTGTATACCTTGCACTTTCTTATTAACGATGAAACACAGAAATTGCATCGGAATTAAATTCAAAAGGCACAATGCCGACTTAAGTACAAGAGGACTGACACTCTCACTTTCTATGATTTGAACCTCTCGTGTGAGTCCAGTTTTACATTCCGATGCTTCACTTCAGGTTTACTGTATCCCTTGGACCTTGTAATTGACGATGAAACACAGAGTTTACATCCGAATTTAATACAAAAGGTACAATGCCGACTTAAGTACAAGAGGACTGACACTCTAACTCTCTATGATTTGCACCTTTCCTGTGAGTCCAGTTCAAGATTTCGATGCTTCACTTCAGGTTTACTCTATCCCTTGGATCTTCTTATTGACGATGAAACACAGAAATTGCATCCGAATTTAATACAAAAATCACAATGGTGACATAAGTACAAGAGGACTGACACTCTCACTTTATGTGATTTGAACCTCTCCTCTGAGTCCAGTTTTAGATTCCGATGCTTCACCTCAGATATACTGTATCCCTTGGACCTTCTTATTGACGATGAAACACAGAAATTGCATCCGAATTTAATACAAATGGCACAATGCCGACTTAAGTACAAGAGGACTGACACTCTCATTTTCTATGGTTCGAACCTCACCTGTGAGGTCAGATTTAGATTCTGATGCTTCACTTCAGGTTTACTGTATCTCTTGGACCTTCTTGTTGACGGTAAAACCCAGAAATCGCATCCGAATGTAATACAAATGGCACAATGCCGTCTTAAGTAAAAGAGGACTGACACTCTAATATTCTATGATTTGAACCTCTCCTGCGAGTCCAGTTTTAGATTCCGATGCTTCACTTCAGGTTTACTGTATACATTGCACCTTCTTATTGACGATGAAACACAGAAATTGCATCGGAATTAAATTCAAAAGGCACAATGCCGACTTAAGTACAAGAGGACTGACTCTCTCAATTTCTATGATTTGAACCTCTCGTGTGAGTCCAGTTTTACATTCCGATGCTTCACTTCATGTTTACTGTATCCCTTGGACCTTCTAATTGACGATGAAACACAGAGTTTGCATCCGAATTTAATACATAAGGTACAATGCCGACTTAAGTAAAAGAGGACTGACACTCTAACTTTGTATGATTAGCACCTCTCCTGTGAGTCCAGTTTTAGATTCCGATGCTTCACTTCAGGTTTACTATATCCCTTGGACCTTCTTAATGACGATGAAACACAGAAATTGCATCCGAATTTAATACAAAAATCACAATGGCGACTTTAGTACAAGAGGACCGACAATCTCACTTTCTAAGATTTGAACATCTCCTGTGAGTCCAGTTTTAGATTCCGATGCTTCACTTCAGGTTTACTGTATCCCTTGGACCTTCTTATTGACGATGAAACACAGAGTTTGCATCCGAATTTAATACAAAAGGCACAATGCCGACTTAAGTACAAGAGGACTGACACTCTAACTTTCTGTGATTTGAACCTCTCCTGTGAGTCCAGTTTTGGATTCCGATGCTTTACTTCAGGTTTACTGTATCCCTTGGACCTTCTTATTGACGATGATACACAGAAATTGCATCCGAATTTAATACAAAAGGCACAATGGCGACTTAAGTACAAGAGGACTGACACTCTCACTTTCTATGATTTGAACCTCTCCTGTGAGTCCAGTTTTAGATTCCGATGCTTCACTTCAGGTTTACTGTATCCCTTGGACCTGCGTATTGAAGATGAAACACAGAAATTGCATCTGAAATTAATACAAAAGTCACAATGGTGACTTAAGTACAAGAGGACTGACACTCTCACTTTATATGATTTGAACCTCTCCTCTGAGTCCAGTTTTAGATTCCGATACTTCACCTCGTATTTACTGTATCCCTTGGACCTTCTTATTGACGATGAAACACAGAAATTGCATCCCAATTTTATACAAATGGCACTATGCCGACTTAAGTACAAGAGGACTGACACTCTCACTTTCTATGGTTCGAACCTCACCTGTGAGGTCAGATTTAGATTCTGATGCTTCACTTCAGGTTTACTGTATCCCTTGGACCTTCTTGTTGACGATAAAACACAGAAATCGCATTCGAATTTAATACAAATGGCACAATGCCGTCTTAAGTAAAAGAGGACTGACACTCTAATATTCTATGATTTGAACCTCTCCTGCGAGTACAGTTTTAGATTCCGAGGCTTCACTTCAGGTTTACTGTATACCTTGCACCTTCTTATTGACGATGAAACAGAGAAATTGCATCGGAATTAAATTCAAAAGGCACAATGCCGACTTAAGTACAAGAGGACTGACTCTCTCACTTTCTATGATTTGAACCTCTCGTGTGAGTCCAGTTTTACATTCCGATGCTTCACTTCAGGTTTACTGTATCCCTTGGACCTTCTAATTGACGATGAAACACAGAGTTTGCATCCGAATTTAATACAAAAGGTACAATGCGGACTTAAGTACAAGAGGACTGACACTCTAACTTTGTATGATTTGCACCTCTCCTGTGAGTCCAGTTTTAGATTCCGATGCTTCACTTCAGGTTTACTATATCCCTGGGACCTTCTTATTGACGATGAAACACAGAAATTGCATCCGAATTTAATACAAAAATCACAATGGCGACTTTAGTACAAGAGGACCGACAATCTCACTTTCTAATATTTGAACATCTCCTGTGAGTCCAGTTTTAGATTCCGATGCTTCACTACAGGTTCACTGTATCCCTTGGACCTTCTTATTGACGATGAAACACAGATATTGCATCGGAATTAAATTTAAAACGCACAATGCCGACTTAAGTACAAGAGGACTGACACCCTCACTTTCTATGAATTGAACCTCTCCTGTGAGGTCAGATTTAGATTCCGATGCTTCACTTCAGGTTTACTGTATCCCTTGGACCTTCTTATTGACGATGAAACACAGAAATTGCATCCGAAATTAATACAAACGTCACAATGGTGACTTAAGTACAAGAGGACTGACACTCTCACTTTATATGATTTGAACCTCTCCTCTGAGTCCAGTTTTAGATTCCGATACTTCACCTCATATTTACTGTATCCCTTGGACCTTCTTATTGACGATGAAACACAGAAATTGCATCGGAATTAAATTCAAAAGTCACAGTGCCGACCTAAGTAGAAGAGGACTAACACTCTCACTTTCTATGGTTTGAACCTCTCCTGTGAGTCCAGTTTTAGATTCCGAAGCTTCACTTCAGGTTTACTGTATACCTTGCAGTTTCTTATTGACGATGAAACACAGAAATTGCATCGGAATTAATTTCAAAAGGCACAATGCCGACTTAAGTACAAGAGGACTAACACTCTCACTTTCTATGATTTGAACCTCTCCTTTGAGTCCAGTTTTAGATTCCGAAGCTTCATTTCAGGTTTACTGTATACCTTGCAGCTTCTTATTGACCGTGAAACACAGAAATTGTATCGGAATTAAATTCAAAAGGCACAATGCTGACTTAAGTACAAGAGGACTGACACTGTCACTTTCTATGATTTGAACCTCTCCTGTGAGTCCAGTTTTACATTCCGATGCGTCACTTCAGGTTTACTGTATCACTTGGACATTCTAATTGACGATGAAACACAGAGGTTGCATCGGAATTTAATACAAAAGGTACAATGCCGACTTAAGTACAAGAGGACTGACACTCTAACTTTCTATGATTTGCACCTCTCCTGTGAGACCAGTTTTAGATTCCGATGCTTCACTTCAGGTTTACTGCAACCCTTGGACCTTCTTATTGACGATGAAACACAGAAATTGCATCCAAAATTAATACAAAAATCACAATGGCGGCATAAGTACAAGAGGACTGACACTCTTACTTTCTATGATTTGAATATCTCCTGTGAGTCCAGTTCTAGATTCCGATGCTTCACTTTAGGTTTACTGTATCCCTTGGACCTACTTATTGACGATGAAACACAGATATTGCATCGGAATTAAATTCAAAACGCACAATGCCGACTTAAGTAAAAGAGGACTGACACTCTCACATTCTATGATTTGAGTCTCTTCTGTGAGTCCAGTTTCAGATTCCGATGCTTCACTTCAGGTTTACTGTATCCCTTGGACCTTCTTATTGACAATGAAACACAGAAATAGCATCGGAATTAAATTCAAAAAGCACAATGCCGACTTAAGTACAAGAGGACTGACACGCCAACTTTTTATGATTTGAACCTCTCCTGTGTCACCAGTTTTAGATTCCGATGCTTCACTTCAGTTTTACTGTATCTCTTGGACCTTCTTATTGACGATGAAACACAGAAATTGCATCGGAATTAAATTGAAAATTCACAGTGCCGACCTAAGTAGAAGACGACTAACACTCTCACTTTCTATGATTTGAACCTCTTATGTGAGTCCAGTTTTAGATTCCGATGCTTAACTTCAGGTTTACTGTATCCCTTGGACCTTCTTATTGTCGATGAAACACAGAGTTTGCATCCGAATTTAATACAAAAGGTACAATGCCGACTTAAGTAAAAGAGGACTGACACTCTAATTTTGTATGATTTGCACCTCTCTTGTGAGTCCAGTTTTAGATTCCGATGCTTCACTTCAGGTTTACTATATCCCTTGGACTTTCTTATTGACGATGAAACACAGAAATTACATCCGAATTTAATACAAAAATCACAATGGCGACTTTAGTACAAGAGGACCGACAATCTCACTTTCTAAGATTTGAACATCTCCTGTGAGTCCAGTTTTTGATTCCGATGCTTCACTACAGGTTCACTGTATCCCTTGGACCTTCTTATTGGCGATGAAACACAGAGTTTGCATCCGAATTTAATACAAAAGGCACAATGCCGACTTAAGCACAAGAGGACTGACACTCTAAGTTTCTATGATTGGAACCTCTCCTGTGAGTCCAGTTTTAGATTACGATGCTTTACTTCAGGTTTACTCTATCCCTTGGACCTTCTTATTGACGATGACACACAGAAATTGCATCCGAATTTAATGCAAAAGGCACAATGGCGACTTAAGTACAAGAGGACTGACGCTCTCACTTTCTATGATTTGAATCTCTCCTGTGAGTCCAGTTTTAGATTCCGATGCTTCACTTCAGGTTTACTGTATCCCTTGGACCTTCTTATTGACGATGATACACAGAAATTGCATCCGAAATTAATACAAAAGTCACAATGGTGACTTAAGTACAAGAGGACTGACACTCTCACTTAATATGATTTGAACCTCTCCTCTGAGTCCAGTTTTAGATTCCGATGCTTCACCTCAGATTTACTGTATCCCTTGGACCTTCTTATTGACGATGAAACACAGAAATTGCATCCTAATTTAATACAAATGGCGCAATGCCGACTTAAGTACAAGAGGACTGACACTCTCACTTTCTATGACTCGAACCTCTCCCTGTGAGTCCAGTTTTAGATTCCGATGCTTCACTTCAGGTTTACTGTACCCCTTGGACGCTCTTATTGACGATGAAACACAGAAATTGCATCGGAATTAAATACTAAAGGCACAGTGCCGACCTAAGTCGAAGAGGACTAACACTCTCACTTTCTATGATTTGAACCTCTCCTGTGAGTCCAGTTTTAGTTTCCGAAGCTTCACTTCAGGTTTACTGTATACCTTGCAGCTTCTTATTGACGATGAAACACAGAAATTGGATCGGAATTAAATTCAAAAGGCACAATGCCGACTTAAGTACAAGAGGACTGACACTGTCACTTTCTATAATTTGAACCTCTCCTGTGAGTCCAGTTTTACATTCCGATGCGTCACTTCAGGTTTACCGTATCCCTTGGACCTTCTAATTGACGATGAAACACAGTGTTTGCATCCGAATTTAATACAAAAGGTACAATGCCGACTTAAGTACAAGAGGACTGACACTCTCACTTTCTATGATTTGAACATCTCCTGTGAGTCCAGTTCTAGATTCCGATGCTTCACTTCAGGTTTACTGTATCCCTTGGACCTGCGTATTGAAGATGAAACACAGAAATTGCATCTGAAATTAATACAAAAGTCACAATGGTGACTTAAGTACAAGAGGACTGACACTCTCACTTTATATGATTTGAACCTCTCCTCTGAGTCCAGTTTTAGATTCCGATACTTCTCCTCGTATTTACTGTATCCCTTGGACCTTCTTATTGACGATGAAACACAGAAATTGCATCCCAATTTAATACAAATGGCACAATGCCGACTTAAG
Source organism: Schistocerca americana (assembly GCF_021461395.2). Lineage (NCBI taxonomy): Eukaryota > Metazoa > Arthropoda > Insecta > Orthoptera > Acrididae > Schistocerca > Schistocerca americana. The sequence continues at coordinate 3,150,800 of NW_025725994.1, read as the reverse complement.
TACAAGAGGACTGACACTCTCACTTTCTATGGTTCGAACCTCACCTGTGAGGTCAGATTTAGATTCTGATGCTTCACTTCAGGTTTACTGTATCCCTTGGACCTTCTTGTTGACGATAAAACACAGAAATCGCATTCGAATTTAATACAAATGGCACAATGCCGTCTTAAGTAAAAGAGGACTGACACTCTAATATTCTATGATTTGAACCTCTCCTGCGAGTACAGTTTTAGATTCCGAGGCTTCACTTCAGGTTTACTGTATACCTTGCACCTTCTTATTGACGATGAAACACAGAAATTGCATCGGAATTAAATTCAAAAGGCACAATGCCGACTTAAGTACAAGAGGACTGACTCTCTCACTTTCTATGATTTGAACCTCTCGTGTGAGTCCAGTTTTACATTCCGATGCTTCACTTCAGGTTTACTGTATCCCTTGGACCTTCTAATTGACGATGAAACACAGAGTTTGCATCCGAATTTAATACAAAAGGTACAATGCGGACTTAAGTACAAGAGGACTGACACTCTAACTTTGTATGATTTGCACCTCTCCTGTGAGTCCAGTTTTAGATTCCGATGCTTCACTTCAGGTTTACTATATCCCTGGGACCTTCTTATTGACGATGAAACACAGAAATTGCATCCGAATTTAATACAAAAATCACAATGGCGACTTTAGTACAAGAGGACCGACAATCTCACTTTCTAATATTTGAACATCTCCTGTGAGTCCAGTTTTAGATTCCGATGTTTCACTACAGGTTCACTGTATCCCTTGGACCTTCTTATTGACGATGAAACACAGATATTGCATCGGAATTAAATTTAAAACGCACAATGCCGACTTAAGTACAAGAGGACTGACACCCTCACTTTCTATGAATTGAACCTCTCCTGTGAGGTCAGATTTAGATTCCGATGCTTCACTTCAGGTTTACTGTATCCCTTGGACCTTCTTATTGACAATGAAACACAGAAATAGCATCGGAATTAAATTCAAAAGGCACAATGTCGACTTAAGTACAAGAGGACTGATACTCTAACTTTCTATGATATGAACCTCTCCTGTGAGTCCAGTTTTAGATTACGATGCTTCACTTCAGGTTTACTGTATCCCTTGGACCTTCTTATTGTCGATGAAACACAGAGTTTGCATCCGAATTTAATGCAAAACGCACAATGCCGACTTAAGTACAAGAGGTCTGACACTCTAACTTTCTGTGATTTGAACCTCTCCTGTGAGTACAGTATTAGATTCCGATGCTTTACTTCAGGTTTACTGTATCCTTTGGACCTTCTTATTGACGATGACACACTGAAATTGCATCCGAATTTAATACAAAAGGCACAATGGCGACTTAAGTACAAGAGGACTGACACTCTCACTTTCTATGATTTGAACCTCTCCTGTGAGTCCAGTTTTAGATTCCGATGCTTCACTTCAGGTTTACTGTATCCCTTGGACCTTCTTATTGACGATGAAACACAGAAATTGCATCCGAAATTAACACAAAAGTCACAATGGTGACTTAAGTACAAGAGGACTGACACTCTCACTTTATATGATTTGAACCTCTCCTCTGAGTCCAGTTTTAGATTCCGATACTTCACCTCATATTTACTGTATCCCTTGGACCTTCTTATTGACGATGAAACACAGAAATTGCATCGGAATTAAATTCAAAAGTCACAGTGCCGACCTAAGTAGAAGAGGACTAACACTCTCACTTTCTATGGTTTGAACCTCTCCTGTGAGTCCAGTTTTAGATTCCGAAGCTTCACTTCAGGTTTACTGTATACCTTGCAGTTTCTTATTGACGATGAAACACAGAAATTGCATCGGAATTAATTTCAAAAGGCACAATGCCGACTTAAGTACAAGAGGACTAACACTCTCACTTTCTATGATTTGAACCTCTCCTTTGAGTCCAGTTTTAGATTCCGAAGCTTCATTTCAGGTTTACTGTATACCTTGCAGCTTCTTATTGACCGTGAAACACAGAAATTGTATCGGAATTAAATTCAAAAGGCACAATGCTGACTTAAGTACAAGAGGACTGACACTGTCACTTTCTATGATTTGAACCTCTCCTGTGAGTCCAGTTTTACATTCCGATGCGTCACTTCAGGTTTACTGTATCACTTGGACATTCTAATTGACGATGAAACACAGAGGTTGCATCGGAATTTAATACAAAAGGTACAATGCCGACTTAAGTACAAGAGGACTGACACTCTAACTTTCTATGATTTGCACCTCTCCTGTGAGACCAGTTTTAGATTCCGATGCTTCACTTCAGGTTTACTGCAACCCTTGGACCTTCTTATTGACGATGAAACACAGAAACTGCATCCAAAATTAATACAAAAATCACAATGGCGGCAAAAGTACAAGAGGACTGACACTCTTACTTTCTATGATTTGAATATCTCCTGTGAGTCCAGTTCTAGATTCCGATGCTTCACTTTAGGTTTACTGTATCCCTTGGACCTACTTATTGACGATGAAACACAGATATTGCATCGGAATTAAATTTAAAACGCACAATGCCGACTTAAGTAAAAGAGGACTGACACTCTCACATTCTATGATTTGAGTCTCTTCTGTGAGTCCAGTTTCAGATTCCGATGCTTCACTTCAGGTTTACTGTATCCCTTGGACCTTCTTATTGACAATGAAACACAGAAATAGCATCGGAATTAAATTCAAAAAGCACAATGCCGACTTAAGTACAAGAAGACTGACACTCCAACTTTTTATGATTTGAACCTCTCCTGTGTGTCCAGTTTTAGATTCCGATGCTTCACTTCAGTTTTACTGTATCTCTTGGACCTTCTTATTGACGATGAAACACAGAAATTGCATCGGAATTAAATTCAAAATTCACAGTGCCGACCTAAGTAGAAGACGACTAACACTCTCACTTTCTATGATTTGAACCTCTTATGTGAGTCCAGTTTTAGATTCCGATGCTTAACTTCAGGTTTACTGTATACCTTGCACCTTCTTATTGACGATGAAACACAGAAATTGCATCGGAATTAAATTCAAAAGGTACAATGCCGACTTAAGTACAAGAGGACTGACACTCTCACTTTCTATGATTTGAACCTCTCGTGTGAGTCCAGTTTTACATTCCGATGCTTCACTTCAGGTTTACTGTATCCCTTGGACCTTCTAATTGACGATGAAACACAGAGTTTGCATCCGAATTTAATACAAAAGGTACAATGCCGACTTAAGTAAAAGAGGACTGACACTCTAATTTTGTATGATTTGCACCACTCTTGTGAGTCCAGTTTCAGATTCCGATGCTTCACTTCAGGTATACTATATCCCTTGGACTTTCTTATTGACGATGAAACACAGAAATTACATCCGAATTTAATACAAAAATCACAATGGCGACTTTAGTACAAGAGGACCGACAATCTCACTTTCTAAGATTTGAACATCTCCTGTGAGTCCAGTTTTTGATTCCGATGCTTCACTACAGGTTCACTGTATCCCTTGGACCTTCTTATTGACGATGAAACACAGAGTTTGCATCCGAATTTAATACAAAAGGCACAATGCCGACTTAAGCACAAGAGGACTGACACTCTAACTTTCTATGATTGGAACCTCTCCTGTGAGTCCAGTTTTAGATTACGATGCTTTACTTCAGGTTTACTCTATCCCTTGGACCTTCTTATTGACGATGACACACAGAAATTGCATCCGAATTTAATGCAAAAGGCACAATGGCGACTTAAGTACAAGAGGACTGACGCTCTCACTTTCTATGATTTGAACCTCTCCTGTGAGTCCAGTTTTAGATTCCGATGCTTCACTTCAGGTTTACTGTATCCCTTGGACCTTCTTATTGACGATGATACACAGAAATTGCATCCGAAATTAATAAAAAAGTCACAATGGTGACTTAAGTACAAGAGGACTGACACTCTCACTTAATATGATTTGAACCTCTCCTCTGAGTCCAGTTTTAGATTCCGATGCTTCACCTCAGATTTACTGTATCCCTTGGACCTTCTTATTGACGATGAAACACAGAAATTGCATCCAAATTTAATACAAATGGCGCAATGCCGACTTAAGTACAAGAGGACTGATACTCTCACTTTCTATGACTCGAACCTCTCCCTGTGAGTCCAGTTTTAGATTCCGATGCTTCACTTCAGGTTTACTGTACCCCTTGGACGCTCTTATTGACGATGAAACACAGAAATTGCATCGGAATTAAATACTAAAGGCACAGTGCCGACCTAAGTCGAAGAGGACTAACACTCTCACTTTCTATGATTTGAACCTCTCCTGTGAGTCCAGTTTTAGTTTCCGAAGCTTCACTTCAGGTTTACTGTATACCTTGCAGCTTCTTATTGACGATGAAACACAGAAATTGGATCGGAATTAAATTCAAAAGGCACAATGCCGACTTAAGTACAAGAGGACTGACACTGTCACTTTCTATAATTTGAACCTCTCCTGTGAGTCCAGTTTTACATTCCGATGCGTCACTTCAGGTTTACTGTATCCCTTGGACCTTCTAATTGACGATGAAACACAGTGTTTGCATCCGAATTTAATACAAAAGGTACAATGCCGACTTAAGTACAAGAGGACTGACACTCTCACTTTCTATGATTTGAACATCTCCTGTGAGTCCAGTTCTAGATTCCGATGCTTCACTTCAGGTTTACTGTATCCCTTGGACCTTCTTATTGACGATGAAACACAGATATAGCATCGGAATTAAATTTAAAACGCACAATGCCGACTTAAGTAAAAGAGGACTGACACTCTCACTTTCTGTTATTTGAATCTCTCCTGTGAGTCCAGTTTTAGGTTCCGATGCTTCACTTCAGGTTTACTGTATCCCTTGGACCTTCTTATTGACGATGAAACACAGAAATTGCATCGGAATTAAATTCAAAAGTCACAGTGCCGACCTAAGTAGAAGAGGACTAACACTCTCACTTTCTATGATTTGAACCTCTCCTGTGAGTCCAGTTTTAGATTCCGAAGCTTCACTTCAGGTTTACTGTATACCTTGCAGTTTCTTATTGACGATGAAACACAGAAATTGCATCGGAATTAATTTCAAAAGGCACAATGCCGACTTAAGTACAAGAGGACTAACACTCTCACTTTCTATGATTTGAACCTCTCCTTTGAGTCCAGTTTTAGATTCCGAAGCTTCATTTCAGGTTTACTGTATACCTTGCAGCTTCTTATTGACCGTGAAACACAGAAATTGTATCAGAATTAAATTCAAAAGGCACAATGCTGACTTAAGTACAAGAGGACTGACACTGTCACTTTCTATGATTTGAACCTCTCCTGTGAGTCCAGTTTTACATTCCGATGCGTCACTTCAGGTTTACTGTATCACTTGGACATTCTAATTGACGATGAAACACAGAGGTTGCATCGGAATTTAATACAAAAGGTACAATGCCGACTTAAGTACAAGAGGACTGACACTCTAACTTTCTATGATTTGCACCTCTCCTGTGAGACCAGTTTTAGATTCCGATGCTTCACTTCAGGTTTACTGCAACCCTTGGACCTTCTTATTGACGATGAAACACAGAAATTGCATCCAAAATTAATACAAAAATCACAATGGCGGCATAAGTACAAGAGGACTGACACTCTTACTTTCTATGATTTGAATATCTCCTGTGAGTCCAGTTCTAGATTCCGATGCTTCACTTTAGGTTTACTGTATCCCTTGGACCTACTTATTGACGATGAAACACAGATATTGCATCGGAATTAAATTTAAAACGCACAATGCCGACTTAAGTAAAAGAGGACTGACACTCTCACATTCTATGATTTGAGTCTCTTCTGTGAGTCCAGTTTCAGATTCCGATGCTTCACTTCAGGTTTACTGTATCCCTTGGACCTTCTTATTGACAATGAAACACAGAAATAGCATCGGAATTAAATTCAAAAAGCACAATGCCGACTTAAGTACAAGAAGACTGACACTCCAACTTTTTATGATTTGAACCTCTCCTGTGAGTCCAGTTTTAGATTCCAATGCTTCACTTCAGTTTTACTGTATCTCTTGGACCTTCTTATTGACGATGAAACACAGAAATTGCATCGGAATTAAATTCAAAATTCACAGTGCCGACCTAAGTAGAAGACGACTAACACTCTCACTTTCTATGATTTGAACCTCTTATGTGAGTCCAGTTTTAGATTCCGATGCTTAACTTCAGGTTTACTGTATACCTTGCACCTTCTTATTGACGATGAAACACAGAAATTGCATCGGAATTGAATTCAAAAGGCACAATGCCGACTTAAGTACAAGAGGACTGACACTGTTACTTTCTATGATTTTAACCTCTCCTTTGAGTCCAGTTTTACATTCCGATGCGTCACTTCAGGCTTACTGTATCCCTTGGACCTTCTAATTGACGATGAAACACAGAGTTTGCATCCGAATTTAATACAAAAGGTACAATGCCGACTTAAGTACAAGAGGACTGACTCTCTCACTTTCTATGATTTGAACATCTCCTGTGAGTCCAGTTCTAGATTCCGATGCTTCACTTCAGGTTTACTGTATCCCTTGGACCTTCTTATTGACGATGAAACACAGATATAGCATCGGAATTAAATTTAAAACGCACAATGCCGACTTAAGTAAAAGAGGACTGACACTCTCACTATCTGTTATTTGAATCTCTCCTGTGAGTCCAGTTTTAGATTCCGATGCTTCACTTCAGGTTTACTGTATCCCTTGGACCTTCTTATTGACAATGAAACACAGAAATAGCATCGGAAATAAATTCAAAAGGCACAATGCCGACTTAAGTAAAAGAGGACTGACACTCTAACTTTCTATGATTTGAACCTCTCCTCTAAGTCCAGTTTTAGATTCCGATGCTTCACTTCAGGTTTACTGTATCCCTTGGACCATCTTATTGACGACGAAACACAGAAATTGCATCCGAATTTAATACAAATGGCGCAATGCCGACTTAAGTACAAGAGGACTGACACTCTCACTTTCTATGATTCGAACCTCTCCTGTGAGTCCAGTTTTAGATTCCGATGCTTCACTTCAGGTTTACTGTACCCCTTGGACGTTCTTATTGACTATGAAACACAGAAATTGCACCGGAATTAAATTCAAAAGGCACAGTGCCGACCTAAGTAGAAGAGGACTAACACTCTCACTTTCTATGATTTGAACCTCTCCTGTGAGTCCAGTTTTAGATTCCGAAGCTTCACTTCAGGTTTACTGTATACCTTGCAGCTTCTTATTGACGATGAAACACAGAAATTGCATCGGAATTAATTTCAAAAGGCACAATGCCGACTTAAGTACAAGAGGACTAACACTCTCACTTTCTATGATTTGAACCTCTCCGGTGAGTCCAGTTTTAGATTTCGAAGCTTCGCATCAGGTTTACTGTATACCTTGCAGCTTCTTATTGATGATGAAACACAGAAATTGCATCGGAATTAAATTCAAAAGCCACAATGCCGACTTAAGTACAAGAGGACTGACACTGTCACTTTCTATGATTTGAACCTCTCCTGTGAGTCCAGTTTTACATTCCGATGCGTCACTTCAGGTTTACTGTATCACTTGGACCTTCTAATTGACGATGAAACACAGAGGTTGCATCCGAATTTAATACAAAAGGTACAATGCCGACTTAAGTACAAGAGGACTGACACTCTAACTTTCTATGATTTGCACCTCTCCTGTGAGACCAGTTTTAGATTCCGGCGCTTCACTTCAGGTTTACTGTATCCCTTGGACCTTCTTAATGACGATGAAACACAGAAATTGCATCCAAAATAAATACAAAAATCACAATGGCGGCTTAAGTACAAGAGGACTGACACTCTTACTTTCTATGATTTGAATATCTCCTGTGAGTCCAGTTCTAGATTCCGATGCTTCACTTCAGGTTTACTGTATCCCTTGGATCTTCTTATTGACGATGAAACACAGATATAGCATCGGAATTAAATTTAAAATGCACAATGCCGACTTAAGTAAAAGAGGACTGACACTCTCACTTTCTATGATTTGAATCTCTCCTGTGAGTCCAGTTTCAGATTCCGATGCTTCACTTCCGGTTTACTGTATCCCTTGGACCTTCTTATTGACAATGAAACACAGAAATAGCATCGGAATTAAATTCAAAAAGCACAATGCCGACTTAAGTACAAGAGGACTGACACTCTAACTTTTTATGATTTGAACCTCTCCTGTGAGTCCAGTTTTAGATTCCGATGATTCACTTCAGTTTTACTGTATCCCTTGGACCTTCTTATTGACGATGAAACACAGAAATTGCATCGGAATTAAATTCAAAATTCACCGTGCCGACCTAAGTAGAAGACGACTAACACTCTCACTTTCTATGATTTGAACCTCTTATGTGTGTCCAGTTTTAGATTCCGATGCTTAACTTCAGGTTTACTGTATACCTTGCACCTTCTTATTGACGATGAAACACAGAATTTGCATCGGAATTAAATTCAAAAGGCACAATGTCGACTTAAGTACAAGAAGACTGACACTCCCACTTTCTATGATTTGAACCTCTCGTGTGAGTCCAGTTTTAGATTCCGATGCTTCACTTCAGGTTTACTGTATCCCTTGGACCTTCTTATTGACGATGAAACACAGAGTTTGCATCCGAATTTAATACAAAAGGCACAATGCCGACTTAAGTACAAGAGGACTGACACTCTAACTTTCTATGATTTGAACCTCTCCTGTGAGTCCAGTTTTAGATTCCGATGCTTCACTTCAGGCTTACTGTATCCCTTGGACCTTCTTATTGACGATGAAACACAGAAATTGCATCCGAAATTAATATAAAAGTCACAATGGTGACTTAAGTACATGAGGACTGACACTCTCACTTTATATGATTTGAACCTTTCCTCTGAGTCCAGTTTTAGATTCCGATGCTTCACCTCAGATTTACTGTATTCCTTGGACCTTCTTATTGACGATGAAACACAGAAATTGCATCCGAATTTAATACAAATGGCACAATGCCGACTTAAGTACAAGAGGACTGACACTCTCACTTTCTATGATTCGAACCTTACCTGTGAGGTCAGATTTAGATTCCGATGCTTCACTTCAGGTTTACTGTATCCCTTGGACCTTCTTGTTGACGATAAAACACAGAAATCGCATCCGAATTTAATACAAATGGCACAATGCCGTCTTAAGGAAAAGAGGACTGACACTCTAATATTCTATGATTTGAACCTCTCCTGCGAGTCCAGTTTTAGATTCCGATGCTTCACTTCAGGTTTACTGTATACCTTGCACCTTCTTATTGACGATGAAACACAGAAATTGCATCGGAATTAATTTCAAAAGGCACAATGCCGACTTAAGTACAAGAGGACTGACAGTCTAATATTCTATGATTTGAACCTCTCGTGTGAGTCCAGTTTTACATTCCGATGCTTCACTTCAGGTTTACTGTATCCCTTGGACCTTCTAATTGACGATGAAACACAGAGTTTGCATCCGAATTTAATACAAAAGGTACAATGCCGACTTAAGTACAAGAGGACTGACACTCTCATTTTGTATGATTTGCACCTCTCTTGTGAGTCCAGTTTTAGATTCCGATGCTTCACTTCAGGTTTACTATATCCCTTGGACTTTCTTATTGACGATGAAACACAGAAATTGCATCCGAATTTAATACAAAACTCACAATGGCGACTTTAGTACAAGAAGACCGACAATCTCACTTTCTAAGATGTGAACATCTCCTGTGAGTCCAGTTTTAGATTCCGATGCTTCACTACAGGTTCACTGTATCCCTTGGACCTTCTTATTGACGATGAAACATAGAGTTTGCATCCGAATTTAATAAAAAAGGCACAATGCCGACTTAAGCACAAGAGGACTGACACTCTAACTTTCTATGATTTGAACCTCACCTCTGAGTCCAGTTTTAGATTCCGATGCTTCACCTCAGATTTACTGTATCCCTTGGACCTTCTTATTGACGATGAAACACAAAAATTGCATCCGAATTTAATACAAATGGCGCAATGCCGACCTAAGTACAAGAGGACTGACACTCTCACTTTCTATGATTCGAACCTCTCCCTGTGAGTCCAGTTTTCGATTCCGATGCTTCACTTCAGGTTTACTGTACCCCTTGGACGTTCTTATTGACGATTAAACACAGAAATTGCATCGGAATTAAATTCAAAAGGCACAGTGCCGACATAAGTAGAAGAGGACTAACACTCTCACTTTCTATGATTGGAACCTCTCCTGTGAGACCAGTTTTAGTTTCCGAAGCTTCACTTCTGGTTTACTGTATACCTTGCAGCTTCTTATTGACGATGAAACACAGAAATTGCATCGGAATTAAATTCAAAAGGCACAATGCCGACATAAGTACAAGAGGACTGACACTGTCACTTCCTATGATTTGAACCTCTCCTGTGAGTCCAGTTTTACATTCCGATGCGTTACTTCAGGTTTACTGTATCCCTTGGACCTTCTAATTGACGATGAAACACAGAGTTTGCATCCGAATTTAATACAAAAGGTACAATGCCGACTTAAGTACAAGAGGACTGACACTCTCACTTTCTATGATTTGAACATCTCCTGTGAGTCCAGTTCTAGATTCCGATGCTTCACTTCAGGTTTACTGTATCCTTTGGACCTTCTTATTGACAATGAAACACAGAAATTGCATCCGAAATTAAATTCAAAAAGCACAATGCCGACTTAAGTACAAGAGGACTGACACTCTAACTTGTTTTGATTTGAACCTCTCCTGTGAGTCCAGTTTTAGATTCCGATGCTTCACTTCAGTTTTACTGTATCCATTGGTCGTTCATATTGACGATGAAACACAGAAATTGCATCGGAAATAAATTCAAAAGGCAAAGTGCCATCCTAAGTAGAAGACGACTAACACTCTCACTTTCTATGATTTGAACCTCTCCTGTGAGGTCAGATTTAGATTCCGATGCTTCACTTCAGGTTTAGTGTATCCCTTGGACCATCTTATTGACGATGAAACACAGAAATTGCATCCGAATTTAATACAAATGGCGCAATGCCGACTTAAGTACAAGAGGACTGACACTCTCACTCTCTATGATTGGAACCTCTCCCTGTGAGTCGAGTTATAGATTCCCATGCTTCACTTCAGGTTTACTGTACCCCTTGGACGTTCTTATTGACGATAAAACACAGAAATTGCATCGGAATTAAATTCAAAAGGCACAGTGCAGACCTAAGTAGAAGAGGACTAACACTCTCACTTTCTATGATTTGAACCTCTCCTGTGAGTCCAGTTTTAGATTCCGATGCTTCACTTCAGGTTTACTGTATCCCTTGGACCTTCTTATTGACGATGAAACACAGAAATTGCATCCGAAATTAATACAAAAGTCACAATGGTGACTTAAGTACAAGAGGACTGACACTCTCACTTTCTATGATTTGAACCTCTCCTGTGAGTCCAGTTTTACATTCCGATGCGTCACTTCAGGTTTACTGTATCCCTTGGACCTTCTAATTGACGATGAAACACAGAGTTTGCATCCGAATTTAATACAAAAGGTACAATGCCGACTTAAGTACAAGAGGACTGACACTCTAACTTTCTATGATTTGCACCTCTCCTGTGAGTCCAGTTTTAGACTCCGATGCTTCACTTCAGGTTTACTGTATCCCTCGGAACGTCTTGTTGACGATGAAACACAGAAATTGTATCCGAATTTAATACAAATGGCGCAACGCCGACTTAAGTAGAAGAGGACTGACACTCTCACTTTCTATGATTTGATCCTCTCTTGTGAGTCCAGTTTTACATTCCGATGCATCACTCAGGTTTACTGTATCCCTTGGACCTCCAAATTGACGATGAAACACAGAGTTTGCATCCGAATTTAATACAAAAGGTACAATGCCGACGTAAGTACAAGAGGACTGACACTCTAACTTTCTATGATTTGCACCTCACCTGTGAGTCCAGTTTTAGATTCCAATGCTTCACTTCAGGTTTACTGTATCACTTCTACCCTCTTATTGACGATGAAACACAGAAATAGCATCGGAATTAAATTCAAAAAGCACAATGCCGACTTTAGTACAAGAGGACTGACACTCTCAATTTCTATGATTTGAACATCTCCTGTGAGTCCAGTTCTAGATTCCGATGCTTCACTTCAGGTTTACTGTATCCCTTGGACCTTCTTATTGACGATGAAACACAGATATAGCATCGGAATTAAATTTTAAACGCACAATGCCGACTTAAGTAAAAGAGGACTGACACTCTCACTTTCTATGATTTGAATCTCTCCTGTGAGTCCAGTTAAAGATTCCGATGCTTCACTTCAGTTTTACTGTATCCCTTGGACGTTCTTATTGACGATGAAACACAGAAATTGCATCGGTATTAAATTCAAAAGGCACAGTGCCGACCTAATTGGAAGACGACTAACACTCTCACTTTCTATGATTTGAACCTCTTATGTGAGTCCAGTTTTAGATTCCAATGCTTCACTTCAGGTTTACTGTATACCTTGCACCTTCTTATTGACGATGAAACACAGAATTTGCATCGGAATTAAATTCAAAAGGCACAATGCCGACTTAAGTACAAGAGGACTGACACTCTCACTTTCTATGATTTGAACCTCTCGTGTGAGTCCAGTTTTACATTCCGATGCTTCACTTCAGGTTTACTGTAACCCTTGGACCTTCTAATTGACGATGAAACACAGAGTTTGCATCCGAATATAATACAAAAGGTACAATGCCGACTTAAGTACATGAGGACTGACAATCTAACTTTCTATGATTTGCACCTCTCCTGTGTGTCCAGTTTTAGATTCCGATGCTTCACTTCAGGTTTACTGTATCCCTTGGACCTTCTTATTGACGATGGAAGACAGAAATTGCATCCGAATTTAATACAAAAATCACAATGGCGACTTTAGTACAAGAGGACCGACAATCTCACTTTCTATGATTTGAACATCTCCTGTGAGTCCAGTTTTAGATTCCGATGCTTCACTTCAGGTTCACTGTATTCCTTGGACCTTCTTATTGACGATGAAACACAGATATTGCATCGGAATTAAATTTAAAACGCACAATGCGGACTTAAGTAAAAGAGGACTGACACTCTCACTATCAGTGATTTGAACCTCTCCTGTGAGGTCAGATTTAGATTCCGATGCTTCACTTCAGGTTTACTGTATCCCTTGGACCTTCTTATTGACAATGAAACACAGAAATAGCATCGGAATTGAATTCAAAACGCACGATGCCGACTTAACTACAAAAGGACTGACACTCTAACTTTCTATGATTTGAACCACTCCTGTGAGTCCAGTTTTAGATTCCGATGCTTCACTTCAGGTTTACTGTATCCCTTAGACCTTCTTATTGACGATGAAACACAGAGTTTGCATCCGAATTTAATACAAAAGGCACAATGCCGACTTAAGTACAAGAGGACTGACACTCTAACTTTCTATGATTTGAACCTCTCCTGTGAGTCCAGTTTTAGATTTCGATGCTTCACCTCAAGTTTACTGTATCCCTTGGACCTTCGTATTGACGATGATACATAGAAATTGCATCCGAATTGAATACAAATGGCGCAATGCCGACTTAAGTCCAGGAGGACTGTCACTCTCACTTTTTATGATTCGAACCTCTCCTGTGTGTCCAGTTTTAGATTCCGATGCTTCACTTCAGGTTTATTGTATCCCTTGGACCTTCTAATTGACGATGAAACACAGAGTTTGCATCCGAATTTAATACAAAAGGTACAATGCCGACTTAAGTACAAGAGGACTGACACTCTAACTATCTATGATTTGCACCTCTCCTGTGAGTCCAGTTTTAGATTCCGATGCTTCACTTCAGGTTTACTGTATCCCTTGGACCTTCTTATTGACGATGAACCACAGAAATTGCATCCGAATTTAATACAAAAATCACAATGGCGGCTTAAGTACAAGAGGACTGAAACTCTCACTTTCTATGATTTGAACATCTCCTGTGAGTCCAGTTCTAGATTCCGATGCTTCACTTCAGGTTAACTGTATCCCTTGGACCTTCTTATTGACGATGAAACACAGATAATGCACCGGAATTAAATTTAAAACGCACAATGCCGACTTAAGTAAAAGAGGACTGACACTCTCACTATCTATGATTTGAATCTCTCCTGTGAGTCCAGTTTTAGATTCCGATGCATCACTTCAGGTTTACTGAATCCCTTGGACCTTCTTATTGACAATGAAACACAGAAATAGCATCGCAATTAAATTCAAAAGGCACAATGCAGACTTAAGTACAAGAGGACTGACACTCTAACTTTTTATGATTTGAACCTCTCCTGTGAGTCCAGTTTTAGATTCCGATGCTTCACCTCAGGTTTACTGTATCTCTTGGACCTTCTTATTGACGATGATGCACAGAAATTGCATCCGAATTTAATACAAATGGCACAATGCCGTCTTAAGTAAAAGAGGACTGACACTCTAATATTCTATGATTTGAACCACCCCTGCGAATCCAGTTTTAGATTCCGATGCTTCACTTCAGGTTTACTGTATACCTTGCACCTTCTTATTGACGATGAAACACAGGAATTGCATCTAAATTAAATTCAAAAGGCACAATGCCGACTTAAGTACAAGAGGACTGACACTCTCACTTTCTATGATTTGAACCACTCGTGTGAGTCCAGTTTTACATTCCGATGCTTCAGTTCAGGTTTACTGTATCCCTTGGACCTTCTAATTGACGATGAAACACAGAGTTGGCATCCGAATTTAATACAAAAGGTACAATGCCGACTTAAGTACAAGAGGACTGGCACTCTAAATTTCCATGATTTGCACCTCTCCTGTGAGTCCAGTTTTAGATTCCGATGCTTCACTTCAGGTTTACTGTATCCCTTGGACCTTCTTATTGACGATGAAACACAGAAATTGCATCCGAATTTAATACAAAAATCACTATGGCGACTTTAGTACAAGAAGACCGACAATCTCACTTTCTAAGATTTGAACATCTCCTGTGAGTCCTGTTTTAGATTCCGATGCTTCACTTCAGGTTCGCTTTATCCCTTATACATTCTTATTGACGATGAAACACAGATATTGCATCGGAGTTAAATTTAAAACGCACAATGCCGACTTAAGTAAAAGAGGACTGACACTCTCACTTTCTATGATTTGAACCTCTCCTGTGAGGTCAGATTTAGATTCCGATGCTTCACTTCAGGTTTACTGTATCCCTTGGACCTTCTTATTGACAATGAAACACAGAAATAGCATCGGAATTAAATTCAAAAGGCACAATGCCGACTTAAGTACAAGAGGACTGACACTCTAACTTTCTATGATTTGAACCTCTCCTGTGAGTCCAGTTTTAGATTCCGATGCTTTACTTCAGGTTTACCGTATCCCTTGGTCCTTCTTATTGACGATGACACACAGAAATTGCATCCGATTTTAATACAAAAGGCACAATGGCGACTTAAGTACAATAGCACTGACACTCTCACTTTCTATGATTTGAACCTCTCCTGTGATTCCAGTTTTAGATTCCGATGCTTCACTTCAGGTTTACTGTATCCCTTGGACCTTCTTATTGACGATGAAGCACAGGAATTGCATCCGAAATTAATACAAAAGTCACAATGGTGACTTAAGTACAAGAGGACTGACACTCTCACTTTATATGATTTGAACCTCTCCTCTGAGTCCAGTTTTAGATTCCGATGCTTCACCTCACATTTACTGTATCCCTTGGACCTTCTTATTGACGATGAAACACAGAAATTGCATCCGAATTTAATACAAATGGCACAATGTCGACTTTAGTACAAGAGGACTGACACTCTCACTTTCTATGATTCGAACCTCTCCTGTGAGATCAGATTTAGATTCCGATGCTTCACTTCAGGTTTACTGTATCCCTTGGACCTTCTTGTTGACGATAAAACACAGAAATCGCATCCGAATTTAATACAAATGACACAATGCCGTCTTAAGTAAAAGAGGACTGACACTCTAATATTCTATGATTTAAACCTCTCCTGCGAGTCCAGTTTTAGATTCCGATGCTTCACTTCAGGTTTACTGTATCCCTTGGACGTTCTTATTGACGATGACACACAGAAATTGCATCGGAATTAAATTCAAAAGGCACAGTGCCGACCTAAGTAGAAGAGGACTAACACTCTCACTTTCTATGATTTGAACCTCTCCTGTGAGACCAGTTTTGGATTCCGAAGCTTCACTTCAGGATTACTGTATACCTTGCAGCTTTTCATTGACGATGAAACACAGAAATTGCATCGGAATTAAATTCAAAAGGCACAGTGCCGACTTAAGTACAAGCGGACTGACACTCTCACTTTCTATGATTTGAACCTCTCCTGTGAGTCCAGTTTTACATTCCGATGCGTCACTTCAGGTTTACTGTTTTCCTTGGACCTTCTAATTGACGTTGAAACACAGAGTTTGCATCCGAATTTAATACAAAAGGTACACTGCCGACTTAAGTACAAGAGGACTGACACTCTACCTTTCTATGGTTTGCACCTCTCCTGTGAGTCCAGTTTTAGATTCCGATGCTTCACTTCAGGTTTACTGTATCCCTTGGACCTTCTTATTGACGATGAAACACAGAAATTGCATCCGAATTTAATACAAAAATCACAATGGCTGCTTAAGTACAAGAGGACTGACACTCTCACTTTCTATGATTTGAACATCTCCTGTGAGTCCAGTTCTAGATTCCGATGCTTCACTTCAGGTTTACTGTATCCCTTGGACCTTCTTATTGACGATGAGACACAGATATAGCATCGGAATTAAATTTAAAACGCACAATGCCGACTTAAGTAAAAGAGGACTGACACTCTCACTTTCTATGATTTGAATCTCTCCTGTGAGTCCAGTTTTAGATTCCGATGCTTCACTTCAGGTTTACTGTATCCCTTGGACCTTCTTATTGACAATGAAACACAGAAATAGCATCGGAATTAAATTCAAAAAGCACAATGCCGACTTAAGTACAAGAGGACTGACACTCTAACTTTTTATGGTTTGAACCTCTCCTGTGAGTCCAGTTTTAGATTCCGATGCTATACTTCAGGTTTACTGTATCCCTTGGACCTTCTTATTGACGATGAAAACAGGAATTGCATCCGAATTTAATACAAAAGGCACAATGGCGACTTGAGTACCAGAGGACTGACACTCTCAGTTTCTATGATTTGAACCTCCCCTGTGAGTCCAGTTTTAGATTCCGATGCTTCACTTCAGGTTTACTGTATCCCTTGGACCTTCTTATTGACGACGAAACACAGAAATTGCATCCGAATTTAATTCAAATGGCACAATGCCGACTTAAGTACAAGAGGACTGACACTCTCTCTTTCTATGATTCGAACCTCTCCTGTGAGGTCAGATTTAGATTCCGATGCATCACTTCAGGTTTACTGTATACCTTGCACCTTCATATTGACGATGAAACACAGAAAATGCATCGGAATTAAATTCAAAACGCACAATGCCGTCTTAAGTACAAGAGGACTGACACTCTCACTTTCTATGATTTGAACCTCTCCTGTGATTCCAGTTTTAGATTCCGATGCTTCACTTCAGGTTTACTGTATCCCTTGGACCTTTTAATTGACGATGAAACACAGAGTTTACATCCGAATTTAATACAAAAGGTACAATGCCGACTTAAGTACAAGAGGAGTGACACTCTAACTTTCTATGAGTTGAACCTCTCCTGTGAGTCCAGTTTTAGATTCCGATGCTTCACTTCAGGTTTACTGTATCCCTTGGACCTTCTTATTGACGATGAAACACAGAAATTGCATCGGAATTAAATTCAAAACGCACAATGCCGACTTAAGCAAAAGAGGACTGACACTCTCACTATCTATGAATTGAATCTCTCCTGTGAGTCCAGTTTTAGATTCCAATGCTTCACTTCAGGTTTACTGAATCCCTTGGACCTTCTTATTGACAACGAAACACAGAAATCGCATCCGAATGTAATACAAATGGCACAATGCCGTCTTAAGTAAAAGAGGACTGACAGTCTAATATTCTATGATTTGAACCTCTCCTGCGAGTCCACTTTTAGATTCCGATGCTTCAATTCAGGTTTACTGTATACCTTGCACCTTCTTATTGACGATGAAGCACAGAAATTGCATCGGAATTAAATTCAAAAGGCACAATGCCGACTTAAGTACAAGGGGACTGACACTCTCACTTTCTATGATTTGAACCGCGTGTGTGAGTCCAGTTTTACATTCCGATGCTTCACTTCAGGTTTACTGTATCCCTTGGACCTTCTAATTGACGATGAAACACAGAGTTTGCATCCGAATTTAATACAAAAGGTACAATGCCGACTTAAGTACAAGAGGACTGACACTCTAACTTTCTATGATTTGAACCTCTCCTGTGAGGTCAGATTTAGATTCCGATGCTTCACTTAAGGTTTACTGTATCCCTTGGACCTTCTTATTGACGATGAAACACAGAAATTGCATCCGAATTTAATACAAAAATCACAATGGCGACTTTAGTACAAGAAGACCGACAATCTCACTTTCTAAGATTTGAACATCTCCTGTGAGTCCAGTTTTATATTCCGATGCTTCACTTCAGGTTCACTGTATCCCTTATACCTTCTTATTGACGATGAAACACAGATATTACATCGGAATTAAATTTGAAACGCACAATGCCGACTTAAGTAAGAGAGGACTGACACTCTCACTTTCTATGATTTGAACCTCTCCTGTGAGGTCAGATTTAGATTCCGATGCTTCACTTCAGGTTTACTGTATCCCTTGGACCTTCTTATTGACAATGAAACACAGAAATAGCATCGGAATTAAATTCAAAAGGCACAATGCCGACTAAAGTACAAGAGGACTGACACTCTAACTTTCTATGATTTGAACATCTCCTGTGAGTCCAGTTCTAGATTCAGATGCTTCACTTCAGGTTTACTGTATGCCTTGGACCTTCTTATTGACGATGAAACACAGAAATTGCAACCAAATTTAATACAAAAATCACTATGGCTGCTTAAGTACAAGAGGACTGACACTCTCACTTTCTATGATTTGAACATCTCCTGTGAGTCCAGTTCTAGATTCCGATGCTTCACTTCAGGTTTACTGTATCCCTTGGACCTTCTTATTGACGATGAGACACAGATATAGCATCGGAATTAAATTTAAAACGCACAATGCCGACTTAAGTACAAGAGGACTGACACTCTAACTTTTTATGATTTGAACCTCTCCTGTGAGTCCAGTTTTAGATTCCAATGCTTTACTTCAGGTTTACTGTATCCCTTGGACCTTCTTATTGACGATGAAAACAGGAATTGCATCCGAATTTAATACAAAAGGCACAATGGCGACTTGAGTACCAGAGGACTGACACTCTCACTTTCTATGATTTGAACCTCCCCTGTGAGTCCAGTTTTAGATTCCGATGCTTCACTTCAGGTTTACTGTATCCCTTGGACCTTCTTATTGACGACGAAACACAGAAATTGCATCCGAATTTAATTCAAATGGCACAATGCCGACTTAAGTACAAGAGGACTGACACTCTCTCTTTCTATGATTCGAACCTCTCCTGTGAGGTCAGATTTAGATTCCGATGCATCACTTCAGGTTTACTGTATACCTTGCACCTTCATATTGACGATGAAACACAGAAAATGCATCGGAATTAAATTCAAAACGCACAATGCCGTCTTAAGTACAAGAGGACTGACACTCTCACTTTCTATGATTTGAACCTCTCCTGTGATTCCAGTTTTAGATTCCGATGCTTCACTTCAGGTTTACTGTATCCCTTGGACCTTTTAATTGACGATGAAACACAGAGTTTACATCCGAATTTAATACAAAAGGTACAATGCCGACTTAAGTACAAGAGGAGTGACACTCTAACTTTCTATGATTTGAACCTCTCCTGTGAGTCCAGTTTTAGATTCCGATGCTTCACCTCAGGTTTACTGTATCCCTTGGACCTTCTTATTGACGATGAAACATAGAAATTGCATCCGAATTTAATACAAATGGCGCAATGCCGACTTAAGTCCAAGAGGACTGACACTCTCACTTTTTATGATTCGAACCTCTCCTGTGTGTCCAGTTTTAGATTCCGATGCTTCACTTCAGGTTAACTGTATCCCTTGGACCTTCTTATTGACGATGAAACACAGAGTTTGCATCCGAATTTAATACAAAAGGCACAATGCCGACTTAAGTACAAGAGGACTGACACTCTAACTTTCTATGATTTGAACCTCTCCTGTGAGTCCAGTTTTAGATTCCGATGCTTCACCTCAGGTTTACTGTATCCCTTGGACCTTCTTATTGACGATGAAACATAGAAATTGCATCCGAATTTAATACAAATGGCGCAATGCCGACTTAAGTCCAAGAGGACTGACACTCTCACTTTTTATGATTCGAACCTCTCCTGTGTGTCCAGTTTTAGATTCCGATGCTTCACTTCAGGTTAACTGTATCCCTTGGACCTTCTTATTGACGATGAAACACAGATAATGCATCGGAATTAAATTTAAAACGCACAATGCCGACTTAAGCAAAAGAGGACTGACACTCTAACTTTCTATGATTTGAACCTCTCCTGTGAGTCCAGTTTTAGATTCCGATGCTTCAATTCAGGTTTACTGTATCCCTTGGACCTTCTTATTGACGATGAAACACAGAGTTTGCATCCGATTTTAATACAAAAGGCACAATGCCGACTTCAGTACAAGAGGACTGACACTCTAACTTTCTATGATTTGAACCTCTCCTGTGAGTCCAGTTTTAGATTCCGATGCTTCACCTCAGGTTTACTGTATCCCTTGGACCTTCTTATTGACGATGAAACATAGAAATTGCATCCGAATTTAATACAAATGGCGCAATGCCGACTTAAGTCCAAGAGGACTGACACTCTCACTTTTTATGATTCGAACCTCTCCTGTGTGTCCAGTTTTAGATTCCGATGCTTCACTTCAGGTTAACTGTATCCCATGGACCTTCTTATTGACGATGAAACACAGATAATGCATCGGAATTAAATTTAAAACGCACAATGCCGACTTCAGCAAAAGAGGACTGACACTCTCACTATCTATGAATTGAATCTCTCCTGTGAGTCCAGTTTTAGATTCCAATGCTTCACTTCAGGTTTACTGAATCCCTTGGACCTTCTTATTGACAACGAAACACAGAAATCGCATCCGAATTTAATACAAATGGCACAATGCCGTCTTAAGTAAAAGAGGACTGACAGTCTAATATTCTATGATTTGAACCTCTCCTGCGAGTCCAGTTTTAGATTCCGATGCTTCAATTCAGGTTTACTGTATACCTTGCACCTTCTTATTGACGATGAAGCACAGAAATTGAATCGGAATTGAATTCAAAAGGCACAATGCCGACTTAAGTACAAGAGGACTGACACTCTCACTTTCTATGATTTGAACCACTCGTGTGAGTCCAGTTTTACATTCCGATGCTTCACTTCAGGTTTACTGTATCCCTTGGACCTTCTAATTGACGATGAAACACAGAGTTTGCATCCGAATTTAATACAAAAGGTATAATGCCGACTTAAGTACAAGAGGACTGACACTCTAACTTTCTATGATTTGAACCTCTCCTGTGAGGTCAGATTTAGATTCCGATGCTTCACTTAAGGTTTACTGTATCCCTTGGACCTTCTTATTGACGATGAAACACAGAAATTGCATCCGAATTTAATGCAAAAATCACAATGGCGACTTTAGTACAAGAAGACCGACAATCTCACTTTCTAAGATTTGAACATCTCCTGTGAGTCCAGTTTTATATTCCGATGCTTCACTTCAGGTTCACTGTATCCCTTATACCTTCTTATTGACGATGAAACACAGATATTGCATCGGAATTAAATTTAAAACGCACAATGCCGACTTAAGTAAGAGAGGACTGACACTCTCACTTTCTATGATTTGAACCTCTCCTGTGAGTCCAGTTTTAGATTCCGATGCTTTACTTCAGGTTTGCTGTATCCCTTGGACCTTCTTATTGACGATGACACACAGAAATTGCATCCAAATTTAATACAAAAGGCACAATAGCGACTTAAGTACAAGAGGACTGACACTCTCACTTTCTATGATTTGAACCTCTCCTGTGAGTCCAGTTTTAGATTCCGATGCTTCACTTCAGGTTTACTGTATCCCTTGGACCTTCTTATTGACGATGAAACACAGAAATTGCATCCGAAATTAATACAAAGGTCA
The DNA here is from genome assembly GCF_021461395.2 of Schistocerca americana. Classification (NCBI taxonomy): domain Eukaryota; kingdom Metazoa; phylum Arthropoda; class Insecta; order Orthoptera; family Acrididae; genus Schistocerca; species Schistocerca americana. The sequence goes on along the minus strand of NW_025725994.1, from coordinate 3,128,413 downwards.
CAATGGTGACTTAACTACAAGAGGACTGGCACTCTCACTTTATATGATTAGAACGGCTCCTCTGAGTCCAGTTTTATATTCCGATGCTTCACCTCACATTTACTGTATCCCTTGGACCTTCTTATTGACGATGAAACACAGAAATTGCCTCCGAATTTAATACAAAGGGCACAATGCCGATCTAAGTACCAGAGGACTGACACTCTCACTTTCTATGATTCGAACCTCTCCTGTGAGGTCAGATTTAGATTCCGATGCTTCACTTCAGGTTTACTGTATCCCTTGGACCTTCTTGTTGACGATAAAGCACAGAAATCACATCCGAATTTAATACAAATGACACAATGCCGACTTAAGTAAAAGAGGACTGACACTGTAATATTCTATGATTTAAACCTCTCCTGGGAGTCCAGTTTTAGATTCCGATGCTTCACTTCAGGTTTACTGTATACCTTGCACCTTCTTATTGACGGTGAAACACAGAAATTGCATCGGAATTAAATTCAGAAGGCACAATGCCGACTTAAGTACAAGAGGACTGACACTCTAACTTTCTGTGATTTGAACCTCTCCTGTGAGTCCAGTTTTAGATTCCGATGCTTCACTTCAGGTTTACTGTATGCCTTGGACCTTCTTATTGACGATGAAACACAGAAATTGCATCCAAATTTAATACAAATGGCGCAATGCCGACTTAAGTACAAGAGGACTGACACTCTCACTTTCTAGGATTCGAACCTGTCCTGCGAGTCCAGTTTTAGATTACGATGCTTCACTTCAGGTTTACTGTATCCCTTGGACGTTCTTATTGACGATGAGACACAGAAATTGCATCGGAATTAAATTCAAAAGGCACAATGCCGACCTAAGTAGAAGAGGACTAACACTCTCACTTTCTATGATTTGAACCTCTCCTGTGAGACCAGTTTTGGATTTCGAAGCTTCACTTCAGGTTTACAGTATACCTTGCAGCTTCTTATTGACGATGAAACACAGGAATTGCATCGGAATTAAATTCAAAAGGCACAATGCCGACTTAAGTACAAGAGGACTGACACTCTCACTTTCTATGATTTGAACCTCTCCTGTGAGTCCAGTTTTACATTCCGATGCGTCACTTCAGGTTTACTGTATCCCTTGGACCTTCTAATTGACGATGAAACACAGAGTTTGCATCCGAATTTAATACAAAAGGTACAATGCCGACTTAAGTACAAGAGGACTGACACTCTAACTTTCTATGATTTACACCTCTCCTGTGAGTCCAGTTTTAGATTCCGATGCTTCACTTCAGGTTTACTGTATCCCTTGGACCTTCTTATTGACAATGAAACACAGAAATTGCATCCGAATTTAATACAAAAATCACAATGGCTGCTTAAGTACAAGAGGACTGACACTCTCACTTTCTATGATTTGAACATCTCCTGTGAGTCCAGTTCTAGATTCCGATGTTTCACTTCAGGTTTACTGTATCCCTTGGACCTTCTTATTGACGATGAGACACAGATATAGCATCGGAATTGAATTTAAAACGCAGAATGCCGACTTAAGTAAAAGAGGACTGACACTCTCACTTTCTATGATTTGAATCTCTCCTGTGAGTCCAGTTTTAGATTCCGATGCTTCACTTCAGGTTTACTGTATCCTTTGGACCTTCGTATTGACAATGAAACACAGAAATAGCATCGGAATTAAATTCAAACGCACAATGCCGACTTAAGTACAAGAGGACTGACACTCTAACTTTTTATGATTTGAACCTCTCCTGTGAGTCCAGTTTTAGATTACGATGCTTCACTTCAGGTTTACTGTATCCCTTGGACCTTCTTATTGACGATGAAACACAGAGTTTGCATCCGAATTTAATACAAAAGGCACAATGCCGACTTAATGACAAGAGGATTGACACTTTAACTTTCTATGATTTGAACCTCTCCTGTGAGTCCAATTTTAGATTCCGATGCTTTACTTCAGGTTTACTGTATCCCTTGGACCATCTTATTGACGATGAAAACAGGAATTGCATCCGAATTTAATACAAAAGGCACAATGGCGACTTAAGTACCAAAAGACTGACACTCTCACTTTCTATGATTTGAACCTCCCCTGTGAGTCCAGTTTTAGATTCCGATGCTTCACTTCAGGTTTACTGTATCCCTTGGACCTTCCTATTGACGACGAAACACAGAAATTGCATCCGAATTTAATTCAAATGGCACAATGCCGACTTAAGTACAAGATCACTGACACTCTCACTTTCTATGATTCGAACCTCTCCTGTGTGGTCAGATTTAGATTCCGATGCTTCACTTCAGGTTTACTGTATACCTTGCACCTTCATATTGACGATGAAACACAGAAAATGCATCGGAATTAAATTCAAAAGGCACAATGCCGTCTTAAGTACAAGAGGACTGACACTCTCACTTTCTATGATTTGAACCTCTCCTGTGATTCCAGTTTTAGATTCCGATGCTTCACTTCAGGTTTACTGTATCCCTTGGGCCTTCTAATTGACGATGAAACACAGAGTTTACATCCGAATTTAATACAAAAATCACAATGGCGACTTAAGTACAAAAGGACTGACCTTTCCCTTTCTATGATTTGAACATCTCCTGTGAGTCCAGTTTTAGTTTCCGATGCCTCACTTCAGGTTTACTGTATCCCTTGAACCTTCTTATTGACGATGAAACACAGAAATTGCATCGGAATTAAATTCAAAACGCAAAATGCCGACTTAAGCAAAAGAGGACTGACACTCTAACTTTCTATGATTTGAACCTCTCCTGTGAGTCCAGTTTTAGATTCCGGTGCTTCATTTCAGGTTTACTGTATCCCTTGGACCTTCTTATTGACGATGAAACACAGAAATTGCATCGGAATTAAATTCAAAAGGCACAATGCCGACTTAAGTACAAGAGGACTGACACTCTAACTTTCTATGATTTGAACCTCTCCTGTGAGTGCAGTTTTAGATTCCGATGCTTTACTTCAGGTTTGCTGTATCCCTTGGACCTTCTTATTGACGATGACACACAGAAATTGCATCCGAATTTAATACAAAAGGCACAATGGCGAGTTAAGTACAAGAGGACTGACACTCTCACTTTCTATGATTTGAACCTCTCCTGTGAGTCCAGTTTTAGATTCCGATGCATCACTTCAGGTTTACTGTATCCCTTGGACCTTCTTATTGACGATGAAACACAGAAATTGCATCCGAAATTAATACAAAAGTCACAATGGTGATTTAAGTACAAGAGGACTGACACTCTCACTTTATATGATTTGAACGTCTCCTCTGAGTTTAGTTTTAGATTCCGATGCTTCACATCACATTTACTGTATCCCTTGGGCCTTCTAGTTGACGATGAAACACAGAGTTTACATCCGAATTTAATACAAAAGGTACAATGCCGACTTAAGTACAAGAGGACTGACACTCTAACTTTCTATGAGTTGAAAATCTCCTGTGAGTCCAGTTTTAGATTCCGATGCCTCACTTCAGGTTTACTGTATCCCTTGGATCTTCTTATTGACGATGAAACACAGAAATTGCATCCGAATTTAATACAAAAATCACAATGGCGACTTAAGTACAAAAGGACTGACCTTTCCCTTTCTATGATTTGAACATCTCCTGTGAGTCCAGTTTTAGTTTCCGATGCCTCACTTTAGGTTTACTGTATCCCTTGAACCTTCTTATTGACGATGAAACACAGAAATTGCATCGGAATTAAATTCAAAACGCAAAATGCCGACTTAAGCAAAAGAGGACTGACACTCTAACTTTCTATGATTTGAACCTCTCCTGTGAGTCCAGTTTTAGATTCCGGTGCTTCATTTCAGGTTTACTGTATCCCTTGGACCTTCTTGTTGACGATAAAACACAGAAATCGCATCCGAATTTAATACAAATGACACAATGCCGTCTTAAGTAAAAGAGGACTGACACTGTAATATTCTATGATTTAAACCTCTCCTGCGAGTCCAGTTTTAGATTCCGATGCTTCACTTCAGGTTTACTGTATACCTTGCACCTTCTTATTGACGATGAAACACAGAAATTGCATCGGAATTAAATTCAGAAGGCACAATGCCGACTTAAGTACAAGAGGACTGACACTCTAGCTTTCTATGATTTGAACCTCTCCTGTGAGTCCAGTTTTAGATTCCGATGCTTCACTTCAGGTTTACTGTATCCCTTGGACCTTCTTATTGACGATGAAACACAGAAATTGCATCCAAATTTAATACAAATGGAGCAATACCGACTTAAGTACAAGAGGACTGACGCTCTCACTTTCTATGATTCGAACCTCTCCTGTGAGTCCAGTTTTAGATTCCGATGCTTCACTTCAGGTTTACTGTATCCCTTGGACGTTCTTATTGACGATGAGACACAGAAATTGCATCGGAATTAAATTCAAAAGGCACAGTGCCGACCTAAGTAGAAGAGGACTAACACTCTCACTTTCTATGATTTGAACCTCTCCTGTGAGACCAGTTTTGGATTCCGAAGCTTCACTTCAGGTTTACTGTATACCTTGCAGCTTCTTATTGACGATGAAACACAGAAATTGCATCGGAATTAAATTCAAAAGGCACAATGCCGACTTAAGTACAAGAGGACTGACACTCTCACATTCTATGATTTGAACCTCTCCTGTGAGTCCAGTTTTACATTCCGATGCGTCACTTCAGGTTTACTGTATCCCTTGGACCTTCTAATTGACGATGAAATACAGAGTTTGCATCCGAATTTATTGCAAAAGGTACAACGCCGACTTAAGTACAAGAGGACTGACACTCTAACTTTCTATGATTTGCACCTCTCCTGTGAGTCCAGTTTTAGATTCCGATGCTTCACTTCAGGTTTACTGTATCCCTTGGACCTTCTTATTGACGATGAAATACAGAAATTGCATCCGAATTTAATACAAAAATCACAATGGCTGCTTAAGTACAAGAGGACTGACACCCTCACTTTCTATGATTTGAACATCTCCTGCGAGTCCAGTTTTAGATTCCGATGCTTCAATTCAGGTTTACTGTATACCTTGCACCTTCTTATTGACGATGAAGCACAGAAATTGAATCGGAATTGAATTCAAAAGGCACAATGCCGACTTAAGTACAAGAGGACTGACACTCTCACTTTCTATGATTTGAACCACTCGTGTGAGTCCAGTTTTACATTCCGATGCTTCACTTCAGGTTTACTGTATCCCTTGGACCTTCTAATTGACGATGAAACACAGAGTTTGCATCCGAATTTAATACAAAAGGTATAATGCCGACTTAAGTACAAGAGGACTGACACTCTAACTTTCTATGATTTGAACCTCTCCTGTGAGGTCAGATTTAGATTCCGATGCTTCACTTAAGGTTTACTGTATCCCTTGGACCTTCTTATTGACGATGAAACACAGAAATTGCATCCGAATTTAATGCAAAAATCACAATTTCGACTTTAGTACAAGAAGACCGACAATCTCACTTTCTAAGATTTGAACATCTCCTGTGAGTCCAGTTTTATATTCCGATGCTTCACTTCAGGTTCACTGTATCCCTTATACCTTCTTATTGACGATGAAACACAGATATTGCATCGGAATTAAATTTAAAACGCACAATGCCGACTTAAGTAAGAGAGGACTGACACTCTCACTTTCTATGATTTGAACCTCTCCTGTGAGTCCAGTTTTAGATTCCGATGCTTTACTTCAGGTTTGCTGTATCCCTTGGACCTTCTTATTGACGATGACACACAGAAATTGCATCCAAATTTAATACAAAAGGCACAATAGCGACTTAAGTACAAGAGGACTGACACTCTCACTTTCTATGATTTGAACCTCTCCTGTGAGTCCAGTTTTAGATTCCGATGCTTCACTTCAGGTTTACTGTATCCCTTGGACCTTCTTATTGACGATGAAACACAGAAATTGCATCCGAAATTAATACAAAGGTCACAATGGTGACTTAACTACAAGAGGACTGGCACTCTCACTTTATATGATTAGAACGGCTCCTCTGAGTCCAGTTTTATATTCCGATGCTTCACCTCACATTTACTGTATCCCTTGGACCTTCTTATTGACGATGAAACACAGAAATTGCCTCCGAATTTAATACAAAGGGCACAATGCCGACCTAAGTACAAGAGGACTGACACTCTCACTTTCTATGATTCGAACCTCTCCTGTGAGGTCAGATTTAGATTCCGATGCTTCACTTCAGGTTTACTGTATCCCTTGGACCTTCTTGTTGACGATAAAGCACAGAAATCACATCCGAATTTAATACAAATGACACAATGCCGACTTAAGTAAAAGAGGACTGACACTGTAATATTCTATGATTTAAACCTCTCCTGGGAGTCCAGTTTTAGATTCCGATGCTTCACTTCAGGTTTACTGTATACCTTGCACCTTCTTATTGACGGTGAAACACAGAAATTGCATCGGAATTAAATTCAGAAGGCACAATGCCGACTTAAGTACAAGAGGACTGACACTCTAACTTTCTGTGATTTGAACCTCTCCTGTGAGTCCAGTTTTAGATTCCGATGCTTCACTTCAGGTTTACTGTATGCCTTGGACCTTCTTATTGACGATGAAACACAGAAATTGCATCCAAATTTAATACAAATGGCGCAATGCCGACTTAAGTACAAGAGGACTGACACTCTCACTTTCTAGGATTCGAACCTGTCCTGCGAGTCCAGTTTTAGATTACGATGCTTCACTTCAGGTTTACTGTATCCCTTGGACGTTCTTATTGACGATGAGACACAGAAATTGCATCGGAATTAAATTCAAAAGGCACAATGCCGACCTAAGTAGAAGAGGACTAACACTCTCACTTTCTATGATTTGAACCTCTCCTGTGAGACCAGTTTTGGATTTCGAAGCTTCACTTCAGGTTTACAGTATACCTTGCAGCTTCTTATTGACGATGAAACACAGGAATTGCATCGGAATTAAATTCAAAAGGCACAATGCCGACTTAAGTACAAGAGGACTGACACTCTCACTTTCTATGATTTGAACCTCTCCTGTGAGTCCAGTTTTACATTCCGATGCGTCACTTCAGGTTTACTGTATCCCTTGGACCTTCTAATTGACGATGAAACACAGAGTTTGCATCCGAATTTAATACAAAAGGTACAATGCCGACTTAAGTACAAGAGGACTGACACTCTAACTTTCTATGATTTACACCTCTCCTGTGAGTCCAGTTTTAGATTCCGATGCTTCACTTCAGGTTTACTGTATCCCTTGGACCTTCTTATTGACAATGAAACACAGAAATTGCATCCGAATTTAATACAAAAATCACAATGGCTGCTTAAGTACAAGAGGACTGACACTCTCACTTTCTATGATTTGAACATCTCCTGTGAGTCCAGTTCTAGATTCCGATGCTTCACTTCAGGTTTACTGTATCCCTTGGACCTTCTTATTGACGATGAGACACAGATATAGCATCGGAATTGAATTTAAAACGCAGAATGCCGACTTAAGTAAAAGAGGACTGACACTCTCACTTTCTATGATTTGAATCTCTCCTGTGAGTCCAGTTTTAGATTCCGATGCTTCACTTCAGGTTTACTGTATCCTTTGGACCTTCGTATTGACAATGAAACACAGAAATAGCATCGGAATTAAATTCAAACGCACAATGCCGACTTAAGTACAAGAGGACTGACACTCTAACTTTTTATGATTTGAACCTCTCCTGTGAGTCCAGTTTTAGATTACGATGCTTCACTTCAGGTTTACTGTATCCCTTGGACCTTCTTATTGACGATGAAACACAGAGTTTGCATCCGAATTTAATACAAAAGGCACAATGCCGACTTAATGACAAGAGGATTGACACTTTAACTTTCTATGATTTGAACCTCTCCTGTGAGTCCAATTTCAGATTCCGATGCTTTACTTCAGGTTTACTGTATCCCTTGGACCATCTTATTGACGATGAAAACAGGAATTGCATCCGAATTTAATACAAAAGGCACAATGGCGACTTAAGTACCAAAAGACTGACACTCTCACTTTCTATGATTTGAACCTCCCCTGTGAGTCCAGTTTTAGATTCCGATGCTTCACTTCAGGTTTACTGTATCCCTTGGTCCTTCCTATTGACGACGAAACACAGAAATTGCATCCGAATTTAATTCAAATGGCACAATGCCGACTTAAGTACAAGAGGACTGACACTCTCACTTTCTATGATTCGAACCTCTCCTGTGTGGTCAGATTTAGATTCCGATGCTTCACTTCAGGTTTACTGTATACCTTGCACCTTCATATTGACGATGAAACACAGAAAATGCATCGGAATTAAATTCAAAAGGCACAATGCCGTCTTAAGTACAAGAGGACTGACACTCTCACTTTCTATGATTTGAACCTCTCCTGTGATTCCAGTTTTAGATTCCGATGCTTCACTTCAGGTTTACTGTATCCCTTGGGCCTTCTAATTGACGATGAAACACAGAGTTTACATCCGAATTTAATACAAAAATCACAATGGCGACTTAATTACAAAAGGACTGACCTTTCCCTTTCTATGATTTGAACATCTCCTGTGAGTCCAGTTTTAGTTTCCGATGCCTCACTTCAGGTTTACTGTATCCCTTGAACCTTCTTATTGACGATGAAACACAGAAATTGCATCGGAATTAAATTCAAAACGCAAAATGCCGACTTAAGCAAAAGAGGACTGACACTCTAACTTTCTATGATTTGAACCTCTCCTGTGAGTACAGTTTTAGATTCCGGTGCTTCATTTCAGGTTTACTGTATCCCTTGGACCTTCTTATTGAAGATGAAACACAGAAATTGCATCGGAATTAAATTCAAAAGGCACAATGCCGACTTAAGTACAAGAGGACTGACACTCTAACTTTCTATGATTTGAACCTCTCCTGTGAGTGCAGTTTTAGATTCCGATGCTTTACTTCAGGTTTGCTGTATCCCTTGGACCTTCTTATTGACGATGACACACAGAAATTGCATCCGAATTTAATACAAAAGGCACAATGGCGAGTTAAGTACAAGAGGACTGACACTCTCACTTTCTATGATTTGAACCTCTCCTGTGAGTCCAGTTTTAGATTCCGATGCATCACTTCAGGTTTACTGTATCCCTTGGACCTTCTTATTGACGATGAAACACAGAAATTGCATCCGAAATTAATACAAAAGTCACAATGGTGATTTAAGTACAAGAGGACTGACACTCTCACTTTATATGATTTGAACGTCTCCTCTGAGTTTAGTTTTAGATTCCGATGCTTCACCTCACATTTACTGTATCCCTTGGGCCTTCTAATTGACGATGAAACACAGAGTTTACATCCGAATTTAATACAAAAGGTACAATGCCGACTTAAGTACAAGAGGACTGACACTCTAACTTTCTATGAGTTGAAAATCTCCTGTGAGTCCAGTTTTAGATTCCGATGCCTCACTTCAGGTTTACTGTATCCCTTGGATCTTCCTATTGACGATGAAACACAGAAATTGCATCCGAATTTAATACAAAAATCACAATGGCGACTTAAGTACAAAAGGACTGACCTTTCCCTTTCTATGATTTGAACATCTCCTGTGAGTCCAGTTTTAGTTTCCGATGCCTCACTTTAGGTTTACTGTATCCCTTGAACCTTCTTATTGACGATGAAACACAGAAATTGCATCGGAATTAAATTCAAAACGCAAAATGCCGACTTAAGCAAAAGAGGACTGACACTCTAACTTTCTATGATTTGAACCTCTCCTGTGAGTCCAGTTTTAGATTCCGGTGCTTCATTTCAGGTTTACTGTATCCCTTGGACCTTCTTGTTGACGATAAAAAACAGAAATCGCATCCGAATTTAATACAAATGACACAATGCCGTCTTAAGTAAAAGAGGACTGACACTGTGATATTCTATGATTTAAACCTCTCCTGCGAGTCCAGTTTTAGATTCCGATGCTTCACTTCAGGTTTACTGTATACCTTGCACCTTCTTATTGACGATGAAACACAGAAATTGCATCGGAATTAAATTCAGAAGGCACAATGCCGACTTAAGTACAAGAGGACTGACACTCTAGCTTTCTATGATTTGAACCTCTCCTGTGAGTCCAGTTTTAGATTCCGATGCTACACTTCAGGTTTACTGTATCCCTTGGACCTTCTTATTGACGATGAAACACAGAAATTGCATCCAAATTTAATACAAATGGAGCAATGCCGACTTAAGTACAAGAGGACTGACGCTCTCACTTTCTATGATTCGAACCTCTCCTGTGAGTCCAGTTTTAGATTCCGATGCTTCACTTCAGGTTTACTGTATCCCTTGTACGTTCTTATTGACGATGAGACACAGAAATTGCATCGGAATTAAATTCAAAAGGCACAGTGCCGACCTAAGTAGAAGAGGACTAACACTCTCACTTTCTATGATTTGAACCTCTCCTGTGAGACCAGTTTTGGATTCCGAAGCTTCACTTCAGGTTTACTGTATACCTTGCAGCTTCTTATTGACGATGAAACACAGAAATTGCATCGGAATTAAATTGAAAAGGCACAATGCCGACTTAAGTACAAGAGGACTGACACTCTCACATTCTATGATTTGAACCTCTCCTGTGAGTCCAGTTTTACATTCCGATGCGTCACTTCAGGTTTACTGTATCCCTTGGACCTTCTAATTGACGATGAAACACAGAGTTTGCATCCGAATTTATTGCAAAAGGTACAACGCCGACTTAAGTACAAGAGGACTGACACTCTAACTTTCTATGATTTGCACCTCTCCTGTGAGTCCAGTTTTAGATTCCGATGCTTCACTTCAGGTTTACTGTATCCCTTGGACCTTCTTATTGACGATGAAATACAAAAATTGCATCCGAATTTAATACAAAAATCACAATGGCTGCTTAAGTACAAGAGGACTGACACTCTCACTTTCTATGATTTGAACATCTCCTGTGAGTCCAGTTCTAGATTCCGATGCTTCACTTCAGGTTTACTGTATCCCTTGGACCTACTTATTGCCGATGAGACACAGATATAGCATCGGAATTAAATTTAAAACGCACAATGCCGACTTAAGTAAAAGAGGACTGACACTCTCACTTTCTATGATTTGAATCTCTCCTGTGAGTCCAGTTTTAGATTCCGATGCGTCACTTCAGGTTTACCGTATCCTTTGGACCTTCTTATTGACAATGAAACACAGAAATAGCATCGGAATTAAATTCAAAAAGCACAATGCCGACTTAAGTACAAGAGGACTGACACTCTAATTTTCTATGATTCGAACCTCTCCTGTGAGGTCAGATTTAGATTCCGATGCTTCACTTCAGGTTTACTGTATCCCTTGGACCTTCTTATTGACGATGAAACACAGAGTTTGCATCCGAATTTAATGCAAAAGGCACAATGCCGACTTAATGACAAGAGGATTGACACTTTAACTTTATATGATTTGAACCTCCTCTGTGAGTCCAATTTTAGATTCCGACGCTTTACTTCAGGTTTACTGTATCCCTTGGACCTTCTTATTGACGATGAAAACAGGAATTGCATCCGAATTTAATACAAAAGGCACAATGGCGACTTAAGTACCAGAGGACTGACACTCTCACTTTCTATGATTTGAACCTCCCCTGTGAGTCCAGTTTTAGTTTCCGATGCTTCACTTCAGGTTTACTGTATCCCTTGAACCTTCTTATTGACGACGAAACACAGAAATTGCATCCGAATTTAATTCAAATGGCACAATGCCGACTTAAGTACAAGAGGACTGACACTCTAATTTTCTATGATTCGAACCTCTCCTGTGAGGTCAGATTTAGATTCCGATGCTTCACTTCAGGTTTACTGTATACCTTGCACCTTCATATTGACGATGAAACACAGAAAATGCATCGGAAATAAATTCAAAAGGCACAATGCCGTCTTAAGTGCAAGAGGACTGACACTCTCACTTTCTATGATTTGAACCTCTCCTGTGATTCCAGTTTTAGATTCCGATGCTTCACTTCAGGTTTCCTGTATCCCTTGGACCTTCTAATTGACAATGAAACACAGAGTTTACATCCAAATTTAATACAAAAGGTACAATGCCGACTTAAGTACAAGAGGGGTGACACTCTAACTTTCTATGAGTTGAACCTCTCCTGTGAGTCCAGTTTTAGATTCCGATGCTTCACTTCAGGTTTACTGTATCCCTTGGACCTTCCTATTGACGACGAAACACAGAAATTGCATCCGAATTTAATTCAAATGGCACAATGCCGACTTAAGTACAAGAGGACTGACACTCTCACTTTCTATGATTCGAACCTCTCCTGTGAGGTCAGATTTAGATTCCGATGCTTCACTTCAGGTTTACTGTATCCCTTGGACCTTCTTGTTGACGATAAAACACAGAAATCGCATCCGAATTTAATACAAATGACACAATGCCGTCTTAAGTAAAAGAGGACTGACACTGTAATATTCTATGATTTAAACCTCTCCTGCGAGTCCAGTTTTAGATTCCGATGCTTCACTTCAGGTTTACTGTATACCTTGCACCTTCTTATTGACGATGAAACACAGAAATTGCATCGGAATTAAATTCAGAAGGCACAATGCCGACTTAAGTACAAGAGGACTGACACTCTAGCTTTCTATGATTTGAACCTCTCCTGTGAGTCCAGTTTTAGATTCCGATGCTTCACTTCAGGTTTACTGTATCCCTTAGACCTTCTTATTGACGATGAAACACAGAAATTGCATCCAAATTTGATACAAATGGAGCAATGCCGACTTAAGTACAAGAGGACTGACACTCTCACTTTCTATGATTCGAACCTCTCCTGTGAGTCCAGTTTTAGATTCCGATGCTTCACTTGAGGTTTACTGTATCCCTTGGACGTTCTTATTGACGATGAGACACAGAAATTGCATCGGAATTAAATTCAAAAGGCACAGTGCCGACCTAAGTAGAAGAGGACTAAAACTCTCACTTTCTATGATTTGAACCTCTCCTGTGAGACCAGTTTTGGATTCCGAAGCTTCACTTCAGAATTACTGTATACCTTGCAGCTTCTTATTGACGATGAAACACAGAAATTGCATCGGAATTAAATTCAAAAGGCACAATGCCGACTTAAGTACAAGAGGACTGACACTCTCACATTCTATGATTTGAACCTCTCCTGTGAGTCCAGTTTTACATTCCGATGCGTCACTTCAGGTTTACTGTATCCCTTGGACCTTCTAATTGACGATGAAACACAGAGTTTGCATCCGAATTTATTACAAAAGGTACAATGCCGACTTAAGTACAAGGGGCTGACACTCTAACTTTCTATGATTTGCACCTCTCCTGTGAGTCCAGTTTTAGATTCCGATGCTTCACTTCAGGTTTACTGTATCCCTTGGACCTTCTTATTGACGATGAAATACAGAAATTGCATCCGAATTTAATACAAAAATCACAATGGCTGCTTAAGTACAAGAGGACTGTCACTCTCACTTTCTATGATTTGAACATATCCTGTGAGTCCAGTTCTAGATTCCGATGCTTCACTTCAGGTTTACTGTATCCCTTGGACCTTCTTATTGACGATGAGACACAGATATAGCATCGGAATTAAATTTAAAACGCACAATGCCGACTTAAGTAAAAGAGGACTGACACTCTCATTTTCTATGATTTGAATCTCTCCTGTGAGTCCAGTTTTAGATTCCGATGCTTCACTTCAGGTTTATCGTATCCTTTGGACCTTCTTATTGACAATGAAACACAGAAATAGCATCGGAATTAAATTCAAAAAGCACAATGCCGACTTAAGTACAAGAGGACTGACACTCTAATTTTCTATGATTCGAACCTCTCCTGTGAGGTCAGAATTAGATTCCGATGCTTCACTTCAGGTTTACTGTATCCCTTGGACCTTCTTATTGACGATGAAACACAGAGTTTGCATCCGAATTTAATGCAAAAGGCACAATGCCGACTTAATGACAAGAGGATTGACACTTTAACTTTATATGATTTGAACCTCCTCTGTGAGTCCAATTTTAGATTCCGACGCTTTACTTCAGGTTTACTGTATCCCTTGGACCTTCTTATTGACGATGAAAACAGGAATTGCATCCGAATTTAATACAAAAGGCACAATGGCGACTTAAGTACCAGAGGACTGACACTCTCACTTTCTATGATTTGAACCTCCCCTGTGAGTCCAGTTTTAGTTTCCGATGCTTCACTTCAGGTTTACTGTATCCCTTGGACCTTCTTATTGACGACGAAACACAGAAATTGCATCCGAATTTAATTCAAATGGCACAATGCCGACTTAAGTACAAGAGGACTGACACTCTAATTTTCTATGATTCGAACCTCTCCTGTGAGGTCAGATTTAGATTCCTATGCTTCACTTCAGGTTTACTGTATACCTTGCACCTTCATATTGACGATGAAACACAGAAAATGCATCGGAAATAAATTCAAAAGGCACAATGCCGTCTTAAGTGCAAGAGGACTGACACTCTCACTTTCTATGATTTGAACCTCTCCTGTGATTCCAGTTTTAGATTCCGATGCTTCACTTCAGGTTTCCTGTATCCCTTGGACCTTCTAATTGACAATGAAACACAGAGTTTACATCCAAATTTAATACAAAAGGTACAATGCCGACTTAAGTACAAGAGGGGTGACACTCTAACTTTCTATGAGTTGAACCTCTCCTGTGAGTCCAGTTTTAGATTCCGATGCTTCACTTCAGGTTTACTGTATCCCTTGGACCTTCCTATTGACGACGAAACACAGAAATTGCATCCGAATTTAATTCAAATGGCACAATGCCGACTTAAGTACAAGAGGACTGACACTCTCACTTTCTATGATTCGAACCTCTCCTGTGAGGTCAGATTTAGATTCCGATGCTTCACTTCAGGTTTACTGTATCCCTTGGACCTTCTTGTTGACGATAAAACACAGAAATCGCATCCGAATTTAATACAAATGACACAATGCCGTCTTAAGTAAAAGAGGACTGACACTGTAATATTCTATGATTTAAACCTCTCCTGCGAGTCCAGTTTTAGATTCCGATGCTTCACTTCAGGTTTACTGTATACCTTGCACCTTCTTATTAACGATGAAACACAGAAATTGCATCGGAATTAAATTCAGAAGGCACAATGCCGACTTAAGTACAAGAGGACTGACACTCTAGCTTTCTATGATTTGAACCTCTCCTGTGAGTCCAGTTTTAGATTCCGATGCTTCACTTCAGGTTTACTGTATCCCTTAGACCTTCTTATTGACGATGAAACACAGAAATTGCATCCAAATTTGATACAAATGGAGCAATGCCGACTTAAGTACAAGAGGACTGACACTCTCACTTTCTATGATTCGAACCTCTCCTGTGAGTCCAGTTTTAGATTCCGATGCTTCACTTGAGGTATACTGTATCCCTTGGACGTTCTTATTGACGATGAGACACAGAAATTGCATCGGAATTAAATTCAAAAGGCACAGTGCCGACCTAAGTAGAAGAGGACTAAAACTCTCACTTTCTATGATTTGAACCTCTCCTGTGAGACCAGTTTTGGATTCCGAAGCTTCACTTCAGAATTACTGTATACCTTGCAGCTTCTTATTGACGATGAAACACAGAAATTGCATCGGAATTAAATTCAAAAGGCACAATGCCGACTTAAGTACAAGAGGACTGACACTCTCACATTCTATGATTTGAACCTCTCCTGTGAGTCCAGTTTTACATTCCGATGCGTCACTTCAGGTTTACTGTATCCCTTGGACCTTCTAATTGACGATGAAACACAGAGTTTGCATCCGAATTTATTACAAAAGGTACAATGCCGACTTAAGTACAAGGGGCTGACACTCTAACTTTCTATGATTTGCACCTCTCCTGTGAGTCCAGTTTTAGATTCCGATGCTTCACTTCAGGTTTACTGTATCCCTTGGACCTTCTTATTGACGATGAAATACAGAAATTGCATCCGAATTTAATACAAAAATCACAATGGCTGCTTAAGTACAAGAGGACTGTCACTCTCACTTTCTATGATTTGAACATATCCTGTGAGTCCAGTTCTAGATTCCGATGCTTCACTTCAGGTTTACTGTATCCCTTGGACCTTCTTATTGACGATGAGACACAGATATAGCATCGGAATTAAATTTAAAACGCACAATGCCGACTTAAGTAAAAGAGGACTGACACTCTCATTTTCTATGATTTGAATCTCTCCTGTGAGTCCAGTTTTAGATTCCGATGCTTCACTTCAGGTTTACCGTATCCTTTGGACCTTCTTATTGACAATGAAACACAGAAATAGCATCGGAATTAAATTCAAAAAGCACAATGCCGACTTAAGTACAAGAGGACTGACACTCTAACTTTTTATGATTTGAACCTCTCCTGTGAGTCCAGATTTAGATTACGATGCTTCACTTCAGGTTTACTGTATCCCTTGGACCTTCTTATTGACGATGAAACACAGAGTTTGCATCCGAATTTAATGCAAAAGGCACAATGCCGACTTAATGACATGATTATTGACACTTTAACTTTCTATGATTGGAACCTCTCCTGTGAGTCCAATTTTAGATTCCGATGCTTTACTTCAGGTTTACTGTATCCCTTGGACCTTCTTATTGACGATGAAAACAGGAATTGCATCCGAATTTAATACAAAAGGCACAATGGGGACTTAAGTACCAGAGGACTGATACTCTCACTTTCTATGATTTGAACCTCCCCTGTGAGTCCAGTTTTAGTTTCCGATGCTTCACTTCAGGTTTACTGTATCCCTTGAACCTTCTTATTGACGACGAAACACAGAAATTGCATCCGAATTTAATTCAAATGGCACAATGCCGACTTAAGTACAAAAATACTGACACTCTCACTTCCTATGATTTGAACATCTTCTGTGAGTCCAGTTTTAGATTCCGATGCTTCACTTCAGGTTTACTGTATCCCTTGAACCTTCTTATTGACGATGAAACACAGAAATTGCATCGGAATTAAATTCAAAACGCAAAATGCCGACTTAAGCAAAAGAGGACTGACACTCTAACTTTCTATGATTTGAACCTCTCCTGTGAGTCCAGTTTTAGATTCCGATGCTTTACTTCAGGTTTACTGTATCCCTTGGACCTTCTTATTGACGATGAGACACAGATATAGCCTCGGAATTAAATTTAAAACGCACAATGCCGACTTAAGTAAAAGAGGACTGACCCTCTCACTTTCTATGATTTGAATCTCTCCTGTGAGTCCAGTTTTAGATTCCGATGCTTCACTTCAGGTTTACCGTATCCTTTGGACCTTCTTATTGACAATGAAACACAGAAATAGCATCGGAATTAAATTCAAAAAGCACAATTCCGACTTCAGTACAAGAGGACTGACACTCTAACTTTTTATGATTTGAACCTCTCCTGTGAGTCCAGTTTTAGATTACGATGCTTCACTTCAGGTTTACTGTATCCCTTGGACCTTCTTATTGACGATGAAACACAGAGTTTGCATCCGAATTTAATGCAAAAGGCACAATGCCGACTTAATGACAAGAGGGTTGACACTTTAACTTTCTATGATTTGAACCTCTCCTGTGAGTCCAATTTTAGATTCCGATGCTTTACTTCAGGTTTACTGTATCCCTTGGACCTTCTTATTGACGATGAAAACAGGAATTGCATCCGAATTTAATACAATAGGCACAATGGCGACTTAAGTACCAGAGGACTGACACTCTCACTTTCTATGATTTGAACCTCCCCTGTGAGTCCAGTTTTAGTTTCCGATGCTTCACTTCAGGTTTACTGTATCCCTTGGACCTTCTTATTGACGACGAAACACAGAAATTGCATCCGAATTTAATTCAAATGGCACAATGCCGACTTAAGTACAAGAGGACTGACACTCTAATTTTCTATGATTCGAACCTCTCCTGTGAGGTCAGATTTAGATTCCGATGCTTCACTTCAGGTTTACTGTATACCTTGCACCTTCATATTGACGATGAAACACAGAAAATGCATCGGAAATAAATTCAAAAGGCACAATGCCGTCTTAAGTACAAGAGGACTGACACTCTCACTTCCTATGATTTGAACCTCTCCTGTGATTCCAGTTTTAGATTCCGATGCTTCACTTCATGTTTACTGTATCCCTTGGACCTTCTAATTGACAATGAAACACAGAGTTTACATCCGAATTTAATACAAAAGGTACAATGCCGACTTAAGTACAAGAGGACTGACACTCTAACTTTTTTATGAGTTGAACCTCTCCTGTGAGTCCAGTTTTAGATTCCGATGCTTCACTTCAGGTTTACTGTATCCCTTGGACCTTCTTATTGACGATGAAACACAGAAATTACATCCGAATTTAATACAAAAATCACAATGGCGACTTAAGTACAAAAGGACTGACACTCTCACTTCCTATGATTTGAACATCTTCTGTGAGTCCAGTTTTAGATTCCGATGCTTCACTTCAGGTTTACTGTATCCCTTGAACCTTCTTATTGACGATGAAACACAGAAATTGCATCGGAATTAAATTCAAAACGCAAAATGCCGACTTAAGCAAAAGAGGACTGACACTCTAACTTTCTATGATTTGAACCTCTCCTGTGAGTCCAGTTTTAGATTCCGATGCTCCACTTCAGGTTTACTGTACCCCTTGGACCTTCTTATTGACGATGAAACACAGAGTTTGCATCCGAATTTAATACAAAAGGCACAATACCGACTTTAGTACAAGAGGACTGACACTCTAACTTTCTATGATTTGAACCTCTCCTGTGAGTCCAGTTTTGGATTCCGATGCTTCACTTCAGGTTTACTGTATCCCTTGGACCATCTTATTGACGATGAAACACAGAAATTGTATCCAAATTTAATACAAATGGTTCAATGCCGACTTAAGTACAAGAGGGCTGACACTCTAATTTTCTATGATTTGAACCTCACCTGTAAGTCCAGTTTTGGATTCCGATGCTTCACTTCAGGTTTACTGTATCCCTTGGACCTTCCTATTGACGATGAAACACAGAAATTGCTTCCGAATTTAGTACAAAAGGCACAATGGCGACTTAAGTACAATCGGACTGACACTCTCGCATTCTATGATTTGAACCTCCCCTGTGAGTCCAGTTTTAGATTCCGATGCTTCACTTCAGGTTTACTGTATCCCTTGGACCTTCTTATTGACGATGAAACACAGAAATTGCATCCGAAGTTAATACAAATGGCACAATGTCGACTTAAGTAAAAGAGGACTGACACTCTAACTTTCTATGATTTGAACCTCTCCTGTGAGTCCAGTTTTAGATTCCGATGCTTCACTTCAGGTTTGCTGTATACCTTGCACCTTCTTGTTGACGATGAAACACAGAAATTGCATCCGAATTTAATACAAAAGGCACAATGCCGACTTAAGTACAAGAGGACTGACATTCTAACTTTCTATGATTTGAACCTCTCCTGTGAGTCCAGTTTTAGATTCCGATGCTTCACTTCAGGTTTACTGTATTTCTTGGACCTTCTTATTGATAATGAAACACAGAAAAAACATCGGAATTAAATTCAAAAGGCACATTGCCGACTTAAGTACAAGAGGACTGACATTCTAACTTTCTATGATTTGAACCTCTCCTAAGAGACCAGTTTTAGATTCTGATGCTTCATTTAAGGTTTACTGTATCCCTTGGACCTTCTTATTGACGATGATACACAGAGTTTGCATTCGAATGTAATACAAAGGGCACAATGCCGACTTAAGTACAAGAGGATTGACACTCTAACTTTCTATGATTTGAACGTCTCCTGTGAGTCCAGTTTTAGATTCCGATGCTTCACTTCAGGTTTACTGTATCCCTTGGACCTTCTTATTGACGATGAAACACAGAAATTGAATCCGAACTTAATACAAAAGGCACAATGGCGGCTTAAGTAGAAGAGGACTGACACTTTCACTTTCTCTGATTTGAACCTCTCCTGTGAGTCCAGTTTTAGATTCCGATGCTTCACTTCAGGTTTACTGTATCCCTTGGACCTTCTTATTGACGATGAAACACAGAAAGTGCATCCGAATTTAATACAAATGGCTCAATGCCGACTTAAGTACAAGAGGACTGACACTCTCACTCTCTATGATTCGAACCTCTCCTGTGAGGTCAGATTTAGATTCCGATGGTTCACTTCAGCTTTACTGTAAACCTTGGACCTTCTTATTGACGATGAAACACAGAAAATGCATCGGAATTAAATTCAAAAGGCACAATGCCGTCTTAAGTACAAGAGGACTGTCACTCTCACTCTCTATGATTTGAACCTCTCCTGTGATTCCAGTTTTAGATACCGATGCTTCACTTCAGGTTTACTGTATCCCTTGGATCTTCTTATTGACGATGAAACACAGAGTATGCATTCGAATTTAATACAAAGGGCACAATGCCGACTTAAGTACAAGAGGACTGACACTCTAACTTTCTATGATTTGAAACTCTCCTGTGAGTTTGGTTTTAGATTCCGATGCTTCACTTCAGGTTTACTGTATCCCTTGGACCTTCTTATTGACGATGAAACACAGAAATTGCATCCGAACTTAATACAAAAGGCACAATGGCGGCTTAAGTACAAGAGTACTGACACATTCACTTTCTATGATTTGAACCTCTCCTGTGAGTCCAGTTTTAGATTCCGATGCTTCACTTCAGGTTTACTGTATCCCTTGGATCTTCTTATTGACGATGAAACACAGAAATTGCATCCGAATTTAGTACAAAAGGCACAATGGCGACTTAAGTACAAGAGGACTGATACTCTCGCTTTCTATGATTTGAACCTCTCCTGTGAGTCCAGTTTTAGATTCCGATACTTCACTTCAGGTTTACTGTATCCCTTGGACCTTCTTATTGACGATGAATCACAGAAATTGCATCCGAATTTAATACAAATGGCACAATGTCGACTTAAGTAAATGAGGACTGACACTCTAACTATTTATGATTTGAACCTCTCCTGTGAGTCCAGTTTTAGATTCCGATGCTTCACTTCAGGTTTGCTGTATACCTTGCACCTTCATATTGACGATGAAACACAGAAATTGCATCCGAATCAAATACAAAGGGCACAATGCCGACTTAAGTACAAGAGGACTGACATTCTAACTTTCTATGATTTGAACCTCTCCTGTGACTCCAGTTTTAGATTCCGATGCTTCACTTCAGGTTTACTGAATCCCTTGGACCGTCTTATTGACAATGAAACACAGAAATAGCATCGGAATTAAATTCAAAATGCACAATGCCGACTTAAGTACAAGAGGACTGACATTCTAACTTTCTATAATTTTAACCTCTCCTAAGACACCAGTTTTAGATTCTGATGCTTCACTTAAGGTTTACTGTATCCCTTGGACCTTCTTATTGACGATGAAACACAGAGTTTACATCCGAATTTAATACAAAAGGTACAATGCCGACTTAAGTACAAGAGGACTGACACTCTAAATTTCTATGAGTTGAACCTCTCCTGTGAGTCCAGTTTTAGATTCCGATGCTTCACTTCAGGTTTACTGTATTCCTTGGACCTTCTTATTGACGATGAAACACAGAAATTACATCCGACTTTAATACAAAAATCACAATGGCGACTTAAGTACAAAAGGTCTGACACTCTCACTTCCTATGATTTGAACATCTTCTGTGAGTCCAGTTTTAAATTCCGATGCTTCACTTCAGGTTTACTGTATCCCTTTAACCTTCTTATTGACGATGAAACACAGAAATTGCATCGGAATTAAATTCAAAACGCAAAATGCAGACTTAAGCAAAAGAGGACTGACACTCTAACTTTCTATGATTTGAACCTCTCCTGTGAGTCCAGTTTTAGATTCCGATGCTTCACTTCAGGTTTACTGTACCCCTTGGACCTTCTTATTGACGATGAAACACAGAGTTTGCATCCGAATTTAATACAAAAGGCACAATACCGACTTTAGTACAAGAGGACTGACACTCTAACTTTCTATGATTTGAACCTCTAATGTGAGTCCAGTTTTGGATTCCGATGCTTCACTTCAGGTTTACTGTATCCCTTGGACCTTCTTATTGACGATGAAACACAGAAATTGCATCCGAATTTAATACAAATGGTTCAATGCCGACTTAAGTACAAGAGGGCTGACACTCTAATTTTCTATGATTTGAACCTCACCTGTAAGTCCAGTTTTGGATTCCGATGCTTCACTTCAGGTTTACTGTATCCCTTGGACCTTCTTATTGACGATGAAACACAGAAATTGCTTCCGAATTTAGTACAAAAGGCACAATGGCGACTTAAGTACAATCGGACTGACACTCTCGCATTCTATGATTTGAACCTCCCCTGTGAGTCCAGTTTTAGATTCCGATGCTTCACTTCAGGTTTACTGTATCCCTTGGACCTTCTTATTGACGATGAAACACAGAAATTGCATCCGAATTTAATACAAATGGCACAATGTCGACTTAAGTAAAAGAGGACTGACACTCTAACTTTCTATGACTTGAACCTCTCCTGTGAGTCCAGTTTTAGATTCCGATGCTTCACTTCAGGTTTGCTGTATACCTTGCACCTTCTTGTTGACGACGAAACACAGAAATTGCATCCGAATTTAATACAAAAGGCACAATGCCGACTTAAGTACAAGAGGACTGACATTCTAACTTTCTATGATTTGAACCTCTCCTGTGAGTCCAGTTTTAGATTCCGATGCTTCACTTCAGGTTTACTGTATTTCTTGGACCTTCTTATTGACAATGAAACACAGAAAAAACATCGGAATTAAATTCAAAAGGCACATTGCCGACTTAAGTACAAGAGGACTGACATTCTAACTTTCTATGATTTGAACCTCTCCTAAGAGACCAGTTTTAGATTCTGATGCTTCATTTAAGGTTTACTGTATCCCTTGGACCTTCTTATTGACGATGAAACACAGAGTTTGCATTCGAATTTAATACAAAGGGCACAATGCCGACTTAAGTACAAGAGGATTGACACTCTAACTTTCTATGATTTGAACGTCTCCTGTGAGTCCAGTTTTAGATTCCGATGCTTCACTTCAGGTTTACTGTATCCCTTGGACCTTCTTATTGACGATGAAACACAGAAATTGAATCCGAACTTAATACAAAAGGCACAATGGCGGCTTAAGTAGAAGAGGACTGACACTTTCACTTTCTCTGATTTGAACCTCTCCTGTGAGTCCAGTTTTAGATTCCGATGCTTCACTTCAGGTTTACTGTATCCCTTGGACCTTCTTATTGACGATGAAACACAGAAAGTGCATCCGAATTTAATACAAATGGCTCAATGCCGACTTAAGTACAAGAGGACTGACACTCTCACTCTCTATGATTCGAACCTCTCCTGTGAGGTCAGATTTAGATTCCGATGGTTCACTTCAGGTTTACTGTAAACCTTGGACCTTCTTATTGACGATGAAACACAGAAAATGCATCGGAATTAAATTCAAAAGGCACAATGCCGTCTTAAGTACAAGAGGACTGTCACTCTCACTCTCTATGATTTGAACCTCTCCTGTGATTCCAGTTTTAGATACCGATGCTTCACTTCAGGCTTACTGTATCCCTTGGACCTTCTTATTGACGATGAAACTCAGAGTATGCATTCGAATTTAATACAAAGGGCACAATGCCGACTTAAGTACAAGAGGACTGACACTCTAACTTTCTATGATTTGAAACTCTCCTGTGAGTTCGGTTTTAGATTCCCATGCTTCACTTCAGGTTTACTGTATCCCTTGGACCTTCTTATTGACGATGAAACACAGAAATTGCATCCGAACTTAATACAAAAGGCACAATGGCGGCTTAAGTACAAGTGTACTGACACATTCACTTTCTATGATTTGAACCTCTCCTGTGAGTAAAGTTTTAGATTCCGATGCTTCACTTCAGGTTTACTGTATCCCTTGGATCTTCTTATTGACGATGAAACACAGAAATTGCATCCGAATTTGGTACAAAAGGCACAATGGCGACTTAAGTACAAGAGGACTGATACTCTCGCTTTCTATGATTTGAACCTCTCCTGTGAGTCCAGTTTTAGATTCCGATACTTCACATCAGGTTTACTGTATCCCTTGGACCCTCTTATTGACGATGAATCACAGAAATTGCATCCGAATTTAATACAAATGGCACAATGTCGACTTAAGTAAAAGAGGACTGACACTCTAACTATTTATGATTTGAACCTCTCCTGTGAGTCCAGTTTTAGATTCCGATGCTTCACTTCAGGTTTGCTGTATACCTTGCACCTTCATATTGACGATGAAACACAGAAATTGCATCCGAATCAAATACAAAAGGCACAATGCCGACTTAAGTACAAGAGGACTGACATTCTAACTTTCTATGATTTGAACCTCTCCTGTGAGTCCAGTTTTAGATTCCGATGCTTCACTTCAGGTTTACTGAAACCCTTGGACCTTCTTATTGACAATGAAACACAGAAAAAGCATCGGAATTAAATTCAAAAGGCACAATGCCGACTTAAGTACAAGAGGACTGACATTCTAACTTTCTATAATTTTAACCTCTCCTAAGAGACCAGTTTTAGATTCTGATGCTTCACTTATGGTTTACTGTATCCCTTGGACCTTCTTATTGACGATGAAACACAGAGTTTGCATTCGAATTTAATACAAAGGGCACAATGCCGACTTAAGTACAAGAGGACTGACATTCTAACATTCTATGATTTGAACCTCTCCTGTGAGTCCAGTTTTAGATTCCGATGCTTCACTTCAGGTTTACTGTATCCCTTGGACCTTCTTATTGACGATGAAACACAGAAATTGAATCCGAACTTAATACAATAGGCACAATGGCGGCTTAAGTAGAAGAGGACTGACACTTTCACTTTCTATGATTTGAACCTCTCTTGTGAGTCCAGTTTTAGATTCCGATGCTTCACTTCAGGTTTACTGTATCCCTTGGACCTTCTTATTGACGATGAAACACAGAAATTGCATCCGAATTTAATACAAATGGTTCAATGCCGACTTAAGTACAAGAGGACTGACACTCTAACTTTCTATGATTTGAACCTCACCTGTATGTCCAGTTTTGGATTCCGATGCTTCACTTCAGGTTTACTGTATCCCTTGGACCTTCTTATTGACGATGAAACACAGAAATTGCTTCCGAATTTAGTACAAAAGGCACAATGGCGACTTAAGTACAAGAGGACTGACACTCTCGCATTCTATGATTTGAACCTCCCCTGTGAGTCCAGTTTTAGATTCCGATGCTTCACTTCAGGTTTACTGTATCCCTTGGACCTTCTTATTGACGATGAAACACAGAAATTGCATCCGAATCAAATACAAAAGGCACAATGCCGACTTAAGTACAAGAGGACTGACATTCTAACTTTCTATGATTTGAACCTCTCCTGTGGGTCCAGTTTTAGATTCCGATGCTTCACTTCAGGTTTACTGAATCCCTTGGACCTTCTTATTGACAATGAAACACAGAAAAAGCATCGGAATTAAATTCAAAAGGCACAATGCCGACTTAAGTACAGGAGGACTGACATTCTAACTTTCTATAATTTTAACCTCTCCTAAGAGACCAGTTTTAGATTCTGATGCTTCACTTAAGGTTTACTGTATCCCTTGGACCTTCTTATTGACGATGAAACACAGAGTTTGCATCCGAATTTAATACAAAGGGCACAATGCCGACTTAAGTACAAGAGGACTGACATTCTAACATTCTATGATTTGAACCTCTCCTGTGAGTCCAGTTTTAGATTCCGATGCTTCACTTCAGGTTTACTGTATCCCTTGGACCTTCTTATTGACGATGAAACACAGAAATTGAATCCGAACTTAATACAATAGGCACAATGGCGGCTTAAGTACAAGAGGACTGACACTTTCACTTTCTATGATTTGAACCTCTCTTGTGAGTCCAGTTTTAGATTCCGATGCTTCACTTCAGGTTTACTGTATCCCTTGGACCTTCTTATTGACGATGAAACACAGAAATTGCATCCGAATTAAATACAAATGGTTCAATGCCGACTTAAGTACAAGAGGACTGACACTCTAACTTTCTATGATTTGAACCTCACCTGTAAGTCCAGTTTTGGATCCCGATGCTTCACTTCAGGTTTACTGAATCCCTTGGACCTTCTTATTGACGATGAAACGCAGAAATTGCTTCCGAATTTAGTACAAAAGGCACAATGGCGACTTAAGTACAAGAGGACTGACACTCTCGCATTCTATGATTTGAACCTCCCCTCTGAGTCCAGTTTTAGATTCCGATGCTTCACTTCAGGTTTACTGTATCCCTTGGACCTTCTTATTGACGATGAAACACAGAAATTGCATCCGAATCAAATACAAAAGGCACAATGCCGACTTAAGTACAAGAGGACTGACATTCTAACTTTCTATGATTTGAACCTCTCCTGTGGGTCCAGTTTTAGATTCCGATGCTTCACTTCAGGTTTACTGAATCCCTTGGACCTTCTTATTGACAATGAAACACAGAAAAAGCATCGGAATTAAATTCAAAAGGCACAATGCCGACTTAAGTACAAGAGGACTGACATTCTAAATTTCTATAATTTTAACCTCTCCTAAGAGACCAGTTTTAGATTCTGATGCTTCACTTAAGGTTTACTGTATCCCTTGGACCTTCTTATTGACGATGAAACACAGAGTTTGCATCCGAATTTAATACAAAGGGCACAATGCCGACTTAAGTACAAGAGGACTGACATTCTAACATTCTATGATTTGAACCTCTCCTGTGAGTCCAGTTTTAGATTTCGATGCTTCACTTCAGGTTTACTTTATCCCTTGGACCTTCTTATTGATGATGAAACACTGAAATTGAATCCGAACTTAATACAATAGGCACAATGGCGGCTTAAGTACAAGAGGACTGACACTTTCACTTTCTATGATTTGAACCTCTCTTGTGAGTCCAGTTTTAGATTCCGATGCTTCACTTCAGGTTTACTGTATCCCTTGGACCTTCTTATTGACGATGAAACACAGAAATTGCATCCGAATTTAATACAAATGGTTCAATGCCGACATAAGTACAAGAGGACTGACACTCTAACTTTCTATGATTTGAAGCTCACCTGTAAGTCAAGTTTTGGATTCCGATGCTTCACTTCAGGTTTACTGTATCCCTTGGACCTTCTTATTGACGATGAAACACAGAAATTGCTTCCGAATTTAGTACAAAAGGCACAATGGCGACTTAAGTACAAGAGGACTGACACTCTCGCATTCTATGATTTGAACCTCCCCTGTGAGTCCAGTTTTAGATTCCGATGCTTCACTTCAGGTTTACTGTATCCCTTGGACCTTCTTATTGACGATGAAACACAGAAATTGCATCCGAATTTAATACAAATGGCACAATGTCGACTTAAGTAAAAGAGGACTGACACTCTAACTTTCTATGACTTGAACCTCTCCTGTGAGTCCAGTTTTAGATTCCGATGCTTCACTTCAGGTTTGCTGTATACCTTGCACCTTCTTGTTGACGACGAAACACAGAAATTGCATCCGAATTTAATACAAAAGGCACAATGCCGACTTAAGTACAAGAGGACTGACATTCTAACTTTCTATGATTTGAACCTCTCCTGTGAGTCCAGTTTTAGATTCCGATGCTTCACTTCAGGTTTACTGAATCCCTTGGCCCTTCTTATTGACAATGAAACACAGAAAAAGCATCGGAATTAAATTCAAAAGGCACAATGCCGACTTAAGTACAAGAGGACTGACATTCTAACTTTCTATAATTTTAACCTCTCCTAAGAGACCAGTTTTAGATTCTGATGCTTCACTTAAGGTTTACTGTATCCCTTGGACCTTCTTATTGACGATGAAACACAGAGTTTACATCCGAATTTAATACAAAAGGTACAATGCCGACTTAAGTGCAAGAGGACTGACACTCTAAATTTCTATGAGTTGAACCTCTCAGTGAGTCCAGTTTTAGATTCCGATGCTTCACTACAGGTTTACTGTATCCCTTGGACCTTCTTATTGACGATGAAACACAGAAATTACATCCGACTTTAATACAAAAATCACAATGGCGACTTAAGTACAAAAGGACTGACACTCTCACTTCCTATGATTTGAACATCTTCTGTGAGTCCAGTTTTAGATTCCGATGCTACACTTCAGGTTTACTGTATTCCTTGAACCTTCTTATTGACGATGAAACACAGAAATTGCATCGGAATTAAATTCAAAACGCAAAATGCCGACTTAAGCAAAAGAGGACTGACACTCTAACTTTCTATGATTTGAACCTCTCCTGTGAGTCCAGTTTTAGATTCCGATGCTTCACTTCAGGTTTACTGTACCCCTTGGACCTTCTTATTGACGATGAAACACAGAGTTTGCATCCGAATTTAATACAAAAGGCACAATACCGACTTTAGTACAAGAGGACTGACACTCTAACTTTCTATGATTTGAACCTCTCCTGTGAGTCCAGTTTTGGATTCCGATGCTTCACTTCAGGTTTACTGTATCCCTTGGACCTTCTTATTGACGATGAAACACAGAAATTGCATCCGAATTTAATACAAATGGTTCAATGCCGACTTAAGTACAAGAGGGCTGACACTCTAATTTTCTATGATTTGAACCTCACCTGTAAGTCCAGTTTTGGATTCCGATGCTTCACTTGAGGTTTACTGTATCCCTTGGACCTTCTTATTGACGATGAAACACAGAAATTGCTTCCGACGTTAGTACAAAAGGCACAATGGCGACTTAAGTACAATCGGACTGACACTCTCGCATTCTATGATTTGAACCTCCCCTGTGAGTCCAGTTTTAGATTCCGATGCTTCACTTCAGGTTTACTGTATCCCTTGGACCTTCTTATTGACGATGAAACACAGAAATTGCATCCGAATTTAATACAAATGGCACAATGTCGACTTAAGTAAAAGAGGACTGACACTCTAACTTTCTATGACTTGAACCTCTCCTGTGAGTCCAGTTTTAGATTCCGATGCTTCACTTCAGGTTTGCTGTATACCTTGCACCTTCTTGTTGACGACGAAACACAGAAATTGCATCCGAATTTAATACAAAAGGCACAATGCCGACTTAAGTACAAGAGGACTGACATTCTAACTTTCTATGATTTGAACCTCTCCTGTGAGTCCAGTTTTAGATTCCGATGCTTCACTTCAGGTTTACTGTATTTCTTGGACCTTCTTATTGACAATGAAACACAGAAAAAACATCGGAATTAAATTCAAAAGGCACATTGCCGACTTAAGTACAAGAGGACTGACATTCTAACTTTCTATGATTTGAACCTCTCCTAAGAGACCAGTTTTAGATTCTGATGCTTCATTTAAGGTTTACTGTATCCCTTGGACCTTCTTATTGACGATGAAACACAGAGTTTGCATTCGAATTTAATACAAAGGGCACAATGCCGACTTAAGTACAAGAGGATTGACACTCTAACTTTCTATGATTTGAACGTCTCCTGTGAGTCCAATTTTAGATTCCGATGCTTCACTTCAGGTTTACTGTATCCCTTGGACCTTCTTATTGACGATGAAACACAGAAATTGAATCCGAACTTAATACAAAAGGCACAATGGCGGCTTAAGTAGAAGAGGACTGACACTTTCACTTTCTCTGATTTGAACCTCTCCTGTGAGTCCAGTTTTAGATTCCGATGCTTCACTTCAGGTTTACTTTATCCATTGGACCTTCTTATTGACGATGAAACACAGAAAGTGCATCCGAATTTAATACAAATGGCTCAATGCCGACTTAAGTACAAGAGGACTGACACTCTCACTCTCTATGATTCGAACCTCTCCTGTGAGGTCAGATTTAGATTCCGATGGTTCACTTCAGGTTTACTGTAAACCTTGGACCTTCTTATTGACGATGAAACACAGAAAATGCATCGGAATTAAATTCAAAAGGCACAATGCCGTCTTAAGTACAAGAGGACTGTCACTCTCACTCTCTATGATTTGAACCTCTCCTGTGATTCCAGTTTTAGATACCGATGCTTCACTTCAGGCTTACTGTATCCCTTGGACCTTCTTATTGACGATGAAACTCAGAGTATGCATCCGAATTTGGTACAAAAGGCACAATGGCGACTTAAGTACAAGAGGACTGATACTCTCGCTTTCTATGATTTGAACCTCTCCTGTGAGTCCAGTTTTAGATTCCGATACTTCACATCAGGTTTACTGTATCCCTTGGACCCTCTTATTGACGATGAATCACAGAAATTGCATCCGAATTTAATACAAATGGCACAATGTCGACTTAAGTAAAAGAGGACTGACACTCTAACTATTTATGATTTGAACCTCTCCTGTGAGTCCAGTTTTAGATTCCGATGCTTCACTTCAGGTTTGCTGTATACCTTGCACCTTCATATTGACGATGAAACACAGAAATTGCATCCGAATCAAATACAAAAGGCACAATGCCGACTTAAGTACAAGAGGACTGACATTCTAACTTTCTATGATTTGAACCTCTCCTGTGAGTCCAGTTTTAGATTCCGATGCTTCACTTCAGGTTTACTGAATCCCTTGGACCTTCTTATTGACAATGAAACACAGAAAAAGCATCGGAATTAAATTCAAAAGGCACAATGCCGACTTAAGTACAAGAGGACTGACATTCTAACTTTCTATAATTTTAACCTCTCCTAAGAGACCAGTTTTAGATTCTGATGCTTCACTTAAGGTTTACTGTATCCCTTGGACCTTCTTATTGACGATGAAACACAGAGTTTGCATTCGAATTTAATACAAAGGGCACAATGCCGACTTAAGTACAAGAGGACTGACATTCTAACATTCTATGATTTGAACCTCTCCTGTGAGTCCAGTTTTAGATTCCGATGCTTCACTTCAGGTTTACTGTATCCCTTGGACCTTCTTATTGACGATGAAACACAGAAATTGAATCCGAACTTAATACAATAGGCACAATGGCGGCTTAAGTACAAGAGGACTGACACTTTCACTTTCTATGATTTGAACCTCTCTTGTGAGTCCAGTTTTAGATTCCGATGCTTCACTTCAGGTTTACTGTATCCCTTGGACCTTCTTATTGACGATGAAACACAGAAATTGCATCCGAATTTAATACAAATGGTTCAATGCCGACTTAAGTACAAGAGGACTGACACTCTAACTTTCTATGATTTGAACCTCACCTGTAAGTCCAGTTTTGGATTCCGATGCTTCACTTCAGGTTTACTGTATCCCTTGGACCTTCTTATTGATGATGAAACACAGAAATTGCTTCCGAATTTAGTACAAAAGGCACAATGGCGACTTAAGTACAAGAGGACTGACACTCTCGCATTCTATGATTTGAACCTCCCCTGTGAGTCCAGTTTTAGATTCCGATGCTTCACTTCAGGTTTACTGTATCCCTTGGACCTTCTTATTGACGATGAAACACAGAAATTGCATCCGAATCAAATACAAAAGGCACAATGCCGACTTAAGTACAAGAGGACTGACATTCTAACTTTCTATGATTTGAACCTCTCCTGTGGGTCCAGTTTTAGATTCCGATGCTTCACTTCAGGTTTACTGAATCCCTTGGACCTTCTTATTGACAATGAAACACAGAAAAAGCATCGGAATTAAATTCAAAAGGCACAATGCCGACTTAAGTACAAGAGGACTGACATTCTAACTTTCTATAATTTTAACCTCTCCTAAGAGACCAGTTTTAGATTCTGATGCTTCACTTAAGGTTTACTGTATCCCTTGGACCTTCGTATTGACGATGAAACACAGAGTTTGCATCCGAATTTAATACAAAGGGCACAATGCCGACTTAAGTACAAGAGGACTGACATTCTAACATTCTATGATTTGAACCTCTCCTGTGAGTCCAGTTTTAGATTTCGATGCTTCACTTCAGGTTTACTGTATCCCTTGGACCTTCTTATTGACGATGAAACACAGAAATTGAATCCGAACTTAATACAATAGGCACAATGGCGGCTTAAGTACAAGAGGACTGACACTTTCACTTTCTATGATTTGAACCTCTCTTGTGAGTCCAGTTTTAGATTCCGATGCTTCACTTCAGGTTTACTGTATCCCTTGGACCTTCTTATTGACGATGAAACACAGAAATTGCATCCGAATTTAATACAAATGGTTCAATGGCGACATAAGTACAAGAGGACTGACACTCTAACTTTCTATGATTTGAACCTCACCTGTAAGTCCAGTTTTGGATTCCGATGCTTCACTTCAGGTTTACTGTATCCCTTGGACCTTCTTATTGACGATGAAACACAGAAATTGCTTCCGAATTTAGTACAAAAGGCACAATGGCGACTTAAGTACAAGAGGACTGACACTCTCGCATTCTATGATTTGAACCTCCCCTGTGAGTCCAGTTTTAGATTCCGATGCTTCACTTCAGGTTTACTGTATCCCTTGGACCTTCTTATTGACGATGAAACACAGAAATTGCATCCGAATCAAATACAAAAGGCACAATGCCGACTTAAGTACAAGAGGACTGACATTCTAACTTTCTATGATTTGAACCTCTCCTGTGGGTCCAGTTTTAGATTCCGATGCTTCACTTCAGGTTTACTGAATCCCTTGGACCTTCTTATTGACAATGAAACACAGAAAAAGCATCGGAATTAAATTCAAAAGGCACAATGCCGACTTAAGTACAAGAGGACTGACATTCTAACTTTCTATATTTTTAACCTCTCCTAAGAGACCAGTTTTAGATTCTGATGCTTCACTTAAGGTTTACTGTATCCCTTGGAGCTTCTTATTGACGATGAAACACAGAGTTTGCATCCGAATTTAATACAAAGGGCACAATGCCGACTTAAGTACAAGAGGACTGACATTCTAACATTCTATGATTTGAACCTCTCCTGTGAGTCCAGTTTTAGATTTCGATGCTTCACTTCAGGTTTACTGTATCCCTTGGACCTTCTTATTGACGATGAAACACAGAAATTGAATCCGAACTTAATACAATAGGCACAATGGCGGCTTAAGTACAAGAGGACTGACACTTTCACTTTCTATGATTTGAACCTCTCTTGTGAGTCCAGTTTTAGATTCCGATGCTTCACTTCAGGTTTACTGTATCCCTTGGACCTTCTTATTGACGATGAAACACAGAAATTGCATCCGAATTTAATACAAATGGTTCAATGCCGACATAAGTACAAGAGGACTGACACTCCAACTTTCTATGATTTGAACCTCACCTGTAAGTCCAGTTTTGGATTCCGATGCTTCACTTCAGGTGTACTGTATCCCTTGGACCTTCTTATTGACGATGAAACACAGAAAATGCTTCCGAATTTAGTACAAAAGGCACAATGGCGACTTAAGTACAAGAGGACTGACACTCTCGCATTCTATGATTTGAACCTCCCCTGTGAGTCCAGTTTTAGATTCCGATGCTTCACTTCAGGTTTACTGTATCCCTTGGACCTTCTTATTGACGATGAAACACAGAAATTGCATCCGAATTTAATACAAATGGCACAATGTCGACTTAAGTAAAAGAGGACTGACACTCTAACTTTCTATGACTTGAACCTCTCCTGTGAGTCCAGTTTTAGATTCCGATGCTTCACTTCAGGTTTGCTGTATACCTTGCACCTTCTTGTTGACGACGAAACACAGAAATTGCATCCGAATTTAATACAAAAGGCACAATGCCGACTTAAGTACAAGAGGACTGACATTCTAACTTTCTATGATTTGAACCTCTCCTGTGAGTCCAGTTTTAGATTCCGATGCTTCACTTCAGGTTTACTGTATTTCTTGGACCTTCTTATTGACAATGGAACACAGAAAAAACATCGGAATTAAATTCAAAAGGCACATTGCCGACTTAAGTACAAGAGGACTGACATTCTAACTTTCTATGATTTGAACCTCTCCTAAGAGACCAGTTTTAGATTCTGATGCTTCATTTAAGGTTTACTGTATCCCTTGGACCTTCTTATTGACGATGAAACACAGAGTTTGCATTCGAATTTAATACAAAGGGCACAATGCCGACTTAAGTACAAGAGGATTGACACTCTAACTTTCTATGATTTGAACGTCTCCTGTGAGTCCAGTTTTAGATTCCGATGCTTCACTTCAGGTTTACTGTATCCCTTGGACCTTCTTATTGACGATGAAACACAGAAATTGAATCCGAACTTAATACAAAAGGCACAATGGCGGCTTAAGTAGAAGAGGACTGACACTTTCACTTTCTCTGATTTGAACCTCTCCTGTGAGTCCAGTTTTAGATTCCGATGCTTCACTTCAGGTTTACTGTATCCCTTGGACCTTCTTATTGACGATGAAACACAGAAAGTGCATCCGAATTTAATACAAATGGCTCAATGCCGACTTAAGAACAAGAGGACTGACACTCTCACTCTCTATGATTCGAACCTCTCCTGTGAGGTCAGATTTAGATTCCGATGGTTCACTTCAGGTTTACTGTAAACCTTGGACCTTCTTATTGACGATGAAACACAGAAAATGCATCGGAATTAAATTCAAAAGGCACAATGCCGTCTTAAGTACAAGAGGACTGTCACTCTCACTCTCTATGATTTGAACCTCTCCTGTGATTCCAGTTTTAGATACCGATGCTTCACTTCAGGCTTACTGTATCCCTTGGACCTTCTTATTGACGATGAAACTCAGAGTATGCATTCGAATTTAATACAAAGGGCACAATGCCGACTTAAGTACAAGAGGACTGACACTCTAACTTTCTATGATTTGAAACTCTCCTGTGAGTTCGATTTTAGATTCCAATGCTTCACTTCAGGTTTACTGTATCCCTTGGACCTTCTTATTGACGATGAAACACAGAAATTGCATAAGAACTTAATACAAAAGGCACAATGGCGGCTTAAGTACAAGAGTACTGACACATTCACTTTCTATGATTTGAACCTCTCCTGTGAGTAAAGTTTTAGATTCCGATGCTTCACTTCAGGTTTACTGTATCCCTTGGATCTTCTTATTGACGATGAAACACAGAAATTGCATCCGAATTTGGTACAAAAGGCACAATGGCGACTTAAGTACAAGAGGACTGATACTCTCGCTTTCTATGATTTGAACCTCTCCTGTGAGTCCAGTTTTAGATTCCGATACTTCACATCAGGTTTACTGTATCCCTTGGACCCTCTTATTGACGATGAATCACAGAAATTGCATCCGAATTTAATACAAATGGCACAATGTCGACTTAAGTAAAAGAGGACTGACACTCTAACTATTTATGATTTGAACCTCTCCTGTGAGTCCAGTTTTAGATTCCGATGCTTCACTTCAGGTTTGCTGTATACCTTGCACCTTCATATTGACGATGAAACACAGAAATTGCATCCGAATCAAATACAAAAGGCACAATGCCGACTTAAGTACAAGAGGACTGACATTCTAACTTTCTATGATTTGAACCTCTCCTGTGGGTCCAGTTTTAGATTCCGATGCTTCACTTCAGGTTTACTGAATCCCTTGGACCTTCTTATTGACAATGAAACACAGAAAAAGCATCGGAATTAAATTCAAAAGGCACAATGCCGACTTAAGTACAAGAGGACTGACATTCTAACTTTCTATAATTTTAACCTCTCCTAAGAGACCAGTTTTAGATTCTGATGCTTCACTTAAGGTTTACTGTATCCCTTGGACCTTCTTATTGACGATGAAACACAGAAATTGCATCCGAATTTAATACAAATGGTTCAATGCCGACTTAAGTAGAAGAGGACTGACACTCTAACTTTCTATGATTTGAACCTCACCTGTAAGTCCAGTTTTGGATTCCGATGCTTCACTTCAGGTTTACTGTATCCCTTGGACCTTCTTATTGACGATGAAACACAGAAATTGCTTCCGAATTTAGTACAAAAGGCACAATGGCGACTTAAGTACAAGAGGACTGACACTCTCGCATTCTATGATTTGAACCTCCCCTGTGAGTCCAGTTTTAGATTCCGATGCTTCACTTCAGGTTTACTGTATCCCTTGGACCTTCTTATTGACGATGAAACACAGAAATTGCATCCGAATCAAATACAAAAGGCACAATGCCGACTTAAGTACAAGAGGACTGACATTCTAACTTTCTATGATTTGAACCTCTCCTGTGGGTCCAGTTTTAGATTCCGATGCTTCACTTCAGGTTTACTGAATCCCTTGGACCTTCTTATTGACAATGAAACACAGAAAAAGCATCGGAATTAAATTCAAAAGGCACAATGCCGACTTAAGTACAAGAGGACTGACATTCTAACTTTCTATAATTTTAACCTCTCCTAAGAGACCAGTTTTAGATTCTGATGCTTCACTTAAGGTTTACTGTATCCCTTGGACCTTCTTATTGACGATGAAACACAGAGTTTGCATCCGAATTTAATACAAAGGGCACAATGCCGACTTAAGTACAAGAGGACTGACATTCTAACATTCTATGATTTGAACCTCTCCTGTGAGTCCAGTTTTAGATTTCGATGCTTCACTTCAGGTTTACTGTATCCCTTGGACCTTCTTATTGACGATGAAACACAGAAATTGAATCCGAACTTAATACAAAAGGCACAATGGCGGCTTAAGTACAAGAGGACTGACACTTTCACTTTCTATGATTTGAACCTCTCTTGTGAGTCCAGTTTTAGATTCCGATGCTTCACTTCAGGTTTACTGTATCCCTTGGACCTTCTTATTGACGATGAAACACAGAAATTGCTTCCGAATTTAGTACAAAAGGCACAATGGCGACTTAAGTACAAGAGGACTGACACTCTCGCATTCTATGATTTGAACCTCCCCTGTGAGTCCAGTTTTAGATTCCGATGCTTCACTTCAGGTTTACTGTATCCCTTGGACCTTCTTATTGACGATGAAACACAGAAATTGCATCCGAATTTAATACAAATGGCACAATGTCGACTTAAGTAAAAGAGGACTGACACTCTAACTTTCTATGATTTGAACCTCTCCTGTGAGTCCAGTTTTAGATTCCGATGCTTCACTTCAGGTTTGCTGTATACCTTGGACCTTCTTATTGACGATGAAACACAGAGTTTGCATTCGAATTAAATTCAAAAGGCACATTGCCGACTTAAGTACAAGAGGACTGACATTCTAACTTTCTATGATTTGAAACTCTCCTAAGAGACCAGTTTTAGATTCTGATGCTTCATTTAAGGTTTACTGTATCCCTTGGACCTTCTTATTGACGATGAAACACAGAGTTTGCATTCGAATTTAATACAAAGGGCACAATGCCGACTTAAGTACAAGAGGACTGACACTCTAACTTTCTATGATTTGAACGTCTCCTGTGAGTCCAGTTTTAGATTCCGATGCTTCACTTCAGGTTTACTGTATCCCTTGGACCTTCTTATTGACGATGAAACACAGAAATTGAATCCGAATTTAATACAAAAGGCAC
Source organism: Schistocerca americana (assembly GCF_021461395.2). Classification (NCBI taxonomy): domain Eukaryota; kingdom Metazoa; phylum Arthropoda; class Insecta; order Orthoptera; family Acrididae; genus Schistocerca; species Schistocerca americana. The sequence goes on along the minus strand of NW_025725994.1, from coordinate 3,090,806 downwards.
AATGGCGGCTTAAGTAGAAGAGGACTGACACTTTCACTTTCTCTGATTTGAACCTCTCCTGTGAGTCCAGTTTTAGATTCCGATGCTTCACTTCAGGTTTACTGTATCCCTTGGACCATCTTATTGACGATGAAACACAGAAAGTGCATCCGAATTTAATACAAATGGCTCAATGCCGACTTAAGTACAAGAGGACTGACACTCTCACTCTCTATGATTCGAACCTCTCCTGTGGGGTCAGATTTAGATTCCGATGGTTCACTTCAGGTTTACTGTAAACCTTGGACCTTCTTATTGACGATGAAACACAGAAAATGCATCGGAATTAAATTCAAAAGGCACAATGCCGTCTTAAGTACAAGAGGACTGTCACTCACACTTTCTATTATTTGAACCTCTCCTGTGATTCCAGTTTTAGATTCCGATGCTTCACTTCAGGTTTACTGTATCCCTTGGACCTTCTTATTGACGATGAAACACAGAGTATGCATTCGAATTTAATACAAAGGGCACAATGCCGACTTAAGTACAAGAGGACTGGCACTCTAACTTTCTACGATTAGAACCTCTCCTGTGAGTTCGGATTTAGATTCCGATGCTTCACTTCAGGTTTACTGTATCCCTTGGACCTTCTTATTGACGATGAAACACAGAAATTGCATACGAACTTAATACAAAAGGCACAATGGCGGCTTAAGTACAAGAGGACTGACACTTTCACTTTCTATGATTTGAACCTCTCCTGTGAGTCCAGTTTTAGATTCCGATGCTTCACTTCAGGTTTACTGTATCTCTTGGACCTTCTTATTGACGATGAAACACAGAAATTGCATCCGAATTTAATACAAATGGCACCATGTCGACTTAAGTAAAAGAGGACTGACACTCTAACTTTCTATGATTTGAACCTCTCCTGTGAGTCCAGTTTTAAATTTCGATGCTTCACATCAGGTTTGCTGTATACCTTGCACCTTCTTGTTGACGATGAAACACAGAAATTGCATCCGAATTTAATACAAAAGGCACAATGCCGACTTAAGTACAAGAGGACTGACATTCTAACTTTCTATGATTTGAACCTCTCCTGTGAGTCCAGTTTTAGATTCCGATGCTGCACTTCAGGTTTACTGTATTTCCTGGACCTTCTTATTGACAATGAAACACAGAAAAAGCATCGGAATTAAATTCAAACGGCACAATGCCGACTTAAGTACAAGAGGACTGACATTCTAACTTTCTATGATTTGAACCTCTCCTAAGAGACCAGTTTTAGATTATGATGCTTCATTTAAGGTTTACTGTATCCCTTGGACCTTCTTATTGACGATGAAACGCAGAGTTTGCATTAGAATTTAATACAAAGGGCACAATGCCGACTTAAGTACAAGAGGACTGTCACTCTAACTTTCTATGATTTGAACGTCTCCTGTGAGTCCAGTTTTAGATTCCGATGCTTCACTTCAGGTTTACTGTATCCCTTGGACCTTCTTATTGACGATGAAACACAGAAATTGCATCCGAACTTAATACAAAAGGCACAATGGCGGCTTAAGTACAAGAGGACTGACACTTTCACTTTCTCTGATTTGAACCTCTCCTGTGAGTCCAGTTTTAGATTCCGATGCTTCACTTCAGGTTTTCTGTATCCCATGGACCTTCTTATTGACGATGAAACACAGAAATCGCATCCGAATTTAATACAAATAGCTCAATGCAGACTTAAGTACAAGAGGACTGACACTCTCACTCTCTATGATTCGAACCTCTCCTGTGAGGTCAGATTTAGATTCCGATGCTTCACTTCAGGTTTACTGTAAACCTTGGACCTTCTTATTGACGATGAAACACAGAAAATGCATCGGAATTAAGTTCAATAGGCACAATGCCGTCTTAAGTACAAGAGGACTGTCACTCTCACTCTCTATGATTTGAACCTCTCCTGTGATTCCAGTTTTAGATTCCGATGCTTCACTTCAGGTTTACTGTATCCCTGGGACCTTCTTATTGACGATGAAACACAGAGTATGCATTCGAATTTAATACAAAGGGCACAATGCCGACTTAAGTACAAGAGGACTGACACTCTAACTTTCTATGATTTGAACGTCTCCTGTGAGTCCAGTTTCAGATTCCGATGCTTCACTTCAGGTTTACTGTATCCCTTGGACCTTCTTATTGACGATGAAACACAGAAATTGAATCCGAACTTAATACAAAAGGCACAATGGCGGCTTAAGTACAAGAGGACTGACACTTTCACTTTCTCTGATTTGAACCTCTCCTGTGAGTCCAGTTTTAGATTCCGATGCTTCACTTCAGGTTTACTGTATTTCTTGGACCTTCTTATTGACAATGAAACACAGAAAAAACATCGGAATTAAATTCAAAAGGCACATTGCCGACTTAAGTACAAGAGGACTGACATTCTAACTTTCTATGATTTGAAACTCTCCTAAGAGACCAGTTTTAGATTCTGATGCTTCATTTAAGGTTTACTGTATCCCTTGGACCTTCTTATTGACGATGAAACACAGAGTTTGCATTCGAATTTAATACAAAGGGCACAATGCCGACTTAAGTACAAGAGGACTGACACTCTAACTTTCTATGATTTGAACGTCTCCTGTGAGTCCAGTTTTAGATTCCGATGCTTCACTTCAGGTTTACTGTATCCCTTGGACCTTCTTATTGACGATGAAACACAGAAATTGAATCCGAACTTAATACAAAAGGCACAATGGCGGCTTAAGTAGAAGAGGACTGACACTTTCACTTTCTCTGATTTGAACCTCTCCTGTGAGTCCAGTTTTAGATTCCGATGCTTCACTTCAGGTTTACTGTATCCCTTGGACCATCTTATTGACGATGAAACACAGAAAGTGCATCCGAATTTAATACAAATGGCTCAATGCCGACTTAAGTACAAGAGGACTGACACTCTCACTCTCTATGATTCGAACCTCTCCTGTGGGGTCAGATTTAGATTCCGATGGTTCACTTCAGGTTTACTGTAAACCTTGGACCTTCTTATTGACGATGAAACACAGAAAATGCATCGGAATTAAATTCAAAAGGCACAATGCCGTCTTAAGTACAAGCGGACTGTCACTCTCACTCTCTATGATTTGAACCTCTCCTGTGATTCCAGTTTTAGATTCCGATGCTTCACTTCAGGTTTACTGTATCCCTTGGACCATCTTATTGACGATGAAACACAGAGTATGCATTCGAATTTAATACAAAGGGCACAATGCCGACTTAAGTACAAGAGGACTGACACTCTAACTTTCTACGATTTGAACCTCTCCTGTGAGTTCGGTTTTAGATTCCGATGCTTCGCTTCAAGTTTACTGTATCCCTTGGACCTTCTTATTGACGATGAAACACAGAAATTGCATCGGAATTAAATTCAAAAGGCACAATGCCGACTTAAGTACAAGAGGACTGACTTTCTAACTTTCTATAATTTTAACCTCTCCTAAGAGACCAGTTTTAGATTCTGATGCTTCACTTAAGGTTTACTGTATCCCTTGGACCTTCTTATTGACGATGAAACACAGAGTTTGCATCCGAATTTAATGCAAAGGGCACAATGCCGACTTAAGTACAAGAGGACTGACATTCTAACATTCTATGATTTGAACCTCTCCTGTGAGTCCAGTTTTAGATTCCGATGCTTCACTTCAGGTTTACTGTATCCCTTGGACCTTCTTATTGACGATGAAACACAGAAATTGCTTCCGAATTTAGTACAAAAGGCACAATGGCGACTTAAGTACAAGAGGACTCACACTCTCGCATTCTATGATTTGAACCTCTCCTGTGGGTCCAGTTTTAGATTCCGATTCTTCACTTCAGGTATGCTGTATACCTTGCACCTTCTTGTTGACGATGAAACACAGAACTTGCATCCGAATTTAATACAAAAGGCACAATGCCGACTTAAGTACAAGAGGCCTGACATTCTAACTTTCTATGATTTGAACCTCTCCTGTGAGTCCAGTTTTAGATTCCGATGCTTCACTTCAGGTTTACTGTATTTCTTGGACCTTCTTATTGACAATGAAACACAGAAAAAGCATCGGAATTAAATTCAAAAGGCACAATGCCGACTTAAGTACAAGAGGACTGACATTCTAACTTCCTATGATTTGAACCTCTCCTAAAAGACCAGTTTTAGATTCTGATGCTTCATTTAAGGTTTACTGTATCCCTTGGACCTTCTTATTGACGATGAAACGCAGAGTTTGCATTAGAATTTAATACAAAGGGCACAATGCCGACTTAAGTACAAGAGGACTGACACTCTAACTTTCTATGATTTGAACGTCTCCTGTGAGTCCAGTTTTAGATTCCGATGCTTCACTTCAGGTTTACTGTAAACCTTGGACCTTCTTATTGACGATGAAGCACAGAAATTGCATCCGAATTTAATACAAATCGCTCAATGCCGACTTAAGTACAAGAGGACTGACACTCTCACTCTCTATGATTCGAACCTCTCCTGTGAGGTCAGATTTAGATTCCGATGCTTCACTTCAGGTTTACTGTAAACCTTGGACCTTCTTATTGACGATGAAACACAGAAATTGCATCCGAACTTAATACTAAAGGCACAATGGCGGCTTAAGTACAAGAGGACTGACACTTTCACTTTCTATGGTTTGAACATCTCCTGTGAGTCCAGTTTTAGATTCCGATGCTTCACTTCAGGTTTACTGTATCCCTTGGACCTTCTTATTGACGATGAAACACAGAAATTGCATCCGAACTTAATACAAAAGGCACAATGGCGGCTTAAGTACAAGAGGACTGACACTTTCACTTTCTCTGATTTGAACCTCTATTGTGAGTCCAGTTTTAGATTCCGATGCTTCACTTCAGGTTTACTGTATCCCTTGGACCTTCTTATTGACGATGAAACACAGAAATTGCATCCGAATTTAATACAAATGGCTCAATGCCGACTTAAGTACAAGAGGACTGACACTCTCACTCTCTATGATTCGAACCTCTCCTGTGAGGTCAGATTTAGATTCCGATGCTTCACTTCAGGTTTACTGTAAACCCTGGACCTTCTTATTGACGAGGAAACACAGAAAATGCATCGGAATTAAATTCAAAAGGCACAATGCCGTCTTAAGTACAAGAGGACTGTCACTCTCACTCTCTATGATTTGAACCTCTCCTGTGATTCCAGTTTTAGATTCCGATGCTTCACTTCAGGTTTACTGTATCCCTTGGACCTTCTTATTGACGATGAAACACAGAGTATGCATTCGAATTTAATACAAAGGGCACAATGCCGACTTAAGTATAAGAGGACTGACACTCTAACTTTCTATGATTTGAACGTCTCCTGTGAGTCCAGTTTTAGATTCCGATGCTTCACTTCAGGTTTACTGTATCCCTTGGACCTTCTTATTGACGATGAAACACAGAAATTGAATCCGAACTTAATACAAAAGGCACAATGGCGGCTTAAGTACAAGAGGACTGACACTTTCACTTTCTCTGATTTGAACCTCTCCTGTGAGTCCAGTTTTAGATTCCGATGCTTCACTTCAGGTTTACTGTATCCCTTGAACCTTCTTATTGACGATGAAACACAGAAATTGCAGCCGAATTTAATACAAATGGCTCAATGCCGACTTAAGTACAAGAGGACTGACACTCTCACTCTCTATGATTTGAACCTCTCCTGTGAGGTCAGATTTAGATTCCGATGCTTCACTTCAGGTTTACTGTAAACCTTGGACCTTCTTATTGACGATGAAACACAGAAAATGCATCGGAATTAAATTCAAAAGGCACAATGCCGTCTTAAGTACAAGAGGACTGTCACTCTCACTCTCTATGATTTGAAACTCTCCTGTGATTCCAGTTTTAGATTCCGATGCTTCACTTCAGGTTTACTGTATCCCTTGGACCTTCTTATTGACGATGAAACACAGAAATTGCATCCGAATTTAATACAAATGGCACAATGGCGACTTAAGTACAAGAGGAATGACACTCTCACTCTCTATGATTCGAACCTCTCCTGTGAGGTCAGATTTAGATTCCGATGCTTCACTTCAGGTTTACTGTAAACTTTGCACCTTCTTATTGACGATGAAACACAGAAAATGCATCGGAATTAAATTCAAAATGCACAATGCCGTCTTAAGTACAAGAGGACTGACACTCTCACTTTCTACGATTTGAACCTCTAATGTGATTCCCGTTTTAGATTCCGATGCTTCACTTCAGGTTTACTGTATCCCTTGGTCCTTCTAATTGACGATAAAACACTGAGTTTGCATCCGAATTTAATACAAAAGGAACAATGCCGACTTAAGTACAAGAGGCTTGACACTCTAACTTTCTATGAGTTGAACCTCTACTGTGAGTCCAGTTTTAGATTCCGATGCTTCACTTCAGGTTTACTGTATCCCATGGACCTTCTTATTGACAATGAAACACAGAAAAAGCATCGGAATTAAATTAAAAAGGCACAATGCCGACTTAAGTACAAGAGGACTGACATTCTGACTCTCTATGGTTTGAACCTCTCCTAAGAGACCAGTTTTAGATTCTGATGCTTCACTTAAGGTTTACTGTATCCCTTGGACCTTCTTATTGACGATGAAACACAGAGTTTGCATTCGAATTTAATACAAAGGGCACAATGCCGACTTAAGTACAAGAGGACTGACACTCTCACTTTCTATGATTTGATCCTCTCCTGTGAGTCCAGTTTTAGATTCCGATGCTTCACTTCAGGTTTACTGTATCCCTTGGACCTTCTTATTAACGATGAAACACAGAAATTGCATCCCAATTTAATACAAATGGCACAATGCCGCCTTAAGTACAAGAGGACTGTCACTCTTACAGTCTATGATTCGAACCTCTCCTGTGAGGTCAGATTTAGATTCCGATGCTTCACTTCAGGTTTACTGTAAACCTTGCACCCTCTTATTGACGATGAAACACAGAAAATGCATCGGAATTAAATTCAAAAGGCACAATGCCGCCTTAAGTACAAGTGGACTGACACACTCACTTTCTATGATTTGAACCTCTCCTGTGATTCCAGTTTTAGATTCCGATGCTTCACTTCAGGTTTACTGTATCCCTTGGACTTTCTAATTGACGATGAAACACAGAGTTTGCATCCGAATTTAATACAAAAGGTACAATGCCGACTGAAGACAAGAGGACTGACGCTCTAACTTTCTATGATTTGAACCTCTCCTGTGAGTCCAGTTTTAGATTCCGATGCTTCACTTCAGGTTTACTGTATCCCTTGTACCTTCTTATTGACGATGAAACACAGAAATTGCATCCGAATTAAATACAAAAATCACATGGGCGACTTAAGTACAAGAGGACTGACACTCTAACTTTCTATGATTTGAACCTCTCCTGTGAGTCCAGTTTTAGATTCCGATGCTTTACTTCAGGTTTACTGTATCCCTTGGACCTTCTTATTGACGATGACACACAGAAATTGCATCCGAATTTAATACAAAAGGCACAATGGCGACTTAAGTACAAGAGGACTGACACTCTCACTTTCTATGATTTGAACCTCTCCTGTGAGTCCAGTTTTAGATTCCGATGCTTCACTTCAGGTTTACTGCATCCCTTGGACCTTCTTATTGACGATATAACACAGAAATTGCATCCGAAATTAATACAAAAGTCACAATGGTGACTTAAGTACAAGAGGACTGACACTCTCACTTTATATGATTTGAACCTCTCCTCTGAGTCCAGTTTTAGATTCCGATGCTTCACCTCACATTTACTGTATCCCTTGGACCTTCTTATTGACGATGAAACACAGAAATTGCATCCGAATTTAATACAAATGGCACAATGCCGACTTAAGTACAAGAGGACTGACACTCTCACTTTCTATGATTCGAACCTCTCCTGTGAGGTCAGATTTAGATTCCGATGCTTCACTTCAGGTTTACTGTATCCCTTGGACCTTCCTGTTGACGATAAAACACAGAAATCGCATCCGAATTTAATACAAATGACACAATGCCGTCTTAAGTAAAAGAGGACTGACACTCTAACTTTCTATGATTTGGACCCCTCCTGTGAGTCCAGTTTTAGATTCCGATGCTTCACTTCAGGTTTACTGTATCCCTTGGACCTTCTTATTGACAATGAAATACAGAAATAGCATCGGATTTAAATTCAAAAAGCACAATGCCGACTTAAGTACAAGAGGACTGACACTCTAACTTTTTATGATTTGAACCTCTCCTGTGAGTCCATTTTTAGATTCCGATGCTTCACTTCAGGTTTACTGTATCCCTTGGACCTTCTTATTGACAATGAAATACAGAAATAGCATCGGATTTAAATTCAAAAAGCACAATGCCGACTTAAGTACAAGAGGACTGACACTCTAACTTTTTATGATTTGAACCTCTCCTCTGAGTCCAGTTTTAGATTCCGATGCTTCACCTCACATTTACTGTATCCCTTGGACCTTCTTATTGACGATGAAACACAGAAATTGCATCCGAATTTAATACAAATGGCACAATGCCGACTTAAGTACAAGAGGACTGACACTCTCACTTTCTATGATTCGAACCTCTCCTGTGAGGTCAGATTTAGATTCCGATGCTTCACTTCAGGTTTACTGTATCCCTGGGACCTTCTTATTGACGATGAAACACAGAGTTTGCATCCGAATTTAATACAAAAGGCACAATGCCGACTTAATGACAAGAGGACTGACACTTTAACTTTCTATGATTTGAACCTCTCCTGTGAGTCCAATTTTAGATTCCGATGCTTTACTTCAGGTTTACTGTATCCCTTGGACCTTCTTATTGACGATGAAAACAGGAATTGCATCCGAATTTGATACAAAAGGCACAATGGCGACTTAAGTACAAGAGGACTGACACTCTCACTTTCTATGATTTGAACCTCTCCTGTGATTCCAGTTTTAGATTCCGATGCTTCACTTCAGGTTTACTGTATACCTTGCACCTTCATATTGACGATGAAACACAGAAAAAGCATCGGAATCAAATTCAAAAGGCACAATGCCGTCTTAAGTACAAGAGGACTGACACTCTCACTTTCTATGATTTGAACCTCTCCTGTGATTCCAATTTTAGATTCCGATGCTTCACTTCAGGTTTACTGTATCCCTTGGACCTTCTTATTGGCGATGAAACACAGAAATTGCATCGGAATTAAATTCAAAACCCACAATGCCGACTTAAGCAAAAGAGGACTGACACTCTAACTTTCTATGATTTGAACCTCTCCTGTGAGTCCAGATTTAGATTCCGATGCTTCATTTCAGGTTTACTGTATCCCTTGGACCTTCTTATTGACGATGAAACACAGAAATTGCATCGGAATTAAACTCAAAAGGCACAATGCGACTTAAGTACAAGAGGACTGACACTCTAACTTTCTATGATTTGAACCTCTCCTGTGAGTCCAGTTTTAGATTCCGATGCTTCACTTCAGGTTTACTGTACCCCTTGGACCTTCTTATTGACGATGAAACACAGAGTTTGCATCCGAATTTAATACAAAAGGCACAATACAGACTTTAGTACAAGAGGACTGACACTCTAACTTTCTATGATTTGAACCTCACCTGTGAGTCCAGTTTTGGATTCCGATGCTTCACTTCAGGTTTACTGTATCCCCTGCACCTTCTTATTGACGATGAAACACAGAAATTGCATCTGAATTTAGTACAAAAGGCACAAAGGCGACTTAAGTACAAGAGGACTGACACTGTCGCTTTCTATGATTTGAACCTCTCCTGTGAGTCCAGTTTTAGATTCCGATGCTTCACTTCAGGTTGACTGTATCCCTTGGACCTTCTTATTGACAATGAAACACAGAAATTACATCCGAATTTAATACAAATGGCACAATGTCAACTTAAGTAAAAGAGGACTGACACTCTAACTTTCTATGATTTGAACCTCTCCTGTGAGTTCAGTTTTAGATTCCGATGCTTCACTTCAGGTTTGCTGTATACCTTGCACCTTCTTATTGACGATATAACACAGAAATTGCATCCGAAATTAATACAAAAGTCACAATGGTGACTTAAGTACAAGAGGACTGACACTCTCACTTTATATGATTTGAACCTCTCCTCTGAGTCCAGTTTTAGATTCCGATGCTTCACCTCACATTTACTGTATCCCTTGGACCTTCTTATTGACGATGAAACACAGAAATTGCATCCGAATTTAATACAAATGGCACAATGCCGACTTAAGTACAAGAGGACTGACACTCTCACTTTCTATGATTCGAACCTCTCCTGTGAGGTCAGATTTAGATTCCGATGCTTCACTTCAGGTTTACTGTATCCCTTGGACCTTCCTGTTGACGATAAAACACAGAAATCGCATCCGAATTTAATACAAATGACACAATGCCGTCTTAAGTAAAAGAGGACTGACACTCTAACTTTCTATGATTTGGACCCCTCCTGTGAGTCCAGTTTTAGATTCCGATGCTTCACTTCAGGTTTACTGTATCCCTTGGACCTTCTTATTGACAATGAAATACAGAAATAGCATCGGATTTAAATTCAAAAAGCACAATGCCGACTTAAGTACAAGAGGACTGACACTCTAACTTTTTATGATTTGAACCTCTCCTGTGAGTCCATTTTTAGATTCCGATGCTTCACTTCAGGTTTACTGTATCCCTGGGACCTTCTTATTGACGATGAAACACAGAGTTTGCATCCGAATTTAATACAAAGGGCACAATGCCGACTTAATGACAAGAGGACTGACACTTTAACTTTCTATGATTTGAACCTCTCCTGTGAGTCCAATTTTAGATTCCGATGCTTTACTTCAGGTTTACTGTATCCCTTGGACCTTCTTATTGACGATGAAAACAGGAATTGCATCTGAATTTGATACAAAAGGCACAATGGCGACTTAAGTACAAGAGGACTGACACTCTCACTTTCTATGATTTGAACCTCTCCTGTGATTCCAGTTTTAGATTCCGATGCTTCACTTCAGGTTTACTGTATACCTTGCACCTTCATATTGACGATGAAACACAGAAAAAGCATCGGAATCAAATTCAAAAGGCACAATGCCGTCTTAAGTACAAGAGGACTGACACTCTCACTTTCAATGATTTGAACATCTCCTGTGATTCCAATTTTAGATTCCGATGCTTCACTTCAGGTTTACTGTATCCCTTGGACCTTCTTATTGACGATGAAACACAGAAATTGCATCGGAATTAAATTCAAAACCCACAATGCCGACTTAAGCAAAAGAGGACTGACACTCTAACTTTCTATGATTTGAACCTCTCCTGTGAGTCCAGATTTAGATTCCGATGCTTCATTTCAGGTTTACTGTATCCCTTGGACCTTCTTATTGACGATGAAACACAGAAATTGCATCGGAATTAAACTCAAAAGGCACAATGCGACTTAAGTACAAGAGGACTGACACTCTAACTTTCTATGATTTGAACCTCTCCTGTGAGTCCAGTTTTAGATTCCGATGCTTCACTTCAGGTTTACTGTACCCCTTGGACCTTCTTATTGACGATGAAACACAGAGTTTGCATCCGAATTTAATACAAAAGGCACAATACAGACTTTAGTACAAGAGGACTGACACTCTAACTTTCTATGATTTGAACCTCACCTGTGAGTCCAGTTTTGGATTCCGATGCTTCACTTCAGGTTTACTGTATCCCTTGCACCTTCTTATTGACGATGAGACACAGAAATTGCATCTGAATTTAGTACAAATGGCACAATGGCGACTTAAGTACAAGAGGACTGACACTGTCGCTTTCTATGATTTGAACCTCTCCTGTGAGTCCAGTTTTAGATTCCGATGCTTCACTTCAGGTTGACTGTATCCCTTGGACCTTCTTCATGACAATGAAACACAGAAATTACATCCGAATTTAATACAAATGGCACAATGTCGACTTAAGTAAAAGAGGACTGACACTCTAACTTTCTATGATTTGAACCTCTCCTGTGAGTTCAGTTTTAGATTCCGATGCTTCACTTCAGGTTTGCTGTATACCTTGCACCTTCTTATTGACGATGAAACACAGAAAATGCATCGGAATTAAATTCAAAAGGCACAATGCCGTCTTAAGTACAAGAGGACTGACACTTTCACTTTCTATGATTTGAACATCTCCTGTGAGTCCAGTTTTAGATTCCGATGCATCACTTCTGGTTTACTGTATCCCTAGGACCTTCTTATTGACGATGAAACACTGAAATTGCATCGGAACTAAATTTAAAACGCACAATGCCGACTTAAGCAAAAGAGGACTGACACATACAGTTTCTATGATTTCAACCTCTCCTGTGAGTCCAGTTTTAGATTCCGATGCTTCAATTCAGGTTTACTGAATCCCTTGGACCTTCTTATTGACGATGAAACACAGAAATTGCATCGGAATTAAACTCAAAAGGCACAATGCGACTTAAGTACAAGAGGACTGACACTCTAACTTTCTATGATTTGAACCTCTCCTGTGATTCCAGTTTTAGATTCCGATGCTTCACTTCAGGTTTACTGTATCCCTTGGACTTTCTAATTGACGATGAAACACAGAGTTTGCATCCGAATTTAATACAAAAGGTACAATGCCGACTGAAGACAAGAGGACTGACGCTCTAACTTTCTATGATTTGAACCTCTCCTGTGAGTCCAGTTTTAGATTCCGATGCTTCACTTCAGGTTTACTGTATCCCTTGTACCTTCTTATTGACGATGAAACACAGAAATTGCATCCGAATTAAATACAAAAATCACATGGGCGACTTAAGTACAAGAGGACTGACACTCTAACTTTCTATGATTTGAACCTCTCCTGTGAGTCCAGTTTTAGATTCCGATGCTTTACTTCAGGTTTACTGTATCCCTTGGACCTTCTTATTGACGATGACACACAGAAATTGCATCCGAATTTAATACAAAAGGCACAATGGCGACTTAAGTACAAGAGGACTGACACTCTCACTTTCTATGATTTGAAGCTCTCCTGTGAGTCCAGTTTTAGATTCCGATGCTTCACTTCAGGTTTACTGCATCCCTTGGACCTTCTTATTGACGATATAACACAGAAATTGCATCCGAAATTAATACAAAAGTCACAATGGTGACTTAAGTACAAGAGGACTGACACTCTCACTTTATATGATTTGAACCTCTCCTCTGAGTCCAGTTTTAGATTCCGATGCTTCACCTCACATTTACTGTATCCCTTGGACCTTCTTATTGACGATGAAACACAGAAATTGCATCCGAATTTAATACAAATGGCACAATGCCGACTTAAGTACAAGAGGACTGACACTCTCACTTACTATGATTCGAACCTCTCCTGTGAGGTCAGATTTAGATTCCGATGCTTCACTTCAGGTTTACTGTATCCCTTGGACCTTCCTGTTGACGATAAAACACAGAAATCGCATCCGAATTTAATACAAATGACACAATGCCGTCTTAAGTAAAAGAGGACTGACACTCTAACTTTCTATGATTTGGACCCCTCCTGTGAGTCCAGTTTTAGATTCCGATGCTTCACTTCAGGTTTACTGTATCCCTTGGACCTTCTTATTGACAATGAAATACAGAAATAGCATCGGATTTAAATTCAAAAAGCACAATGCCGACTTAAGTACAAGAGGACTGACACTCTAACTTTTTATGATTTGAACCTCTCCTGTGAGTCCATTTTTAGATTCCGATGCTTCACTTCAGGTTTACTGTATCCCTGGGACCTTCTTATTGACGATGAAACACAGAGTTTGCATCCGAATTTAATACAAAAGGCACAATGCCGACTTAATGACAAGAGGACTGACACTTTAACTTTCTATGATTTGAACCTCTCCTGTGAGTCCAATTTTAGATTCCGATGCTTTACTTCAGGTTTACTGTATCCCTTGGACCTTCTTATTGACGATGAAAACAGGAATTGCATCCGAATTTGATACAAAAGGCACAATGGCGACTTAAGTACAAGAGGACTGACACTCACACTTTCTATGATTTGAACCTCTCCTGTGATTCCAGTTTTAGATTCCGATGCTTCACTTCAGGTTTACTGTATACCTTGCACCTTCATATTGACGATGAAACACAGAAAAAGCATCGGAATCAAATTCAAAAGGCACAATGCCGTCTTAAGTACAAGAGGACTGACACTCTCACTTTCTATGATTTGAACCTCTCCTGTGATTCCAATTTTAGATTCCGATGCTTCACTTCAGATTTACTGTATCCCTTGGACCTTCTTATTGGCGATGAAACACAGAAATTGCATCGGAATTAAATTCAAAACCCACAATGCCGACTTAAGCAAAAGAGGACTGACACTCTAACTTTCTATGATTTGAACCTCTCCTGTGAGTCCAGATTTAGATTCCGATGCTTCATTTCAGGTTTACTGTATCCCTTGGACCTTCTTATTGACGATGAAACACAGAAATTGCATCGGAATTAAACTCAAAAGGCACAATGCGACTTAAGTACAAGAGGACTGACACTCTAACTTTCTATGATTTGAACCTCTCCTGTGAGTCCAGTTTTAGATTCCGATGCTTCACTTCAGGTTTACTGTACCCCTTGGACCTTCTTATTGACGATGAAACACAGAGTTTGCATCCGAATTTAATACAAAAGGCACAATACAGACTTTAGTACAAGAGGACTGACACTCTAACTTTCTATGATTTGAACCTCACCTGTGAGTCCAGTTTTGGATTCCGATGCTTCACTTCAGGTTTACTGTATCCCCTGCACCTTCTTATTGACGATGAAACACGGAAATTGCATCTGAATTTAGTACAAAAGGCACAATGGCGACTTAAGTACAAGAGGACTGACACTGTCGCTTTCTATGATTTGAACCTCTCCTGTGAGTCCAGTTTTAGATTCCGATGCTTCACTTCAGGTTGACTGTATCCCTTGGACCTTCTTATTGACAATGAAACACAGAAATTACATCCGAATTTAATACAAATGGCACAATGTCGACTTAAGTAAAAGAGGACTGACACTCTAACTTTCTATGATTTGAACCTCTCCTGTGAGTTCAGTTTTAGATTCCGATGCTTCACTTCAGGTTTGCTGTATACCTTGCACCTTCTTATTGACGATATAACACAGAAATTGCATCCGAAATTAATACAAAAGTCACAATGGTGACTTAAGTACAAGAGGACTGACACTCTCACTTTATATGATTTGAACCTCTCCTCTGAGTCCAGTTTTAGATTCCGATGCTTCACCTCACATTTACTGTATCCCTTGGACCTTCTTATTGACGATGAAACACAGAAATTGCATCCGAATTTAATACAAATGGCACAATGCCGACTTAAGTACAAGAGGACTGACACTCTCACTTTCTATGATTCGAACCTCTCCTGTGAGGTCAGATTTAGATTCCGATGCTTCACTTCAGGTTTACTGTATCCCTTGGACCTTCCTGTTGACGATAACACACAGAAATCGCATCCGAATTTAATACAAATGACACAATGCCGTCTTAAGTAAAAGAGGACTGACACTCTAACTTTCTATGATTTGGACCCCTCCTGTGAGTCCAGTTTTAGATTCCGATGCTTCACTTCAGGTTTACTGTATCCCTTGGACCTTCTTATTGACAATGAAATACAGAAATAGCATCGGATTTAAATTCAAAAAGCACAATGCCGACTTAAGTACAAGAGGACTGACACTCTAACTTTTTATGATTTGAACCTCTCCTGTGAGTCCATTTTTAGATTCCGATGCTTCACTTCAGGTTTACTGTATCCCTGGGACCTTCTTATTGACGATGAAACACAGAGTTTGCATCCGAATTTAATACAAAAGGCACAATGCCGACTTAATGACAAGAGGACTGACACTTTAACTTTCTATGATTTGAACCTCTCCTGTGAGTCCAATTTTAGATTCCGATGCTTTACTTCAGGTTTACTGTATCCCTTGGACCTTCTTATTGACGATGAAAACAGGAATTGCATCTGAATTTGATACAAAAGGCACAATGGCGACTTAAGTACAAGAGGACTGACACTCTCACTTTCTACGATTTGAACCTCTCCTGTGATTCCAGTTTTAGATTCCGATGCTTCACTTCAGGTTTACTGTATACCTTGCACCTTCATATTGACGATGAAACACAGAAAAAGCATCGGAATCAAATTCAAAAGGCACAATGCCGTCTTAAGTACAAGAGGACTGACACTCTCACTTTCTATGATTTGAACATCTCCTGTGATTCCAATTTTAGATTCCGATGCTTCACTTCAGGTTTACTGTATCCCTTGGACCTTCTTATTGACGATGAAACACAGAAATTGCATCGGAATTAAATTCAAAACCCACAATGCCGACTTAAGCAAAAGAGGACTGACACTCTAACTTTCTATGATTTGAACCTCTCCTGTGAGTCCAGATTTAGATTCCGATGCTTCATTTCAGGTTTACTGTATCCCTTGGACCTTCTTATTGACGATGAAACACAGAATTTGCATCCGAATTTAATACAAAAGGCACAATACCGACTTAAGAACAAGAGGACTGACACTCTAACTTTCTATGATTTGAACCTCTCCTTTGAGTCCAGTTTTGGATTCCGATGCTTCACTTCAGGGTTACTGTATCCCTTGTACCTTCTTATTGACGATGAAACACAGAAATTGCATCCGAATTTAATACAAAAGGCACAATGCCGACTTAAGTACAAGAGGACTGACACTCTAACTTTCTATGATTTGAACCTCTCCTGTGAGTCCAGTTTTAGATTCCGATGCTTCACTTCAGGTTTACTGTACCCCTTGGACCTTCTTATTGACGATGAAACACAGAGTTTGCATCCGAATTTAATACAAAAGGCACAATACAGACTTTAGTACAAGAGGACTGACACTCTAACTTTCTATGATTTGAACCTCACCTGTGAGTCCAGTTTTGGATTCCGATGCTTCACTTCAGGTTTACTGTATCCCTTGCACCTTCTTATTGACGATGAAACACAGAAATTGCATCTGAATTTAGTACAAATGGCACAATGGCGACTTAAATACAAGAGGACTGACACTGTCGTTTTCTATGATTTGAACCTCTCCTGTGAGTCCAGTTTTAGATTCCGATGCTTCACTTCAGGTTGACTGTATCCCTTGGACCTTCTTATTGACAATGAAACACAGAAATTACATCCGAATTTAATACAAATGGCACAATGTCGACTTAAGTAAAAGAGGACTGACACTCTAACTTTCTATGATTTGAACCTCTCCTGTGAGTTCAGTTTTGGATTCCGATGCTTCACTTCAGGTTTGCTGTATACCTTGCACCTTCTTATTGACGATGAAACACAGAAAATGCATCGGAATTAAATTCAAAAGGCACAATGCCGTCTTAAGTACAAGAGGACTGTCACTCTCACTCTCTATGATTTGAACCTCTCCTGTGATTCCAGTTTTAGATTCCGATGCTTCACTTCAGGTTTACTGTATCCCTTGGACCTTCTTATTGACGATGAAACACAGAGTATGCATTCGAATTTAATACAAACGGCACAATGCCGACTTAAGTACAAGAGGACTGACACTTTCACTTTCTATGATTTGAACATCTCCTGTGAGTCCAGTTTTAGATTCCGATGCATCACTTCTGGTTTACTGTATCCCTTGGACCTTCTTATTGACGATGAAACACTGAAATTGCATCGGAACTAAATTTAAAACGCACAATGCCGACTTAAGCAAAAGAGGACTGACACATACAGTTTCTATGATTTCAACCTCTCCTGTGAGTCCAGTTTTAGATTCCGATGCTTCAATTCAGGTTTACTGAATCCCTTGGACCTTCTTATTGACGATGAAACACAGAAATTGCATCTGAATTTAGTACAAAAGGCACAATGGCGACTTAAGTACAAGAGGACTGACACTGTCGCTTTCTATAATTTGAACCTCTCCTGTGAGTCCAGTTTTAGATTCCGATGCTTCACTTCAGGTTTACTGTATCCCATGGACCTTCTTATTGACGATGAAACACAGAAATTGCATCCGAATTTAATACAAAAGTCACAATGGCGACTTAAGTACAAGAGGACTGACACTTTCACTTTCTATGATTTGAACATCTCCTGTGAGTCCAGTTTTAGATTCCGATGCTTCACTTCTGGTTTACTGTATCCCTTGGACCTTCTTATTGACGATGAAACACTGAAATTGCATCGGAACTAAATTTAAAACGCACAATGCCGACTTAAGCAAAAGAGGACTGACTTTTACACTTACTATGATTTCAACCTCTCCTGTGAGTCCAGTTTTAGATTCCGATGCTTCACTTCAGGTTTACTGTATCCCATGGACCTTCTTATTGACAATGAAACACAGAAAAAGCATCGGAATTAAATTCAAAAGGCACAATGCCGACTTACGAACAAGAGGACTGACATTCTAACTTTCTATGCTTTGAACCTCTCCTAAGAGACCAGTTTTAGATTCTGATGCTTCACTTAAGGTTTACTGTATCCCTTGGACCTTCTTATTGACGATGAAACACAGAGTTTGCATTCGAATTTAATACAAAGGGCACAATGCCGACTTAAGTACAAGAGGACTGACACTCTCACTTTCTATGATTTGAACCTCTCCTGTGAGTCCAGTTTTAGATTCCGATGCTTCACTTCAGGTTTACTGTATCCCTTGGACCTTCTAATTAACGATGAAACACAGAAATTGCATCCCAATTTAATACAAGTGGCACAATGCCGCCTTAAGTACAAGAGGACTGTCACTCTCACTATCTATGATTCGAACCTCTCCTGTGAGGTCAGATTTAGATTCCGATGCTTCACTTCAGGTTTACTGTAAACCTTGCACCTTCTTATTGACGATGAAACACAGAAAATGCATCGGAATTAAATTCAAAAGGCACAATGCCGACTTACGTACAAGAGGACTGACATTCTAACTTTCTATGCTTTGAACCTCTCCTAAGAGACCAGTTTTAGATTCTGATGCTTCACTTAAGGTTTACTGTATCCCTTGGACCTTCTTATTGACGATGAAACACAGAGTTTGCATTCGAATTTAATACAAAGGGCACAATGCCGACTTAAGTACAAGAGGACTGACACTCTCACTTTCTATGATTTGAACCTCTCCTGTGAGTCCAGTTTTAGATTCCGATGATTCACTTCAGGTTTACTGTATCCCTTGGACCTTCTTATTAACGATGAAACACAGAAATTGCATCCCAATTTAATACAAATGGCACACTGCCGCCTTAAGTACAAGAGGACTGTCACTCTCACTGTCTATGATTCGAACCTCTCCTGTGAGGTCAGATTTAGATTCCGATGCATCACTTCAGGTTTACTGTAAACCTTGCACCTTCTTATTGACGATGAAACACAGAAAATGCATCGGAATTAAATTCAAAAGGCACAATGCCGCCTTAAGTACAAGTGGACTGACACACTCACTTTCTATGATTTGAACCTCTCCTGTGAGTCCAGTTTTAGATTCCGATGCTTCACTTCAGGTTTACTGTATCCCTTGGACCTTCTTATTGACGATGAAACACAGAAATTGAATCCGAATTAAATACAAAAATCACAATGGCGACTTAAGTACAAGAGGACTGACACTCTCACTTTCTATGATTTGAACATCTCCAGTGAGTCCAGTTCTAGATTCCGATGCTTCACTTCAGGTTTACTGTATCCCTTGGACCTTCTTATTGACAATGAAACACAGAAATAGCATCGGAATTAAATTCAAAAGGCACAATGCCGACTTAAGTACAAAAGGACTGACACTCTAACTTTCTATGATTTGAACCTCTCCTGTGAGTCCAGTTTTAGATTCCGATGCTTTACTTCAGGTTTACTGTATCCCTTGGACCTTCTTATTGACGATGACACACAGAAATTTCATCCGAATTTAATACAAAAGGCACAATGGCGACTTCAGTACAAGAGGACTGACACTCTCACTTTCTATGATTTGAACCTCTCCTGTGAGTCCAGTTTTAGATTCCGATGCTTCACTTCAGGTTTACTGCATCCCTTGGACCTTCTTATTGACGATATAACACAGAAATTGCATCCGAAATTAATACAAAAGTCACAATGGTGACTTAAGTACAAGAGGACTGACACTCTCACTTTATATGATTTGAACCTCTCCTCTGAGTCCAGTTTTAGATTCCGATGCTTCACCTCACATTTACTGTATCCCTTGGACCTTCTTATTGACGATGAAACACAGAAATTGCATCCGAATTTAATACAAATGGCACAATGCCGACTTAAGTACAAGAGGACTGACACTCTCACTTTCTATGATTCGAACCTCTCCTGTGAGGTCAGATTTAGATTCCGATGCTTCACTTCAGGTTTACTGTATCCCTTGGACCTTCCTGTTGACGATAAAACACAGAAATCGCATCCGAATTTAATACAAATGACACAATGCCGTCTTAAGTAAAAGAGGACTGACACTCTAACTTTCTATGATTTGAACCTCTCCTGTGAGTCCAGTTTTAGATTCCGATGCTTCACTTCAGGTTTACTGTATCCCTTGGACCTTCTTATTGACAATGAAATACAGAAATAGCATCGGATTTAAATTCAAAAAGCACAATGCCGACAAAGTACAAGAGGACTGACACTCTAACTTTTTATGATTTGAACCTCTCCTGTGAGTCCAGTTTTAGATTCCGATGCTTCACTTCAGGTTTACTGTATCCCTTGGACCTTCTTATTGACGATGAAAACAGGAATTGCATCCGAATTTAATACAAAAGGCACAATGGCGACTTAAGTACAAGAGGACTGACACTCTCACTTTCTATGATTTGAACCTTCCCTGTGAGTCCAGTTTTAGATTCCGATGCTTCACTTCAGGTTTACTGTATCCCTTGGACCTTCTTATTGACGACGAAACACAGAAATTGCATCCGAATTTAATTCAAATGGCACAATGCCGACTTAAGTACAAGAGGACTGACACTCTCACTTTCTATGATTTGAACCTCTCCTGTAATTCCAGTTTTAGATTCCGATGCTTCACTTCAGGTTTACTGTATACCTTGCACCTTCATATTGACGATGAAACACAGAAAAAGCATCGGAATTAAATTCAAAAGGCACAATGCCGTCTTAAGTACAAGAGGACTGACACTCTCACTTTCTATGATTTGAACCTCTCCTGTGATTCCAGTTTTAGATTCCGATGCTTCACTTCAGGTTTACTATATCCCTTGGGCCTTCTAATTGACGATGAAACACAGAGTTTACATCCGAATTTAATACAAAATGTACAATGCCGACTTAAGTGCAAGAGGACTGTCACTCTAACTTTCTATGAGTTGAACCTCTCCTGTGAGTCCAGTTTTAGATTCCGATGCTTCACTTCAGGTTTACTGCATCCCTTGGACCTTCTTATTGACGATGAAACGCAGAAATTGCATCCGAATTTAATACAAAAATCACAATGGCGACTTAAGTACAAAAGGACTGACACTCTCACTTTCTATGATTTGAACATCTCCTGTGAGTCCAGTTTTAGATTCCGATGCTTCACTTCAGGTTTACTGTATCCCTTGGACCTTCTTATTGACGATGAAACACAGAAATTGCATCGGAATTAAATTCAAAACCCACAATGCCGACTTAAGCAAAAGAGGACTGACACTCTTACTTTCTATGATTTGAACCTCTCCTGTGAGTCCAGATTTAGATTCCGATGCTTCATTTCAGGTTTACTGTATCCCGTGGACCTTCTTATTGACGATGAAACACAGAAATTGCATCGGAATTAAACTCAAAAGGCACAATGCGACTTAAGTACAAGAGGACTGATACTCTAACTTTCTATGATTTGACCCTCTCCTGTGAGTCCAGTTTTAGATTCCGATGCTTCACTTCAGGTTGACTGTATCCCTTGGACCTTCTTATTGACAATGAAACACAGAAATTACATCCGAATTTAATACAAATGGCACAATGTCGACTTAAGTAAAAGAGGACTGACACTCTAACTTTCTATGATTTGAACCTCTCCTGTGAGTTCAGTTTTAGATTCCGATGCTTCACTTCAGGTTTGCTGTATACCTTGCACCTTCTTATTGACGATGAAACACAGAAAATGCATCGGAATTAAATTCAAAAGGCACAATGCCGTCTTAAGTACAAGAGGACTGTCACTCTCACTCTCTATGATTTGAACCTCTCCTGTGATTCCAGTTTTAGATTCCGATGCTTCACTTCAGGTTTACTGTATCCCTTGGACCTTCTTATTGACGATGAAACACAGAGTATGCGTTCGAATTTAATACAAAGGGCACAATGCCGACTTAAGTACAAGAGGACTGACACTCTAACTTTCTATGATTTGAACCTCTCCTGTGAGTCCGGTTTTAGATTCCGATGCTTCACTTCAGGTTTACTGTATCCCTTGGACCTTCTTATTGACGATGAAACACAGAAATTGCATCCGAACTTAATACAAAAGGCACAATGGCGGCTTAAGTACAAGAGGACTGACACTTTCACTTTCTATGGTTTGAACCTCTCCTGTGAGTCCAGTTTTAGATTCCGATGCTTCACTTCAGGTTTACTGTATCCCTTGGACCTTCTTATTGACGATGAAACACAGAAATTGCATCCGAATTTAATACAAATGGTTCAATGCCGACTTAAGTACAAGAGGACTGACACTCTAACTTTCTATGATTTGAACCTCACCTGTAAGTCCAGTTTTGGATTCCGATGCTTCACTTCAGGTTTACTGTATCCCTTGGACCTTCTTATTGACGATGAAACACAGAAATTGCTTCCGAATTTAGTACAAAAGGCACAATGGCAACTTAAGTACAAGAGGACTGACACTCTCGCATTCTATGATTTGAACCTCTCCTGTGAGTCCAGTTTTAGATTCCGATGCTTCACTTCAGTTTTACTGTATCCCTTGGACCTTCTTATTGACGATGAAGCACAGAAATTGCATCCGAATTTAATACAATGGGCACAATGCCGACTTAAGTATAAGAGGACTGACACTCTAACTTTCTATGATTTGAACGTCTCCTGTGAGTCCAGTTTTGGATTCCGATGCTTCACTTCAGGATTACTGTATCCCTTGGACCTTCTTATTGACGATGAAACACAGAAATTGCATCCGAATTTAGTACAAAAGGCACATTGGCGACTTAAGAACAAGAGGACTGACACTCTCGCTTTCTATGATTTGAACCTCTCCTGTGAGTCAAGTTTTTGATTCCGATACTTCACTTCAGGTTTACTGTATCCCTTGGACCTTCTTCTTGACGATGAAACACAGAAATTGCATCCGTATTTAATACAAATTGCACAATGTCGACGTAAGTAAAAGAGGACTGACACTTAAACTTTCTATGATTTGAACCTCTCCTGTGAGTCCAGTTTTAGATTCCGATGCTTCACGTCACGTTTGCTGTATACCTTGCACCTTCTTATTGACGATGAAACACAGATATTGCATCCGAACTTAATACAAGAGGCACAATGGCGGCTTAAGAACAAGAGGACTGACACTCTCACTTTCTATGATTTGAACCTCTCCTGTGAGTCCAGTTTTAGATTCCGATGCTTCACTTCAGGTTTACTGTATCCCATGGACCTTCTTATTGACAATGAAACACAGAAAAAGCATCGGAATTAAATTCAAAAGGCACAATTCCGACTTACGTACAAGAGGACTGACATTCTAACTTTCTATGATTTGAACCTCTCCTAAGAGACCAGTTTTAGATTCTGATGCTTCACTTAAGGTTTACTGTATCCCTTGGACCTTCTTATTGACGATGAAACACAGAGTTTGCATTCGAATTTAATACAAAGGGCACAATGCCGACTTAAGTACAAGAGGACTGACACTCTCACTTTCTATGATTTGAACCTCTCCTGTGAGTCCAGTTTTAGATTCCGATGCTTCACTTTTGGTTTACTGTATCCCTTGGACCTTCTTATTAACGATGAAACACAGAAATTGCATCCCAATTTAATACAAATGCCACAATGCCGCCTTAAGTACAAGAGGACTGACACTCTCACTGTCTATGATTCGAACCTCTCCTGTGAGGTCAGATTTAGATTCCGATGCTTCACTTCAGGTTTACTGTAAACCTTGCACCTTCTTATTGACGATGAAACACAGAGAATGCATCGGAATTAAATTCAAAAGGCACAATGCCGCCTTAAGTACAAGAGGACTGACACTCTCACTTTCTATGATTTGAACCTCTCCTGTGATTCCAGTTTTAGATTCCGATGCTTCACTTCAGGTTTACTGTATCCCTTGGACTTTCTAATTGACGATGAAACACAGAGTTTGCATCCGAATTTA
The DNA here is from genome assembly GCF_021461395.2 of Schistocerca americana. NCBI lineage: Eukaryota > Metazoa > Arthropoda > Insecta > Orthoptera > Acrididae > Schistocerca > Schistocerca americana. The sequence goes on along the minus strand of NW_025725994.1, from coordinate 3,066,379 downwards.
ATACAAAAGGTACAATGCCGACTTAAGTACAAGAGGACTGACGCTCTAACTTTCTATGATTTGAAAATCTCCTGTGAGTTCAGTTTTAGATTCCGATGCTTCACTTCAGGTTTACTGTATCCCTTGGACCTTCTTATTGACGATGAAACACAGAAATTGCATCCGAATTAAATACAAAAATCACGATGGCGACATAAGTACAAGAGGACTGACACTCTCACTTTCTATGATTTGAACATCTCCTGTGAGTCCAGTTCTAGATTCCGATGCTTCACTTCAGGTTTACTGTATCCCTTGGACCTTCTTATTGACAATGAAACACAGAAATAGCATCGGAATTCAATTCAAAAGGCACAATGCCGACTTAAGTACAAGAGGACTGACACTCTAACTTTCTATGATTTGAACCTCTCCTGTGAGTCCAGTTTTAGATTCCGATGCTTTACTTCAGGTTTACTGTATCCCTTGGACCTTCTTATTGACGATGACACACAGAAATTGCATCCGAATTTAATACAAAAGGCACAATGGCGACTTAAGTACAAGAGGACTGACACTCTCACTTTCTATGATTTGAACCTCTCCTGTGAGACCAGTTTTAGATTCCGATGCTTCACTTCAGGTTTACTGCATCCCTTGGACCTTCTTATTGACGATAAAACACAGAAATTGCATCCGAAATTAATACAAAAGTCACAATGGTGACTTAAGTGCAAGAGGACTGACACTCTCACTTTATATGATTTGAACCTCTCCTCTGAGTCCAGTTTTAGATTCCGATGCTTCACCTCACATTTACTGTATCCCTTGGACCTTCTTATTGACGATGAAACACAGAAATTGCATCCGAATTTAATACAAATGGCACAATGCCGACTTAAGTACAAGAGGACTGACACTCTCACTTTCTATGATTCGAACCTCTCCTGTGAGGTCAAATTAAGATTCCGATGCTTCACTTCAGGTTTACTGTATCCCTTGGACCTTCCTGTTGACGATAAAACACAGAAATCGCATCCGAATTTAATACAAATGACACAATGCCGTCTTAAGTAAAAGAAGACTGACACTCTAACTTTCTATGATTTGAACCTCTCCTGTGAGTCCAGTTTTAGATTCCGATGCTTCACTTCAGGTTTACTGTATCCCTTGGACCTTCTTATTGACAATGAAATACAGAAATAGCATCGGATTTAAATTCAAAAAGCACAATGCCGACTTAAGTACAAGAGGACTGACACTCTGACTTTTTATGATTTGAACCTCTCCTGTGAGTCCAGTTTTAGATTCCGATGCTTCACTTCAGGTTTACTGTACCCCTTGGACCTTCTTATTGACGATGAAAACAGGAATTGCATCCGAATTTAATACAAAAGGCACAATGGCGACTTAAGTACAAGAGGACTGACACTCTCACTTTCTATGATTTGAACCTCCCCTGTGAGTCCAGTTTTAGATTCCGATGCTTCACTTCAGGTTTACTGTATCCCTTGGACCTTCTTATTGACGACGAAACACTGAAATTGCATCCGAATTTAATTCAAATGGCACAATGCCGACTTAAGTACAAGAGGACTGACACTCTCACTCTCTATGATTTGAACCTCTCCTGTGATTCCAGTTTTAGATTCAGATGCTTCACTTCAGGTTTACTGTATACCTTGCACCTTCATAATGACGATGAAACACAGAAAAAGCATCGGAATTAAATTCAAAAGGCACAATGCCGTCTTAAGTACAAGAGGACTGACACTCTCACTTTCTATGATTTGAACCTCTCCTGTGATTCCAGTTTTAGATTCCGATGCATCACTTCAGGTTTACTGTATCCCTTGGGCCTTCTAATTGACGATGAAACACAGAGTTTACATCCGCATTTAATACAAAAGGTACAATGCCGACTTAAGTACAAGAGGACTGACACTCTAACTTTCTGTGAGTTGAACCTCTCCTGTGAGTCCAGTTTTAGATTCCGATGCTTCATTTCAGGTTTACTGTATCCCTTGGACCTTCTTATTGACGATGAAACGCAGAAATTGCATCCGAATTTAATACAAAAATCACAATGGCGACTTAAGTACAAAAGGACTGACATTCTCACTTTCTATGATTTGAACATCTCCTGTGAGTCCAGTTTTAGATTCCGATGCTTCACTTCAGGTTTACTGTATCCCTTGGACCTTCTTATTGACGATGAAACACAGAAATTGCATCGGAATTAAATTCAAAACCCACAATGCCGACTTAAGCAAAAGAGGACTGACACTCTAACTTTCTATGATTTGAACCTCTCCGGTGAGTCCAGTTTTAGATTCCGATGCTTCATTTCAGGTTTGCTGTATCCCTTGGACCTTCTTATTGACGATGAAACACAGAAATTGCATCCAAATTTAATACAAATGGCTCAATGCCGACTTAAGTACAAGAGGACTGACACTCTCACTCTCTATGATTCGAACCTCTCCTGTGAGGTCAGATTTAGATTCCGATGCTTCACTTCAGGTTTACTGTAAACCTTGGACCTTCTTATTGACGATGAAACACAGAAAATGCATCGGAATTAAATTCAAAAGGCACAATGCCGTCTTAAGTACAAGAGGACTGTCACTCTCACTCTCTAGGATTTGAACCTCTCCTGTGATTCCAGTTTTAGATTCCGATGCTTCACTTCAGGTTTACTGTATCCCTTGGACCTTCTTATTGACGATGAAACACAGAGTTTGCATTCGAATTTAATACCAAGGGCACAATGCCGACTTAAGTACAAGAGGACTGACACTCTAACTTTCTATGATTTGAACGTCTCCTGTGAATCCAGTTTTGGATTCCGATGCTTCACTTCAGGTTTACTGTATCCCTTGGACCTTCTTATTGACGATGAAACACAGAAATTGCATCCGAATTTAGTACAAAAGGCACAATGACAGCTTAAGTACAAGAGGACTGACACTCACGCTTTCTATGATTTGAACCTTTCCTGTGAGTCCAGTTTTTGATTCTGATGCTTCACTTCAGGTTTACTGTATCCCTTGGACCTTCTTCTTGACGAAGAAACACAGAAATTGCATCCGAATTTAATACAAGTTGCACAATGTCGACTTAAGTAAAAGAGGACTGACACTCTAACTTTCTATGATTTGAACCTCTCCTGTGAGTCCAGTTTTAGATTCCGATGCTTCACTTCAGGTTTGCTGTATACCTTGCACCTTCTTATTAACGATGAAACACAGAAATTGCATCCGAATTTAATAAAAAAAGGCACAATGCCGACTTAAGTACAAGAGGACTTACATTCTAATTTTCTATGATTTTAACCTCTCCTGTGAGTCCAGGTTAGATTCCGATGCTTCACTTCAGGTTTACTGTATCCCTTGGACCTTCTTATTGACAATGAAACACATAAAAGGCATCGGAATAAAATTCAAAAGGCACAATGCCAACTTAAGTACAAGAGGACTGACATTCTAACTTTCTATGATTTGAACCTCTCCTGTGATTCCAGTTTTAGATTCCGATGTTTCACTTCAGGATTACTGTATCCCTTGGTCCTTCTAATTGACGATAAAACACTGAGTTGGCATCCGCATTTAATACAAAAGGAACAATGCCGACCTGAGTATAAGAGGACTGACACTCTAACTTTCTATGATTTGAACCTCTCCAGTGAGTCCAGTTTTAGATTCCGATGCTTGACTTCAGGTTTACTGTATCCCTTGGACCTTCTTATTGACGATGAAACACAGAAATTGCATCCGAACTTAATACAAAAGGCACAATGGCGACTTAAGTACAAGAGGACTGACACTCTCACTCTCTATGATTCGAACCTCTCCTGTGAGGTCAGATTTAGATTCCGATGCTTCACTTCAGGTTTACTGTAAACCTTGCACATTCTTATTGACGATGAAACACAGAAAATGCATCGGAATTAAATTCAAAAGGCACAATGCCGTCTTAAGTACAAGAGGAGTGACACTCTCACTTTCTATGATTTGAACCTCTCCTGTGATTCCAGTTTTAGATTCCAATGCTTCACTTCAGGTTTACTGTATCCCTTGGTCCTTCTAATTGACGATAAAACACTGAGTTGGCATCCGAATTTAATACAAAAGGAACAATGCCGACTTAAGTACAAGAGGACTGACACTCTAACTTTCTATGAGTTGAACCTCTCCTGTGAGTCCAGTTTTAGATTCCGATGCTTCACTTCAGGTTTACTGTATCCCATGGACCTTCTTATTGACGATGAAACACAGAAATTGCATCCGAATTTAATACAAAAATCTCAATGGCGACTTAAGTACAAGAGGACTGACATTCTAACTTTCTATGATTTGAACCTCTCCTGCGAGTCCAGTTTTAGATTCCGATGCTTCACTTCAGGTTTACTGTATCCCTTGGACCTTCTTATTGACAATGAAACACAGAAACAGCATCGGAATAAAATTCAAAAGGCACAATGCCGACTTAAGTACAAGAGGACTGACATTCTAACTTTCTATGTTTTGGACCTCTCCAATGGGTCCAGTTTCAGATTCCGATGCTTCACTTCAGGTTTACTGTATCCCATGGACCTTCCTATTGACGATGAAACACAGAAATTGCATCCGAACTTAATACAAAAGGCACAATGGCGGCTTAAATACAAGAGGACTGACACTTTCACTTTCTATGATTTGAACCTCTCCTGTGAGTCCAGTTTTAGATTCCGATGCTTCACTTCAGGTTTACTGTATCCGTTGGACCTTCTTATTGACGATGAAACACGGAAATTGCATCCGAATTTAGTATAAAAGGCACAATGGCGACTTAAGTACAAGAGGACTGACACTCTCGCTTTCTATGATTTGAACCTATCCTGTGAGTCCAGTTTTTGATTCCGATGCTTCACTTCAGGTTTACTGTATCCCTTGGACCTTCATCTTGACGATGAAACACAGAAATTGCATCCTAATTTAATACAAGTTGCACAATGTCGACTTAAGTAAAAGAGGACTGACACTATAACTCTCTATGATTTGAACCTCTCCTGTAAGTCCAGTTTTAGATTCCGATGCTTCACTTTAGTTTTGCTGTATACCTTGCACCTTCTTATTAACGATGAAACACAGAAATTGCATCCGAATTTAATAAAAAAAGGCACAATGCCGACTTAAGTACAAGAGGACTGACATTCTAAGTTTCTATGATTTGAACCTCTCCTGTGAGTCCAGTTTTAGATTCCGATGCTTCACTTCAGGTTTGCTGTATACCTTGCACCTTCTTGTTGACGATGAAACACAGAAATTGCATCCGAATTTAATACAAAAGGCACAATCCCGACTTAAGTACAAGAGGACTGACATTCTAACTTTGTATGATTTGAACCTCTCCTGTGAGTCCAGTTTTAGATTCCGATGCTTCACTACAGGTTTACTGTATTTCTTGGACCTTCTTATTGACAATGGAACACAGAAAACGAATCGGAACTAAATTCAAAAGGCACAATGCCGACTTAAGTACAAGAGGACTGACATTTTAACTTTCTATGATTTGAACCTCTCCGAAGAGACCAGTTTTAGATTCTGTTGCTTCATTTAAGGTTTACTGTATCCCTTGGACCTTCTTATTGACGATGAAACACAGAGTTTGCATTCGAATTTAATACAAAGGGCACAATGCCGACTTAAGTACAAGAGGACTGACACTCTAACTTTCTATGATTTGAACGTCTCCTGTGAGTCCAGTTTTAGATTCCGATGCTTCACTTCAGGTTTACTGTATCCCTTGGACCTTCTTATTGACGATGAAACACAGAAATTGCATCCGAAATTAATACAAAAGGCACAATGGCGGCTTAAGTAGAAGAGGACTGACACTTTCACTTTCTCTGTGTTGAACCTCTCCTGTGAGTCCAGTTTTAGATTCCGATGCTTCACTTCAGGTTTACTGTATCCCTTGGACCTTCTTATTGACGATGAAACACAGAAATTGCATCCAAATTTAATACAAATGGCTCAATGCCGACTTAAGTACAAGAGGACTGACACTCTCACTCTCTATGATTCGAACCTCTCCTGTGAGGTCAGATTTAGATTCCGATGCTTCACTTCAGGTTTACTGTAAACCTTGGACCTTCTTATTGACGATGAAACACAGAAAATGCATCGGAATTAAATTCAAAAGGCACAAAGCCGTCTTAAGTACAAGAGGACTGTCGCTCTCACTCTCTATGATTTGAACCTCTCCTGTGTTTCCAGTTCTAGATTCCGATGCTTCACTTCAGGTTTACTGTATCCCTTGGACCTTCTTATTGACGATGAAACACAGAGTTTGCATTCGAATTTAATACCAAGGGCACAATGCCGACTTAAGTACAAGAGGACTGACACTCTAACTTTCTATGATTTGAACGTCTCCTGTGAATCCAATTTTGGATTCCGATGCTTCACTTCAGGTTTACTGTATCCCTTGGACCTTCTTATTGACGATGAAACACAGAAATTGCATCCGAATTTAGTACAAAAGGCACAATGGCGGCTTAAGTACAAGAGGACTGACACTCTCGCTTTCTATGATTTGAACCTCTCCTGTGAGTCCAGTTTTTGATTCTGATGCTACACTTCAGGTTTACTGTATTCCTTGGACCTTCTTCTTGACGATGAAACACAGAAATTGCATCCGAATTAAATACAAAAATCTCAATTGAGACTTAAGTACAAGAGGACTGACATTCTAACTTTCTATGATTTGAACCTCTCCTGCGAGTCCAGTTTTAGATTCCGATGCTTCACGTCAGGTTTACTGTATCCCTTGGACCTTCTTATTGACAATGAAACACAGAAAAAGCATCGGAAATAAATTCAAAAGGCACAATGCCGACTTAAGTACAAGAGGACTGACATTCTAACTTTCTATGATTTGAACCTCTCCTAAGAGACCAGTTTTAGATTCTGATGCTTCATTTAAGGTTTACTGTATCCTTTGGACCTTTTTATTGATGATGAAACACAGAGTTTGCATTCGAATTTAATACAAAGGGCACAATGCCGACTTAAGTACAAGTGGACTGACACTCTAACTTTCTATAATTTGAACCTCTCCTGTGGGTCCAGTTTCAGATTCCGATGCTTCACTTCAGGTTTACTGTATCCCATGGACCCTCCTATTGACGATGAAACACAGAAATTGCATCCGAAGTTAATACAAAAGGCACAATGGCGGCTTAAATACAAGAGGACTGACACTTTCACTTTCTATGATTTGAACCTCTGCTGTGAGTCCAGTTTTAGATTCCGATGCTTCACTTCAGGTTTACTGTATCCCTTGGACCTTCTTATTGACGATGAAACACAGAAATTGCATCCGAATTTAGTATAAAAGGCACAATGGCGACTTAAGTACAAGAGGACTGACACTCTCGCTTTCTATGATTTGAACCTCTCCTGTGAGTCCAGTTTTAGATTCCGATACTTCACTTCAGGTTTACTGTATCCCTTGGACCTTCTTATTGACAATTAAACACAGAAAAAGCATCGGAATTAAATTCAAAAGGCACAATGCCGACTTCAGTACAAGAGGACTGACATTCTAACTTTCTATAATTTGAACCTCTCCTGTGAGTCCAGTTTTTAGATTCCGATGCTTCACTTCAGGTTTACTGTATCCCTTGGACCTTCTTATTGACGATGAAAGACGGAAATTGCATCCGAATTTAATACAAATGGCACAATGTCGACTTAAGTACAAGAGGACTGACACTTTCACTTTCTATGATTTGAACCTCTCCTGTGAGTCCAGTTTTAGATTCCGATGCTTCACTTCAGGTTTACTGTAACCCTTGAACCTTCTTATTGACGATGAAACACAAAAAATTGCATCCGAATTTAATACAAATGGCACAATGTCGTTTTAAGTAAAAGAGGACTGACACTCTAACTTTCTATGATTTGAACCTCTCCTGTGAGTCCAGTTTTAGATTCCGATGCTTCACTTCAGGTTTGCTGTATACCTTGCACCTTCTTGTTGACGATGAAACACAGAAATTGCATCCGAATTTAATACAAAAGGCACAATGCCGACTTAAGTACAAGAGGACTGACATTCTAACTTTGTATGATTTGAACCTCTCCTGTGAGTCCAGTTTCAGATTCCGATGCTTCACTACAGGTTTACTGTATTTCTTGCACCTTCTTATTGACAATGGAACACAGAAAATGCATCGGAATTAAATTCAAAAGGCACAATGCCGACTTAAGTACAAGAGGACTGACATTCTAACTTTGTATGATTTGAACCTCTCCGAAGAGACCAGTTTTAGATTATGATGCTTCATTTAAGGTTTACTGTATCCCTTGGACCTTCTTATTGACGATGAAACACAGAGTTTGCATTCGAATTTAATACAAAGGGCACAATGCCGACTTAAGTACAAGAGGACTGACACTCAAACTTTCTATGATTTGAACGTCTCCTGTGAGTCCAGTTCTAGATTCCGATGCTTCACTTCAGGTTTACTGTATCCCTTGGACCTTCTTATTGACGATGAAACACAGAAATTGCATCCGAACTTAATACAAAAGGCACAATGGCGGCTTAAGTACAAGAGGACTGACACTTTCATTGTCTCTGTGTTGAACCTCTCCTGTGAGTCCAGTTTTAGATTCCGATGCTTCATTTCAGGTTTACTGTATCCCTTGGACCTTCTTATTGACGATGAAACACAGAAATTGCATCCAAATTTAATACAAATGGCTCAATGCCGACTTAAGTACAAGAGGACTGACACTCTCACTCTCTATGATTCGAACCTCTCCTGTGAGGTCAGATTTAGATTCCGATGCTTCACTTCAGGTTTACTGTAAACCTTGGACCTTCTTATTGACGATGAAACACAGAAAATGCATCGGAATTAAATTCAAAAGGCACAATGCCGTCTTAAGTACAAGAGGACTGTCACTCTCACTCTCTAGGATTTGAACCTCTCCTGTGATTCCAGTTTTAGATTCCGATGCTTCACTTCAGGTTTACTGTATCCCTTGGACCTTCTTATTGACGATGAAACACAGAGTTTGCATTCGAATTTAATACCAAGGGCACAATGCCGACTTAAGTACAAGAGGACTGACACTCTAACTTTCTATGATTTGAACGTCTCCTGTGAATCCAGTTTTGGATTCCGATGCTTCACTTCAGGTTTACTGTATCCCTTGGACCTTCTTATTGACGATGAAACACAGAAATTGCATCCGAATTTAGTACAAAAGGCACAATGACAGCTTAAGTACAAGAGGACTGACACTCACGCTTTCTATGATTTGAACCTTTCCTGTGAGTCCAGTTTTTGATTCTGATGCTTCACTTCAGGTTTACTGTATCCCTTGGACCTCCTTCTTGACGAAGAAACACAGAAATTGCATCCGAATTTAATACAAGTTGCACAATGTCGACTTAAGTAAAAGAGGACTGACACTCTAACTTTCTTTGATTTGAACCTCTCCTGTGAGTCCAGTTTTAGATTCCGATGCTTCACTTCAGGTTTGCTGTATACCTTGCACCTCCTTATTAACGATGAAACACAGAAATTGCATCCGAATTTAATAAAAAAAGGCACAATGCCGACTTAAGTACAAGAGGACTTACATTCTAATTTTCTATGATTTTAACCTCTCCTGTGAGTCCAGTTTTAGATTCCGATGCTTCACTTCAGGTTTACTGTATCCCTTGGACCTTCTTATTGACAATGAAACACATAAAAGGCATCGGAATAAAATTCAAAAGGCACAATGCCAACTTAAGTACAAGAGGACTGACATTCTAACTTTCTGTGATTTGAACCTCTCCTGTGATTCCAGTTTTAGATTCCGATGTTTCACTTCAGGATTACTGTATCCCTTGGTCCTTCTAATTGACGATAAAACACTGAGTTGGCATCCGCATTTAATACAAAAGGAACAATGCCGACCTGAGTATAAGAGGACTGACACTCTAACTTTCTATGATTTGAACCTCTCCAGTGAGTCCAGTTTTAGATTCCGATGCTTGACTTCAGGTTTACTGTATCCCTTGGACCTTCTTATTGACGATGAAACACAGAAATTGCATCCGAACTTAATACAAAAGGCACAATGGCGACTTAAGTACAAGAGGACTGACACTCTCACTCTCTATGATTCGAACCTCTCCTGTGAGGTCAGATTTAGATTCCGATGCTTCACTTCAGGTTTACTGTAAACCTTGCACCTTCTTATTGACGATGAAACACAGAAAATGCATCGGAATTAAATTCAAAAGGCACAATGCCGTCTTAAGTACAAGAGGAGTGACACTCTCACTTTCTATGATTTGAACCTCTCCTGTGATTCCAGTTTTAGATTCCGATGCTTCACTTCAGGTTTACTGTATCCCTTGGTCCTTCTAATTGACGATAAAACACTGAGTTGGCATCCGAATTTAATACAAAAGGAACAATGCCGACTTAAGTACAAGAGGACTGACACTCTAACTTTCTATGAGTTGAACCTCTCCTGTGAGTCCAGTTTTAGATTCCGATGCTTCACTTCAGGTTTACTGTATCCCATGGACCTTCTTATTGACGATGAAACACAGAAATTGCATCCGAATTTAATACAAAAATCTCAATGGCGACTTAAGTACAAGAGGACTGACATTCTAACTTTCTATGATTTGAACCTCTCCTGCGAGTCCAGTTTTAGATTCCGATGCTTCACTTCAGGTTTACTGTATCCCTTGGACCTTCTTATTGACAATGAAACACAGAAAAAGCATCGGAATAAAATTCAAAAGGCACAATGCCGACTTAAGTACAAGAGGACTGACATTCTAACTTTCTATGTTTTGGACCTCTCCAATGGGTCCAGTTTCAGATTCCGATGCTTCACTTCAGGTTTACTGTATCCCATGGACCTTCCTATTGACGATGAAACACAGAAATTGCATCCGAACTTAATACAAAAGGCACAATGGCGGCTTAAATACAAGAGGACTGACACTTTCACTTTCTATGATTTGAACCTCTCCTGTGAGTCCAGTTTTAGATTCCGATGCTTCACTTCAGGTTTACTGTATCCGTTGGACCTTCTTATTGACGATGAAACACGGAAATTGCATCCGAATTTAGTATAAAAGGCACAATGGCGACTTAAGTACAAGAGGACTGACACTCTCGCTTTCTATGATTTGAACCTATCCTGTGAGTCCAGTTTTTGATTCCGATGCTTCACTTCAGGTTTACTGTATCCCTTGGACCTTCATCTTGACGATGAAACACAGAAATTGCATCCTAATTTAATACAAGTTGCACAATGTCGACTTAAGTAAAAGAGGACTGACACTATAACTCTCTATGATTTGAACCTCTCCTGTAAGTCCAGTTTTAGATTCCGATGCTTCACTTTAGTTTTGCTGTATACCTTGCACCTTCTTATTAACGATGAAACACAGAAATTCATCCGAATTTAATAAAAAAAGGCACAATGCCGACTTAAGTACAAGAGGACTGACATTCTAAGTTTCTATGATTTGAACCTCTCCTGTGAGTCCAGTTTTAGATTCCGATGCTTCACTTCAGGTTTGCTGTATACCTTGCACCTTCTTGTTGACGATGAAACACAGAAATTGCATCCGAATTTAATACAAAAGGCACAATCCCGACTTAAGTACAAGAGGACTGACATTCTAACTTTGTATGATTTGAACCTCTCCTGTGAGTCCAGTTTTAGATTCCGATGCTTCACTACAGGTTTACTGTATTTCTTGGACCTTCTTATTGACAATGGAACACAGAAAACGCATCGGAACTAAATTCAAAAGGCACAATGCCGACTTAAGTACAAGAGGACTGACATTTTAACTTTCTATGATTTGAACCTCTCCGAAGAGACCAGTTTTAGATTCTGTTGCTTCATTTAAGGTTTACTGTATCCCTTGGACCTTCTTATTGACGATGAAACACAGAGTTTGCATTCGAATTTAATACAAAGGGCACAATGCCGACTTAAGTACAAGAGGACTGACACTCTAACTTTCTATGATTTGAACGTCTCCTGTGAGTCCAGTTTTAGATTCCGATGCTTCACTTCAGGTTTACTGTATCCCTTGGACCTTCTTATTGACGATGAAACACAGAAATTGCATCCGAAATTAATACAAAATGCACAATGGCGGCTTAAGTAGAAGAGGACTGACACTTTCACTTTCTCTGTGTTGAACCTCTCCTGTGAGTCCAGTTTTAGATTCCGATGCTTCACTTCAGGTTTACTGTATCCCTTGGACCTTCTTATGACGATGAAACACAGAAATTGCATCCAAATTTAATACAAATGGCTCAATGCCGACTTAAGTACAAGAGGACTGACACTCTCACTCTCTATGATTCGAACCTCTCCTGTGAGGTCAGATTTAGATTCCGATGCTTCACTTCAGGTTTACTGTAAACCTTGGACCTTCTTATTGACGATGAAACACAGAAAATGCATCGGAATTAAATTCAAAAGGCACAAAGCCGTCTTAAGTACAAGAGGACTGTCGCTCTCACTCTCTATGATTTGAACCTCTCCTGTGTTTCCAGTTCTAGATTCCGATGCTTCACTTCAGGTTTACTGTATCCCTTGGACCTTCTTATTGACGATGAAACACAGAGTTTGCATTCGAATTTAATACCAAGGGCACAATGCCGACTTAAGTACAAGAGGACTGACACTCTAACTTTCTATGATTTGAACGTCTCCTGTGAATCCAATTTTGGATTCCGATGCTTCACTTCAGGTTTACTGTATCCCTTGGACCTTCTTATTGACGATGAAACACAGAAATTGCATCCGAATTTAGTACAAAAGGCACAATGGCGGCTTAAGTACAAGAGGACTGACACTCTCGCTTTCTATGATTTGAACCTCTCCTGTGAGTCCAGTTTTTGATTCTGATGCTTCACTTCAGGTTTACTGTATTCCTTGGACCTTCTTCTTGACGATGAAACACAGAAATTGCATCCGAATTTTATACAAAAATCTCAATTGAGACTTAAGTACAAGAGGACTGACAATCTAACTTTCTATGATTTGAACCTCTCCTGCGAGTCCAGTTTTAGATTCCGATGCTTCACTTCAGGTTTACTGTATCCCTTGGACCTTCTTATTGACAATGAAACACAGAAAAAGCATCGGAAATAAATTCAAAAGGCACAATGCCGACTTAAGTACAAGAGGACTGACATTCTAACTTTCTATGATTTGAACCTCTCCTAAGAGACCAGTTTTAGATTCTGATGCTTCATTTAAGGTTTACTGTATCCTTTGGACCTTTTTATTGATGATGAAACACAGAGTTTGCATTCGAATTTAATACAAAGGGCACAATGCCGACTTAAGTACAAGTGGACTGACACTCTAACTTTCTATAATTTGAACCTCTCCTGTGGGTCCAGTTTCAGATTCCGATGCTTCACTTCAGGTTTACTGTATCCCATGGACCTTCCTATTGACGATGAAACACAGAAATTGCATCCGAAGTTAATACAAAAGGCACAATGGCGGCTTAAATACAAGAGGACTGACACTTTCACTTTCTATGATTTGAACCTCTGCTGTGAGTCCAGTTTTAGATTCCGATGCTTCACTTCAGGTTTACTGTATCCCTTGGACCTTCTTATTGTCGATGAAACACAGAAATTGCATCCGAATTTAGTATAAAAGGCACAATGGCGACTTAAGTACAAGAGGACTGACACTCTCGCTTTCTATGATTTGAACCTCTCCTGTGAGTCCAGTTTTTGATTCCGATGCTTCACTTCAGGTTTACTGTATCCCTTGGACCTTCATCTTGACGATGAAACACAGAAATTGCATCCGAATTTAGTACAAGTTGCACAATGTCGACTTAAGTAAAAGAGGACTGACTCTCTAACTTTCTATGATTTGAACCTCTCCTGTGAGTCCAGTTTTAGATTCCGATGCTTCACTTTAGGTTTGCTGTATGCCTTGCACCTTCTTATTAACGATGAAACACAGAAATTGCATCCGAATTTAATACAAAAGGCACAATGCCGACTTAAGTACAAGAGGACTGACATTCTAACTTTGTATGATTTGAACCTCTCCTGTGAGTCCAGTTTTAGATTCCGATGCTTCACTACAGGTTTACTGTATTTCTTGGACCTTCTTATTGACAATGGAACACAGAAAATGCATCGGAATTAAATTCAAAAGGCACAATGCCGACTTAAGTACAAGAGGACTGACATTCTAACTTTCTATGATTTGAACCTCTCCGAAGAGACCAGTTTTAGATTCTGATGCTTCATTTAAGGTTTACTGTATCCCTTGGACCTTCTTATTGACGATGAAACACAGAGTTTGCATTCGAATTTAATACCAAGGGCACAATGCCGACTGACACTCTAACATTCTATGATTTGAACGTCTCCTGTGAATCCAGTTTGGGATTCCGATGCTTCACTTCAGGTTTACTGTATCCCTTGGACCTTCTTATTGACGATGAAACACAGAAATTGCATCCGAATTTAGTACAAAAGGCACAATGGCGGCTTAAGTACAAGAGGACTGACACTCTCGCTTTCTATGATTTGAACCTCTCCTGTGAGTCCAGTTTTTGATTCTGATGCTTCACTTCAGGTTTACTGTATCCCTTGGACCTTCTTCTTGACGATGAAACACAGAAATTGCATCCGAATTTAATACAAGTTGCACAATGTCGACTTAAGTAAAAGAGGACTGACACTCTAACTTTCTATGATTTGAACCTCTCCTGTGAGTCCAGTTTTAGATTCCGATGCTTCACTTCAGGTTTGCTGTATACCTTGCACCTTCTTATTAACGATGAAACACAGAAATTGCATCCGATTTTAATAAAAAAAGGCACAATGCCGACTTAAGTACAAGAGGACTGACATTCTAACTTTCTATGATTTGAAGCTCTCCTGTGAGTCCAGTTTTAGATTCCGATGCTTCACTTCAGGTTTACTGTATCCCTTGGACCTTCTTATTGACGATGAAACACAGAAATTGCATCCGAACTTAATACAAAAGGCACAATGGCGGCTTAAGTACAAGAGGACTGACACTTTCACTTTCTATGATTTGAACCTCTCCTGTGAGTCCAGTTTTAGATTCCGATGCTTCACTTCAGGTTTACTGTATCCCTTGGACCTTCTTATTGACGATGAAACACAGAAATTGCATCCGAATTTAATACAAAAATCACAATGGCGACTTAAGTACAAAAGGACTGACACTCTCACTTTCTATGATTTGAACATCTCCTGTGAGTCCAGTTTTAGATTCCGATGCTTCACTTCAGGTTTACTGTATCCCTTGGACCTACTTATTGACGATGAAACACAGAAATTGCATCGGAATTAAATTCAAAACCCACAATGCCGACTTAAGCAAAAGAGGACTGACACTCTTACTTTCTATGATTTGAACCTCTCCTGTGAGTCCAGATTTAGATTCCGATGCTTCATTTCAGGTTTACTGTATCCCTTGGACCTTCTTATTGACGATGAAACACAGAAATTGCATCGGAATTAAACTCAAAAGGCACAATGCGACTTAAGTACAAGAGGACTGATACTCTAACTTTCTATGATTTGAACCTCTCCTGCGAGTCCAGTTTTAGATTCCGATGCTTCACTTCAGGTTTACTGTATCCCTTGGACCTTCTTATTGACAATGAAACACAGAAAAAGCATCGGAATTAAATTCAAAAGGCACAATGCCGACTTAAGTACAAGAGGATTGACATTCTAACTTTCTATGATTTGAACCTCTCCTAAGAGACCAGTTTTAGATTCTGATGCTTCACTTAAGGTTTACTGTATCCCTTGGACCTTCTTATTGACAATGAAACACAGAAAAAGCATCGGAATTAAATTCAAAAGGCACAATGCCGACTTAAGTACAAGAGGATTGACATTCTAACTTTCTATGATTTGAACCTCTCCTAAGAGACCAGTTTTAGATTCTGATGCTTCACTTAAGGTTTACTGTATCCCTTGGACCTTCTTATTGACGGTGAAACACAGAGTTTGCATTCGAATTAAATACAAAGGGCACAATGCCAACATAAGTACAAGTGGACTGACACTCTAAATTTCTATAATTTGAACCTCTCCTGTGGGTCCAGTTTCAGATTCCGATGCTTCACTTCAGGTTTACTGTATCCCATGGACCTTCCTATTGACGATGAAACACAGAAATTGCATCCGAACTTAATACAAAAGGCACAATGGCGGCTTAAATACAAGAGGACTGACACTTTCAATTTCTATGATTTGAACCTCTCCTGTGAGTCCAGTTTTCGATTCCGATGCTTCACTTCAGGTTTACTGTATCCCTTGGACCTTCTTATTGACGATGAAACACAGAAATTGCATCCCAATTTAATACAAATGGCACAATGCCGCCATAAGTACAAGAGGACTGACACTCTCACTGTATATGATTCGAACCTCTCCTGTGAGGTCAGATTTAGATTCCGATGCTTCACTTCAGGTTTACTGTAAACCTTGCACCTTCTTATTGACGATAAAACACAGAAAATGCATCGGAATTAAATTCAAAAAGCACAATGCCGCCTTAAGTACAAAAGGACTGACACTCTCTCTTTCTATGATTTGAACCTCTCCTGTGATTCCAGTTTTAGATTCAGATGCTTCACTTCAGGTTTACTGTATCCCTTGGACCTTCTAATTGACGATGAAACACAGTTTGCATCCGAATTTAATACAAAAGGTACAATGCCGACTTAAGTGCAAGAGGACTGACACTCTAACTTTCTATGATTTGAACCTCTCCTGTGAGTCCGGTTTTAGATTCCGATGCTTCACTTCAGGTTTACTGTATCCCTTGGACCTTCTTATTGACGATGAAACACAGAAATTGCATCCGAATTTAATACAAAAATCACAATGGCGACCTAAGTACAAGAGGACTGACACTCTCACTTTCTATGATTTTAACATCTCCTGTGAGTCCAGTTTTAGATTCCGATGCTTCACTTCAGGTTTACTGTATCCCTTGGACTTTCTTATAGACGATGAAACACAGAAATTGCATCGGAATTAAATTCAAAACGCACAATGCCGACTTAAGTACAAGAGGACTGACACTCTAACTTTCTATGATTTGAACTACTCAAGTGAGTCCAGTTTTAGATTCCGATGCTTCACTTCAGGTTTACTGTTTCCCTCAGACCTTCTAATTGACGATGAAACACAGAGTTTGCATCCGAATTTAGTACAAAGGGTACAATGCCGACTTAAGTACAAGATTACTGACACTCTAACTTTCTATGATTTGAACCTCTCCTGTGATTCCAGTTTTAGATTCCGATGCTTCACTTCAGGTTTACTGTTCCCTTGGACCTTCTTATTGTCGATGAAACACAGAAATTGCATCCGAATTTAATACAAATGGCACAATTCCGACTTAAGTACAAGGGCACTGACACTCTCACTTTCCATGTTTCGAACTTTTCCTGTGAGGTCAGATTTAGATTCCGATGCTTCACTTCAGGTTTACTGTATACCTTGGACCTTCTTATTGACGATGAAACACAGAAATTGCATCGAAATTAAATTCAAAAGGCACAATTCCGACATAAGTACAAGAGGACTGACACTCTCACTTTCTATGATTTGAACCTCTCTTGTGAGTATAGTTTTAGATTCCGATGCTTCACTTCAGGTTTACTGTATCACTTTGACCTTCTAATTGACGATGAAACACAGAAATTGCATCCGAATTTAATACAAATGGCACGATGCCGACTTAAGTACAAGAGAACTGACACTCTCACTCTCTTTGATTCGAACCTCTCCTGTGAGGTCAGATTTGGATTCCGATGCTTCACTTCAGGTTTACTGTATACCTTGCACCTTGTTATTGACGATGAAACACAGAAATTGCATCGGAATTATATTCAAAAGGCACAATGCCGTCTTAAGTGCAAGAGGACTGACACCCTCACTTTCTATGATTTGAACCTCTCCTGTGAGTCCAGTTTTAGATTCCGATGCTTCACTTCAGGTTTACTGTATCCCTTGGATTTTCTTATTTACGATGAAACACAGAGATTGCATCGGAATCAAATTCAAAACGCACAATGCCAACGTAAGTAAGAGAGGACTGACACTCTCACTTTCTATGATTTCAACCTCTCCTGTGAGTCCAGTTATAGATTCCGATGCTTCACTTCAGGTTTACTGCATCCCTTGGACCTTCGTATTGACGATGAAACACAGAAATTGCATCGGAATTAAATTCAAAAGGCACAATGCCGACTTAAGTACAAGAGGACTGACACTCTAACTTTCTATGATTTGAACCTCTCCTGTGAGACCAGTTTTAGATTCCGGTGCTTCACTTCAGGTTTACTGTATCCCTTGGACCTTCTTATTGTCGATGAAACACAGAAATTGCATCCGAATTTAGTACAAAAGGTACAATGGCGACTTAAGTACAATAGGACTGACACTCTTGCTTTCTATGATTTGAACCTCTCCTGTGAGTCCAGTTTTAGATTCCGATGCTTCACTTCAGGTTTTCTGTATCCCTTGGACCTTCTTATTGACGATGAAACACAGAAATTGCATCTGAATTTAATACAAATGGCACAATGTCGACTTAAGTAAAAGAGGACTGACACTCTAACTTTCTATTATTTGAACCTCTCCTGTGAGTCCAGTTTTAGATTCCGATGCTTCACTTCAGGTTTGCTGTATACCTTGCACCTTCTTATTGACGATGAAACACAGAAATTGCATCCGAATTTAATACAAAAGGCACAATGCCGACTTAAGTACAAGAGGACTGACATTCTAACTTTCCATGATTTGAACCTCTCCTGTGAGTCCAGTTTTAGATTCCGATGCTTCACTTCAGGTTTACTGTATCCCTTGGACCTTCTTATTGACAATGAAACACAGAAAAAGCATCGGAATTAAATTCAAAAGGCACAATGCCGACTTAAGTACAAGAGGACTGACATTCTAACTTTCTATGATTTGAACCTCTCCTAAGAGACCAGTTTTAGATTCTGATGCTTCACTTAAGGTTTACTGTATCCCTTGGACTTTCTTATTGACGATGAAACAGAGAGTTTGCATTCGAATTTAATACAATGGGCACAATGCCGACCTAAGTATAAGAGGACTGACACTCTAACTTTCTATGATTTGAAGCTCTCCTGTGAGTCCAGTTTTAGATTCCGATGCTTCACTTCAGGTTTACTGTATCCCTTGGACCATCTTATTGACGATGAAACACAGCAATTGCATCCAAACTTAATACAAAAGGCACAATGGCGGCTTACGTATAAGAGGACTGACACTTTCACTTTCTATGATTTGAACCTCTCCTGTGAGTCCAGTTTTAGATTCCGATGCTTCACTTCAGGTTTACTGTATCCCTTGGACCTTCTTATTGACGATGAAACACAGAAATTGCATCCGAATTTAATACAAATGGCACAATGGCGACTTAAGTACAAGAGGACTGACACTCTCACTCTCTATGATTCGAACCTCTCCTGTGAGGTCAGATTTAGATTCCGATGCTTCACTTCAGGTTTACTGTAAACCTTGCACCTTCTTATTGACGATGAAACACAGAAAATGCATCGGAATTAAATTCAAAAGGCACAATGCCGTCTTAAGTACAAGAGGACTGACACTCTCACATTCTATGATTTGAACCTCTGCTGTGATTCCAGTTTTAGATTCCGATGCTTCACTTCACGTTTACTGTATCCCTTGGTCCTTCTAATTGACGATAAAACACTGAGTTTGCATCCGAATTTAATACAAAAGGAACAATGCCGACTTAAGTACAAGAGGACTGACACTCTAACTTTCTATGAGTTGAACCTCTCCTGTGAGTCCAGTTTTAGATTCCGATGCTTCACTTCAGGTTTACTGTATCCCATGGACCTTCTTATTGACGATGAAACACAGAAATTGCATCCGAATTTAATACAAAAATCTCAATGGCGACTTAAGTACAAGAGGACTGACACTTTCACTTTCTATGATTTGAACATCTCCTGTGAGTCCAGTTTTAGATACCGATGCTTCACTTCAGGTTTACTGTATCCCTTGGACCTTCTTATTGACGATGAAACACAGAAATTGCATCGGAATTAAATTCAAAACGCACAATGCCGACTTAAGCAAAAGAGGACTGACACTTACACTTTCTATGATTTGAACCTCTCCTGTGAGTCCAGTTTTAGATTCCGATGCTTCACTTCAGGTTTACTGTATCCCTTGGACCTTCTTATTGACGATGAAACACAGAAATTGCATCCGAATTTAATACAAATGGCACAATGCCGACTTAAGTACAAGAGGACTGACACTCTCGCTTTCTATGATTTGAACCTCTCCTGTGAGTCCAGTTTTAGATTCCGATGCTTCACTTCAGGTTTACTGTATCCCATGGACCTTCCTATTGACGATGAAACACGGAAATTGCATCCGAACTTAATACAAAAGGCACAATGGCGGCTTAAATACAAGAGGACTGACACTTTCACTTTCTATGATTTGAACCTCTCCTGTGAGTCCAGTTTTAGATTCCGATGCTTCACTTCAGGTTATCTGTATCCCTTGGACCTTCTTATTGACGATGAAACACAGAAATTGCATCCGAATTTAGTACAAAGGGCACAATGGCGACTTAAGTACAAGAGGACTGACACTCTCGCTTTCTATGATTTGAACCTCTCCTGTGAGTCCAGTTTTTGATTCCGATGCTTCACTTCAGGTTTACTGTATCCCTTGGACCTTCTTCTTGACGATGAAACACAGAAATTGCATCCGAATTTAATACAAGTTGCACAATGTCGACTTAAGTAAAAGAGGACTGACACTCTAACTTTCTATGATTTGAACCTCTCCTGTGAGTACAGCTTTAGATTCCGATGCTTCACATCAGGTTTGCTATATACCTTGCACCTTCTTATTAACGATAAAACACAGAAATTGCATCCGAATTTAATAAAAAAAGGCGCAATGCCGACTTAAGTACAAGAGGACTGACATTCTAACTTTCTATGATTTGAACCTCTCCTGTGAGTCCAGTTTTAGATTCCGATGCTTCGCTTCAGGTTTGCTGTATCCCTTGGACCTTCTTATTGACAATGAAACACAGAAAAAGCATCGGAATTAAATTCAAAAGGCACAATGCCGAATTAAGTACAAGAGGACTGACATTCTAACTTTCTATGATTTGAACCCCCTCCTAAGAGACCAGTTTTAGATTCTGATGCTTCACTTAAGGTTTACTGTATCCCTTGGACCTTCTTATTGACGATGAAACAGAGAGTTTGCATTCGAATTTAATACAAAGGGCACAATGCCGACCTAAGTATAATAGGACTGACACTCTAACTTTCTATGATTTGAAGCTCTCCTGTGAGTCCAGTTTTAGATTCCGATGCTTCACATCAGGTTTACTGTATCCCTTGGACCTTCTTATTGACGATGAAACACAGAAATAGCATCCGAACTTAATACAAAAGGCACAATGGCGGCTTAAGTACAAGAGGACTGACACTTTCACTTTCTATGATTTGAACCTCTCCTGTGAGTCCAGTTTTAGATTCCGATGCTTCACTTCAGGTTTACTGTATCCCTTGGACATTCTTATTGACGATGAAACACAGAAATTGCATCCGAATTTAATACAAACGGCAGAATGGCGACTTAAGTACAAGAGGACTGACACTCTCACTCTCTATGATTCGAACCACTCCTGTGAGGTCAGATTTAGATTCCGATGCTTCACTTCAGGTTTACTGTAAACCTTGCACCTTCTTATTGACGATGAAACACAGAAAATGCATCGGAATTAAATTCAAAAGGCACAATGCCGTCTTAAGTACAAGAGGACTGACACTCTCACTTTCTATGATTTGAACCTTTCCTGTGACTCCAGTTTTAAATTCCGATGCTTCACTTCAGGTTTACTGTATCCCTTGGTCCTTCTAATTGACGATAAAACACTGAGTTTGCATCCGAATTTAATACAAAAGGAACAATGCCGACTTCAGTACAAGAGGACTGACACTCTAACTTTCTATAAGTTGAACCTCTCCTGTGAGTCCAGTTTTAGATTCCGATGCTTCACTTCAGGTTTACTGTATCCCATGGACCTTCTTATTGACGATGAAACACAGAAATTCATCCGAATTTCATACAAAAATCAGAATGGCGACTTAAGTACAAGAGGACTGACACTTTCACTTTCTATGATTTGAACATCTCCTGTGGGTCCAGTTTTAGATTCCGATGCTTCACTTCAGGTTTACTGTATCCCTTGGACCTTCTTATTGACGATGAAACACAGAAATTGCATCGGAATTAAATTTAAAAGGCACAATGCCGACTTAAGCAAAAGAGGACTGACACTTACACTTTCTATGATTTGAACCTCTCCTGTGAGTCCAGTTTTAGATTCCGATGCTTCACTTCAGGTTTACTGTATCCCTTGGACCTTCTTATTGACGATGAAACACAGAAATTGCATCCGAACTTAATACAAAAGGCACAATGGCGGCTTAAGTACAAGAGGACTGACATTTTCACTTTCTATGATTTGAACCTCTCCTGTGAGTCCAGTTTTAAATTCCGATGCTTCACTTCAGGTTTACTGTATCCCTTGGACCTTCTTATTGACGATGAAACACAGAAATTGCATCGGAATTAAATTCAAAAGGCACAATGCCGACTTAAGTACAAGAGGACTGACACTCTAACTATCTATGATTTGAACTACTCAAGTGAGTCCAGTTTTAGATTCCGATGCTTCACTTCAGGTTTACTGTATCCCTTGGACCTTCTAATTGACGATGAAACACAGAAATTGCATCCGAATTTAATACAAATGGCACAATGCCGACTTAAGTACAAGAGGACTGACACTCTCACTCTCTTTGATTCGAACCTCTCCTGTGAGGTCAGATTTTGATTGCGATGCTTCACTTCAGGTTTACTGTATACCTTGCACCTTGTTATTGACGAAGTAACACAGAAATTGCATCGGAATTATATTCAAAAAGCACAATGCCGTCTTAAGTACAAGAGGACTGACACCCTCACTTTCTATGATTTGAACCTCTCCTGTGAGTCCAGTTTTAGATTCCGATGCTTCACTTCAGGTTTACTGTATCCCTCGGACCTTCTAATTGACGATGAAACACAGAGTTTGCATCCGAATTTAGTACAAAGGGTACAATGCCGACTTAAGTACAAGAGGACTGACACTATAACTTTCTATGATTTCAACCTCTCCTGTGATTCCAGTTTTAGATTCCGATGCTTCACTTCAGGTTTACTGTATCCCTTGGACCGTCTTATTGACGATGAAACACAGAAATTGCATCCGAATTTAATACAAAAATCACAATGGCGACTGAAGTACAAGAAGACTGACACTCTCACTTTCTATGATTTGAACATCTCCTGTGAGTCCAGTTTTAGATTCCGACGCTTCACTTCTGGCTTACTGTATCCCTTGGATTTTCTTATTTACGATGAAACACAGAGATTGCATCGGAATGAAATTCAAAACGCACAATGCCGACATAAGTAAAAGAGGACTGACACTCTCACTTTCTATGATTTCAACCTCTCCTGTGAGTCCAGTTATAGATTCCGATGCTTCACTTCAGGTTTACTGTATCCCTTGGACCTTCTTATTGACGATGAAACACAGAAATTGCAACGGAATTAAATTCAAAAGGCACAATGCCGACTTAAGTACAAGAGGACTGACACTCTAACTTTCTATGATTTGAACCTCTCCTGTGAGTCCAGTTTTAGATTCCGATGCTTCACTTCAGGTTTACTGTATCCCTTGGACCTTCTTATTGAATATGAAACACAGAAATTGCATCCGAATTTAATACAAAAGGCACAATGCCGACTTAAGTACAAGAGGACTGACACTCCAACTTTCTATGATTTGAACCTCTCCTGTGAGACCAGTTTTGGATTCCGATGCTTCACTTCAGGTTTACTGAACCCTTGGACCTTCTTATTGGATATGAAACACAGAAATTGCATCCGAATTAAATTCAAAACGCACAATGCCGACTTAAGCAAATGAGGACTGACATTCTCACTTTCTATGATTTGAACCTCTCCTGTGAGTCCAGTTTTAGATTCCGATGCTTCACTTCAGGTTTACTGTATCCCTTGGACCTTCTTATTGACGATGAAACACAGATTTTGCACCCGAATTTAATACAAAAGACACAATACCGACTTAAGAACAAGAGGACTGACACTCTAACTTTCTATGATTTGAACCTCTCCTGTGAGTCCAGTTTTGGATTCCGATGCTTCACTTCAGGTTTACTGTATCCCTTGGACCTTCTTATTGACGATGAAACACAGAAATTGCATCCGAACTTAATACAAATGGCACACTGGCGGCTTAAGTACAATAGGACTGACACTTTCACTTTCTATGATTTGAACCTCTCCTGTGAGTCCAGTTTTAGATTCCGACGCTTCACGTCTGGTTTACTGTATCCCTTGGAATTTCTTATTGACGATGAAACACAGAAATTGCATCGGAATCAAATTAAAAACGCACAATGCCGACATAAGTAAAAGAGGACTGACACTCTCACTTTCTATGATTTGAACCTCTCCTGTGAGACCAGTTTTAGATTCCGATGTTTCACTTCAGGTTTACTGTATCCCTTGGACCTTCTTATTGACGATGAAACACAGTAATTATCGGAATTAAATTCAAAAGGCACAATGCCGACTTAAGTACAAGAGGACTGACACTCTAACTTTCTATGATTTGAACCTCTCCTGGGAGTCCAGTTTTAGATTCCGATGCTTCACTTCAGGCTTACTGTATCCCTTGGACCTTCTTATTGACGTTGAAACACAGAAATTGCATCCGAATTTAATACAAAAGGCACAATGGCGACTTAAGTACAAGAGGACTGACACTCTCACTTTCTATGATTTGAACCTCTCCTGTGAGACCAGTTTTAGATTCCGATGTTTCACTTCAGGTTTACTGTATCCCTTGGACCTTCTTATTGACGATGAAACACAGTAATTATCGGAATTAAATTCAAAAGGCACAATGCCGACTTAAGTACAAGAGGACTGACACTCTAACTTTCTATGATTTGAACCTCTCCTGGGAGTCCAGTTTTAGATTCCGATGCTTCACTTCAGGCTTACTGTATCCCTTGGACCTTCTTATTGACGATGAAACACAGAGTTTGCATCCGAATTTAATACAAAAGGCACAATACCGACTTAAGTACAAGAGGACTGACACTCTAACTTTCTATTATTTGAACCTCTCCTGTGAGTCCAGTTTTAGATTCCGATGCTTCACTTCAGGTTTTCTGTATACCTTGCACCTTCTTATTGACGATGAAACACAGAAATTGCATCCGAATTTAATACAAAAGGCACAATGCCGACTTAAGTACAAGAGGACTGACATTCTAACTTTCCATGATATGAACCTCTCCTGTGAGTCCAGTTTCAGATTCCGATGCTTCACTTCAGGTTTACTGCATCCCTTGGACCTTCTTATTGACGATGAAACACAGAAATTGCGTCGGAATTAAATTCAAAAGGCATAATGCCGACTTAAGTACAAGGGGACTGACACTCTAACTTTCTATGATTTGAACCTCTCCTGTGAGTCCAGTTTTGGATTCCGATGCTTCACTTCAGCTTTACTGTAACCCTTGCACCTTCTTATTGACGATGAAACACAGAAATTGCATCCGAATTAAATTCAAAACGCACAATGCCGACTTAAGCAAATGAGGACTGACATTCTCACTTTCTATGATTTGAACCTCTCCTGTGAGTCCAGTTTTAGATTCCGATGCTTCACTTCAGGTTTACTGTATCCCTTGGACCTTCTTATTGACGATGAAACACAGAAATTGCATCGGAATTAAATTCAAAAGGCATAATGCCGACTCAAGTACAAGAGGACTGACACTCTAACTTTCTATGATTTGAACCTCTCCTGTGAGTCCAGTTTTAGATTCCGATGCTTCACTTCAGGTTTACTGTATCCCTTGGACCTTCTTATTGACGATGAAACACAGAAATTGCATCTGAATTTAATACAAATGGCTCAATGTCGACTTAAGTAAAAGAGGACTGACACTCTAACTTTCTATTATTTGAACCTCTCCTGTGAGTCCAGTTTTAGATTCCAATGCTTCACTTCAGGTTTGCTGTATACCTTGCACCTTCTTATTGACGATGAAACACAGAAATTGCATCCGAATTTAATCCAAAAGCACAATGTCGACTAAAGTACAAGAGGACTGACATTCTAACTTTCCATGATTTGAACCTCTCCTGTGAGTCCAGTTTTAGATTCCGATGCTTCACTTCAGGTTTACTGTATCCCTTGGACCTTCTTATTGACGATGAAACACAGAAATTGCATCCGAACTAAATACAAATGGCACACTGGCGGCTTAAGTAAAAGAGGACTGACACTTTCACTTTCTATGATTTGAACCTCTCCTGTGAGTCCAGTTTTAGATTCCGACGCTTCACGTCTGGTTTACTGTATCCCTTGGAATTTCTTATTGACGATGAAACACAGAAATTGCATCGGAATCAAATTCAAAACGCACAATGCCGACATAAGTATAAGAGGACTGACACTCTCACTTTCTATGATTTGAACATCTCCTGTGAGTCCAGTTTTAGATTCCGATGCTTCACTTCAGGTTTACTGTATCCCTTGGACCTTCTTATTGACGATGAAACACAGAGTTTGCATCCGAATTTAGTACAAAAGACACAATACCGACTTAAGAACAAGAGGAAACACACTCTAACTTTCTATGATTTGAACCCCTCCTGTGAGTCCAGTTTTGGATTCCGATGCTTCACTTCAGGTTTACTGTATCCCTTGGACCTTCTTATTGACGTTGAAACACAGAATTTGCATCCGAATTTAATACAAAAGGCACAATGGCGACTTAAGTACAAGAGGACTGACACTCTCACTTTCTATGATTTGAACCTCTCCTGTGAGACCAGTTTTAGATTCCGATGTTTCACTTCAGGTTTACTGTATCCCTTGGACCTTCTTATTGACGATGAAACACAGTAATTGCATCGGAATTAAATTCAAAAGGCACAATGCCGACTTAAGTACAAGAGGACTGATACTCTAACTTTCTATGATTTGAACCTCTCCTGGGAGTCCAGTTTTAGATTCCGATGCTTTACTTCAGGCTTACTGTATCCCTTGGACCTTCTTATTGACGATGAAACACAGAGTTTGCATCCGAATTTAATACAAAAGGCACAATACCGACTTAAATACAAGAGGACTGACACTCTAACTTTCTATGATTTGAACCTCACCTGTGAGTCCAGTTTTGGATTCCGATGCTTCACTTCAGGTTTACTGTATCCCTTGGACCTTCTTATTGACGATGAAACACAGAAATTGCATCTGAATTTAATACAAATGGCACAATGTCGACTTAAGTAAAAGAGGACTGACACTCTAACTTTCTATTATTTGAACCCCTCCTGTGAGTCTAGTTTTAGATTCCGATGCTTCACTTCAGGTTTTCTGTATACCTTGCACCTTCTTATTGACGACGAAACACAGAAATTGCATCCGAATTTAATACAAAAGGCACAATGCCGACTTAAGTACAAGAGGACTGACATTCTAACTTTCCATGATATGAACCGCTCCTGTGAGTCCAGTTTTAGATTCCGATGCTTCACTTCAGGTTTACTGTATCCCTTGGACCTTCTTATTGACGATGAAACACAGAAATTGCATCGGAATGAAATTCAAAAGGCATAATGCCGACTTAAGTACAAGAGGACTGACACTCTAACTTTCTATGATTTGAACCTCTCCTGTGAGTCCAGTTTTGGATTCCGATGCTTCACTTCAGCTTTACTGTAACCCTTGGACCTTCTTATTGACGATGAAACACAGAAATTGCATCCGAATTAAATTCAAAACGCACAATGCCGACTTAAGCAAATGAGGACTGACATTCTCACTTTCTATGATTTGAACCTCTCCTGTGAGTCCAGTTTTAGATTCCGATGCTTCACTTCAGGTTTACTGTATCCCTTGGACCTTCTTATTGACGATGAAACACAGAAATTGCATCGGAATTAAATTCAAAAGGCATAATGCCGACTCAAGTACAAGAGGACTGACACTCTAACTTTCTATGATTTGAACCTCTCCTGTGAGTCCAGTTTTAGATTCCGATGCTTCACTTCAGGTTTACTGTATCCCTTGGACCTTCTCATTGACGATGAAACACAGAAATTGCATCTGAATTTAATACAAATGGCACAATGTCGACTTAAGTAAAAGAGGACTGACACTCTAACTTTCTATTATTTGAACCTCTCCTGTGAGTCCAGTTTTAGATTCCGATGCTTCACTTCAGGTTTGCTGTATACCTTGCACCTTCTTATTGACGATGAAACACAGAAATTGCATCCGAATTTAATACAAAAGGCACAATGCCGACTTAAGTACAAGAGGACTGACATTCTAACTTTCCATGATTTGAACCTCTCCTGTGAGTCCAGTTTTAGATTCCGATGCTTCACTTCAGGTTTACTGTATCCCTTGGACCTTCCTATTGACGATGAAACACAGAAATTGCATCCGAACTTAATACAAATGGCACACTGGCGGCTTAAGTACAAGAGGACTGACACTTTCACTTTCTATGATTTGAACCTCTCCTGTGAGTCCAGTTTTAGATTCCGACGCTTCACGTCTGGTTTCCTGTATCCCTTGGAATTTCTTATTGACGATGAAACACAGAAATTGCATCGGAATCAAATTCAAAACGCACAATGCCGACATAAGTAAAAGAGGACTGACACTCTCACTTTCTATGATTTGAACCTCTCCTGTGAGTCCAGTTTTAGATTCCGATGCTTCACTTCAGGTTTACTGTATCCCTTGGACCTTCTTATTGACGATGAAACACAGAGTTTGCATCCGAATTTAATACAAAAGGCACAATACCGACTTAAGAACAAGAGGAAACACACTCTAACTTTCTATGATTTGAACCTCTCCTGTGAGTCCAGTTTTGGATTCCGATGCTTCACTTCAGGTTTACTGTATCCCTTGGACCTTCTTATTGACGTTGAAACTCAGAAATTGCATCCGAATTTAATACAAAAGGCACAATGGCGACTTAAGTACAGGAGGACTGACACTCTCACTTTCTATGATTTGAACCTCTCCTGTGAGACGAGTTTTAGATTCCGATGTTTCACTTCAGGTTTACTGTATCCCTTGGACCTTCTTATTGACGATGAAACACAGTAATTGCATCGGAATTCAATTCAAAAGGCACAATGCCGACTTAAGTTTAAGAGGACTAACACTCTAACTTTCTATGATTTGAACCTCTCCTGGGAGTCCAGTTTTAGATTCCGATGCTTCACTTCAGCCTTACTGTATCCCTTGGACCTTCTTATTGACGATGAAACACAGAGCTTGCATCCGAATTTAATACAAAAGGCACAATACCGACTTAAGTACAAGAGGACTGACACTCTAACTTTCTATGATTTGAATCTCACCTGTGAGTCCAGCTTTGGATTCCGATGCTTCACTTCAGGTTGACTGTATCCCTTGGACCTTCTTATTGACGATGAAACACAGAAATTGCATCGGAATTAAATTCAAAAGGCATAATGCCGACTCAAGTACAAGAGGACTGACACTCTAACTTTCTATGATTTGAACCTCTCCTGTGAGTCCAGTTTTAGATTCCGATGCTTCACTTCAGGTTTACTGTATCCCTTGGACCTTCTTATTGACGATGAAACACAGAAATTGCATCTGAATTTAATACAAATGGCACAATGTCGACTTAAGTAAAAGAGGACTGACACTCTAACTTTCTATTATTTGAACCTCTCCTGTGAGTCCAGTTTTAGATTCCGATGCTTCACTTCAGGTTTGCTGTATACCTTGCACCTTCTTATTGACGATGAAACACAGAAATTGCATCCGAATTTAATACAAAAGGCACAATGCCGACTTAAGTACAAGAGGACTGACATTCTAACTTTCCATGATTTGAACCTCTCCTGTGAGTCCAGTTTTAGATTCCGATGCTTCACTTCAGGTTTACTGTATCCCTTGGACCTTCCTATTGACGATGAAACACAGAAATTGCATCCGAACTTAATACAAATGGCACACTGGCGGCTTAAGTACAAGAGGACTGACACTTTCACTTTCTATGATTTGAACCTCTCCTGTGAGTCCAGTTTTAGATTCCGACGCTTCACGTCTGGTTTCCTGTATCCCTTGGAATTTCTTATTGACGATGAAACACAGAAATTGCATCGGAATCAAATTCAAAACGCACAATGCCGACATAAGTAAAAGAGGACTGACACTCTCACTTTCTATGATTTGAACCTCTCCTGTGAGTCCAGTTTTAGATTCCGATGCTTCACTTCAGGTTTACTGTATCCCTTGGACCTTCTTATTGACGATGAAACACAGAGTTTGCATCCGAATTTAATACAAAAGGCACAATACCGACTTAAGAACAAGAGGAAACACACTCTAACTTTCTATGATTTGAACCTCTCCTGTGAGTCCAGTTTTGGATTCCGATGCTTCACTTCAGGTTTACTGTATCCCTTGGACCTTCTTATTGACGTTGAAACTCAGAAATTGCATCCGAATTTAATACAAAAGGCACAATGGCGACTTAAGTACAGGAGGACTGACACTCTCACTTTCTATGATTTGAACCTCTCCTGTGAGACGAGTTTTAGATTCCGATGTTTCACTTCAGGTTTACTGTATCCCTTGGACCTTCTTATTGACGATGAAACACAGTAATTGCATCGGAATTCAATTCAAAAGGCACAATGCCGACTTAAGTTTAAGAGGACTAACACTCTAACTTTCTATGATTTGAACCTCTCCTGGGAGTCCAGTTTTAGATTCCGATGCTTCACTTCAGCCTTACTGTATCCCTTGGACCTTCTTATTGACGATGAAACACAGAGTTTGCATCCGAATTTAATACAAAAGGCACAATACCGACTTAAGTACAAGAGGACTGACACTCTAACTTTCTATGATTTGAATCTCACCTGTGAGTCCAGTTTTGGATTCCGATGCTTCACTTCAGGTTGACTGTATACCTTGGACCTTCTTATTGACGATGAAACACAGAAATTGCATCGGAATTAAATTCAAAAGGCATAATGCCGACTTAAGTACAAGAGGACTGACACTCTAACTTTCTATGATTTGAACCTCTCCTGTGAGTCCAGTTTTGGATTCCGATGTTTCACTTCAGCTTTACTGTAACCCTTGGACCTTCTTATTGACGATGAAACACAGAAATTGCATCCGAATTAAATTCAAAACGCACAATGCCGAATTAAGCAAATGAGGACTGACATTCTCACTTTCTATGATTTGAACCTCTCCTGTGAGTCCAGTTTTAGATTCCGATGCTTCACTTCAGGTTTACTGTATCCCTTGGACCTTCTTATTGACGATGAAACACAGAATTTGCATCCGAATTTAATACAAAAGGCACAATACCGACTTAAGAACAAGAGGACTGACACTCTAACTTTCTATGATTTGAACCTCTCCTTTGAGTCCAGTTTTGGATTCCGATGCTTCACTTCAGGGTTACTGTATCCCTTGTACCTTCTTATTGACGATGAAACACAGAAATTGCATCCGAATTTAATACAAAAGGCACAATGCCGACTTAAGTACAAGAGGACTGACACTCTCACTTTCTATGATTTGAACCTCTCCTGTGAGTCCAGTTTTAGATTCCGATGCTTCACTTCAGGTTTACTGTATCCCTTGGACATTCTTATTGACGATGAAACACTGTAATTGCATCGGAATTAAATTCAAAAGGCACAATGCCGACTTAAGTACAAGAGGACTGACACTCTAACTTTCTATGATTTGAACCTCTCCTGGGAGTCCAGTTTTAGATTCCGATGCTTCACTTCAGGTTTACTGTATCCCTTGGACCTTCGTATTGACGATGAAACACAGAGTTTGCATCCGAATTTAATACAAAAGGCACAATACCGACTTAAGTACAAGAGGACTGACACTCTAACTTTCTATGATTTGAATCTCACCTGTGAGTCCAGTTTTGGATTCCGATGCTTCACTTCAGGTTGACTGTATCCCTTGGACCTTCTTATTGACGATGAAACACAGAAATTGCATCCGTATTTAGTACAAAAGGCACAATGGCGATTTAAGTACAAGAGGACTGACACTCTTGCTTTCTATTATTTGAACCTCTCCTGCGAGTCCAGTTTTAGATTCCGATGCTTCGCTTCAGGTTTGCTGTATACCATGCACCTTCTTATTGACGACGAAACACAGAAATTGCATCCGAATTTAATACAAAAGGCACAATGCCGACTTAAGTACAAGAGGACTGACATTCTAACTTTCCATGATTTGAACCTCTCCTGTGAGTCCAGTTTTAGATTCCGATGCTTCACTTCAGGTTTACTGTATCCCTTGGACCTTCTTATTGACGATGAAACACAGAAATTGCATCTGAACTTAATACAAAAGGCACAATGGCGGCTTAAGTACAAGAGGACTGACACTTTCACTTTCTATGATTTGAACCTCTCCTGTGAGTCCAGTTTTAGATTCCGACGCTTCACGTCTGGTTTACTGTATCCCTTGGAATTTCTTATTGACGATGAAACACAGAAATAGCATCGGAATCAAATTCAAAACTCTCTATGCCGACATAAGTAAAAGAGGACTGACACTCTCACTTTCTATGATTAGAACCTCTCCTGTGAGTCCAGTTTTAGATTCCGATGCTTCACTTCAGGTTTACTGTATCCCTTGGACCTTCTTATTGACGATGAAACACAGAAATTGCATCCGAATTTAATACAAAAGGCACAATGGCGACTTAAGTACAAGAGGACTGACACTCTCACTTTCTGTAATTTGAACCTCTCCTGTGAGTCCAGTTTTAGATTCCGATGCTTCACTTCAGGTTTACTGTATCCCTTGGACCTTCTTATTGACGATGCAACACAGAGTTTGCATCCGAATTTAATACAAAAGGCACAATGCCGACTTAAGTACAAGAGGACAGACACTCTAACTTCCTATGATTTGAACCTCTCCTGTGAGTCCAGTTTTAGATTCCGATGCTTCACTTCAGGTTTACTGTATCCCTTGGACCTTCTTATTGACGATGAAACACAGAAATTGCATCGGAATTAAATTCAAAAGGCATAATGCCGACTTAAGTACAAGAGGACTGACACTAAAACTTTCTATGATTTGAACCTCTCCTGTGAGTCCAGTTTTGGATTCCGATGCTTCACTTCAGCTTTACTGTAACCCTTGGACCTTCTTATTGACGATGAAACACAGAAATTGCGTCCGAATTAAATTCAAAACGCACAATGCCGAATTAAGCAAATGAGGACTGACATTCTAACTTTCTATGATCTGAACCTCTCCTGTGAGTCCAGTTTTAGATTCCGATGCTTCACTTCAGGTTTACTGTATCCCTTGTACCTTCTTATTGACGATGAAACACAGAAATTGCATCGGAATTAAATTCAAAAGGCATAATGCCGACTCAAGTACAAGAGGACTGACACTCTAACTTTCTATGATTTGAACCTCTCCTGTGAGTCCAGTTTTAGATTCCGATGCTTCACTTCAGGTTTACTGTATCCCTTGGACCTTCTTATTGACGATGAAACACAGAATTTGCATCCGAATTTAATACAAAAGGCACAATACCGACTTAAGAACAAGAGGACTGACACTCTAACTTTCTATGATTTGAACCTCTCCTTTGAGTCCACTTTTGGATTCCGATGCTTCACTTCAGGTTTACTGTATCCCTTGTACCTTCTTATTGACGATGAAACACAGAAATTGCATCCGAATTTAATACAAAAGGCACAATGCCGACTTAAGTACAAGAGGACTGACACTCTCACTTTCTATGATTAGAACCTCTCCTGTGAGTCCAGTTTTAGATTCCGATGCTTCACTTCAGGTTTACTGTATCCCTTGGACCTTCTTATTGACGATGAAACACAGAAATTGCATCCGAATTTAATACAAATGGCACAATGGCCACTTAAGTACAAGAGGACTGACACTCTCACTTTCTGTGATTTGAACCTCTCCTGTGAGTCCAGTTTTAGATTCCGATGCTTCACTTCAGGTTTACTGTATCCCTTGGACCTTCTTATTGACGATGAAACACAGAGTTTGCATCCGAATTTAATACAAAAGGCACAATGCCGACTTAAGTACAAGAGGACTGACACTCTAACTTTCTATGATTTGAACCTCTCCTGTGAGTCCAGTTTTAGATTCCGATGCTTCACTTCAGGTTTACTGTATCCCTTGGACCTTCTTATTGACGATGAAACACAGAAATTGCATCGGAATTAAATTCAAAAGGCATAATGCCGACTTAAGTACAAGAGGACTGAAACTCTAACTTTCTATGATTTGAACCTCTCCTGTGAGTCCAGTTTTGGATTCCGATGCTTCACTTCAGCTTTACTGTAACCCTTGGACCCTCTTATTGACGATGAAACACAGAAATTGCATCCGAATTAAATTCAAAACGCACAATGCCGAATTAAGCAAATGAGGACTGACATTCTCACTTTCTATGATTTGAACCTCTCCTGTGAGTCCAGTTTTAGATTCCGATGCTTCACTTCAGGTTTACTGTATCCCTTGGACCTTCTAATTGACGATGAAACACAGAAATTGCATCGGAATTAAATTCAAAAGGCATAATGCCGACTCAAGTACAAGAGGACTGACACTGTAACTTTTTATGATTTGAACCTCTCCTGTGAGTCCAGTTTTAGATTCCGATGCTTCACTTCAGGTTTACTGTATCCCTTGGACCTTCTTATTGACGATGAAACACAGAATTTGCATCCGAATTTAATACAAAAGGCACAATAACGACTTAAGAACAAGAGGACTGACACTCTAACTTTCTATGATTTGAACCTCTCCTTTGAGTCCAGTTTTGGATTCCGATGCTTCACTTCAGGTTTACTGTATCCCTTGTACCTTCTTATTGACGATGAAACACAGAAATTGCATCCGAATTTAATACAAAAGGCACAATGCCGACTTAAGTACAAGAGGACTGACACTCTCACTTTCTATGATTTGAACCTCTCCTGTGAGTCCAGTTTTAGATTCCGATGCTTCACTTCAGGTTTACTGTATCCCTTGGACCTTCTTATTGACGATGAAACACTGTAATTGCATCGGAATTAAATTCAAAAGGCACAATGGAGACTTAAGTACAAGAGGACTGACACTCTAACTTTCTATGATTTGAACCTCTCCTGGGAGTCCAGTTTTAGATTCCGATGCTTCACTTCAGGTTTACTGTATCCCTTGGACCTTCGTATTGACGATGAAACACAGAGTTTGCATCCGAATTTAATACAAAAGGCACAATACCGACTTAAGTACAAGAGGACTGACACTCTAACTTTCTATGATATGAACCTCACCTGTGAGTCCAGTTTTGGATTCCGATGCTTCACTTCAGGTTGACTGTATCCCTTGGACCTTCTTATTGACGATGAAACACAGAAATTGCATCCGTATTTAGTACAAAAGGCACAATGGCGACTTAAGTACAAGAGGACTGACACTCTTGCTATCTATTATTTGAACCTCTCCTGCGAGTCCAGTTTTAGATTCCGATGCTTCGCTTCAGGTTTGCTGTATACCTTGCACCTTCTTATTGACGATGAAACACAGAAATTGCATCCGAATTTAATACAAAAGGCACAATGCCGACTTAAGTACAAGAGGACTGACATTCTAACTTTCCATGATTTGAACCTCTCCTGTGAGTCCAGTTTTAGATTCCGATGCTTCACTTCAGGTTTACTGTATCCCTTGGACTTTCTTATTGACGATGAAACACAGAAATTGCATCTGAACTTAATACAAAAGGCACAATGGCGGCTTAAGTACAAGAGGACTGACACTTTCACTTTCTATGATTTGAACCTCTCCTGTGAGTCCAGTTTTAGATTCCGACGCTTCACGTCTGGTTTACTGTATCCCTTGGAATTTCTTATTGACGATGAAACACAGAAATTGCATCGGAATCAAATTCAAAACTCACTATGCCGACATAAGTAAAAGAGGACTGACACTCTCACTTTCTATGATTAGAACCTCTCCTGTGAGTCCAGTTTTAGATTCCGATGCTTCACTTCAGGTTTACTGTATCCCTTGGACCTTCTTATTGACGATGAAACACAGAAATTGCATCCGAATTTAATACAAAAGGCACAATGGCGACTTAAGTACAAGAGGACTGACACTCTCACTTTCTGTGATTTGAACCTCTCCTGTGAGTCCATTTTAGATTCCGATGCTTCACTTCAGGATTACTGTATCCCTTGGACCTTCTTATTGACGATGAAACACAGAGTTTGCATCCGAATTTAATACAAAAGGCACAATGCCGACTTAAGTACAAGAGGACTGACACTCTAACTTTCTATGATTTGAACCTCTCCTGTGAGTCCAGTTTTAGGTTCCGATGCTTCACTTTAGGTTTACTGTATCCCTTGGACCTTCTTATTGACGATGAAACACAGAAATTGCATCCGAACTTTATACAAAAGGCACAATGGCGGCTTAAGTACAAGAGGACTGACACTTTCACTTTCTATGATTTGAACCTCTCCTGTGAGTCCAGTTTTAGATTCCGATGCTTCACTTCAGGTTTACTGTATCCCTTGGACCTTCTTATTGACGATGAAACACAGAAATTGCATCCGAATTTAATACAAATGGCACAATGGCGTCTTAAGTACAAGAGGACTGACACTCTCACTCTCTATGTTTCGAACCACTCCTATGAGGTCAGATTTAGATTCCGATGCTTCACTTCAGGTTTACTGTAAACCTTGCACCTTCTTATTGACGATGAAACACAGAAAATGCATCGGAATTAAATTCAAAAGGCACAATGCCGTCTTAAGTACAAGAGGACTGACACTCTCACTTTCTATGATTTGACCCTCTCCTGTGATTCCAGTTTTAGATTCCGATGCTTCACTTCAGGTTTACTGTATCCCTTGGTCCTTCCAATTGACGATAAAACACTGAGTTTGCATCCGAATTTAATACAAAAGGAACAATGCCGACTTAAGTACAAGAGGACTGACACTCTAACTTTCTATGAGTTTAACCTCTCCTGTGAGTCCAGTTTTAGATTCCGATGCTTCACTTCAGGTTTACTGTATCCATTGGACCTTCTTATTGACGATGAAACACAGAAATTGCATCCAAACTTAATACAAAAGGCACAATGGCGGCTTAAGTACAAGAGGACTGACACTTTCACTTTCTATGATTTGAACCTCTCCTGTGAGTGCAGTTTTAGATTCCGATGCTTCACTTCAGGTTTACTGTATCCCTTGGACCTTCTTATTGACGATGAAACACAGAAATTGCATCCGAATTTAATACAAATGGCACAATGCCGACTTAAGTACAAGAGGACTGACACTCTCGCTTTCTATGATTTGAACCTCTCCTGTGAGTCCAGTTTTAGATTCCGATGCTTCACTTCAGGTTTGCTGTATACCTTGCACCTTCTTATTGACGATGAAACACAGAAATTACATCCGAATTTAATACAAAAGGCACAATGCCGACTTAAGTACAAGAGGACTGACATTCTAACTTTCTATGATTTGAACCTCTCCTGCGAGTCCAGTTTTAGATTCCGATGCTTCACTTCAGGTTTACTGTATCCCTCGGACCTTCTTATTGACGATGAAACACAGAAAAAGCATCGGAATTAAATTCAAAAGGCACAATGCCGACTTAAGTACAAGAGGACGGACATTCTAACTTTCTATGATTTGAACCTCTCCTAAGAGACCAGTTTTAGATTCTGATGCTTCACTTAAGGTTTACTGTATACCTTGGACCGTCTTATTGACGGTGAAACACAGAGTTTGCATTCGAATTAAATACAAAGGGCACAATGCCGACTTAAGTACAAGTGGACCGACACTCTAACTTTCTATAATTTGAACCTCTCCTGTGGGTCCAGTTTCAGATTCCGATGCCTCACTTCAGGTTTACTGTATCCCTTGGACCTTCTTATTGACGATGAAACACAGAGTTTGCATCGGAATTAAATTCAAAAGGCACAATGCCGACTTAAGTACAAGAGGACTGACACTCTAACTTTCAATGATTTGAACTACTCAAGTGAGACCAGTTTTAGATTCCGATGCTTCACTTCAGGTTTACTGTATCCCCTGGACCTTCTAATTGACGATGAAACACAGAAATTGCATCCGTATTTAATACAAATGGCACAATGGCGACTTAAGTACAAGAGGACTGACACTCTCACTCTCTATGATTCGAACCTCTCCTGTGAGGTCAGATTTAGATTCCGATGCTTCACTTCAGGTTTACTGTAAACCTTGCACCTTCTTATTGACGATGAAACACAGAAAATGCATCGGAATTAAATTCAAAAGGCACAATGCCGTCTTAAGTACACGAGGACTGACACTCTCACTTTCTATGATTTGAACCTCTCCTGTGATTCCAGTTTTAGATTCCGATGCTTCACTTCAGGTTTACTGTATCCCTTGGTCCTTCTAATTGACGATAAAACACTGAGTTTGCATCCGAATTTAATACAAAAGGAACAATGCCGACTTAAGTGCAAGAGGACTGACACTCCAACTTTCTATGAGTTGAACCTCTCCTGTGAGTCCAGTTTTAGATTCCGGTGCTTCACTTCGGGTTTACTGTATCCCATGGACCTTCTTATTGACGATGAAACACAGAAATTGCATCCGAATTTCATACAAAAATCACAATGGCGACTTAAGTACAAGAGGACTGACACTTTCACTTTCTATGATTTGAACCTCTCCTGTGAGTCCAGTTTTAGATTCCGATGCTTCACTTCAGGTTTACTGTATACCTTGCACCTTCTTATTGACGATGAAACACAGAAAATGCATCGGAATTAAATTCAAAAGGCACAATTCCGACTTAAGCAAAAGAGGACTGACACTTACACTTTCTATGATTTGAACCTCTCCTGTGAGTCCAGTTTTAGATTCCGATGCTTCACTTCAGGTTTACTGTATCTCTTGGACCTTCTTATTGACGATGAAACACAGAGATTGCATCCGAACTTAATACAAAAGGCACAATGGCGGCTTAAGTACAAGAGGACTGACACTTTCACTTTCTATGATTTGAACCTCTCCTGTGAGTGCAGTTTTAGATTCCGATGCTTCACTTCAGGTTTACTGTATCCCTTGGGCCTTCTTATTGACGATGAAACACAGAAATTGCATCCGAATTTAATACAAATGGCACAATGCCGACTTAAGTACAAGAAGACTGACACTCTCGCTTTCTATGATTTGAACCTCTCCTGTGGGTCCAGTTTCAGATTCCGATGCTTCACTTCAGGTTTGCTGTATACCTTGCACCTTCTTATTGACGATGAAACACAGACATTGCATCCGAATTTAATTCAAAAGGCACAATGCCGACTTAAGTACAAGAGGACTGTCATTCTAACTTTCTATGATTTGAACCTCTCCTGCGAGTCCAGTTTTAGATTCCGATGCTTCACTTCAGGTTTACTGTATCCCTTGGACCTTCTTATTGACAATGAAACACAGAAAAAGCATCGGAATTAAATTCAAAAGGCACAATGCCGACTTAAGTACAAGAGGACTGACATTCTAACTTTCTATGATTTGAACCTCTCCTAAGAGACCAGTTTTAGATTCTGATGCTTCACTTAAGGTTTACTGTATACCTTGGACCTTCTTATTGACGGTGAAACTCAGAGTTTGCATTCGAATTAAATACAAAGGGCACAATGCCGACTTAAGTACAAGTGGACTGACACTCTAACTTTCTATAATTTGAACCTCTCCGGTGGGTCCAGTTTCAGATTCCGATGCTTCACTTCAGGTTTACTGTATCCCATGGACCTTCCTATTGACGATGAAACACAGAAATTGCATCCGAACTTAATACAAAAGGCACAATGGCGGCTTAAATACAAGAGGACTGACACTTTCACTTTATATGATTTGAACCTCTCCTGTGAGTCCAGTTTTAGATTCCGATGCTTCACTTCAGGTTTACTTTATCACTTGGACCTTCTTATTGACGATGAAACACAGAAATTGCATCCCAATTTAATACAAATGGCACAATGCCGCCTTAAGTACAAGAGGACTGACACTCTCACTGTCTATGATTCGAACCTCTCCTGTGAGGTCAGATTTAGATTCCGATGCTTCACTTCAGGTTTACTGTAAACCTTGCACCTTCTTATTGACAATGAAACACAGAAAATGCATCGGAATTAAATTCAAAAGGCACAATGCCGCCTTAAGGACAAGAGGACTGACACTCTCACATTCTATGATTTGAACCTCTCCTGTGATTCCAGTTTTAGATTCAGATGCTTCACTTCAGGTTTACTGTATCCCTTGGACCTTCTAATTGACGATGAAACACAGAGTTTGCATCCGAATTTAATACAAAATGTACAATGACGACTTAAGTGCCAGAGGACTGACACTCTAACTTTCTATGATTTGAACCTCTCCTGTGAGTCCAGTTTTAGATTCCGATGCTTCACTTCAGGTTTACTGTATCCCTTGGACCTTCTTATTGACGATGAAACACAGTAATTGCATCCGAATTTAATACAAAAATCACAATGGCGACCTAAGTACAAGAGTACTGACACTCTCACTTTCTATGATTTGAACATCTCCTGTGAGGCCAGTTTTAGATTCCGATGCTTCACTTCAGGTTTACTGTATCCCTTGGACCTTCTTATTTACGATGAAACACAGAAATTGCATCGGAATTAAATTCAAAACGCACAATGCCGACTTAAGCAAAAGAGGACTGACCCTCTCACTTTCTATGATTTGAACCTCTCCTGTGAGTCCAGTTTTAGATTCCGATGCTTCACTTCAGGTTTACTGTATCCCTTGAACCTTCTTATTGACGATGGAACACAGAAATTGCATTGGAATTAAATTCAAAAGGTACAATGACGACTTAAGTGCCAGAGGACTGACACTCTAACTTTCTATGATTTGAACCTCTCCTGTGAGTCCAATTTTAGATTCCGATGCTTCACTTCAGGTTTACTGTATCCCTTGGACCTTCTAATTGACGATGAAACACAGAAATTGCACCCGAATTTAATACAAATGGCACAATGCCGACTTAAGTACAAGAGGACTGACACTCTCACTCTCTTTGATTCGAACCTCTCCTGTGAGGTCAGATTTTGATTCCGATGTTTCACTTCAGGTTTACTGTATACCTTGCACCTTGTTATTGACGATGAAACACAGAAATTGCATCGGAATTATATTCAAAAGGCACAATGCCGTCTTAAGTACAAGAGGACTGACACCCTCACTTTCTATGATTTGAACCTCTCCTGTGAGTCCAGTTTTAGATACCGATGCTTCACCTCAGGTTTACTGTATCCCTCGGACCTTCTAATTGACGATGAAACACAGAGATTGCATCCGAATTTAGTACGAATGGTACAATGCCGACTTAAGTGCAAGAGGACTGACACTATAACTTTCTATGATTTGAACCTCTCCTGTGATTCCAGTTTTAGATTCCGATGCTTCACTTCAGGTTTACTGTATCCCTTGGACCGTCTTATTGACGATGAAACACAGATATTGCATCCGAATTTAATACAAAAATCACAATGGCGACTTAAGTACAAGAAGACTGACACTCTCACTTTCTATGATTTGAACATTTCCTGTGAGTCCAGTTTTAGATTCCGACGCTTCACTTCTGGTTTACTGTATCCCTTGGACCCTCTTATTGACGATGAAACACAGTAATTGCATCGGAATTAAATTCAAAAGGCACAATGCCGACTTAAGTACAAGAGGACTGACACTCTAACTCTCTATGATTTGAACCTCTCCTGGGAGTCCAGTTTTAGATTCCAATGCTTCACTTCAGGTTTACTGTATCCCTTGGACCTTCTTATTGACGATGAAACACAGAGTTTGCATCCGAATTTAATACAAAAGGCACAATACCGACTTAGGTAGAAGAGGACTGACACTCTAATTTTCTATGATTTGAACCTCACCTGTGAGTCAAGTTTTGGATTGCGATGCTTCACTTCAGGTTGACTGTATCCCTTGGACCTTCTTATTGACGATGAAACACAGAAATTGCATCCGAATGTAGTACAAAAGGCACAATGGCGACTTAAGTACAAGAGGACTGACACTCTTGCTTTCTATGATTTGAACCTCTCCTGTGAGTTCAGTTTTAGATTCCGATGCTTCACTTCAGGATTTCTGT
Source organism: Schistocerca americana (assembly GCF_021461395.2). Classification (NCBI taxonomy): domain Eukaryota; kingdom Metazoa; phylum Arthropoda; class Insecta; order Orthoptera; family Acrididae; genus Schistocerca; species Schistocerca americana. The sequence goes on along the minus strand of NW_025725994.1, from coordinate 3,023,876 downwards.
ATCCCTTGAACCTTCTTATTGACGATGAAAAACAGAAATTGCATCTGAATTTAATACAAATGGCACAATGTCGAGTTAAGTAAAAGAGGACTGACACTCTAACTTTCTATGATTTGAACTTTTCCTGGGAGTCCAGTTTTAGATTCCGATGCTTCACTTCAGGCTTACTGTATCCCTTGGACCTTCTTATTGACGATGAAACACAGAGTTTGCATCCGAATTTAATACAAAAGGCACAATACCGACTTAAGTACAAGAGGACTGACACTCTAACTTTCTATGATTTGAACCTCACCTGTGAGTCCAGTTTTGGATTCCGATGCTTCACTTCAGGTTGACTGTATCCCTTGGACCTTCTTATTGACGATGAAACACAGAAATTGCATCCGAACTTAATACAAAAGGCACAATGGCGGCTTAAATACAAGAGGACTGACACTTTCACTTTCTATGATTTGAACCTCTCCTGTGAGTCCAGTTTTAGATTCCGATGCTTCACTTCAGGTTTACTGTATCCCTTGGACCTTCGTATTGACGATGAAACACAGAAATTGCATCGGAATTAAATTCAAAACGCACAATGCCGACTTAAGCAAAAGAGGACTGACACTCACACTTTCTATGATTTGAACCTCTCCTGTGAGTCCAGTTTTAGATTCCGATGCTTCACTTCAGGTTTACTGTATCCCTTGGACCTTCTAATTGACGATGAAACACAGAAATTGCATCCGAATTTAATACAAATGGCACAATGCCGACTTAAGTACAAGAGGACTGACACTCTCCCTCTCTTTGATTCGAACCTCTCCTGTGAGGTCAGATTTTGATTCCGATGCTTCACTTCAGGTTTACTGTATATCTTGCACCTTGTTACTGACGATGAAACACAGAAATTGCATCGGAATTATATTCCAAAGGCACAATGCCGTCTTAAGTACAAGAGGCCTGACACCCTCACTTTCTATGATTTGAACCTCTCCTGTGAATCCAGTTTTAGATTCCGATGCTTCACCTCAGGTTTACTGTATCCCTCGGACCTTCTAATTGACGATGAAACACAGAGTTTGCATCCGAATTTAGTACAAAGGGTACAATGCCGACTTAAGTACAAGAGGACTGACACTATAACTTTCTATGATTTGAACCTCTCCTGTGATTCCAGTTTTAGATTCCGATGCTTCACTTCAGGTTTATTGTATCCCTTGGACCGTCTTATTGACGATGAAACACTGAAATTGCATCCGAATCTAATACAAAAATCACAATGGCGACTTAAGTACAAGAAGACTGACACTCTCACTTTCTATGATTTGAACATCTCCTGTGAGTCCAGTTTTAGATTCCGACGCTTCACTTCTGGTTTACTGTATCCCTTGAATTTTCTTATTTACGATGAAACACAGAGATTGCATCCGACTTTAATAGAAAAGGCACAATGGCGACTTAAATACAAGAGGACTGACACTCTCACTTTCTATGATTTGAACCTCTCCTGTGAGACCAGTTTTAGATTCCGATGCTTCACTTCAGGTTTACTGTATCCCTTGGACCTTCTTATTGACGATGAAACACAGTAATTGCATCGGAATTAAATTCAAAAGGCACAATGCCGACTTAAGTACAAGAGGACTGACACTCTAACTCTCTATGATTTGAACCTCTCCTGGGAGTCCAGTTTTAGATTCCAATGCGTCACTTCAGGTTTACTGTATCCCTTGGACCTTCTTATCGACGATGAAACACAGAGTTTGCATCCGAATTTAATACAAAATGCACAATACCGACTTAGGTAGAAGAGGACTGACACTCTAACTTTCTATCATTTGAACCTCACCTGTGAGTCAAGTTTTGGATTCCGATGCTTCACTTCAGGTTGACTGTAACCCTTGGTCCTTCTTATTGAATATGAAACACAGAAATTGCATCCGAATTAAATTCAAAACACACAATGCCGACTTAAGCAAATGAGGACTGACATTCTCACTTTCTATGATTTGAACCTCTCCTGTGAGTCCAGTTTTAGATTCCGATGCTTCACTTCAGGTTTACTGTATCCCTTGGACCTTCTTATTGACGATGAAACACAGAAATTGCATCGGAATTAAATTCAAAAGGCACAATGCCGACTTAAGTACAAGAGGACTGACACTCTAACTTTCTATGATTTGAACCTCTCCTGTGAGTCCAGTTTTAGATTCCGATGCTTCACTTCAGGTTTACTGTATCCCTTGGACCTTCTTATTGACGATGAAACACAGAGTTTGCATCCGAATTTAATACAGAAGGCACAATGCCGACTTAAGTACAAGAGGACTGACACTGCAACTTTCTATGATTTGAACCTCTCCTGTGAGTCCAGTTTTGGATTCCGATGCTTCACTTCAGCTTTACTGTAACCCTTGGTCCTTCTTATTGAATATGAAACACAGAAATTGCATCCGAATTAAATTCAAAACACACAATGCCGACTTAAGCAAATGAGGACTGACATTCTCACTTTCTATGATTTGAACCTCTCCTGTGAGTCCAGTTTTAGATTCCGATGCTTCACTTCAGGTTTACTGTATCCCTTGGACCTTCTTATTGACGATGAAACACAGAAATTGCATCGGAATTAAATTCAAAAGGCATAATGCCGACTTAAGTACAAGAGGACTGACACCCTAACTTTCTATGATTTGAACCTCTCCTGTGAGTCCAGTTTTAGATTCCGATGCTTCACTTCATGTATACTGTATCCCTTGGACCTTCTTATTGACGATGAAACACAGATTTTGCACCCGAATTTAATGCAAAAGGCACAATACCGACTTAAGAACAAGAGGACTGACACTCTAACTTTCTATGATTTGAGCCTCTCCTGTGAGTCCAGTTTTGGATTCCGATGCTTTACTTCAGGTTTACTGTATCCCTTGGACCTTCTTATTGACGATGAAACACAGAAATTGCATCCGACTTTAATAGAAAAGGCACAATGGCGACTTAAATACAAGAGGACTGACACTCTCACTTTCTATGATTTGAACCTCTCCTGTGAGACCAGTTTTAGATTCCGATGCTTCACTTCAGGTTTACTGTATCCCTTGGACCTTCTTATTGACGATGAAACACAGTAATTGCATCGGAATTAAATTCAAAAGGCACAATGCCGACTTAAGTACAAGAGGACTGACACTCTAACTCTCTATGATTTGAACCTCTCCTGGGAGTCCAGTTTTAGATTCCAATGCGTCACTTCAGGTTTACTGTATCCCTTGGACCTTCTTATCGACGATGAAACACAGAGTTTGCATCCGAATTTAATACAAAATGCACAATACCGACTTAGGTAGAAGAGGACTGACACTCTAACTTTCTATCATTTGAACCTCACCTGTGAGTCAAGTTTTGGATTCCGATGCTTCACTTCAGGTTGACTGTATCCCTTGGACCTTCTTATTGACGATGAAACACAGAAATTGCATCCGAATGTAGTACAAAAGGCACAATGGCGACTAAAGTACAAGAGGACTGACACTCTTGCTTTCTATGATTTGAACCTCTCCTGTGAGTCCAGTTTTAGATTCCGATGCTTCACTTCAGGTTTTCTGTATCCCTTGGACCTTCTTATTGACGATGAAACACAGAAATTGCATCCGAATTTAATACAAAAGGCACAATACCGACTTAGGTAGAAGAGGACTGACACTCTAATTTTCTATGATTTGAACCTCACCTGTGAGTCAAGTTTTGGATTGCGATGCTTCACTTCAGGTTGACTGTATCCCTTGGACCTTCTTATTGACGATGAAACACAGAAATTGCATCCGAATGTAGTACAAAAGGCACAATGGCGACTTAAGTACAAGAGGACTGACACTCTTGCTTTCTATGATTTGAACCTCTCCTGTGAGTCCAGTTTTAGATTGCGATGCTTCACTTCAGGTTTACTGTATCCCTTGGACCTTCTTATTGACGATGAAACACAGAAATTGCATCCGAATTAGTACAAAAGGCACAATGGCGACTTAAGTACAAGAGGACTGACACTCTCACTTTCTATGATTTGAACCTCTCCTGTGAGTCCAGTTTTAGATTCCGATGCTTCACTTCAGGTATACTGTATCCCTTGGACCTTCTTATTGACGATGAAACACAGAGTTTGCATCCGAATTTAATACAAAAGGCACAATACCGACTTAAGAACAAGAGGAAACACACTCTAACTTTCTATGATTTGAACCTCTCCTGTGAGTCCAGTTTTGGATTTCGATGCTTCACGTCAGGTTGACTGTATCCCTTGGACCTTCTTATTGACGATGAAACACAGAAATTGCATCCGAATTTAATACAAAAGGCACAATGCCGACTTAAGTACAAGAGGACTGACATTCTAACTTTCCATGATATGAACCTCTCCTGTGAGTCCAGTTTTAGATTCCGATGCTTCACTTCAGGTTTACTGTATCCCTTGGACCTTCTTATTGACGATGAAACACAGAAATTGCATCGGAATTAAATTCAAAAGGCATAATGCCGACTTAAGTACAAGAGGACTGACACTCTAACTTTCTATGATTTGAACCTCTCCTGTGAGTCCAGTTTTAGATTGCGATGCTTCACTTCAGGTTTACTGTATCCCTTGGACCTTCTTATTGACGATGAAACACAGAAATTGCATCCGAATTAGTACAAAAGGCACAATGGCGACTTAAGTACAAGAGGACTGACACTCTTGCTTTCTATTATTTGAACCTCTCCTGTGAGTCCAGTTTTAGATTCCGATGCTTCACTTCAGGTTTGCTGTATACCTTGCACCTTCTTATTCACGATGAAACACAGAAATTGCATCCGAATTTAATACAAAAGGCACAATGCCGACTTAAGTACAAGAGGGCTGACATTCTAACTTTCCATGATTTGAACCTCTCCTGTGAGTCCAGTTTTAGATTCCGATGCTTCACTTCAGGTTTACTGTATCCCTTGGACCTTCTTATTGACGATGAAACACAGAAATTGCATCCGAACTTAATACAAAAGCACAATGGCGGCTTAAGTACAAGAGGACTGACACTCTCACTTTCTATGATTTGAACCTCTCCTGTGAGACCAGTTTTAGATTCCGATGCTTCACTTCAGGTTTACTGTATCCCTTGGACCTTCTTATTGACGACGAAACACAGTAATTGCATCGGAATTAAATTCAAAAGGCACAATGCCGGCTTTAGTACAAGAGTACTGACACTCTAACTCTCTATGATTTGAACCTCTCCTGGGAGTCCAGTTTTAGATTCCAATGCTTCACTTCAGGTTTACTGTATCCCTTGGACCTTCTTATCGACGATGAAACACAGAGTTTGCATCCGAATTTAATACAAAAGGCACAATACCGACTTAGGTAGAAGAGGACTGACACTCTAACTTTCTATCATTTGAACCTCACCTGTGAGTCAAGTTTTGGATTCCGATGCTTCACTTCAGGTTGACTGTATCCCTTGGACCTTCTTATTGACGATGAAACACAGAGTTTGCATCCGAATTTAATACAAAAGGCACAATGCCGACTTAAGTACAAGAGGACTGACACTCCAACTTTCTATGATTTGAACCTCTCCTGTGAGTCCAGTTTTGGATTCCGATGCTTCACTTCAGGTTTACTGTAACCCTTGGTCCTTCTTATTGAATATGAAACACAGAAATTGCATCCGAATTAAATTCAAAACACACAATGCCGACTTAAGCAAATGAGGACTGACATTCTCACTTTCTATGATTTGAACCTCTCCTGTGAGTCCAGTTTTAGATTCCGATGCCTCACTTCAGGTTTACTGTATCCCTTGGACCTTCTTATTGACGATGAAACACAGAAATTGCATCGGAATTAAATTCAAAAGGCATAATGCCGACTTAAGTACAAGAGGACTGACACTCTAACTTTCTATGATTTGAACCTCTCCTGTGAGTCCAGTTTTAGATTCCGATGCTTCACTTCATGTATACTGTATCCCTTGGACCTTCTTATTGACGATGAAACACAGATTTTGCACCCGAATTTAATACAAAAGGCACAATACCGACTTAAGGACAAGAGGACTGACACTCTAACTTTCTATGATTTGAACCTCTCCTGTGAGTCCAGTTTTGGATTCCGATGCTTCACTTCAGGTTTACTGTATCCCTTGGATCTTCTTATTGACGATGAAACACAGAAATTGCATCCGAATTTAATACAAAAGGCACAATGGCGACTTAAATACAAGAGGACTGACACTCTCACTTTCTATGATTTGAACCTCTCCTGTGAGACCAGTTTTAGATTCCGATGCTTCACTTCAGGTTTACTGTATCCCTTGGACCTTCTTATTGACGATGAAACACAGTAATTGCATCGGAATTAAATTCAAAAGGCACAATGCCGACTTAAGTACAAGAGGACTGACACTCTAACTCTCTATGATTTGAACCTCTCCTGGGAGTCCAGTTTTAGATTCCAATGCGTCACTTCAGGTTTACTGTATCCCTTGGACCTTCTTATCGACGATGAAACACAGAGTTTGCATCCGAATTTAATACAAAAGGCACAATACCGACTTAGGTAGAAGAGGACTGACACTCTAACTTTCTATCATTTGAACCTCACCTGTGAGTCAAGTTTTGGATTCCGATGCTTCACTTCAGGTTGACTGTATCCCTTGGACCTTCTTATTGACGATGAAACACAGAAATTGCATCCGAATGTAGTACAAAAGGCACAATGGCGACTTAAGTACAAGAGGACTGACACTCTTGCTTTCTATGATTTGAACCTCTCCTGTGAGTCCAGTTTTAGATACCGATGCTTCACTTCAGGTTTTCTGTATCCCTTGGACCTTCTTATTGACGATGAAACACAGAAATTGCATCTGAATTTAATACAAATGGCACAATGTCGACTTAAGTAAAAGAGGACTGACACTCTAACTTTCTATTATTTGAACCTCTCCTGTGAGTCCAGTTTCAGATTCCGATGCTTCACTTCAGGTTTGCTGTATACCTTGCACCTTCTTATTGACGATGAAACACAGAAATTGCATCCGAATTTAATACAAAAGGCACAATGCCGACTTAAGTACAAGAGGACTGACATTCTAACTTTCCATGATTTAAACCTCTCCTGTGAGTCCAGTTTTAGATTCCGATGCTTCACTTCAGGTTTACTGTATCCCTTGGACCTTCTTATTGACGATGAAACACAGAAATTGCATCCGAACTTAATACAAATGGCACACTGGCGGCTTAAGTTCAAGAGGACTGACACTTTCACTTTCTATGATTTGAACCTCTCCTGTGAGTCCAGTTTTAGATTCCGACGCTTCACGTCTGGTTTACTGTATCCCTTGGAATTTCTTATTGACGATGAAACACAGAAATTGCATCGGAATCAAATTCAAAACGCACAATGCCGACATAAGTAGAAGAGGACTGACACTCTCACTTTCTATGATTTGAACCTCTCCTGTGAGTCCAGTTTTAGATTCCGATGCTTCACTTCAGGTTTACTGTATCCCTTGGACCTTCTTATTGACGATGAAACACAGAAATTGCATCGGAATTAAATTCAAAAGTCACACTGCCGACTTTAGTACAAGAGTACTGACACTCTAACTCTCTATGATTTGAACCTCTCCTGGGAGTCCAGTTTTAGATTCCAATGCTTCACTTCAGGTTTACTGTATCCCTTGGACCTTCTTATTGACGATGAAACACAGAAATTGCATCCGAATTTAATACAAAAGGCACAATGCCGACTTAAGTACAAGAGGACTGACATTCTAACTTTCCATGATTTGAACCTCTCCTGTGAGTCCAGTTTTAGATTCCGATGCCTCACTTCAGGTTTTCTGTATCCCTTGGACCTTCTTATTGACGATGAAACACAGAAATTGCATCCGAACTTAATACAAAAGCACAATGGCGGCTTAAGTACAAGAGGACTTACACTCTCACTTTCTATGATTTGAACCTCTCCTGTGAGACCAGTTTTAGATTCCGATGCTTCACTTCAGGTTTACTGTATCCCTTGGACCTTCTTATTGACGATGAAACACAGTAATTGCATCGGAATTAAATTCAAAAGTCACACTGCCGACTTTAGTACAAGAGTACTGACACTCTAACTCTCTATGATTTGAACCTCTCCTGGGAGTCCAGTTTTAGATTCCAATGCTTCACTTCAGGTTTACTGTATCCCTTGGACCTTCTTATCGACGATGAAACACAGAGTTTGCATCCGAATTTAATACAAAAGGCACAATACCGACTTAGGTAGAAGAGGACTGACACTCTAACTTTCTATCATTTGAACCTCACCTGTGAGTCAAGTTTTGGATTCCGATGCTTCACTTCAGGTTGACTGTATCCCTTGGACCTTCTTATTGACGATGAAACACAGAGTTTGCATCCGAATTTAATACAAAAGGCACAATGCCGACTTAAGTACAAGAGGACTGACACTCCAACTTTCTATGATTTGAACCTCTCCTGTGAGTCCAGTTTTGGATTCCGATGCTTCACTTCAGGTTTACTGTAACCCTTGGTCCTTCTTATTGAATATGAAACACAGAAATTGCATCCGAATTAAATTCAAAACACACAATGCCGACTTAAGCAAATGAGGACTGACATTCTCACTTTCTATGATTTGAACCTCTCCTGTGAGTCCAGTTTTAGATTCCGATGCTTCACTTCAGGTTTACTGTATCCCTTATACCTTCTTATTGACGATGAAACACAGAAATTGCATCGGAATTAAATTCAAAAGGCATAATGCCGACTTAAGTACAAGAGGACTGACACTCTAACTTTCTATGATTTGAACCTCTCCTGTGAGTCCAGTTTTAGATTCCGATGCTTCACTTCATGTATACTGTATCCCTTGGACCTTCTTATTGACGATGAAACACAGATTTTGCACCCGAATTTAATACAAAAGGCACAATACCGACTTAAGGACAAGAGGACTGATACTCTAACTTTCTATGATTTGAACCTCTCCTGTGAGTCCAGTTTTGGATTCCGATGCTTCACTTCAGGTTTACTGTATCCCTTGGACCATCTTATTGACGATGAAACACAGAAATTGCATCCGAATTTAATACAAAAGGCACAATGGCGACTTAAATACAAGAGGACTGACACTCTCACTTTCTATGATTTGAACCTCTCCTGTGAGACCAGTTTTAGATTCCGATGCTTCACTTCAGGTTTACTGTATCCCTTGGACCTTCTTATTGACGATGAAACACAGTAATTGCATCGGAATTAAATTCAAAAGACACAATGCCGACTTAAGTACAAGAGGACTGACACTCTAACTCTCTATGATTTGAACCTCTCCTGGGAGTCCAGTTTCAGATTCCAATGCGTCACTTCAGGTTTACTGTATCCCTTGGACCTTCTTATCGACGATGAAACACAGAGTTTGCATCCGAATTTAATACAAAAGGCACAATACCGACTTAGGTAGAAGAGGACTGACACTCTAACTTTCTATCATTTGAACCTCACCTGTGAGTCAAGTTTTGGATTCCGATGCTTCACTTCAGGTTGACTGTATCCCTTGGACCTTCTTATTGACGATGAAACACAGAAATTGCATCCGAATGTAGTACAAAAGGCACAATGGCGACTTAAGTACAAGAGGACTGACACTCTTGCTTTCTATGATTTGAACCTCTCCTGTGAGTCCAGTTTTAGATACCGATGCTTCACTTCAGGTTTTCTGTATCCCTTGGACCTTCTTATTGACGATGAAACACAGAAATTGCATCTGAATTTAATACAAATGGCACAATGTCGACTTAAGTAAAAGAGGACTGACACTCTAACTTTCTATTATTTGAACCTCTCCTGTGAGTCCAGTTTTAGATTCCGATGCTTCACTTCAGGTTTGCTGTATACCTTGCACCTTCTTATTGACGATGAAACACAGAAATTGCATCCGAATTTAATACAAAAGGCACAATGCCGACTTAAGTACAAGAGGACTGACATTCTAACTTTCCATGATTTAAACCTCTCCTGTGAGTCCAGTTTTAGATTCCGATGCTTCACTTCAGGTTTACTGTATCCCTTGGACCTTCTTATTGACGATGAAACACAGAAATTGCATCCGAACTTAATACAAATGGCACACTGGCGGCTTATGTACAAGAGGACTGACACTTTCACTTTCTATGATTTGAACCTCTCCTGTGAGTCCAGTTTTAGATTCCGACGCTTCACGTCTGGTTTACTGTATCCCTTGGAATTTCTTATTGACGATGAAACACAGAAATTGCATCGGAATCAAATTCAAAACGCACAATGCCGACATAAGTAAAAGAGGACTGACACTCTCACTTTCTATGATTTGAACCTCTCCTGTGAGTCCAGTTTTAGATTCCGATGCTTCACTTCAGGTATACTGTATCCCTTGGACCTTCTTATTGACGATGAAACACAGAGTTTGCATCCGAATTTAATACAAAAGGCACAATACCGACTTAAGAACAAGAGGAAACACACTCTAACTTTCTATGATTTGAACCTCTCCTGTGAGTCCAGTTTTGGATTTCGATGCTTCACTTCAGGTTGACTGTATCCCTTGGACCTTCTTATTGACGATGAAACACAGAAATTGCATCCGAATTTAATACAAAAGGCACAATGCCGACTTAAGTACAAGAGGACTGACATTCTAACTTTCCATGATATGAACCTCTCCTGTGAGTCCAGTTTTAGATTCCGATGCTTCACTTCAGGTTTACTGTATCCCTTGGACCTTCTTCTTGACGATGAAACACAGAAATTGCATCGGAATTAAATTCAAAAGGCATAATGCCGACTTAAGTACAAGAGGACTACCACTCTAACTTTCTATGATTTGAACCTCTCCTGTGAGTCCAGTTTTAGATTCCGATGCTTCACTTCAGGTATACTGTATCCCTTGGACCTTCTTATTGACGATGAAACACAGAGTTTGCATCCGAATTTAATACAAAAGGCACAATACCGACTTAAGAACAAGAGGAAACACACTCTAACTTTCTATGATTTGAACCTCTCCTGTGAGACCAGTTTTAGATTCCGATGCTTCACTTCAGGTTTACTGTATCCCTTGGACCTTCTTATTGACGATGAAACACAGTAATTGCATCGGAATTAAATTCAAAAGGCACAATGCCGACTTTAGTACAAGAGTACTGACACTCTAACTCTCTATGATTTGAACCTCTCCTGGGAGTCCAGTTTTAGATTCCAATGCTTCACTTCAGGTTTACTGTATCCCTTGGACCTTCTTATCGACGATGAAACACAGAGTTTGCATCCGAATTTAATACAAAATGCACAATACCGACTTAGGTAGAAGAGGACTGACACTCTAACTTTCTATCATTTGAACCTCACCTGTGAGTCAAGTTTTGGATTCCGATGCTTCACTTCAGGTTGACTGTATCCCTTGGACCTTCTTATTGACGATGAAACACAGAGTTTGCATCCGAATTTAATACAAAAGGCACAATGCCGACTTAAGTGCAAGAGGACTGACTTCCAACTTTCTATGATTTGAACCTCTCCTGTGAGTCCAGTTTTGGATTCCGATGCTTCACTTCAGGTTTACTGTAACCCTTGGTCCTTCTTATTGAATATGAAACACAGAAATTGCATCCGAATTAAATTCAAAACACACAATGCCGACTTAAGCAAATGAGGACTGACATTCTCATTTTCTATGATTTGAACCTCTCCTGTGAGTCCAGTTTTAGATTCCGATGCTTCACTTCAGGTTTACTGTATCCCTTGGACCTTCTTATTGACGATGAAACACAGAAATTGCATCGGAATTAAATTCAAAAGGCATAATGCCGACTTAAGTACAAGAGGACTGACACTCTAACTTTCTATGATTTGAACCTCTCCTGTGAGTCCAGTTTTAGATTCCGATGCTTCACTTCATGTATACTGTATCCCTTGGACCTTCTTATTGACGATGAAACACAGATTTTGCACCCGAATTTAATACAAAAGGCACAACACCGACTTAAGGACAAGAGGACTGACACTCTAACTTTCTATGATTTGAACCTCTCCTGTGAGTCCAGTTTTGGATTCCGATGCTTCACTTCAGGTTTACTGTATCCCTTGGACCTTCTTATTGACGATGAAACACAGAAATTGCATCCGAATGTAGTACAAAAGGCACAATGGCGACTTAAGTACAAGAGGACTGACACTCTTGCTTTCTATGATTTGAACCTCTCCTGTGAGTCCAGTTTTAGATACCGATGCTTCACTTCAGGTTTTCTGTATCCCTTGGACCTTCTTATTGACGATGAAACACAGAAATTGCATCTGAATTTAATACAAATGGCACAATGTCGACTTAAGTAAAAGAGGACTGACACTCTAACTTTCTATTATTTGAACCTCTCCTGTGAGTCCAGTTTCAGATTCCGATGCTTCACTTCAGGTTTGCTGTATACCTTGCACCTTCTTATTGACGATGAAACACAGAAATTGCATCCGAATTTAATACAAAAGGCACAATGCCGACTTAAGTACAAGAGGACTGACATTCTAACTTTCCATGATTCAAACCTCTCCTGTGAGTCCAGTTTTAGATTCCGATGCTTCACTTCAGGTTTACTGTATCCCTTGGACCTTCTTATTGACGATGAAACACAGAAATTGCATCCGAACTTAATACAAATGGCACACTGGCGGCTTAAGTTCAAGAGGACTGACACTTTCACTTTCTATGATTTGAACCTCTCCTGTGAGTCCAGTTTTAGATTCCGACGCTTCACGTCTGGTTTACTGTATCCCTTGGAATTTCTTATTGACGATGAAACACAGAAATTGCATCGGAATCAAATTCAAAACGCACAATGCCGACATAAGTAGAAGAGGACTGACACTCTCACTTTCTATGATTTGAACCTCTCCTGTGAGTCCAGTTTTAGATTCCGATGCTTCACTTCAGGTTTACTGTATCCCTTGGACCTTCTTATTGACGATGAAACACAGAAATTGCATCGGAATTAAATTCAAAAGTCACACTGCCGACTTTAGTACAAGAGTACTGACACTCTAACTCTCTATGATTTGAACCTCTCCTGGGAGTCCAGTTTTAGATTCCAATGCTTCACTTCAGGTTTACTGTATCTCTTGGACCTTCTTATTGACGATGAAACACAGAAATTGCATCCGAATTTAATACAAAAGGCACAATGCCGACTTAAGTACAAGAGGACTGACATTCTAACTTTCCATGATTTGAACCTCTCCTGTTTGTCCAGTTTTAGATTCCGATGCCTCACTTCAGGTTTTCTGTATCCCTTGGACCTTCTTATTGACGATGAAACACAGAAATTGCATCCGAACTTAATACAAAAGCACAATGGCGGCTTAAGTACAAGAGGACTTACACTCTCACTTTCTATGATTTGAACCTCTCCTGTGAGACCAGTTTTAGATTCCGATGCTTCACTTCAGGTTTACTGTATCCCTTGGACCTTCTTATTGACGATGAAACACAGTAATTGCATCGGAATTAAATTCAAAAGTCACACTGCCGACTTTAGTACAAGAGTACTGACACTCTAACTCTCTATGATTTGAACCTCTCCTGGGAGTCCAGTTTTAGATTCCAATGTTTCACTTCAGGTTTACTGTATCCCTTGGACCTTCTTATCGACGATGAAACACAGAGTTTGCATCCGAATTTAATACAAAAGGCACAATACCGACTTAGGTAGAAGAGGACTGACACTCTAACTTTCTATCATTTGAACCTCACCTGTGAGTCAAGTTTTGGATTCCGATGCTTCACTTCAGGTTGACTGTATCCCTTGGACCTTCTTATTGACGATGAAACACAGAGTTTGCATCCGAATTTAATACAAAAGGCACAATGCCGACTTAAGTACAAGAGGACTGACACTCCAACTTTCTATGATTTGAACCTCTCCTGTGAGTCCAGTTTTGGATTCCGATGCTTCACTTCAGGTTTACTGTAACCCTTGGTCCTTCTTATTGAATATGAAACACAGAAATTGCATCCGAATTAAATTCAAAACACACAATGCCGACTTAAGCAAATGAGGACTGACATTCTCACTTTCTATGATTTGAACCTCTCCTGTGAGTCCAGTTTTAGATTCCGATGCTTCACTTCAGGTTTACTGTATCCCTTATACCTTCTTATTGACGATGAAACACAGAAATTGCATCGGAATTAAATTCAAAAGGCATAATGCCGACTTAAGTACAAGAGGACTGACACTCTAACTTTCTATGATTTGAACCTCTCCTGTGAGTCCAGTTTTAGATTCCGATGCTTCACTTCATGTATACTGTATCCCTTGGACCTTCTTATTGACGATGAAACACAGATTTTGCACCCGAATTTAATACAAAAGGCACAATACCGACTTAAGGACAAGAGGACTGATACTCTAACTTTCTATGATTTGAACCTCTCCTGTGAGTCCAGTTTTGGATTCCGATGCTTCACTTCAGGTTTACTGTATCCCTTGGACCATCTTATTGACGATGAAACACAGAAATTGCATCCGAATTTAATACAAAAGGCACAATGGCGACTTAAATACAAGAGGACTGACACTCTCACTTTCTATGATTTGAACCTCTCCTGTGAGACCAGTTTTAGATTCCGATGCTTCACTTCAGGTTTACTGTATCCCTTGGACCTTCTTATTGACGATGAAACACAGTAATTGCATCGGAATTAAATTCAAAAGACACAATGCCGACTTAAGTACAAGAGGACTGACACTCTAACTCTCTATGATTTGAACCTCTCCTGGGAGTCCAGTTTCAGATTCCAATGCGTCACTTCAGGTTTACTGTATCCCTTGGACCTTCTTATCGACGATGAAACACAGAGTTTGCATCCGAATTTAATACAAAAGGCACAATACCGACTTAGGTAGAAGAGGACTGACACTCTAACTTTCTATCATTTGAACCTCACCTGTGAGTCAAGTTTTGGATTCCGATGCTTCACTTCAGGTTGACTGTATCCCTTGGACCTTCTTATTGACGATGAAACACAGAAATTGCATCCGAATGTAGTACAAAAGGCACAATGGCGACTTAAGTACAAGAGGACTGACACTCTTGCTTTCTATGATTTGAACCTCTCCTGTGAGTCCAGTTTTAGATACCGATGCTTCACTTCAGGTTTTCTGTATCCCTTGGACCTTCTTATTGACGATGAAACACAGAAATTGCATCTGAATTTAATACAAATGGCACAATGTCGACTTAAGTAAAAGAGGACTGACACTCTAACTTTCTATTATTTGAACCTCTCCTGTGAGTCCAGTTTTAGATTCCGATGCTTCACTTCAGGTTTGCTGTATACCTTGCACCTTCTTATTGACGATGAAACACAGAAATTGCATCCGAATTTAATACAAAAGGCACAATGCCGACTTAAGTACAAGAGGACTGACATTCTAACTTTCCATGATTTAAACCTCTCCTGTGAGTCCAGTTTTAGATTCCGATGCTTCACTTCAGGTTTACTGTATCCCTTGGACCTTCTTATTGACGATGAAACACAGAAATTGCATCCGAACTTAATACAAATGGCACACTGGCGGCTTATGTACAAGAGGACTGACACTTTCACTTTCTATGATTTGAACCTCTCCTGTGAGTCCAGTTTTAGATTCCGACGCTTCACGTCTGGTTTACTGTATCCCTTGGAATTTCTTATTGACGATGAAACACAGAAATTGCATCGGAATCAAATTCAAAACGCACAATGCCGACATAAGTAAAAGAGGACTGACACTCTCACTTTCTATGATTTGAACCTCTCCTGTGAGTCCAGTTTCAGATTCCGATGCTTCACTTCAGGTATACTGTATCCCTTGGACCTTCTTATTGACGATGAAACACAGAGTTTGCATCCGAATTTAATACAAAAGGCACAATACCGACTTAAGAACAAGAGGAAACACACTCTAACTTTCTATGATTTGAACCTCTCCTGTGAGTCCAGTTTTGGATTTCGATGCTTCACTTCAGGTTGACTGTATCCCTTGGACCTTCTTATTGACGATGAAACACAGAAATTGCATCCGAATTTAATACAAAAGGCACAATGCCGACTTAAGTACAAGAGGACTGACATTCTAACTTTCCATGATATGAACCTCTCCTGTGAGTCCAGTTTTAGATTCCGATGCTTCACTTCAGGTTTACTGTATCCCTTGGACCTTCTTCTTGACGATGAAACACAGAAATTGCATCGGAATTAAATTCAAAAGGCATAATGCCGACTTAAGTACAAGAGGACTGACACTCTAACTTTCTATGATTTGAACCTCTCCTGTGAGTCCAGTTTTAGATTCCGATGCTTCACTTCAGGTATACTGTATCCCTTGGACCTTCTTATTGACGATGAAAGACAGAGTTTGCATCCGAATTTAATACAAAAGGCACAATACCGACTTAAGAACAAGAGGAAACACACTCTAACTTTCTATGATTTGAACCTCTCCTGTGAGACCAGTTTTAGATTCCGATGCTTCACTTCAGGTTTACTGTATCCCTTGGACCTTCTTATTGACGATGAAACACAGTAATTGCATCGGAATTAAATTCAAAAGGCACAATGCCGACTTTAGTACAAGAGTACTGACACTCTAACTCTCTATGATTTGAACCTCTCCTGGGAGTCCAGTTTTAGATTCCAATGCTTCACTTCAGGTTTACTGTATCCCTTGGACCTTCTTATCGACGATGAAACACAGAGTTTGCATCCGAATTTAATACAAAATGCACAATACCGACTTAGGTAGAAGAGGACTGACACTCTAACTTTCTATCATTTGAACCTCACCTGTGAGTCAAGTTTTGGATTCCGATGCTTCACTTCAGGTTGACTGTATCCCTTGGACCTTCTTATTGACGATGTAACACAGAGTTTGCATCCGAATTTAATACAAAAGGCACAATGCCGACTTAAGTACAAGAGGACTGACACTCCAACTTTCTATGATTTGAACCTCTCCTGTGACTCCAGTTTTGGATTCCGATGCTTCACTTCAGGTTTACTGTAACCCTTGGTCCTTCTTATTGAATATGAAACACAGAAATTGCATCCGAATTAAATTCAAAACACACAATGCCGACTTAAGCAAATGAGGACTGACATTCTCACTTTCTATGATTTGAACCTCTCCTGTGAGTCCAGTTTTAGATTCCGATGCTTCACTTCAGGTTTACTGTATCCCTTGGACCTTCTTATTGACGATGAAACACAGAAATTGCATCGGAATTAAATTCAAAAGGCATAATGCCGACTTAAGTACAAGAGGACTGACACTCTAACTTTCTATGATTTGAACCTCTCCTGTGAGTCCAGTTTTAGATTCCGATGCTTCACTTCATGTATACTGTATCCCTTGGACCTTCTTATTGACGATGAAACACAGATTTTGCACCCGAATTTAATACAAAAGGCACAATACCGACTTAAGGACAAGAGGACTGACACTCTAACTTTCTATGATTTGAACCTCTCCTGTGAGTCCAGTTTTGGATTCCGATGCTTCACTTCAGGTTTACTGTATCCCTTGGACCTTCTTATTGACGATGAAACACAGAAATTGCATCCGAATTTAATACAAAAGGCACAATGGCGACTTAAATACAAGAGGACTGACACTCTCACTTTCTATGATTTGAACCTCTCCTGTGAGACCAGTTTTAGATTCCGATGCTTCACTTCAGGTTTACTGTATCCCTTGGACCTTCTTATTGACGATGAAACACAGTAATTGCATCGGAATTAAATTCAAAAGGCACAATGCCGACTTAAGTACAAGAGGACTGACACTCTAACTCTCTATGATTTGAACCTCTCCTGGGAGTCCAGTTTTAGATTCCAATGCGTCACTTCAGGTTTACTGTATCCCTTGGACCTTCTTATCGACGATGAAACACAGAGTTTGCATCCGAATTTAATACAAAAGGCACAATACCGACTTAGGTAGAAGAGGACTGACACTCTAACTTTCTATCATTTGAACCTCACCTGTGAGTTAAGTTTTGGATTCCGATGCTTCACTTCAGGTTGACTGTATCCCTTGGACCTTCTTATTGACGATGAAACACAGAAATTGCATCCGAATGTAGTACAAAAGGCACAATGGCGACTTAAGTGCAAGAGGACTGACACTCTTGCTTTCTATGATTTGAACCTCTCCTGTGAGTCCAGTTTTAGATACCGATGCTTCACTTCAGGTTTTCTGTATCCCTTGGACCTTCTTATTGACGATGAAACACAGAAATTGCATCTGAATTTAATACAAATGGCACAATGTCGACTTAAGTAAAAGAGGACTGACACTCTAACTTTCTATTATTTGAACCTCTCCTGTGAGTCCAGTTTTAGATTCCGATGCTTCACTTCAGGTTTGCTGTATACCTTGCACCTTCTTATTGACGATGAAACACAGAATTGAATCCGAATTTAATACAAAAGGCACAATGCCGACTTAAGTACAAGAGGACTGACATTCTAACTTTCCATGATTTAAACCTCTCCTGTGAGTCCAGTTTTAGATTCCGATGCTTCACTTCAGGTTTACTGTATCCCTTGGACCTTCTTATTGACGATGAAACACAGAAATTGCATCCGAACTTAATACAAATGGCACACTGGCGGCTTAAGTACAAGAGGACTGACACTTTCACTTTCTATGATTTGAACCTCTCCTGTGAGTCCAGTTTTAGATTCCGACGCTTCACGTCTGGTTTACTGTATCCCTTGGAATTTCTTATTGACGATGAAACACAGAAATTGCATCGGAATCAAATTCAAAACGCACAATGCCGACATAAGTAAAAGAGGACTGACACTCTCACTTTCTATGATTTGAACCTCTCCTGTGAGTCCAGTTTTAGATTCCGATGCTTCACTTCAGGTATACTGTATCCCTTGGACCTTCTTATTGACGATGAAACACAGAGTTTGCATCCGAATTTAATACAAAAGGCACAATACCGACTTAAGAACAAGAGGAAACACACTCTAACTTTCTATGATTTGAACCTCTCCTGTGAGTCCAGTTTTGGATTTCGATGCTTCACTTCAGATTGACTGTATCCCTTGGACCTTCTTATTGACGATGAAACATAGAAATTGCATCCGAATTTAATACAAAAGGCACAATGCCGATTTAAGTACAAGAGGACTGACATTCTAACTTTCCATGATATGAACCTCTCCTGTGAGTCCAGTTTTAGATTCCGATGCTTCACTTCAGGTTTACTGTATCCCTTGGACCTTCTTCTTGACGATGAAACACAGAAATTGCATCGGAATTAAATTCAAAAGGCATAATGCCGACTTAAGTACAAGAGGACTGACACTCTAACTTTCTATGATTTGAACCTCTCCTGTGAGTCCAGTTTTAGATTCCGATGCTTCACTTCAGGTTTACTGTATCCCTTGGACCTTCTTATTGACGATGAAACACAGAAATTGCATCGGAATTAAATTCAAAAGGCATAATGCCGACTTAAGTACAAGAGGACTGACACTCTAACTTTCTATGATTTGAACCTCTCCTGTGAGTCCAGTTTTGGGTTCCGATGCTTCACTTCAGCTTTACTGTAACCCTTGGACCTTCTTATTGACGATGAAACACAGAAATTGCATCCGAATTAAATTCAAAACGCACAATGCCGACTTAAGCAAATGAGGACTGACATTCTCACTTTCTATGCTTTGAACCTCTCCTGTGAGTCCAGTTTTAGATTCCGATGCTTCACTTCAGGTTTACTGTATCCCTTGGACCTACTTATTGACGATGAAACACAGAGTTTGCATCCGAATTTAATACAAAAGGCACAATACCGACTTAAGAACAAGAGGACTGACGCTCTAACTTTCTATGATTTGAACCTCTCCTTTGAGTCCAGTTTTGGATTCCGATGCTTCACTTCAGGTTAACTGTATCCCTTGTACCTTCTTATTGACGATGAAACACAGAAATTGCATCCGAATTTAATACAAAAGGCACAATGCCGACTTAAGTACAAGAGGAGTGACACTCTCACTTTCTATGATTTGAACCTCTCCTGTGAGACCAGTTTTAGATTCCGATGCTTCACTTCAGGTTTACTGTATCCCTTGGACCTTCTTATTGACGATGAAACACAGTAATTGCATCGGAATTAAATTCAAAAGGCACAATGCCGACTTAAGTACAAGAGGACTGACACTCTAACTTTCTATGATTTGAACCTCTCTTGGGAGTCCAGTTTTAGATTCCGATGCTTCACTTCAGGTTTACTGTATCCCTTGGACCTTCGTATTGACGATGAAACACAGAGTTTGCATCCGAATTTAATACAAAAGGCACAATATCGACTTAAGTACAAGAGGACTGACACTCTAACTTTCTATGATTTGAACCTCACCTGTGAGTCAAGTTTTGGATTCCGATGCTTCACTTCAGGTTGACTGTATCCCTTGGACCTTCTTAATGACGATGAAACACAGAAATTGCATCCGAATGTAGTACAAAGGGCACAATGGCGACTTAAGTACAAGAGGACTGACACTCTTGCTTTCTATGATTTGAACCTCTCCTGTGAGTCCAGTTTTAGATACCGATGCTTCACTTCAGGTTTTCTGTATCCCTTGGACCTTCTTATTGACGATGAAACACAGAAATTGCATCTGAATTTAATACAAATGGCACAATGTCGACTTAAGTAAAAGAGGACTGACACTCTAACTTTCTATTATTTGAACCTCTCCTGTGAGTCCAGTTTTAGATTCCGATGCTTCACTTCAGGTTTGCTGTATACCTTGCACCTTCTTATTGACGATGAAACACAGAAATTGCATCCGAATTTAATACAAAAGGCACAATGCCGACTTAAGTACAAGAGGACTGACATTCTAACTTTCCATGATTTAAACCTCTCCTGTGAGTCCAGTTTTAGATTCCGATGCTTCACTTCAGGTTTACTGTATCCCTTGGACCTTCTTATTGACGATGAAACACAGAAATTGCATCCGAACTTAATACAAATGGCACACTGGCGGCTTAAGTACAAGAGGACTGACACTTTCACTTTCTATGATTTGAACCTCTCCTGTGAGTCCAGTTTTAGATTCCGACGCTTCACGTCTGGTTTACTGTATCCCTTGGAATTTCTTATTGACGATGAAACACAGAAATTGCATCGGAATCAAATTCAAAACGCACAATGCCGACATAAGTAAAAGAGGACCGACACTCTCACTTTCTATGATTTGAACCTCTCCTGTGAGTCCAGTTTTAGATTCCGATGCTTCACTTCAGGTATACTGTATCCCTTGGACCTTCTTATTGACGATGAAACACAGAGTTTGCAACCGAATTTAATACAAAAGGCACAATACCGACTTAAGAACAAGAGGAAACACACTCTAACTTTCTATGATTTGAACCTCTCCTGTGAGTCCAGTTTTGGATTTCGATGCTTCACTTCAGGTTGACTGTATCCCTTGGACCTTCTTATTGACGATGAAACACAGAAATTGCATCCGAATTTAATACAAAAGGCACAATGCCGACTTAAGTACAAGAGGACTGACATTCTAACTTTCCATGATATGAACCTCTCCTGTGAGTCCAGTTTTAGATTCCGATGCTTCACTTCAGGTTTACTGTATCCCTTGGACCTTCTTCTTGACGATGAAACACAGAAATTGCATCGGAATTAAATTCAAAAGGCATAATGCCGACTTAAGTACAAGAGGACTGACACTCTAACTTTCTATGATTTGAACCTCTCCTGTGAGTCCAGTTTTAGATTCCGATGCTTCACTTCAGGTATACTGTATCCCTTGGACCTTCTTATTGACGATGAAACACAGAGTTTGCATCCGAATTTAATACAAAAGGCACAATACCGACTTAAGAACAAGAGGAAACACACTCTAACTTTCTATGATTTGAACCTCTCCTGTGAGACCAGTTTTAGATTCCGATGCTTCACTTCAGGTTTACTGTATCCCTTGGACCTTCTTATTGACGATGAAACACAGTAATTGCATCGGAATTAAATTCAAAAGGCACAATGCCGACTTTAGTACAAGAGTAGTGACACTCTAACTCTCTATGATTTGAACCTCTCCTGGGAGTCCAGTTTTAGATTCCAATGCTTCACTTCAGGTTTACTGTATCCCTTGGACCTTCTTATCGACGATGAAACACAGAGTTTGCATCCGAATTTAATACAAAAGGCACAATACCGACTTAGGTAGAAGAGGACTGACACTCTAACTTTCTATCATTTGAACCTCACCTGTGAGTCAAGTTTTGGATTCCGATGCTTCACTTCAGGTTGACTGTATCCCTTGGACCTTCTTATTGACGATGAAACACAGAGTTTGCATCCGAATTTAATACAAAAGGCACAATGCCGACTTAAGTACAAGAGGACTGACACTCCAACTTTCTATGATTTGAACCTCTCCTGTGAGTCCAGTTTTGGATTCCGATGCTTCACTTCAGGTTTACTGTAACCCTTGGTCCTTCTTATTGAATATGAAACACAGAAATTGCATCCGAATTAAATTCAAAACACACAATGCCGACTTAAGCAAATGAGGACTGACATTCTCACTTTCTATGATTTGAACCTCTCCTGTGAGTCCAGTTTTAGATTCCGATGCTTCACTTCAGGTTTACTGTATCCCTTGGACCTTCTTATTGACGATGAAACACAGAAATTGCATCGGAATTAAATTCAAAAGGCATAATGCCGACTTAAGTACAAGAGGACTGACACTCTAACTTTCTATGATTTGAACCTCTCCTGTGAGTCCAGTTTTAGATTCCGATGCTTCACTTCATGTATACTGTATCCCTTGGACCTTCTTATTGACGATGAAACACAGATTTTGCACCCGAATTTAATACAAAAGGCACAATACCGACTTAAGGACAAGAGGACTGACACTCTAACTTTCTATGATTTGAACCTCTCCTGTGAGTCCAGTTTTGGATTCCGATGCTTCACTTCAGGTTTACTGTATCCCTTGGACCTTCTTATTGACGATGAAACACAGAAATTGCATCCGAATTTAATACAAAAGGCACAATGGCGACTTAAATACAAGAGGACTGACACTCTCACTTTCTATGATTTGAACCTCTCCTGTGAGACCAGTTTTAGATTCCGATGCTTCACTTCAGGTTTACTGTATCCCTTGGACCTTCTTATTGACGATGAAACACAGTAATTGCATCGGAATTAAATTCAAAAGGCTCAATGCCGACTTAAGTACAAGAGGACTGACACTCTAACTCTCTATGATTTGAACCTCTCCTGGGAGTCCAGTTTTAGATTCCAATGCGTCACTTCAGGTTTACTGTATCCCTTGGACCTTCTTATCGACGATGAAACACAGAGTTTGGATCCGAATTTAATACAAAAGGCACAATACCGACTTAGGTAGAAGAGGACTGACACTCTAACTTTCTATCATTTGAACCTCACCTGTGAGTCAAGTTTTGGATTCCGATGCTTCACTTCAGGTTGACTGTATCCCTTGGACCTTCTTATTGACGATGAAACACAGAAATTGCATCCGAATGTAGTACGAAAGGAACAATGGCGACTTAAGTACAAGAGGACTGACACTCTTGCTTTCTATGATTTGAACCTCTCCTGTGAGTCCAGTTTTAGATACCGATGCTTCACTTCAGGTTTTCGGTATCCCTTGGACCTTCTTATTGACGATGAAACACAGAAATTGCATCTGAATTTAATACAAATGGCACAATGTCGACTTAAGTAAAAGAGGACTGACACTCTAACTTTCTATTATTTGAACCTCTCCTGTGAGTCCAGTTTTAGATTCCGATGCTTCACTTCAGGTTTGCTGTATACCTTGCACCTTCTTATTGACGATGAAACACAGAAATTGCATCCGAATTTAATACAAAAGGCACAATGCCGACTTAAGTACAAGAGGACTGACATTCTAACTTTCCATGATTTAAACCTCTCCTGTGAGTCCAGTTTTAGATTCCGATGCTTCACTTCAGGTTTACTGTATCGCTTGGACCTTCTTATTGACGATGAAACACAGAAATTGCATCCGAACTTAATACAAATGGCACACTGGCGGCTTAAGTACAAGAGGACTGACACTTTCACTTTCTATGATTTGAACCTCTCCTGTGAGTCCAGTTTTAGATTCCGACGCTTCACGTCTGGTTTACTGTATCCCTTGGAATTTCTTATTGACGATGAAACACAGAAATTGCATCGGAATCAAATTCAAAACGCACAATGCAGACATAAGTAAAAGAGGACTGACACTCTCACTTTCTATTATTTGAACCTCTCCTGTGAGTCCAGTTTTAGATTCCGATGCTTCACTTCAGGTATACTGTATCCCTTGGACCTTCTTATTGACGATGAAACACAGAGTTTGCATCCGAATTTAATACAAAAGGCACAATACCGACCTAAGAACAAGAGGAAACACACTCTAACTTTCTATGATTTGAACCTCTCCTGTGAGTCCAGTTTTGGATTTCGATGCTTCACTTCAGGTTGACTGTATCCCTTGGACCTTCTTATTGACGATGAAACACAGAAATTGCATCCGAATTTAATACAAAAGGCACAATGCCGACTTAAGTACAAGAGGACTGACATTCTAACTTTCCATGATATGAACCTCTCCTGTGAGTCCAGTTTTAGATTCCGATGCTTCACTTCAGGTTTACTGTATCCCTTGGACCTTCTTCTTGACGATGAAACACAGAAATTGCATCGGAATTAAATTCAAAAGGCATAATGCCGACTTAAGTACAAGAGGACTGACACTCTAACTTTCTATGATTTGAACCTCTCCTGTGAGTCCAGTTTTGGATTCCGATGCTTCACTTCAGGTTTACTGTATCCCTTGTACTTTCTTATTGACGATGAAACACAGAAATTGCATCGGAATTAAATTCAAAAGGCATAATGCCGACTTAAGTACAAGAGGACTGACACTCTAACTTTCTATGATTTGAACCTCTCCTGTGAGTCCAGTTTTGGATTCCGATGCTTCACTTCAGCTTTACTGTAACCCTTGGACCTTCTTATTGACGATGAAACACAGAAATTGCATCCGAATTAAATTCAAAACGCACAATGCCGACTTAAGCAAATGAGGACTGACATTCTCACTTTCTATGCTTTGAACCTCTCCTGTGAGTCCAGTTTTAGATTCCGATGCTTCACTTCAGGTTTACTGTATCCCTTGGACCCACTTATTGACGATGAAACACAGAGTTTGCATCCGAATTTAATACAAAAGGCACAATACCGACTTAAGAACAAGAGGACTGACGCTCTAACTTTCTATGATTTGAACCTCTCCTTTGAGTCCAGTTTTGGATTCCGATGCTTCACTTCAGGTTAACTGTATCCCTTGTACCTTCTTATTGACGATGAAACACAGAAATTGCATCCGAATTTAATACAAAAGGCACAATGCCGACTTAAGTACAAGAGGAGTGACACTCTCACTTTTTATGATTTGAACCTCTCCTGTGAGACCAGTTTTAGATTCCGATGCTTCACTTCAGGTTTACTGTATCCCTTGGACCTTCTTATTGACGATGAAACACAGTAATTGCATCGGAATTAAATTCAAAAGGCTCAATGCCGACTTAAGTACAAGAGGACTGACACTCTAACTTTCTATGATTTGAACCTCTCTTGGGAGTCCAGTTTTAGATTCCGATGCTTCACTTCAGGTTTACTGTATCCCTTGGACCTTCGTATTGACGATGAAACACAGAGTTTGCATCCGAATTTAATACAAAAGGCACAATATCGACTTAAGTACAAGAGGACTGACACTCTAACTTTCTATGATTTGAACCTCACCTGTGAGTCCAGTTTTGGATTCCGATGCTTCACTTCAGGTTGACTGTATCCCTTGGACCTTCTTATTGACGATGAAACACAGAAATTGCATCCGAACTTAATACAAAAGCACAATGGCGGCTTAAGTACAAGAGGACTGACACTCTCACTTTCTGTGATTTGAACCTCTCCTGTGAGTCCAGTTTTAGATTCCAATGCTTCACTCCAGGTTTACTGTATCCCTTGGACCTTCTTATTGACGATGAAACACAGAGTTTGCATCCGAATTTAATACAAAAGTCACAATGCCGACTTTAGTACAACAGGACTGACACTCTAACTTTCTATGATTTGAATCACTCCTGTGAGTCCAGTTTTGGATTCCGATGCTTCATTTCAGGTTGACTGTATCCCTTGGACCTTCTTATTGACGATGAAACACAGAAATTGCATCCGAATTAGTACAAAAGGCACAATGGCGACTTAAGTACAAGAGGACTGACACTCTTGCTTTCTATTATTTGAACCTCTCCTGTGAGTCCAGTTTTAGATTCCGATGCTTCACTTCAGGTTTGCTGTATACCTTGCACCTTCTTATTGACGATGAAACACAGAAATTGCATCGGAATTAAATTCAAAAATCACAATGCCGACATAAGTAAAAGAGGACTGACACGCTAACTTTCTATGATTAGAACCTCTCCTGTGAGTCCAGTTTTAGATTCCGATGCTTCACTTCAGGTTTACTGTATCCCTTGGACCTTCTTATTGACGATGAAACACAGAAATTGCATCCGAACTTAATACAAAAGCACAATGGCGGCTTAAGTACAAGAGGACTGACACTTTCACTTTCTATGATTTGAACCTCTCCTGTGAGTCCAGTTTTAGATTCCGACACTTCACGTCTGGTTTACTGTATCCCTTGGAATTTCTTATTGACGATGAAACACAGAAATTGCATCGGAATCAAATTCAAAACGCACAATGCCGACATAAGTAAAAGAGGACTGACACTCTAACTTTCTATGATTAGATCCTCTCCTGTGAGTCCAGTTTTAGATTCCGATGCTTCACTTCAGGTTTACTGTATCCCTTGGACCTTCTTATTGACGATGAAACACAGAAATTGCATCCGAATTTAATACAAAAGGCACAATGGCGACTTAAGTACAAGAGGACTGACACTCTCACTTTCTGTGATTTGAACCTCTCCTGTGAGTCCAGTTTTAGATTCCAATGCTTCACTCCAGGTTTACTGTATCCCTTGGACCTTCTTATTGACGATGAAACACAGAGTTTGCATCCGAATTTAATACAAAAGTCACAATGCCGACTTTAGTACAACAGGACTGACACTCTAACTTTCTATGATTTGAATCACTCCTGTGAGTCCAGTTTTGGATTCCGATGCTTCACTTCAGGTTTACTGTATCCTTTGGACCTTCTTATTGACGATGAAACACAGAAATTGCATCCGAATTAAATTCAAAACGCACAATGCCGGCTTAAGCAAAAGAGGACTGACACTCTCACTTTCTATGATTTGAACCTCTCCTGTGAGTCTTGTTCTAGATTCCGATGCTTCACGTCAGGTTTACTGTATCCCTTGGACCTTCTTATTGAAGATGAAACACAGAAATTGCATCGGAATTAAATTCAAAAGGCATAATGCCGACTTAAGTACAAGAGCACAGACACTCTAACTTTCTATGATTTGAACCTCTCCTGTGAGTCCAGTTTTAGATTGCGATTCTTCACTTCAGGTTTACTGTATCCCTTGGACCTTCTTATGGACGATGAAACACAGAGTTTGCATCCGAATTTAATACAAATGGCACAATGCCGACTTAAGTACAAGAGGGCTGACACTCTCACTTTCTATGATTCGAACCTCTCCTGTGAGGTCAGATTTAGATTCCGATGCTTCACTTCAGGTTTACTGTATCCCTTGGACCTTCTTATTGACGATAAAACACGGAAATCGCAACCGAATTTAATACAAATGGCACAATGCCGACTTAAGTACAAGAGGACTGACACTCGCACTTTCTATGATTTGAACCTCTCCTGTGAGACCGGTTTTAAATTCCGATGCTTCACTTCAGGTTTACTGTATCCCTTGGACCTTCTTATTGACGATGAAACACAGAAATTGAATCCGAATTTAATACAAAAATCACAATGGCGGCTTAAGTACAAGAGGACTGACACTCTCACTTTCTATGACTTGAACATCTCCTGTGAGTCCAGTTCTAGATTCCGATGCTTCACTTCAGGTTTACTGTTTCCCTTGGACGTTCTTATTCACGATGAAACACAGAAATTGCATCGGAATTAAATTCAAAAGCACAGTGCCGACCTAAGTAGAAGAGGACTAATACTCTCACTTTCTATGATTTGAACCTCTCCTGTGAGTCCAGTTTTAGATTCCGATGCTTCTCTTCAGGTTTACTGTATACCTTGCAGCTTCTTGTTGACGATGAAACACAGAAATTGCATCGGAATTAAATTCAAAAGGCACAATGCCGACTTAAGTACAAGAGGACTGACACTCTAACTTTCTATGATTTGAACCTCTCCTGTGAGTCCAGTTTTGGATTCCGATGCTTCACTTCAGGTTTACTGTATCCCTTGGACCTTCTTATTGACGATGAAACACAGAAATTGCATCCGAACTAAATTCAAAACGCACAATGCCGACTTAAGCAAAAGAGGACTGACACTCTCACTTTCTATGATTTGAACCTCTCCTGTGAGTCCAGTTTTAGATTCCGATGCTTCACTTCAGGTTTACTGTATCCCTTGGACCTTCTTATTGACGATGAAACACAGAAATTGCATCGGAATTAAATTCAAAAGGCATAATGCCGACTTAAGTACAAGAGGACTGACACTCTAACTTTCTATGATTTGAACTTCTCCTGTGAGTCCAGTTTTAGATTCCGATGCTTCACTTCAGGTTTACTGTTTCCCTTGGACCTTCTTATTGACGATGAAACACAGAGTTTGCATCCGAATTTAATTCAAAAGGCACAATGCCGACTTAAGTACAAGAGGACTGACACTCTAACTTTCTGTGATTTGAAACTCTCCTGTGAGTCCAGTTTTGAATTCCGATGCTTCACTTCAGGTTAA
Source organism: Schistocerca americana (assembly GCF_021461395.2). Classification (NCBI taxonomy): domain Eukaryota; kingdom Metazoa; phylum Arthropoda; class Insecta; order Orthoptera; family Acrididae; genus Schistocerca; species Schistocerca americana. Next base: position 2,994,821 of record NW_025725994.1, on the reverse strand, counting down.
CTGTATCCCTTGGACCTTCTTATTGACGATGAAACACAGAAATTGCATCCGAATTTAATACAAAAGGCACAATGGCGACTTAAGTACAAGAGGACTGACACTTTCAATTTCTATGAATTGAACCTCTCCTCTGAGTCCAGTTTTAGATTCCGATGGTTCACCTCAGGTTTACTGTATCCCTTGGACATTCTTATTGACGATGAAACACAGAAATTGCATCCGAATTTAATACAAATGGCACAATGCCGACTTAAGTACAAGAGGGCTGACACTCTCACTTTCTATGATTCGAACCTCTCCTGTGAGGTCAGATTTAGATTCCGATGCTTCACTTCAGGTTTACTGTATCCCTTGGACCTTCTTATTGACGATAAAACACGGAAATCGCAACCGAATTTAATACAAATGGCACAATGCCGACTTAAGTACAAGAGGACTGACACTCGCACTTTCTATGATTTGAACCTCTCCTGTGTGACCGGTTTTAAATTCCGATGCTTCACTTCAGGTTTACTGTTTCCCTTGGACGTTCTTATTGAAGATGAAACACAGAAATTGCATCGGAATTAAATTCAAAAGGCACAGTGCCGACCTAAGTAGAAGAGGACTAATACTCTCACTTTCTATGATTTGAACCTCTCCTGTGAGTCCAGTTTTAGATTCCGATGCTTCACTTCAGGTTAACTGTATACCTTGCAGCTTCTTGTTGACGATGAAACACAGAAATTGCATCGGAATTAAATTCAAAAGGCACAATGCCGACTTAAGTACAAGAGGACTGACACTCTAACTTTCTATGATTTGAACCTCTCCTGTGAGTCCAGTTTTGGATTCCGATGCTTCACTTCAGGTTTACTGTATCCCTTGGACCTTCTTATTGACGATGAAACACAGAAATTGCATCCGAATTAAATTCAAAACGCACAATACGGACTTAAGTACAAGAGGACTGACACTCTGACTTTCTATGCTTTGAACCTCACCTGTGAGTCCAGTTTTGGATTCCGATGCTTCACTTCAGGTTTACTGTATCCCTAGGACCTTCTTATTGACGATGAAACACAGAAATTGCATCCGAATTTAGTACAAAAGGCACAATGGCGACTTAAGTACAAGAGGACTGACACTCTCGCTTTCCATGATTTGAACCTCTCATGTGAGTCCAGTTTTAGATTCCGATGCTTCACTTCAGGTTTACTGTATCCCTTGGACCTTCTTATTGACGATGAAACACAGAAATTGCATCTGAATTTAATACAAATGGCACAATGTCGACTTAAGTAAAAGAGGACTGACACTCTAACTTTCTATGATTTGAACCTCTCCTGTGAGTCCAGTTTTAGATTCCGATGCTTCACTTCAGGTTTGCTGTATACCGTGCACCTTCTTAATGACGATGAAACACAGAAATTGCATCCGAATTTAATACAAAAGGCACAATGCCGACTTAAGTACAAGAGGACTGACATTCTAACTTTCTATGATTTGAACCTCTCCTGTGAGTCCAGTTTTAGATTCCGTTGCTTCACTTCAGGTTTACTGTATCCCTTGGTCCTTCTTATTAACAATGAAACACAGAAAAAGCATCGGAATTAAATTCATAAGTGACGATGATGACTTAAGTACAAGAGGACTGACATTCTAACTTTCTATGATTTGAACCTCTCCTAAGAGACCAGTTTCAGATTCTGATGCTTCACTTCAGGTTTACTGTATCCCTTGGACCTTCTTATTGACGATGAAACACAGAAATTGCATCCGAATGTAATGCAAATGGCACAATGCCGACTTAAGTACAAGAGGACTGACACTCTGACTTTCTATGCTTTTAACCTCACCTGTGAGTCCAGTTTTGGATTCCGATGCTTCACTTCAGGTTTACTGTATCCCTAGGACCTTCGTATTGACGATGAAACACAGAAATTGCATCCGAATTTAGTACAAAAGGCACAATGGCGACTTAAGTACAAGAGGAATGACACTCTCGCTTTCCATGATTTGAACCTCTCATGTGAGTCCAGTTTTAGATTCCGATGCTTCACTTCAGGTTTGCTGTATACCGTGCACCTTCTTAATGACGATGAAACACAGAAATTGCATCCGAATTTAATACAAAAGGCACAATGCCGACTTAAGTACAAGAGGACTGACATTCTAACTTTCTATGATTTGAACCTCTCCTGTGAGTCCAGTTTTAGATTCCGTTGCTTCACTTCAGGTTTACTGTATCCCTTGGTCCTTCTTATTAACAATGAAACACAGAAAAAGCATCGGAATTAAATTCAAAAGTGACGATGATGACTTAAGTACAAGAGGACTGACATTCTAACTTTCTATGATTTGAACCTCTCCTAAGAGACCAGTTTCAGATTCTGATGCTTCACTTCAGGTTTACTGTATCCCTTGGACCTTCTTATTGACGATGAAACACAGAAATTGCATCCGAATGTAATGCAAATGGCACAATGCCGACTTAAGTACAAGAGGACTGACACTCTAACTCTCTATGATTCGAACCTCTCCTGTGAGGTCAGATTTATATTCCGATGCTTCACTACAGGTTTACTGTATACCTTGCACCTTATTATTGACGATGAAACACAGAAATTGCATCGGAATTAAATTCAAAAGGCACAATGCCGTCTTAAGTACAAGAGGACTGACACCCTCACTTTCTATGATTTGAACCTCTCCTGTGAGTCCAGTTTTAGATTCCGATGTTTCACTTCAGGTTTGCTGTGTCCCTTGGACCTTCTAATTGACGATGGAACACAGAGTTTGCATCCGAATTTAATACAAAAGGTACAATGTCGACTTAAGTACAAGAGGACTGAAGCTCTCACTTTCTATGATTTGAACATCTCCTGTGAGTCCAGTTTTAGATTCCGACGCTTCACTTCTGGTTTACTGTATCCCTTGGAATTTCTTGTTGACGATGAAACACATAAATTGCATCGGAATCAAATTCAAAACGCACAATGCTGACATAAGTAAAGAGGACTGACACTCTCACTTTCTATGATTTGAACCTCTCCTGTGAGTCCAATTTTAGATTCCGATGCTTCACTTCAGGTTTACTGTATCCCTTGGATCTTCTTATTGACGATGAAACCCAGAAATTGCATCGGAATTAAATTCAAAAGGCACAATGCCGACTTAAGTACAAGAGGACTGACACTCGAACTTTTTATGATTTGAACCTCTCCTGCGAGTCCAGTTTTAGATTCCGATGCTTCACTGCAGGTTTACTGTTTCCCTTGGACCTTCTTATTGACGATGAAACACAGATTTTGCATCCGAATTTAATACAAAAGGCACAATGGCGACTTAAGTACAAGAGGACTGACACTTTCACTTTCTATGAATTGAACCTCTCCTGTGAGTCCAGTTTTAGATTCCGATGCTTCACCTCAGGTTTACTGTATCCCTTGGACATTCTTATGACGATGAAACACGGAAATCGCATCCGAATTTAATACAAATGGCACAATGCCGACTTAAGTACAAGAGGCCTGACACTCACACTTTCTATGATTTGAACCTCCCCTGTGAGACCGGTTTTAAATTCCGATGCTTCACTTCAGGTTTACTGTAACCCTTGGACCTTCTTATTGACGATGAGACACAGAAATTCAATCCGAATTTAATACAAAAATCACAATGGCGGCTTAAGTACAAGAGGACTGACACTCTCACTTTGTATGATTTGAACATCTCCTGTGAGCCCAGTTTTAGATTCCGGCGCTTCACTTCTGGTTTACTGTATCCCTTGGAATTTCTTGTTAACGATGAAACACATAAATTGCATCGGAATCAAATTCAAAACGCACAATGCCGACATAAGTAAAAGAGGACAGACACTCTCACTTTCTATGATTTGAACCTCTCCTGTGAGTCCAGTTTTAGATTCCGATGCTTCACTTCAGGTTTACTGTATCCCTTGGATCTTCTTATTGACGATGAAACCCAGAAATTGCATCGGAATTAAATTCAAAAGGCACAATGCCGACTTAAGTACAAGAGGACTGACACTCTAACTTTCTATGATTTGAACCTCTCCTGTGAGTCCAGTTTTAGGTTCCGATGCTTCACTTCAGGTTTACTGTTTCCCTTGGACCTTCTTATTGACGATGAAACACAGAGTTTGCCTCCGAATTTAATACAAAAGTCACAATGCCGACTTAAGTACAAGAGGACTGACACTCTAACTTTCTATGATTTGAACCTCTCCTGTGAGTCCAGTTTTGGTTTCCGATGCTTCACTTCAGGTTTACTGTACCCCTTGGACCTTCTTATTGACGATGAAACACTGAAATTTCATCCGAATTTAATACAAAAGGCACAATGGCGACTTAAGTACAAGAGGACTGACACTTTCACTTTCTATGAATTGAACCTCTCCTGTGAGTCCAGTTTTAGATTCCGATGCTTCACCTCAGGTTTACTGTATCCCTTGGACATTCTTATTGACGATGAAACACAGAAATTGCATCCGAATTTAATACAAATGGCACAATGCCGACTTAAGTACAAGAGGGCTGACACTCGCACTTTCTATGGTTTGAACATCTCCTGTGAGACCGGTTTTAAATTCCGATTCTTCACTTCAGGTTTACTGTATCCCTTGGACCTTCTTATTGACGATGAAACACAGAAATTGAATCCGAATTTAATACAAAAATCACAATGGCGGCTTAAGTACAAGAGGACTGACACTCTCACTTTCTATGATTTGAACATCTCCTGTGAGTCCGGTTCTAGATTCCGATGCTTCACTTCAGGTTTACTGTTTCCCTTGGACGTTCTTATTGACGATGAAACACAGAAATTGCATCGGAATTAAATTCAAAAGGCACAGTGCCGACCTAAGTAGAAGAGGACTAATACTCTCACTTTCTATGATTTGAACCTCTCCTGTGAGTCCAGTTTTAGATTCAGATGCTTCATTTCAGGTTTACTGTATACCTTGCAGCTTCTTGTTGACGATGAAACACAGAAATTGCATCGGAATTAAATTCAAAAGGCACAATGCCGACTTAAGTACAAGAGGACTGAAACTCTAACTTTCTATGATTTGAAACTCTCCTGTGAGTCCAGTTTTGGATTCCGATGCTTCACTTCAGGTTTACTGTTTCCCTTGGACGTTCTTATTGACGATGAAACACAGAAATTGCATCGGAATTAAATTCAAAAGGCACAGGGCCGACCTAAGTAGAAGAGGACTAATACTCTCACTTTCTATGATTTGAACCTCTCCTGTGAGTCCAGTTTTAGATTCCGATGCTACACTTCAGGTTTACTGTATACCTTGCAGCTTCTTATTGACGATGAAACACAGAAATTGCATCGGAATTAAATTCAAAAGGCAAAATGCCGACTTAAGTACAACAGGACTGACACTCTAACTTTCTATGATTTGAACCTCTCCTGTGAGTCCAGTTTTAGATTCCGATGCTTCACTTCAGGTTTACTGTATCCCTTGGACCTTCTTATTGACGATGAAACACAGAGTTTGCATCCGAATTTAATACAAAAGGCACAATGGCGACTTAAGTACAAGAGGACTGACACTCTAACTTTCTATGATTAGAACCTCTCCTGTGAGTCCAGTTTTGGATTCCGATGCTTCACTTCAGGTTTACTGTATCCCTTGGACCTTCTTAATGACGATGAAACACAGAGTTTGCATCCAAATTTAATACAAAAGGCACAATTCCGACTTAAGTACAAGAGGACTGACACTCTAACTTTGTATGATTTGAAAATCTCCTGTGAGTCCAGTTTTGGATTCCGATGCTTCACTTCAGGTTTACTATATCCCTTGGACCTTCTTATTGACGATGAAACACAGAAATTGCATCCGAATTTAATACAAAAGGCACAATGGAGACTTAAGTACAAGAGGACTGACACTCTCACTTTCTATGATTTGAACCTCTCCTGTGAGTCCAGTTTTAGTTTCCGATGCTTCACTTCAGGTTTACTGTATCCCTTGGACCTTCTTATTGACGATGAAACACAGAAATTGCATCCGAATTTAATATAAAAGGCACAATGGCGACATAAGTACAAGAGGACTGACACTTTCACTTTCTATGAGTTGAACCTCTCCTGTGTGTCCAATTTTAGATTCCGATGCTTCACCTCAGGTTTACTGTACCCCTTGGACATTCTTATTGACGATGAAACACAGAAATTGCATCCGAATTTAATACAAATGGCACAATGCCGACTTAAGTACAAGAGGGCTGACACTCTCACTTTCTATGATTCGAACCTCTCCAGTGGGGTCAGATTTAGATTCCGATGCTTCACTTCAGGTTTACTGTATTCCTTGGACCTTCTTATTGACGATAAAACACGGAAATCGCATACGAATTTAATACAAATGGCACAATGCCGACTTAAGTACAAGAGGACTGACACTCGCACTTTCTATGATTTGAACCTCTCCTGTGAGACCGGTTTTAAATTCCGATGCTTCACTTCAGGTTTACTGTATCCCTTGGACCTTCTTATTGACGATGAAACACAGAAATTGAATCCGACATTAATACAAAAATCACAATGGCGGCTTAAGTACAAGAGGACTGACACTCTAACTTTCTATGATTTGAACTCCTGTGAGTCCAGTTTTGGATTCCGATGCTTCACTTCAGGTTTACTGTATCCCTTGGACCTTCTTATTGTCGATGAAACACAGAAATTGCATCCGAATTAAATTAAAAACGCACAATGCCGACTTAAGCAAAAGAGGACTGACACTCTCACTTTCTATGATTTGAACCTCTCCTGTGAGTCCAGTTTTAGATTCCGATGCTTCACTTCAGGTTTGCTGTATACCTTGCACCTTCTTAATGACGATGAAACACAGAAATTGCATCCGAATTTAATACAAAAGGCACAATGCCGACTTAAATACAAGAGGACTGACATTCTAACTTTCTATGATTTGAACCTCTCCTGTGAGTCCAGTTTTAGATTCCGATGCTTCACTTCAGGTTTACTGTATCCCTTGGATCTTCTTATTGACGATGAAACCCAGAAATTGCATCGGAATTAAATTCAAAAGGCACAATGCCGACTTAAGTACAAGAGGACTGACACTCTAACTTTCTATGATTTGAAACTCTCCTGTGAGTCCAGTTTTGGATTCCGATGCTTCACTTCAGGTTTACTGTATCCCTTGGACCTTCTTATTGACGATGAAACACAGAAATTGCATCCGAATTAAATTCAAAACGCACAATGCCGACTTAAGCAAAAGAGGACTGACACTCTCACTTTCTATGATTTGAAGCTCTCCTGTGAGTCCAGTTTTGGATTCCGATGCTTCACTTCAGGTTTACTATATCCCTTGGACCTTCTTATTGACGATGAAACACAGAAATTGCATCCGAATTTAATACAAAAGGCACAATGGAGACTTAAGTACAAGAGGACTGACACTCTCACTTTCTATGATTTGAACCTCTCCTGTGAGTCCAGTTTTAGTTTCCGATGCTTCACTTCAGGTTTACTGTATCCCTTGGACCTTCTTATTGACGATGAAACACAGAAATTGCATCCGAATTTAATATAAAAGGCACAATGGCGACATAAGTACAAGAGGACTGACACTTTCACTTTCTATGAATTGAACCTCTCCTGTGAGTCCAGTTTTCGATTCCGATGCTTCACCTCAGGTTTACTGTACCCCTTGGACATTCTTATTGACGATGAAACACAGAAATTGCATCCGAATTTAATACAAATGGCACAATGCCGACTTAAGTACAAGAGGGCTGCCACTCTCACTTTCTATGATTCGAACCTCTCCTGTGAGGTCAGATTTAGATTCCGATGCTTCACTTCAGGTTTACTGTATTCCTTGGACCTTCTTATTGACGATAAAACACGGAAATCGCATCCGAATTTAATACAAATGGCACAATGCCGACTTAAGTACAAGAGGACTGACACTCGCACTTTCTATGATTTGAACCTCTCCTGTGAGACCGGTTTTAAATTCCGATGCTTCACTTCAGGTTTACTGTATCCCTTGGACCTTCTTATTGACGATGAAACACAGAAATTGAATCCGAATTTAATACAAAAATCACAATGGCGGCTTAAGTACAAGAGGACTGACACTCTCACTTTCTATGATTTGAACATCTCCTGTGAGTCCAGTTCTTGATTCCGATGCTTCACTTCAGGTTTACTGTTTCCCTTGGACGTTCTTATTGACGATGAAACACAGAAATTGCATCGGAATTAAATTCAAAAGGCACAGTGCCGACCTAAGTAGAAGAGGACTAATACTCTCACTTTCTATGATTTGAACCTCTCCTGTGAGTCCAGTTTTAGATTCCGATGCTACACTTCAGGTTTACTGTATACCTTGCAGCTTCTTATTGACGATGAAACACAGAAATTGCATCGGAATTAAATTCAAAAGGCAAAATGCCGACTTAAGTACAACAGGACTGACACTCTAACTTTCTATGATTTGAACCTCTCCTGTGAGTCCAGTTTTAGATTCCGATGCTTCACTTCAGGTTTACTGTATCCCTTGGACCTTCTTATTGACGATGAAACACAGAGTTTGCATCCGAATTTAATACAAAAGGCACAATGGCGACTTAAGTACAAGAGGACTGACACTCTAACTTTCTATGATTTGAACCTCTCCTGTGAGTCCAGTTTTGGATTCCGATGCTTCACTTCAGGTTTACTGTATCCCTTGGACCTTCTTAATGACGATGAAACACAGAAATTGCATCCGAATTTAATACAAAAGGCACAATGCCGACTTAAATACAAGAGGACTGACATTCTAACTTTCTATGATTTGAACCTCTCCTGTGAGTCCAGTTTTAGATTCAGATGCTTCACTTCAGGTTTACTGTATCCCTTGGATCTTCTTATTGACGATGAAACCCAGAAATTGCATCGGAATTAAATTCAAAAGGCACAATGCCGACTTAAGTACAAGAGGACTGACACTCTAACTTTCTATGATTTGAACCTCTCCTGTGAGTCCAGTTTTACGTTCCGATGCTTCACTTCAGGTTTACTGTTTCCCTTGGACCTTCTTATTGACGATGAAACACAGAGTTTGCATCCGAATTTAATACAAAAGGCACAATGCCGACTTAAGTACAAGAGGACTGACACTCTAACTGTCTATGATTTGAACCTCTCCTGTGAGTCCAGTTTTGGATTCCGATGCTTCACTTTAGGTTTACTGTATCCCTTGGACCTTCTTATTGACGATGAAACACTGAAATTGCATCCGAATTTAATACAAAAGGCACAATGGCGACTTAGGTACAAGAGGACTGACACTTTCACTTTCTATGAATTGAACCTATCCTGTGAGTCCAGTTTTAGATTCCGATGCTTCACCTCAGGTTTACTGTATCCCTTGGACATTCTTATTGACGATGAAACACAGAAACTGCATCCGAATTTAATACAAATGGCACAATGCCGACTTAAGTACAAGAGGGCTGACACTCTCACTTTCTATGATTCGAACCTCCCCTGTGAGGTCAGATTTAGATTCCGATGCTTCACTTCAGGTTTACTGTATCCCTTGGACCTTCTTATTGACGATGAAACACAGAAATTGCATCCGAATTTAATACAAATGGCACAATGCCGACTTAAGTACAAGAGGACTGACACTCGCACTTTCTATGGTTTGAACATCTCCTGTGAGACCGGTTTTAAATTCCGATGCTTCACTTCAGGTTTACTGTATCCCTTGGACCTACTTATTGACGATGAAACACAGAAATTGAATCCGAATTTTATACAAAAATCACAATGGCGGCTTAAGTACAAGAGGACTGACACTCTCACTTTCTATGATTTGAACATCTCCTGTGAGTCCGGTTCTAGATTCCGATGCTTCACTTCAGGTTTACTGTTTCCCTTGGACGTTCTTATTGACGATGAAACACAGAAATTGCATCGGAATTAAATTCAAAAGGCACAGTGCCGACCTAAGTAGAAGAGGACTAATACTCTCACTTTCTATGATTTGAACCTCTCCTGTGAGTCCAGTTTTAGATTCCGATGCTTCACTTCAGGTTTACTGTATACCTTGCAGCTTCTTGTTGACGATGAAACACAGAAATTGCATCGGAATTAAATTCAAAAGGCACAATGCCGACTTAAGTACAAGAGGACTGACACTCTAACTTTCTATGATTTGAAACTCTCCTGTGAGTCCAGTTTTGGATTCCGATGCTTCACTTCAGGTTTACTGTATCCCTTGGACCTTCTTATTGACGATGAAACACAGAAATTGCATCCGAATTAAATTCAAAACGCACAATGGAGACTTAAGTACAAGAGGACTGACACTCTCACTTTCTATGATTTGAACCTCTCCTGTGAGTCCAGTTTTAGTTTCCGATGCTTCACTTCAGGTTTACTGTATCCCTTGGACCTTCTTATTGACGATGAAACACAGAAATTGCATCCGAATTTAATATAAAAGGCACAATGGCGACATAAGTGCAAGAGGACTGACACTTTCACTTTCTATGAATTGAACCTCTCCTGTGAGTCCAGTTTTAGATTCCGATGCTTCACCTCAGGTTTACTGTACCCCTTGGACATTCTTATTGACGATGAAACACAGAAATTGCATCCGAATTTAATACAAATGGCACAATGCCGACTTAAGTACAAGAGGGCTGACACTCTCACTTTCTATGATTCGAACCTCTCCTGTGAGGTCAGATTTAGATTCCGATGCTTCACTTCAGGTTTACTGTATTCCTTGGACCTTCTTATTGACGATAAAACACGGAAATCGCATCCGAATTTAATACAAATGGCACAATGCCGACTTAAGTACAAGAGGACTGACACTCGCACATTCTATGATTTGAACCTCTCCTGTGAGACCGGTTTTAAATTCCGATGCTTCACTTCAGGTTTACTGTATCCCTTGGACCTTCTTATTGACGATGAAACACAGAAATTGAATCCGAATTTAATACAAAAATCACAATGGCGGCTTAAGTACAAGAGGACTGACACTCTCACTTTCTATGATTTGAACATCTCCTGTGAGTCCAGTTCTTGATTCCGATGCTTCACTTCAGGTTTACTGTTTCCCTTGGACGTTCTTATTGACGATGAAACACAGAAATTGCATCGGAATTAAATTCAAAAGGCGCAGTGCCGACCTAAGTAGAAGAGGACTAATACTCTCACTTTCTATGATTTGAACCTCTCCTGTGAGTCCAGTTTTAGATTCCGATGCTACACTTCAGGTTTACTGTATACCTTGCAGCTTCTTATTGACGATGAAACACAGAAATTGCATCGGAATTAAATTCACAAGGCAAAATGCCGACTTAAGTACAACAGGACTGACACTCTAACTTTCTATGATTTGAACCTCTCCTGTGAGTCCAGTTTTAGATTCCGATGCTTCACTTCAGGTTTACTGTATCCCTTGGACCTTCTTATTGACGATGAAACACAGAGTTTGCATCCGAATTTAATACAAAAGGCACAATGCCGACTTAAGTACAAGAGGACTGACACTCTAACTTTCTATGATTTGAACCTCTCCTGTGAGTCCAGCTTTGGATTCCGATGCTTCACTTCAGGTTTACTGTATCCCTTGGACCTTCTTATTGTCGATGAAACACAGAAATTGCATCCGAATTAAATTCAAAACTCACAATGCCGACTTAAGCAAAAGAGGACTGACACTCTCACTTTCTATGATTTGAACCTCTCCTGTGAGTCCAGTTTTAGATTCCGATGCTTCACTTCAGGTTTGCTGTATACCTTGCACCTTCCTAATGACGATGAAACACAGAAATTGCATCCGAATTTAATACAAAAGGCACAATGCCGACTTAAATACAAGAGGACTGACATTCTAACTTTCTATGATTTGAACCTCTCCTGTGAGTCCAGTTTTAGATTCCGATGCTTCACTTCAGGTTTACTGTATCCCTTGGATCTTCTTATTGACGATGAAACCCAGAAATTGCATCGGAATTAAATTCAAAAGGCACAATGACGACTTTAGTACAAGAGGACTGACACTCTAACTTTCTATGCTTTGAACCTCTCCTGTGAGTCCAGTTTTAGGTTCCGATGCTTCACTTCAGGTTTACTGTTTCCCTTGGACCTTCTTATTGACGATGAAACACAGAGTTTGCATCCGAATTTAATACAAAAGGCACAATGCCGACTTAAGTACAAGAGGACTGACACTCTAACTTTCTATGATTTGAACCTCTCCTGTGAGTCCAGTTTTGGATTCCGATGCTTCACTTCAGATTTACTGTATCCCTTGGACCTTCTTATTGACGATGAAACACTGAAATTGCATCCGAATTTAATACAAAAGGCACAATGGCGACTTAGGTACAAGAGGACTGACCTTTTCACTTTCTATGAATTGAACCTCTCCTGTGAGTCCAGTTTTAGATTCCGATGCTTCACCTCAGGTTTACTGTATCCCTTGGACATTCTTATTGACGATGAAACACAGAAATTGCATCCGAATTTAATACAAATGGCACAATGCCGACTTAAGTACAAGAGGGCTGACACTCTCACTTTCTATGATTCGAACCTCTCCTGTGAGGTCAGATTTAGATTCCGATGCTTCACTTCAGGTTTACTGTATCCCATAAACCTTCTTATTGACGATAAAACACGGAAATCGCATCCGAATTTAATACAAATGGCACAATGCCGACTTAAGTACAAGAGGACTGACACTCGCACTTTCTATGGTTTGAACATCTCCTGTGAGACCTGTTTTAAATTCCGATGCTTCACTTCAGGTTTACTGTATCCCTTGGACCTTCTTATTGACGATGAAACACAGAAATTGAATCCGAATTCAATACAAAAATCACAATGGCGGCTTATGTACAAGAGGACTGACACTCTCACTTTCTATGATTTGAACATCTCCTGTGAGTCCGGATCTAGATTCCGATGCTTCACTTCAGGTTTACTGTTTCCCTTGGACGTTCTTATTGACGATGAAACACAGAACTTGCATCGGAATTAAATTCAAAAGGCACAGTGCCGACCTAAGTAGAAGAGGACTAATACTCTCACTTTCTATGATTTGAAACTCTTCTGTGAGTCCAGTTTTTGATTCCGATGCTTCACTTCAGGTTTTCTGTATACCTTACAGCTTCTTGTTGACGATGAAACAAAGAAATTGCATCGGAATTAAATTCAAAAGGCACAATGCCGACTTAAGTACAAGAGGACTGACACTCTAACTTTCTATGATTTGAACCTCTCCTGTGAGTCCAGTTTTAGATTCCGATGCTTCACTTCAGGTTTACTGTATCCCTTGGACCTTCTTAGTGACAATGAAACACAGAGTTTGCATCCAAATTTAATACAAAAGGCACAATTCCGACTTAAGTACAAGAGGACTGACACTCTAACTTTCTATGATTTGAACCTCTCCTGTGAGTCCAGTTTTGGATTCCGATGCTTCACTTCAGGTTTACTATATCCCTTGGACCCTCTTATTGACGATGAAACACAGAAATTGCATCCGAATTTAATACAAAAGGCACAATGGAGACTTAAGTACAAGAGGACTGACACTCTCACTTTCTATGATTTGAACCTCTCCTGTGAGTCCAGTTTTAGTTTCCGATGCTTCACTTCAGGTTTACTGTATCCCTTGGACCTTCTTATTGACGATGAAACACAGAAATTGCATCCGAATTTAATACAAAAGGCACAATGACGACATAAGTACAAGAGGACTGACACTCGCACTTTCAATGATTTGAACCTCTCCTGTGAGACCGGTTTTAAATTCCGATGCTTCACTTCAGGTTTACTGTATCCCTTGGACCTTCTTATTGTCGATGAAACACAGAAATTGCATCCGAATTAAATTCAAAACGCACAATGCCGACTTAAGCAAAAGAGGACTGACACTCTCACTTTCTATGATTTGAACCTCTCCTGTGAGTCCAGTTTTAGATTCCGATGCTTCACTTCAGGTTTACTGTATCCCTTGCACCTTCTTATTGACGATGAAACATAGAAATTGTATCGGAATTAAATTCAAAAGGCATAATGCCGACTTAAGTACAAGAGGACTGACACTCTAACTTTCTATGATTTGAACCTCTCCTGTGAGTCCAGTTTTGGATTACGATGCTTCACTTCAGGTTTACTGTATCCCTTGGACCTTCTTATTGACGATGAAACACAGAAATTGCATCCGAATTTAATACAAAAGGCACAATGACGACATAAGTACAAGAGGACTGACACTCGCACTTTTAATGATTTGAACCTCTCCTGTGAGACCGGTTTTAAATTCCGATGCTTCACTTCAGGTTTACTGTATCCCTTGGACCTTCTTATTGACGATGAAACACAGAAATTGAATCCGAATTTAATACAAAAATCACAATGGCGGCTTAAGTACGAGAGGACTGACACTCTCACTTTCTATGATTTGAACATCTCCTGTGAGTCCAATTCTAGATTCCGATGCTTCACTTCAGGTTTACTGTATCCCTTGGACCTTCTTATTGACGATGAAACACAGAAATTGCATCGGAATTAAATTCAAAAGGTACAACGCTGACTTAAATACAAGAGGACTGACACTCTAACTTTCTATGATTTGAACCTCACCTGTGAGTCCAGTTTTGGATTCCGATGCTTTACTTCAGGTTTACTATATCCCTAGGACCCTCTTATTGACGATGAAACACAGAAATTGCATCCGAATTTAGTACAAAAGGCACAATGCCGACTTAAGTAAAAGAGGACTGACACTCTCGCTTTCCATGATTTGAACCTCTCCTGTGAGTCCAGTTTTAGATTCCGATGCTTCACTTCAGGTTTACTGTATCCCTTGGACCTTCTTATTGACGATGAAACACAGAAATTGCATCTGAATTTAATACAAATGGCACAATGTCGACTTAAGTAAAAGACCACTGACACTCTAACTTTCTATGATTTGAACCTCTCCTGTGAGTCCAGTTTTAGACTCCGATGCTTCACTTCAGGTTTGCTGTATACCTTGCACCTTCTTAATGACGATGAAAGACAGAAATTGCATCCGAATTTAATACAAAAGGCACAATGCCGACTTAAATACAGGAGGACTGACATTCTAACTTTCTATGATTTGAACCTCTCCTGTGAGTCCAGTTTTAGATTCCGATGCTTCACTTCAGGTTTACTGTATCCCTTTGACCTTCTTATTGACGATGAAACACAGAAATTGCATCTGAATTTAATACAAATGGCACAATGCCGACATAAGTACAAGAGGACTGACACTCTCACTCTCTATGATTCAAACCTCTCCTGTGAGGTCAGATTTAGATTCCGATGCTTCACTTCAGGTTTACTGTATCCCTTGGACCTTCTTATTGACGATGAAACACAGAAATTGCATCGGAATTAAATTCAAAAGGCACAATGCCGACTTAAGTACAAGAGGACTGACACTCTAACTTTCTATGATTTGAACCTCTCCTGTGAGTCCAGTTTTCGATTCCGATGCTTCACTTCAGGCTTACTGTTTCCCTTGGACCTTCGTATTGACGATGAAACACAGAGTTTGCATCCGAATTTAATACAGAAGGCACAATGCCGACTTAAGTACAAGAGGACTGACACTCTAACTTTCTATGATTTGAACCTCTCCTGTGAGTCCAGTTTTGGATTTAGATGGTTCACTTCAGGTTTACTGTATCCCTTGGACCTTCTTATTGACGATGAAACACAGAAATTGCATCCGAATTTAATACAAAAGGCACAATGGCGACTTAAGTACAAGAGGACTGACACTTTCACTTTCTATGAATTGAACCTCTCCTGTGAGTTCAGTTTTAGATTCCGATGCTTCACCTCAGGTTTACTGTATCCCTTGGACATTCTTATTGACGATGAAACACAGAAATTGCATCCGAATTTAATACAAATGGCACAATGCCGACTTAAGTACAAGAGGGCTGACACTCTCTCTTTCTATGATTCCAACCTCTCCTGTGAGGTCACATTTAGATTCCGATGCTTCACTTCAGGTTAACTGTATCCCTTGGACCGTCTAATTGACGATAAAACAAGGAAATCTCATCCGAATTTAATACAAATGGCACAATGCCGACTTAAGTACAAGAGGACTGACACTCGCACTTTCTATGATTTGAACCTCTCCTGTGAGACCGGTTTTAAACTCCGATGCTTCACTTCAGGTTTACTGTATCCCTTGGACCTTCTTATTGACGATGAAACACAGAAATTGAATCCGAAATTAAAACAAAAATCACAATGGCGGCTTAAGTACAAGAGGACTGACACTCTCACTTTCTATGATTTGAACCTCTCCTGTGAGTCCAGTTTTAGATTCCGATGCTTCACTTCTGGTTTACTGTACCCCTTGGACCTTCTTATTGACGATGAAACACAGAGTTTGCATCCGAATTTAATACAAAAGGCACAATACCGACTCAAGAACAGGAAGACTGACACTCTGACTTTCTATGATTTGAACCTCACCTGTGAGTCCAGTTTTGGATTCCGATGCTTCACTTCAGGTTTACTGTATCCCTAGGACCCTCTTATTGACGATGAGACACAGAAATTGCATCCGCATTTAGTACAAAAGGCACAATGGCGACTTAAGTACAAGAGGACTGACACTCTCGCTTTCCATGATTTGAACCTCTCCTGTGAGTCCAGTTTTCGATTCCGATGCTTCACTTCAGGTTTACTGTATCCCTTGGACCTTCTTATTGACGATGAAACACAGAAATTGCATCTGAATTTAATACAAACGGCTCAATGTCGACTTAAGTAAAAGAGGACTGACACTCTAACTTTCTATGATTTGAACCTCTACTGTGAGTCCAGTTTTAGATTCCTTGCTTCACTTCAGGTTTGCTGTATACCTTGCACCTTCTTAATGACGATGAAACACAGAAATTGCATCCGAATTTAATACAAAAGGCACAATGCCGACTTAAGTAAAAGAGGACTGACATTCTAACTTTCTATGATTTGAACCTCTCCTGTGAGTCCAGTTTTAGATTCCGATGCTTCACTTCAGGTTTACTGTATCCCTTGGACCTTCTTATTGACAATGAAACACAGAAAAAGCATCGAAATTAAATTCAAAAGACACAATGCCGACTTAAGTACAAGAGGACTGACATTCTAAGTTTCTATGATTTGAACCTCTCCTAAGAGACCAGTTTTAGATTCTGGTGCTTCACTTCAGGTTTACTGTATCCCTTGGACCTTCTTATTGACGATGAAACACAGAAATTGCATCCGAACTTAATACAAAAGGCACAATCGCGGCTTAAGTACATGTGGACTGACACTTTCACATTCTATGATTTGAACCTTTCCTGTGAGTCCAGTTTTAGATTCCGATGCTTCACTTCAGGTATACTGTATCCCTTGGACCTTCTTATTGACGATGAAACACAGAAATTGCATCCGAATTTAATACAAATGGCACAATGCCGACTTAAGTACAAGAGGATTGACACTCTCACTCTCTATGATTCAAACCTCTCCTGTGAGGTCAGATTTAGATTCCGATGCGTCACTTCACGTTTACTGTATACCTTGGACCTTGTTATTGACGATGAAACACAGAAATTGCATCGGAATTAAATTCCAAACGCACAATGCCGTCTTAAGTACAAGAGGACTGACACCCTCACTTTCTATGATTTGAACCTCTCCTGTGAGTCCAGTTTTAGGTTCCGATGCTTCACTTCAGGTTTACTGTATCCCTTGGACCTTCTTATTGACGATGAAACACAGAAATTGCATCCGAATTTAATACAAAAAACACAATGGCGACTTTAGAACAAGAGGACTGACGCTCTCACTTTCTATGATTTTAACATCTCCTGTGAGTCCAGTTTTAGATTTCGACGCTTCACTTCTGGTTTACTGTATCCCTTGATATTTCTTATTGACGATGAAACACAGAAATTGCATCGGAATCAAATTCAAAACGGATCATAAGATATTGCATCGGAATTAAATTTAAAACGCACAATGCCGACATAAGTAAACGAGGACGGACACTCTCACTTTCTATGATTTGAACCTCTCCTGTGGGTCGAGTTTTAGACTCCGATGCTTCACTTCAGGTTTACTGTATCCCTTCGACCTTCTTATTGACGATGATACACAGAAATTGCATCGGAATTAAATTCAAAAGGCACAATGCCGACTTAAGTACAAGAGGACTGACACTCTAACTTTCTATGATTTGAACCTCTCCTGTGAGTCCAGTTTTCGATTCCGATGCTTCACTTCAGGTTTACTGTTTAACTTGGACCTTCGTATTGACGATGAAGCACAGAGTTTGTATCCGAATTTAATACAAAAGGCACAATGCCGACTTAAGTACAAGAGGACTGACACTCTAACTTTCTATGATTTGAACCTCTCCTGTGAGTCCAGTTTTGGATTCCGATGCTTCACTTCAGGTTTACTGTATCCCTTGGACATTCTTATTGACGATGAAACACAGAAATTGCATCCGAATTTAATACAAATGGCACAATGCCGACTTAAGTAGAAGAGGGCTGAGACTCTCTCTTTCTATGATTCGAACCTCTCCTGTGAGGTCACATTTAGATTCCGATGCTTCACTTCAGGTTTACTGTATCCCTTGGACCTTCTTATTGACGATAGAACACGGAAATCTCATCCGAATTTAATACAAATGGCACAATGCCGACTTAAGTACAAGAGGACTGACACTCGCACTTTCTGTGATTTGAACCTCTCCTGTGAGACCGGTTTTAAACTCCGATGCTTCACTTCAGGTTTACTGTATCCCTTGGACATTCTTATTGACGATGAAACACAGAAATGTAATCCGAATTTAATACAAAAATCACAATGGCGGCATAAGTACAAGAGGACTGACACTCTCACTTTCTATGATTTGAACATCTCCTGTGAGTCCAGTTCTAGATTCCGATGCTTCACTTCAGGTTTACTGTTTCCCTTGGACGTTCTTATTGACGATGGAGCACAGAAATTGCATCGGAATTAAATTCAAAGGGCACAGTGCCGACCTAAGTAGAAGAGGACTGATACTCTAACATTCTATGATTTGAACGTCTCCTGTGAGTCCAGTTTTAGATTCCGATGCTTCACTTCAGGTTTGCTGTATACCTTGGACCCTCTTATTGACGATGAAACACAGAAATTGAATCCGAATTTATTACAAATGGCACAATGCCGACTTAAGTACAAGAGGATTGACACTCTCACTCTTTATGATTCAAACCTCACCTGTGAGGTCAGATTTAGATTCTGATGCTTCACTTCAGGTTTACTGTATACCTTGCACCTTGTTATTGTCGATGAAACACAGAAATTGCATCCGAATTTAATACAAAAAACACAATGGCGACTTAAGAACAGGAGGACTGACGCTCTCACTTTCTATGATTTGAACATCTCCTGTGAGTCCAGTTTTAGATTCCGACGCTTCACTTCTGGTTTACTGTATCCCTTGATATTTCTTATTGACGATGAAACACAGAAATTGCATCGGAATCAAATTCAAAACGGATCATAAGATATTGCATCGGAATTAAATTTAAAACGCACAATGCCGACATAAGTAAAAGAGGACTGACACTCTCACTTTCTATGATTTGAACCTCTCCTGTGAGTCCAGTTTTCGATTCCGATGTTTCACTTCAGGTTTACTGTATCCCTTGGACCTTCTTATTGACGATGAAACACAGAAATTGCATCCGAATTTAATACACAAGGCACAATGGCGACTTAAATACAAGAGGACTGAAACTTTCACTTTCATTGAATTGAACCTCTCCTGTGAGTCCAGTTTTAGATTCCGATGCTTCACCTCAGGTTTACTGTATCCCTTGGACATTCTTATTGACGATGAAACACAGAAATTGCATCCGAATTTAATACAAATGGCACAATGCCGACTTAAGTAGAAGAGGGCTGACACTCTCTCTTTCTATGATTCGAACCTCTCCTGTGAGGTCACATTTACATTCCGATGCTTCACTTCAGGTTCACTGTATCCCTTGTACCTTCTTATTGACGATAAAACACGGAAATCTCATCCGAATTTAATACAAATGGCACAATGCCGACTTAAGTACAAGAGGACTGACACTCGCACTTTCTATGATTTGAACCTCTCTCGTGAGACCGGTTTTAAACTCCGATGCTTCACTTCAGGTTTACTGTTTCCCTTGGACCTTCTTATTGACGATGAAACACAGAAATTGAATACGAATTTAATACAAAAATCACAATGGCGGCTTAAGTACAAGAGGACTGACACTCTCACTTTCTATGATTTGAACATCTCCTGTGAGTCCAGTTCTAGATTCCGATGCTTCACTTCAGGTTTACTGTTTCCCTTGGACGTTCTTATTGACGATGGAGCACAGAAATTGCATCGGAATTAAATTCAAAAGGCACAGTGCCGACCTAAGTAGAAGAGGACTAATACTCTCACTTTCTATGATTTGAACCTCTCCTGTGAGTCCTGTTTTAGATTCCGATGCTTCACTCCAGGTTTACTGTATACCTTGCAGCTTCTTATTGACGATGAAACACAGAAATTGCATCTGAATTTAATACAAATGGCACAATGTCGACTTAAGTAAAAGAGGACTGATACTCTAACATTCTATGATTTGAACCTCTCCTGTGAGTCCAGTTTTAGATTCCGATGCTTCACTTCAGGTTTTCTGTTTCCCTTGGACCTTCTTATTGCCGATGAAACACAGAGTTTGCATCCGAATTTAATACAAAAGGCACAATGCCGACTTAAGTACAAGAGGACTGACACTCCAACTTTCTATGATTTGAACCTCTCCTGTGAGTCCAGTTTTGGATTCCGATGCTTCACCTCAGGTTTACTGTATCCCTTGGACCTTCTTATTGACGATAAAACACGGAAATCGCATCCGAACTTATTACAAATGGCACAATGCCGACTTAAGTACAAGAGGACTGACACTCGCACTTTCTATGATTTGAACCTCTCCTGTGAGACCGGTTTTAAATTCCGATGCTTCACTTCAGGTTTACTGTATCCCTTGGACCTTCTTATTGACGATGAAACACAGAAATTTAATCCGAATTTAATACAAAAATCACAATGGCTGCTTAAGTACAAGAGGACTGACACTCTCACTTTCTATAATTTGAACATCTCCTGTGAGTCCAGTTCTAGATTCCATGCTTCACTTCAGGTTTACTGTTTCCCTTGGACGTTCTTATTGACGATGAAACACAGAAATTGCATCGGAATTAAATTCAAAAGGCACAGTGCCGAGCTAAGTAGAAGAGGACTAATACTCTCACTTTCTATGATTTGAACCTCACCTGTGAGTCCAGTTTTAGATTCCGATGCTTCACTTAAGGTTTACTGTATACCTTGCAGCTTCTTATTGACGACGAAACACAGAAATTGCATCGGAATTAAATTCAAAAAGCACAATGCCGACTTAAGTACAAGAGGTCTGACACTCTAACTTTCTATGATTTGAACCTGTCCTGTGAGTCCAGTTTTAGATTCCGATGCTTCACTTCAGTTTTACAGTATCCCTTGGACCTTCTTATTGACGATGAAACACAGAGTTTGCATCCGAATTTAATACAAAAGGCACAATGCCGACTTAAGTACAAGAGGACTGACACTCTAACTTTCTATGATTTGAACCACTCCTGTGAGTCTAGTTTTGGATTCCGATGCTTCACTTCAGGTTTACAGTACCCCTTGGACCTTCTTATTGACGATGAAACACAGAAATTGCATCCGAATTAAGTTAAAACGCACAATGCCGACTTAAGCAAAAGAATACTGACACTCTCACTTTCTATGATTTGAACCTCTCCTGTGGGTCCAGTTTTAGATTCCGATGCTTCACTTCAGGTTTACTGTATCCCTTGGACCTTCTTATTGACGATGAAACACAGAATTTGCATCGGAATTAAATTCAAAAGGCATAATGCCGTCTTAAGTACAAGAGCACTGACGCTCTATTTTTCTATGATTTGAACCTCTCCTGTGAGTCCAGTTTTAGATTCCGATGCTTCACTTCATTTTACTGTATCCCTTGGACCTTCTTAGTGACCATGAAACACAGAGTTTGCATCCGAATTTAATACAAAAGGCACAATACCGACTTAAGTACAACAGGACTGACACTCCAACTTTCTATGATTTGAACCTCTCCTGTGAGTCCAGTTTTGGATTCCGATGCTTCACTTCAGGTTTACTGTATCCCTTGGACCTTCTAATTGACGATGAAACACAGAAATTGCATCCGAATTTAATACAAAAGGCACAATGGCGACTTATGTACAAGAGGACTGACACTCTCACTTTCTATGATTTGAACCTCTCCTGTGAGTCCAGTTTTAGTTTCCGATGCTTCACTTCAGGTTTACTGTATCCCTTGGACCTTCTTACTGACAATGAAACACAGAAATTGCATCGGAATTAAATTCAAAAGGCACAATGCCGACTTAAGTACAAGAGGACTGACACTCTAACTTTCTATGATTTGAACCTCTCCTGTGAGCCCAGTTTTAGATTCCGATGCTTCACTTCAGGTTTACTGTATCCCTAGGACCTTCTTATTGACGATGAAACACAGAAATTGCATCCGAATTTAGTACAAAAGGCACAATGGCGACTTAAGTACAAGAGGACTGACACTCTCGCTTTCCATGATTTGAACCTCTCCTGTGAGTCCAGTTTTAGATTCCGATGCTTCACTTAAGTTTTACTGTATCCCTTGGACCTTCTTATTGACGATGAAACACAGAAATTGCATCTGAAATTAATACAAATGGCACAATGCCGACTTAAGTAAAAGAGGACTGACACTCTAACTTTCTATGATTTGAACCTCTCCTGTGAGACCAGTTTTAGATTCCACTGCTTCACTTCAGGTTTGCTGTATACCTTGCACCTTCTTAATGACGATGAAACACAGAAATTGCATCCGAATTTAATACAAAAGGCACAATGCCGACTTAAGTACAACAGGACTGAAACTTTCACATTCTATGATTTGAACCTCTCCTGTGAGTCCAGTTTTAGATTCCGATGCTTCACTTCAGGTTTACTGTATCCCTTGGACCTTCTTATTGACGATGAAACACAGAAATTGCATCCGAATTTAATACAAATGGCACAATGGCGACTTAAGTACAACAGGACTGACACTCTCACTCTCTATGATTCGAACCTCTCATGTGAGGTCAGATTTAGATTCCGATGCTTCACTTCAGGTTTACTGTATACCTTGCAACTTGTTATTGACGATGAAACACAGATATTGCATCGGAATTAAATTCAAAAGGCACAGTGTCGTCTTAAGTACAAGAGGACTGACACCCTCACTTTCTATGATTTGAACCTCTCCAGTGAGTCCTGTTTTAGATTCCGATGCTTCACTTCAGGTTTACTGTATCCCTTGGACCTTCTTATTGACGATGAAACACAGAAAATGCATCGGAATTAAATTCAAAAAGCATAGTGCCGACTTAAGTACAAGAACACGGACGCTCTAACTTTCTATGATTTGAACCTCTCCTGTGAGTCCAGTTTTAGATTCCAATGCTTCACTTCATTTTACTGTATCCCTTGGACCTTCTTAGTGACGATGAAACACAGAGTTTGCATCCGAATTTAATACAAAAGGCACAATACCGACTTAAGTACAAGAGGACTGACACTCTAACTTTCTATGATTTGAACCTCTCCTGTGAGTCCAGTTTTGGATTCCGATGCTTCACTTCAAGTTTACTGTATCCCTTGGACCTACTAATTGACGATGAAACACAGAAATTGCATCCGAATTTAATACAAAATGCACAATGGCGGCTTATGTACAAGAGGACTGACACTCTCACTTTCTATGATTTGAACCTCTCCTGTGAGTCCAGTTTTAGTTTCCGATGCTTCACTTCAGGTTTACTGTATCCCTTGGACCTTCTTACTGACAATGAAACACAGAAATTGCATCGGAATTAAATTCAAAAGGCACAATGCCGACTTAAGTACAAGAGGACTGACACTCTAACTTTCTATGATTTGAACCTCTAGTGTGAATCCAGTTTTACATTCCGATGCTTCACTTCTGGTTTACTGTATCCCTTGGACCTTCCTATTGACGATGAAACACAGAGTTTGCATCCGAATTTAATACAAAGGCACAATACCGACTTAAGTACAAGAGGACTGACACTCTGAATTTCTATGATTTGAACCTCACCTGTGAGTCCAGTTTTGGATTCCGATGCTTCACTTCAGGTTTACTGTATCCCTAGGACCTTCTTATTGACGATGAAACACAGAAATTGCATCCGAATTTAGTACAAAAGGCACAATGGCGACTTAAGTACAAGAGGACTGACACTCTCGCTTTCCATGATTTGAACCTCTCCTGTGAGTCCAGTTTTAGATTCCGATGCTTCACTTAAGTTTTACTGTATCCCTTGGACCTTCTTATTGACGATGAAACACAGAAATTGCATCTGAAATTAATACAAATGGCACAATGCCGACTTAAGTAAAAGAGGACTGACACTCTAACTTTCTATGATTTGAACCTCTCCTGTGAGACCAGTTTTAGATTCCACTGCTTCACTTCAGGTTTGCTGTATACCTTGCACCTTCTTAATGACGATGAAACACAGAAATTGCATCCGAATTTAATACAAATGGCACAATGGCGACTTAAGTACAACAGGACTGACACTCTCACTCTCTATGATTCGAACCTCTCATGTGAGGTCAGATTTAGATTCCGATGCTTCACTTCAGGTTTACTGTATACCTTGCACCTTGTTATTGACGATGAAACACAAATATTGCATCGGAATTAAATTCAAAAGGCACAGTGTCGTCTTAAGTACAAGAGGACTGACACCCTCACTTTCTATGATTTGAACCTCTCCAGTGAGTCCTGATTTAGATTCCGATGCTTCACTTCAGGTTTACTGTATCCCTTGGACCTTCTTATTGACGATGAAACACAGAAAATGCATCGGAATTAAATTCAAAAAGCATAGTGACGACTTAAGTACAAGAGCACTGACGCTCTAACTTTCTATGATTTGAACCTCTCCTGTGAGTCCAGTTTTAGATTCCAATGCTTCACTTCATTTTACTGTATCCCTTGGACCTTCTTAGTGACGATGAAACACAGAGTTTGCATCCGAATTTAATACAAAAGGCACAATACCGACTTAAGTACAAGAGGACTGACACTCTAACTTTCTATGATTTGAACCTCTCCTGTGAGTCCAGTTTTGGATTCCGATGCTTCACTTCAAGTTTACTGTATCCCTTGGACCTTCTAATTGACGATGAAACACAGAAATTGCATCCGAATTTAATACAAAATGCACAATGGCGGCTTATGTACAAGAGGACTGACACTCTCACTTTCTATGATTTGAACCTCTCCTGTGAGTCCAGTTTTAGTTTCCGATGCTTCACTTCAGGTTTACTGTATCCCTTGGACCTTCTTACTGACAATGAAACACAGAAATTGCATCGGAATTAAATTCAAAAGGCACAATGCCGACTTAAGTACAAGAGGACTGACACTCTAACTTTCTATGATTTGAACCTCTCCTGTGAATCCAGTTTTAGATTCCGATGCTTCACTTCTGGTTTACTGTATCCCTTGGACCTTCCTATTGACGATGAAACACAGAGTTTGCATCCGAATTTAATACAAAAGGCACAATACCGACTTAAGTACAAGAGGACTGACACTCTGAATTTCTATGATTTGAACCTCACCTGTGAGTCCAGTTTTGGATTCCGATGCTTCACTTCAGGTTTACTGTATCCCTAGGACCTTCTTATTGACGATGAAACACAGAAATTGCATCCGAATTTAGTACAAAAGGCACAATGGCGACTTAAGTACAAGAGGACTGACACTCTCGCATTCCATGATTTGAACCTCTCCTGTGAGGCCAGTTTTCGATTCCGATGCTTCACTTAAGTTTTACTGTATCCCTTGGACCTTCTTATTGACGATGAAACACAGAAATTGCATCTGAATTTAATACAAATGGCACAATGCCGACTTAAGTAAAAGAGGACTGACACTCTAACTTTCTATGATTTGAACCTCTCCTGTGAGACCAGTTTTAGATTCCACTGCTTCACTTCAGGTTTGCTGTATATTTTGCACCCTCTTAATGACGATGAAACACAGAAATTGCATACGAATTTAATACAAAAGGCACAATGCCGCCTTAAGTACAAGAGGACTGACATTCTAACTTTCTATGATTTGAACCTCTCCTGTGAGTCCAGTTTTAGATTCCGATGCTTCACTTCAGGTTTACTGTATCCCTTGGACCTTCTTATTGACAATGAAACACAGAAAAAGCATCGAACTTAAATTCAAAAGGCACAATGCCGACTTAAGTACAAGAGGACTGACATTCTAACTTTCTATGCTTAGAACCTCTCCTAAGAGACCAGTTTTAGATTCTGATGCTTCACTTCAGGTTTACTGTATCCCTTGGACCTTCTTATTGAAGATGTAACACAGATATTGCATCCGAACTTAATACAAAAGGCACAATGGCGGCTTAAGTACAAGAGGACTGACACTTCCACATTCTATGATTTGAACCTCTCCTGTGAGTCCAGTTTTAGATTCCGATGCTTCACTTCAGGTTTACTGTATCCCTTGGACCTTCTTATTGACGATGAAACACAGAAATTGCATCCGAATTTAATACAAATGGCACAATGGCGACTTAAGTACAACAGGACTGACACTCTCACTCTCTATGATTCGAACCTCTCATGTGAGGTCAGATTTAGATTCCGATGCTTCACTTCAGGTTTACTGTATACCTTGCACCTTCTTATTGACGATGAAACACAGATATTGCATCGGAATTAAATTCAAAAGGCACAATGCCGTCTTAAGTACAAGAGGACTGACACCCTCAGTTTCTATGATTTGAACCTCTCCAGTGAGTCCTGTTTTAGATTCCGATGCTTCACTTCAGGTTTACTGTATCCCTTGGACCTTCTTATTGACGATGAAACACAGAAATTGCATCGGAATTAAATTCAAAAGGCATAATGCCGACTTAAGTACAAGAGCACTGACGCTCTAACTTTCTATGATTTGAACCTCTCCTGTGAGTCCAGTGTTAGATTCCAATGCTTCACTTCATTTTACTGTATCCCTTCGACCTTCTTAGTGACGATGAAACACAGAGTTTGCATCCGAATTTAATACAAAAGGCGCAATACCGACTTAAGTACCAGAGGACTGACACTCTAATTTTCTATGATTTGAACCTCTCCTGTGAGTCCAGTTTTGGATTCCGATGCTTCACTTCAGGTTTACTGTATCCCTTGGACCTTGTAATTGACGATGAAACACAGAAATTGCATCCGAATTTAATACAAAAGGCACAATACCGTCTTAAGTACAAGAGGACTGACACTCTGAATTTCTATGATTTGAACCTCACCTGTGAGTCCAGTTTTGGATTCCGATGCTTCACTTCAGGTTTACTGTATCCCTAGGACCTTCTTATTGACGATGAAACACAGAAATTGCATCCGAATTTAGTACAAAAGGCACAATGGCGAATTAAGTACAAGAGGACTGACACTCTCGGTTTCCATGATTTGAACCTCTCCTGTGAGGCCAGTTTTAGATTCCGACGCTTCACTTAAGTTTTACTGTATCCCTTGGACCTTCTTATTGACGATGAAACACAGAAATTGCTTCTGAATTTAATACAAATGGCACAATGTCGACTTAAGTAAAAGAGGACTGACACTCTAACTTTCTATGATTTGAACCTCTCCAGTGAGCCCAGTTTTAGATTCCACTGCTTCACTTCAGGTTTGCTGTATACCTTGGACCTTCTTATTGACAATGAAACACAGAAAAAGCATCGAATCTGAATTCAAAAGGCACAATGCCGACTTAAGTACAAGAGGACTGACATTCTTACTTTCTATGCTTTGAACCTCTCCTAAGAGACCTGTTTTAGATTCTGATGCTTCACTTCAGGTTTACTGTATCCCTTGGACCTTCTTATTGACGATGAAACACAGAAATTGCATCCGAACTTAATACAAAAGGCACAATGGCGGCTTAAGTACAAGAGGACTGACACTTTCACATTCTATGATTTGAACCTCTCCTGTGAGTCCAGTTTTAGATTCCGATGCTTCACTTCAGGTTTACTGTATCCCTTGGACCTTCTTATTGACGATGAAACACAGAAATTGCATCCGAATTTAATACAAATGGCACAATGCCGACTTAAGTAAAACAGGACTGACACTCTCACACTCTATGATTCGAACCTCTCATGTGAGGTCAGATTTAGATTCCGATGCTTCACTTCAGGTTTACTGTATACCTTGCACCTTGTTATTGACGATGAAACACAGATATTGCATCGGAATTAAATTCAAAAGGCACAATGCCGTCTGAAGTACAAGAGGACTGACACCCTCACTTTCTATGATTTGAACCTCTCCAGTGAGTCCTGTTTTAGATTCCGATGCTTCACTTCAGGTTTACTGTATCCCTCGGACCTTCTAATTGACGATGGAACACAGAGTTTGCATCCGAATTTAATACAAAAGGTACAATGCCGACTTATGTACAAGAGGACTGACACTCTAACTTTCTATGATTTGAACCTCTCCTGTGAGTCCTGTTCTCTATTCTGATGCTTCACTTCAGGTTTACTGTATCCCTTGGACCTTCTTATTGACGATGAAACACAGAAATTGCATCCGAATTTAATACAAAAAACACAATGGCGACTTAAGTACAAGAGGACTGACGCTCTCACTTTCTATGATTTGAACATCTCCTGTGAGTCCAGTTTTAGATTCCGACGCTTCACTTCTGGTTTACTGTATCCCTTGGAATTTCTTATTGACGATGAAACACAGATATTGCATCGGAATCAAATTCAAAACGCACAATGCCGACATAAGTAAAAGACTGACACTCTCACTTTCTATGATTTGAACCTCTCCTGTGAGTCCAGTTTTAGATTCCGATGCTTCACTTAAAGTTTACTGTATCCCTTGGACCTTCTTATTGACGATGAAACATAGAAATTGAATCGGAATTAAAATCAAAAGGCACAATGCCGACTTAAATACAAGAGGACTGACACTCTAACTTTCTATGATTTGAACCTCTCCTGTGAGTCCAGTTTTCGATTCCGATGCTTCACTTGAGGTTTACTGTTTCCCTTGGACCTTCTTATTGACGATGAAACACAGAGTTTGCATCCGAATTTAATACAAAAGGCACAATGCCGACTTAAGTACAAGAGGACTGACACTCTAACTTTCTATGATTTGAACCTCTCCTGTGAGTCCAGTTTTGGATTCCGATGTTTCAATTCAGGTTTACTGTATCCCTTGTACCTTCTTATTGACGATGAAACACAGACATTGCCTCCGAATTTAATACAAAAGGCACAATGGCGACTTAAGTACAAGAGGACTGACACTTTCACTTTCTATGAATTGAACTTCTCCTGTGAGTCCAGTTCTAGATTCCGATGCTTCACTTCAGGTTTACTGTATCCCTTGGACCTTCTTAGTGACGATGAAACACAGAAATTGCATCGGAATCAAATTCAAAACGCACAATGCCGACATAAGTAAAAGACTGACACTCTCACTTTCTATGATTTGAACCTCTCCTGTGAGTCCAGTTTTAGATTCCGACGCTTCACTTCTGGTTTACTGTATCCCTTGGAATTTCTTATTGACGATGAAACACAGAAATTGCATCGGAATCAAATTCAAAACGCACAATGCCGACATAAGTAAAAGACTGACACTCTCACTTTCTATGATTTGAACCTCTCCTGTGAGTCCAGTTTTAGATTCCGATGCTTCACTTAAAGTTTACTGTATCCCTTGGACCTGCTTATTGACGATGAAACATAGAAATTGAATCGGAATTAAAATCAAAAGGCACAATGCCGACTTAAATACAAGAGGACTGACACTCTAACTTTCTATGATTTGAACCTCTCTTGTGAGTCCAGTTTTAGATTCCGATGCTTCACTTTAGGTTTACTGTATACCTTGCACCTTCTTATTGACGATGAAACACATAATTTGCATCGGAATTAAATTCAAAAGGCACAATGTCGACTTAAGTACAAGAGGACTGACACTCTCACTTTCTATGATTTGAACCTCTCCTGTGAGTCCAGTTTTAGATTCCGATGCTTTACTTCAGGTTTACTGTATCCCTTGGACCTTCATATTGACGATGACACACAGAAATTGCATCCGAATTTATTACATAAATCACAATGGCGATTTAAGTACAAGAGGACTGACACTCTAACTTTCTATGATTTGAACCTCTCCTGAGAGTCCAGTTTTAGATTCCGATGCTTCACTTCAGGTTTACTGTATCCCTTGGACCTTCTTATTGACGATGAAACACAGAGTTTGCATCCGAATTTAATACAAAAGGCACAATGCCGACTTAAGTACAAGAGGACTGACACTCTAACTCTCTATGATTTGAACCTCTCCTGTGTGTCCAGTTTTAGATTCCATGCTTTACTTCAGGTTTACTGTATCCCTTGGACCTTCTTATTGACGATGACAAGCAGAAATTGCATCCGAATTTAATACAAAAGGCACAATGGTGACTTAAGAACAAGAGGACTGACACTCTCACTTTCTATGATTCGAACCTCTCCTGTGTGTCCAGTTTTAGATTCCATGCTTTACTTCAGGTTTACTGTATCCCTTGGACCTTCTTATTGACGATGAAACACAGAAATTGCATCCGAATTTAATACAAATGGCGCAATGCCGACTTAAGTACAAGAGGACTGACACTCTCACTTTCTATGATTCGAACCTCTCCTGTGAGTCCAGTTTTAGATTCCGATGCTTCACTTCAGGTTTACTGTATCCCTTGGACCTTCTAATTGACGATGAACACAGAGTTTGCATCCGAATTTAATACAAAAGGTACAATGCCGACTTAAGTACAAGAGGACTGACACTCTTACTTTCTATGATTTGCACCTCTCCTGTGCGTCCAGTTTTAGATTCCGATGCTTCACTTCAGGTTTACTGTATCCCTTGGACCTTCTTATTGACGATGAAACACAGAAATTGCATCCGAATATAATACAAAAATCACAACGCGGCATAAGTACAAGAGGACTGACGCTCTCACTTTCTATGATTTGAACATCTCCTGTGAGTCCAGTTCTAGATTCCGATGCTTCACTTCAGGTTAACTGTATTCCTTGGACCTTCATATTGACGATGAAACAAAGATAATGCATCGGAATTAAATTTAAAACGCACAATGCCGACTTAAGTAAAAGAGGACTGACACTCTCACTATCTATGATTTGAATCTCTCCTGTGAGTCCAGTTTTAGATTCCGATGCTTCGCTTCAGGTTCACTGTATCCCTTGGACTTTCTTATTGACGATGAAATAAGATATTGCATCGGAATTAAATTTAAAACGCACAATGCCGACTTAAGTAAAAGAGGACTGATACTCTCACTTTCTATGATTTGAATCTCTCCTGTGAGTCCAGTTTTCGATTCCAATGCTTCACTTCAGGTTTACTGTTTCCCTTGGACCTTCTTATTGACGATGAAACACAGAGTTTGCATCCGAATTTAATACAAAAGGCACAATGCCGACTTAAGTACAAGAGGACTGACACTCTAACTTTCTATGATTTGAACCTCTCCTGTGAGTCCAGTTTTGGATTCCGATGTTTCACTTCAGGTTTTCTGTATCCCTTGTACCTTCTTATTGACGATGAAACACAGAAATTGCCTCCGAATTTAATACAAAAGGCACAATGGCGACTTAAGTACAAGAGGACTGACACTTTCACTTTCTATGAATTGAACCTCTCCTGTGAGTCCAGTTTTAGATTCCGATGCTTCACCTCAGGTTTACTGTATCCCTTGGACTTTCTTATTGACGATGAAACACAGAAATTGCATCCGAATTTAATACAAATGGCACAATGCCGACTTAAGTACAAGAGGGCTGACACTCTCACTTTCTATGATTAGAACCTCTCCTGTGAGGTCAGATTTAGATTCCGAAGCTTCACTTCAGGTTTACTGTATCCTTTGGACCTTCTTATTGACGATGAAACACAGAAATTGAATCCGAATTTAATACAAAAATCACAATGTTGGCTTAAGTAAAAGAGGACTGACACTCTCACTTTCTATGATTTGAACCTCTCCTGTGAGTCCAGTTTTAGATTCCGATGCTTCACTTCAGGTTTACTGTATCCCTTGGACCTTCTTATGACGATGAAACACTGAAATTGCATCCGAATTTAATACAAAAATCACAATGGCGACTTATATACTAGAGGACAGACACTCTCACTTTCTAAGATTTGAACATCTCCTGTGAGTCCAGTTCTAGATTCCGATGCTTCACTTCAGGTTTACTGTATCCTTTGGACCTTCTTATTGACGATGAAACACAGAAATTGAATCCGAATTTAATACAAAAATCACAATGGCGGCTTAAGTAAAAGAGGACTTACACTCTCACTTTCTATGATTTGAACGTCTCCTGTGAGTCCAGTTCTAGATTCCGATGCTTCACTTCAGGTTTACTGTTTCCCTTGGACATTCTTATTGACGATGAAACACAGAAATTGCATCGGAATAAAATTCAAAAGGCACAGTGCCGACCTAAGTAGAAGAGGACTAATACTCTCACTTTCTATGATTTGAACCTCTCCTGTGAGTCCAGTTATAGATTCCGATGCTTCACTTCTGGTTTACTGTATCCCTTGGAATTTCTTATTGACGATGAAACACAGAAATTGCATCGGAATCAAATTCAAAACGCACAATGCCGACATAAGTAAAAGACTGACACTCTCACTTTCTATGATTTGAACCTCTCCTGTGAGTCCAGTTTTAGATTCCGATGCTTCACTTAAAGTTTACTGTATCCCTTGGACCTTCTTATTGACGATGAAACATAGAAATTGAATCGGAATTAAAATCAAAAGGCACAATGCCGACTTAAATACAAGAGGACTGACACTCTAACTTTCTATGATTTGAACCTCTCCTGTGAGTCCAGTTTACGATTCCGATGCTTCACTTGAGGTTTACTGTTTCCCTTGGACCTTCTTATTGACGATGAAACACAGAGTTTGCATCCGAATTTAATACAAAAGGCACAATGCCGACTTAAGTACAAGAGGACTGACACTCTAACTTTCTATGATTTGAACCTCTCCTGTGAGTCCAGTTTTGGATTCCGATGTTTCAATTCAGGTTTACTGTATCCCTTGTACCTTCTTATTGACGATGAAACACAGAAATTGCCTCCGAATTTAATACAAAAGGCACAATGGCGACTTAAGTACAAGAGGACTGACACTTTCACTTTCTATGAATTGAACTTCTCCTGTGAGTCCAGTTCTAGATTCCGATGCTTCACTTCAGGTTTACTGTATCCCTTGGACCTTCTTAGTGACGATGAAACACAGAAATTGCATCGGAATCAAATTCAAAACGCACAATGCCGACATAAGTAAAAGACTGACACTCTCACTTTCTATGATTTGAACCTCTCCTGTGAGTCCAGTTTTAGATTCCGACGCTTCACTTCTGGTTTACTGTATCCCTTGGAATTTCTTATTGACGATGAAACACAGAAATTGCATCGGAATCAAATTCAAAACGCACAATGCCGACATAAGTAAAAGACTGACACTCTCACTTTCTATGATTTGAACCTCTCCTGTGAGTCCAGTTTTAGATTCCGATGCTTCACTTAAAGTTTACTGTATCCCTTGGACTTTCTTATTGACGATGAAACATAGAAATTGAATCGGAATTAAAATCAAAAGGCACAATGCCGACTTAAATACAAGAGGACTGACACTCTAACTTTCTATGATTTGAACCTCTCCTGTGAGTCCAGTTTTAGATTCCGATGCTTCAGTTTAGGTTTACTGTATACCTTGCACCTTCTTATTGACGATGAAACACATAATTTGCATCGGAATTAAATTCAAAAGGCACAATGTCGACTTAAGTACAAGAGGACTGACACTCTCACTTTCTATGATTTGAACCTCTCCTGTGAGTCCAGTTTTAGATTCCGATGCTTTACTTCAGGTTTACTGTATCCCTTGGACCTTCATATTGACGATGACACACAGAAATTGCATCCGAATTTATTACAAATATCACAATGGCGATTTAAGTACAAGAGGACTGACACTCTCACTTTCTATGATTTGAACGTCTCCTGTGAGTCCAGTTTGAGATTCCGATGCTTCACTTCAGGTTCACTGTATCCCTTGGACCTTCTTATTGACGATGAAACACAGAAATTGCATCCTAAATTAATGCAAAAGTCACAATGGTGACTTAAGTACAAGAGGACTGACACTCTCACTTTATATGATTTGAACCTCTCCTCTGAGTCCAGTTTTAAATTCCGATGCTTCACCTCAGGTTTACTGTATCCCTTGGACCTTCCTATTGACGATGAAACACAGAAATTGCATCCAAATTTAATACAAATGGCGCAATGCCGACTGAAGTACAAGAGGACTGACACTCTCACTTTCTATGATTCGAACCTCTCTTGTGAGTCCAGTTTTAGATTCCGATGCTGCACTTCAGCTTTACTGTATCCTTTGGGCTTTCTAATTGACGATGAAACACAGAGTTTGCATCCGAATTTAATACAAAAGGTACAATGCCGACTTAAGTACAGGAGGACTGACACCCTAACTTTCTATGATTTGCACCTCTCCTGTGAGTCCAGTTTTAGATTCCGATGCTTCACTTCAGGTTTACTGTATCCCTTGGACCTTCTTATTGACGATGAAACACAGAAATTGCATCCGAATTTAATACAAAAATCACAATGGCGGCTTAAGTACAAGAGGACTGACACTCTCACTTTCTATGATTTGAACATCTCCGGTGAGTCCAGTTCTGGATTCCGATGCTTCACTTCAGGTTAACTGTATCCCTTGGACCTTCTTATTGGCGATGAAACACAGATAATGCATCGGAATTAAATTTAAAACACACAATGCCGACTTAAGTAAAAGAGGACTGACACTCTCACTATCTACGATTTGAATCTCTCCTGTGAGTCCAGTTTTAGATTTCGATGCTTCACTTCAGGTTCACTGTATCCCTTGGACCTTCTTATTGACGAGGAAACACAGATATTGCATCGGAATCAAATTTAAAACGCACAATGCCGACTTAAGTAAAAGAGGACTGACACTCTCACTTTCTATGATTTGAACCTCTCCTGTGAGGTCAGATTTAGATTCCGATGCTTCACTTCAGGTTTACTGTATCCCTAGGACCTTCTTATTGACAATGAAACACAGAAATAGCATCTGAATTAAATTCAAAAGGCACAAGGCCGACTTAAGTACAAGAGGACTGACACTCTAACTTTCTATGATTTGAACCTCTCCTGAGAGTCCAGTTTTAGATTCCGATGCTTCACTTCAGGTTTACTGTATCCCTTGGACCTTCTTATTGACGATGAAACACAGAGTTTGCATCCGAATTTAATACAAAAGGCACAATGCCGACTTAAGTACAAGAGGACTGACACTCTAACTCTCTATGATTTGAACCTCTCCTGTGTGTCCAGTTTTAGATTCCATGCTTTACTTCAGGTTTACTGTATCCCTTGGACCTTCTTATTGACGATGACAAGCAGAAATTGCATCCGAATTTAATACAAAAGGCACAATGGTGACTTAAGAACAAGAGGACTGACACTCTCACTTTCTATGATTTGAACGTCTCCTGTGAGTCTAGTTTTAGATTCCGATGCTTCACTTCAGGATTACTGTATCCCTTGGACCTTCTTATTGCCTATGAAACACTGAAATTGCATCCGAAATTAATACAAAAGTCACAATGGTGACTTAAGTACAAGAGGTCTGACACTCTCACTTTATACGACTTGAACCACTCCTCTGAGTCCAGTTTTAGATTCCGATGCTTCACCTCAGGTTTACTGAATCCCTTGGACCTTCTCATTGACGATGAAACACAGAAATTGCATCCGAATTTAATACAAATGGCGCAATGCCGACTTAAGTACAAGAGGACTGACACTCTCACTTTCTATGATTCGAACCTCTCCTGTGAGTCCAGTTTTAGATTCCGATGCTTCACTTCAGGTTTACTGTATCCCTTGGACCTTCTAATTGACGATGAACACAGAGTTTGCATCCGAATTTAATACAAAAGGTACAATGCCGACTTAAGTACAAGAGGACTGACACTCTAACTTTCTATGATTTGCACCTCTCCTGTGCGTCCAGTTTTAGATTCCGATGCTTCACTTCAGGTTTACTGTATCCCTAGGACCTTCGTATTGACGATGAAACACAGAAATTGCATCCGAATTTAATACAAAAATCACAACGCGGCTTAAGTACAAGAGGACTGACGCTCTCACTTTCTATGATTTGAACATCTCCTGTGAGTCCAGTTCTAGATTCCGATGCTTCACTTCAGGTTAACTGTATTCCTTGGACCTTCATATTGACGATGAAACAAAGATAATGCATCGGAATTAAATTTAAAACGCACAATGCCGACTTAAGTAAAAGAGGACTGACACTCTCACTATCTATGATTTGAATCTCTCCTGTGAGTCCAGTTTTGGATTCCGATGCTTCGCTTCAGGTTCACTGTATCCCTTGGACTTTCTTATTGACGATGAAATAAGATATTGCATCGGAATTAAATTTAAAACGCACAATGCCGACTTAAGTAAAAGAGGACTGATACTCTCACTTTCTATGATTTGAATCTCTCCTGTGAGTCCAGTTTTCGATTCCAATGCTTCACTTCAGGTTTACTGTCTCCCTTGGACCTTCTTATTGACGATGAAACACAGAGTTTGCATCCGAATTTAATACAAAAGGCACAATGCCGACTTAAGTACAAGAGGACTGACACTCTAACTTTCTATGATTTGAACCTCTCCTGTGAGTCCAGTTTTGGATTCCGATGTTTCACTTCAGGTTTTCTGTATCCCTTGTACCTTCTTATTGACGATGAAACACAGAAATTGCCTCCGAATTTAATACAAAAGGCACAATGGCGACTTAAGTACAAGAGGACTGACACTTTCACTTTCTATGAATTGAACCTCTCCTGTGAGTCCAGTTTTAGATTCCGATGCTTCACCTCAGGTTTACTGTATCCCTTGGACATTCTTATTGACGATGAAACACAGAAATTGCATCCGAATTTAATACAAATGGCACAATGCCGACTTAAGTACAAGAGGGCTGACACTCTCACTTTCTATGATTAGAACCTCTCCTGTGAGGTCAGATTTAGATTCCGAAGCTTCACTTCAGGTTTACTGTATCCCTTGGACCTTCTTATTGACGATAAAACACGGAAATCGCATCCGAATTTTATACAAATGGCACAATGCCGACTTAAGTACAAGAGGACTGACACTCGCACTTTCTATGATTTGAACCTCTCCTGTGAGACCGGTTTTAAATTCCGATGCTTCACTTCAGGTTTACTGTATCCTTTGTACCTTCTTATTGACGATGAAACACAGAAATTGAATCCGAATTTAATACAAAAATCACAATGTTGGCTTAAGTAAAAGAGGACTGACACTCTCACTTTCTATGATTTGAACCTCTCCTGTGAGTCCAGTTTTAGATTCCGATGCTTCACTTCAGGTTTACTGTATCCCTTGGACCTTCTTATGACGATGAAACACTGAAATTGCATCCGAATTTAATACAAAAATCACAATGGCGGCTCATATACTAGAGGACAGACACTCTCACTTTCTAAGATTTGAACATCTCCTGTGAGTCCAGTTCTAGATTCCGATGCTTCACTTCAGGTTTACTGTATCCTTTGGACCTTCTTATTGACGATGAAACACAGAAATTGAATCCGAATTTAATACAAAAATCACAATGGCGGCTTAAGTAAAAGAGGACTTACACTCTCACTTTCTATGATTTGAACGTCTCCTGTGAGTCCAGTTCTAGATTCCGATGCTTCACTTCAGGTTTACTGTTTCCCTTGGACATTCTTATTGACGATGAAACACAGAAATTGCATCGGAATAAAATTCAAAAGGCACAGTTCCGACCTAAGTAGAAGAGGACTAATACTCTCACTTTCTATGATTTGAACCTCTCCTGTGAGTCCAGTTATAGATTCCGATGCTTCACTTCAGGTTTACTGTATCCCTTGGACCTTCTTATGACGATGAAACACAGAAATTGCATCCGAATTTAATACAAAAATCACAATGGCGGCTTATATACTGGAGGACAGACACTCTCACTTTCTAAGATTTGAACATCTCCTGTGAGTCCAGTTCTAGATTCCGATGCTTCACTTCAGGTTTACTGTATCCTTTGGACCTTCTTATTGACGATGAAACACAGAAATTGAATCCGAATTTAATACAAAAATCACAATGGCGGCTTAAGTAAAAGAGGACTGACACTCTCACTTTCTATGATTTGAACGTCTCCTGTGAGTCCAGTTCTAGATTCCGATGCTTCACTTCAGGTTTACTGTTTCCCTTGGACATTCTTATTGACGATGAAACACAGAAATTTCATCGGAATAAAATTCAAAAGACACAGTGCCGACCTAAGTAGAAGAGGACTAATACTCTCACTTTCTATGATTTGAACCTCTCCTGTGAGTCCAGTTTTAGATTCCGATGCTTCACTTCAGGTTTACTGTATCCCTTGGACCTTCTTAATGACGATGAAACACAGATAATGCATCGGAATTAAATTTAAAACGCACAATGCCGACTTAAGTAAAAGGGGACTGACACTCTAACTTTCTATGATTTGAACCTCTCCTGTGAGTCCAGTTTTAGATTCCGATGCTTCACGTCAGGTTTACTGTATCCCTTGGACCTTCTTATTGACCATGAAACACAGAAATTGCATCCGAAATTAATACAAAAGTCACAATGATGACTTAAGTACAAGAGGACTGACACTCTCACTTTCTATGATTTGAACTTCTCCTGTGAGTCCAGTTTTAGATTCCACTGCTTCACCTCAGGTTTACTGTATCTCTTGGACCTTCTTATTGACGATGAAACACAGAAATTGCATCCGAATTTAATACAAATGGAACAATGCCGACTTAAGTACAAGAGGACTGACACTCTCACTTTCTATGATTCGAACCTCTCCTGTGAGGTCTGATTTAGATTCCGATGCTTCACTTCAGGTTTACTGTATCCCTTGGAACTTCTTGTTGACGATAAAACACAGAAATCGCATCCGAATTTAATACAAATGGCACAATGCCGTTATAAGTAAAAGAGGACTGACACTCTAACATTCTATGATTTGAACGTCTCCTGCGAGTCCAGTTTTGGATTCCGATGCTTCACTTAAGGTTTACTGTATCCCTTAGACCTTCTTATTGACGATGAAACACAGAGTTTGCATCCGAATTTAATACAAAAGGCACATTACCGACTTAAGTACAAGAGGAGTGACACTCTAACTTTCTATGATTTGAATCTCTCCTGTGAGTCCAGTTTTAGATTCCGATGCTTCACTTCAGTTTTACTGTATCCCTTGGACTTTCTTATTGACGATGAAACACAGAAATTGCATCGGAATTAAATTCAAAAGGCACAGTGCCGACCTAAGTAGAAGACGACTAACACTCTCACTTTCTATGATTTGAACCTCTTCTGTGAGTCAAGTTTTAGATTCCGATGCTTCACTTCAGGTTTACTGTATACCTTGCACCTCCTTATTGACGATGTAACACATAATTTGCATCGGAATTAAATTCAAAAGGCACAATGTCGACTTAAGTACAAGAGGACTGACACTCTCACTTTCTATGATTTGAACCTCTCGTGTGAGTCCAGTTTTACATTCCGATGCTTCACTTCAGGTTTACTGTATCCCTTGGACCTTCTAATTGACGATGAAGCACAGAGTTTGCATCCGAATTTAATACAAAAGGTACAATGCCGACTTAAGTACAAGAGGACTGACACTCTAACTTTCTATGATTTGCACCTCTCCTGTGAGTCCAGTTTTAGATTCCGATGCTTCACTTCAGGTTTACTGTATCCCTTGGACCTTCTTATTGACGATGAAACACAGAAATTGCATCCGATTTTAATACAAAAATCACAATGGCGACATTAGTACAAGAGGACCGACAATCTCACTTTCTATGATTTGAACATCTCCTGTGAGTCCAGTTTTAGATTCCGTGCTTCACTTCAGGTTCACTGTATCCCTTGGACCTTCGTATTGACGATGAAACACAGATATTGCATCGGAATTAAATTTAAAACGCACAATGCCGACTTAAGTAAAAGAGGACTGACACTCTCACTTTCTATGATTTGAACCTGTCCTGTGAGGTCAGATTTAGATTCCGATGCTTCACTTCAGGTTTACTGTATCCCTTGGACCTTCGTATTGACAATGAAACACAGAAATAGCATCGGAATTAAATTCAAAAGGCACAATGCCGACTTAAGTACAAGAGGACTGACACTCTAACTTTCTATGATTTGAACCTATCCTGTGAGTCCAGTTTTAGATTCCGATGCTTCTCTTCAGGTTTACTGTATCCCTTAGACCTTCTTATTGACGATGAAACACAGAGTTTGCATCCGAATTTAATACAAAAGGCACAATGCCGACTTAAGTACAAGAGGACTGACACTCTAAGTTTCTATGATTTGAACCTCTCCTGTGAGTCCAGTTTAGATTCCGATGATTTACTTCAGGTTTACTGTATCCCTTGGATCTTCTTATTGACGATGACACACAGAAATTGCATCCGAATTTAATACAAAAGGCACAATGGCGACTTAAGTACAAGAGGACTGACACTCTCACTTTCTATGATTTGAACCTCTCCTGTGAGTCCAGTTTTAGATTCCGATGCTTCACTTCAGGATTACTGTATCCCTTGGACCTTCTTATTGACTATGAAACACTGAAATTGCATCCGAAATTAATACATTAGTCACAATGGTGACTTAAGTACATGAGGTCTGACACTCTCACTTTATACGATTTGAACCTCTCCTCTGAGTCCAGTTTTAGATTCCGATGCTTCACCTCAGGTTTACTGTATCCCTTAGACCTTCTTATTGACGATGAAACACAGAAATTGCATCCGAATTTAATACAAATGGCTCAATGCCGACTTAAGTACAAGAGTACTGACACTCTCACTTTCTATGATTCGAACCTCTCCTGTGAGTCCAGTTTTATATTCCGATGCTTCACTTCAGGTTTACTGTATCCCTTGGACCTTCTAACTGACGATGAAACACAGAGTTTTTTCATCCGAATTTAATACAAAAGGTACAATGCCGACTTAAGTACAAGAGGACTGACACTCTAACTTTCTATGATTTGCACCTCTCCTGTGGGTCCAGTTTTAGATTCCGATGCTTCACTTCAGGTTTACTGTATCCCTTGGACCTTCTTATTGACGATGAAACACAGATATTGCATCCGAATTTAATACAAAAATCACAACGGCGGCTTAAGTACAAGAGGACTGACACTCTCACTTTCTATGATTTGAACATCTCCTGTGAGTCCAGTTCTAGATTCCGATGCTTCACTTCAGGTTAACTGTATCCCTTGGACCTTCTTATTGACGATGAAACACAGATAATGCATCGGAATTAAATTT
This sequence comes from Schistocerca americana, assembly GCF_021461395.2. NCBI lineage: Eukaryota > Metazoa > Arthropoda > Insecta > Orthoptera > Acrididae > Schistocerca > Schistocerca americana. Next base: position 2,953,005 of record NW_025725994.1, on the reverse strand, counting down.
AAAACCCACAATGCCGACTTAAGTAAAAGAGGACTGACACTCTCACTATCTATGATTTGAATCTCTCCTGTGAGTCTAGTTTTAGATTCCGATGCTTCACTTCAGGTTCACTGTATCCCTTGGACTTTCTTATTGACGATGAAATAAGATATTGCATCGGAATTAAATTTAAAACGCACAATGCCGACTTAAGTAAAAGAGCACTGATACTCTCACTTTCTATGATTTGAACCTCTCCTGTGAGTCCAGTTTTAGATTCCGATGCTTTACTTCAGGTTTACTGAATCCCTTGGACATTCTTATTGACGATGACACACAGAAATTGCATCCGAATTTATTACAAAAATCACAATGGCGATTTAAGTACAAGAGGACTGACACTTTCACTTTCTATGATTTGAACCTCAGTTTTAGATTCCGATGCTTCACTTCAGGTTTACGGTATCCCTTGGACCTTTTTATTGACGATGACAAGCAGAAATTGCATCCGAATTTAATACAAAAGGCACAATGGTGACTTAAGAACAAGAGGACTGACACTCTCACTTTCTATGATTTGAACGTCTCCTGTGAGTCTAGTTTTAGATTCCGATGCTTCACTTCAGGATTACTGTATCCCTTAGACCTTCTTAGTGCCTATGAAACACTGAAATTGCATCCGAAATTAATACAAAAGTCACAATGGTGACTTAAGTACAAGAGGTCTGACACTCTCACTTTATACGATTTGAACCACTCCTCTGAGTCCAGTTTTAGATTCCGATGCTTCACCTCAGGTTTACTGTATCCCTTGGACCTTCTTATTGACGATGAAACACAGAAATTGCATCCGAATTTAATACAAATGGCGCAATGCCGACTTAAGTACAAGAGGACTGACACTCTCACTTTCTATGATTCGAACCTCTCCTGTGAGTCCAGTTTTAGATTCCGATGCTTCACTTCAGGTTTACTGTATCCCTTGGACCTTCTAATTGACGATGAACACAGAGTTTGCATCCGAATTTAATACGAAAGGTACAATGCCGACTTAAGTACAAGAGGACTGACACTCTAACTTTCTATGATTTGCACCTCTCCTGTGCGTCCAGTTTTAGATTCCGATGCTTCACTTCAGGTTTACTGTATCCCTTGGACCTTCTTATTGACGATGAAACACAGAAATTGCATCCGAATTTAATACAAAAATCACAACGCGGCTTAAGTACAAGAGGACTGACGCTCTCACTTTCTATGATTTGAACATCTCCTGTGAGTCCAGTTCTAGATTCCGATGCTTCACTTCAGGTTAACTGTATTCCTTGGACCTTCATATTGGCGATGAAACAAAGATAATGCATCGGAATTAAATTTAAAACGCACAATGCCGACTTAAGTAAAAGAGGACTGATACTCTCACTTTCTATGATTTGCACCTCTCCTGTGCGTCCAGTTTTAGATTCCGATGCTTCACTTCAGGTTTACTTTATCCCTTGGACCTTCTTATTGACGATGAAACACAGAAATTGCATCCGAATTTTATACAAATGGCGCAATGCCGACTTAAGTACAAGAGGACTGACACTCTCACTTTCTATGATTTGAACCCCTCCTGTGAGTCCAGTTTTAGATTCCGATGCTTCACTTCAAGTTTACTGTATCCCTTGGACCTTCTTATTGACGATGAAACATAGAAATTGCATCGGAATTAAAATCAAAAGGCACAATGCCGACTTAAGAACAAGAGGACTGACACTCTAACTTTCTATGATTTGAACCTCTCCTGTGAGTCCAGTTTTCGATTCCAATGCTTCACTTCAGGTTTACTGTTTCCCTTGGACCTTCTTATTGACGATGAAACACAGAGTTTGCATCCGAATTTAATACAAAAGGCACAATGCCGACTTAAGTACAAGAGGACTGACACTCTAACTTTCTATGATTTGAACCTCTCCTGTGAGTCCAGTTTTGGATTCCGATGTTTCACTTCAGGTTTTCTGTATCCCTTGTACCTTCTTATTGACGATGAAACACAGAAATTGCCTCCGAATTTAATACAAAAGGCACAATGGCGACTTAAGTACAAGAGGACTGACACTTTCACTTTCTATGAATTGAACCTCTCCTGTGAGTCCAGTTTTAGATTCCGATGCTTCACCTCAGGTTTACTGTATCCCTTGGACATTCTTATTGACGATGAAACACAGAAATTGCATCCGAATTTAATACAAATGGCACAATGCCGACTTAAGTACAAGAGGGCTGACACTCTCACTTTCTATGATTAGAACCTCTCCTGTGAGGTCAGATTTAGATTCCGAAGCTTCACTTCAGGTTTACTGTATCCCTTGGACCTTCTTATTGACGATAAAACACTGAAATCGCATCCGAATTTTATACAAATGGCACAATGCCGACTGAAGTACAAGAGGACTGACACTCGCACTTTCTATGATTTGAACCTCTCCTGTGAGACCGGTTTTAAATTCCGATGCTTCACTTCAGGTTTACTGTATCCTTTGGACCTTCTTATTGACGATGAAACACAGAAATTGAATCCGAATTTAATACAAAAATCACAATGTTGGCTTAAGTAAAAGAGGACTGACACTCTCACTTTCTATGATTTGAACGTCTCCTGTGAGTCCAGTTCTAGATTCCGATGCTTCACTTCAGGTTTACTGTTTCCCTTGGACATTCTTATTGACGATGAAACACAGAAATTGCATCGGAATAAAATTCAAAAGGCACAGTGCCGACCTAAGTAGAAGAGGACTAATACTCTCACTTTCTATGATTTGAACCTCTCCTGTGAGTCCAGTTTTAGATTCCGATGCTTCACTTCAGGTTTACTGTATCCCTTGGACCTTCTTATGACGATGAAACACAGAAATTGCATCCGAATTTAATACAAAAATCACAATGGCGGCTTTATACTAGAGGACAGACACTCTCACTTTCTAAGATTTGAACATCTCCTGTGAGTCCAGTTCTAGATTCCGATGCTTCACTTCAGGTTTACTGTATCCTTTGGACCTTCTTATTGACGATGAAACACAGAAATTGAATCCGAATTTAATACAAAAATCACAATGGCGGCTTAAGTAAAAGAGGACTGACACTCTCACTTTCTATGATTTGAACGTCTCCTGTGAGTCCAGTTCTAGATTCCGATGCTTCACTTCAGGTTTACTGTTTCCCTTGGACATTCTTATTGACGATGAAACACAGAAATTGCATCGGAATAAAATTCAAAAGGCACAGTGCCGACCTAAGTAGAAGAGGACTAATACTCTCACTTTCTATGATTTGAACCTCTCCTGTGAGTCCAGTTCTAGATTCCGATGCTTCACTTCAGGTTTACTGTATCCCTTGGACCTTCTTATTGACGATGAAACACAGATATTGCATCCGAATTTAATACACATGGCTCAATGCCGACTTAAGTACAAGAGGACTGACACTCTCACTTTCTATGATTCGAACCTCTCCTGTGAGTCCAGTTTTATATTCCGATGCTTCACTTCAGGTTTACTGTATCCCTTGGACCTTCTAACTGACGATGAAACACAGAGTTTTTTCATCCGAATTTAATACAAAAGGTACAATGCCGACTTAAGTACAAGAGGACTGACACTCTAACTTTCTATGATTTGCACCTCTCCTGTGGGTCCAGTTTTAGATTCCGATGCTTCACTTCAGGTTTACTGTATCCCTTGGACCTTCTTATTGACGATGAAACACAGATATTGCATCCGAATTTAATACAAAAATCACAATGGCGGCTTAAACACAAGAGGACTGACACTCTCACTTTCTATGATTTGAACATCTCCTGTGAGTCCAGTTCTAGATTCCGATGCTTCACTTCAGGTTAACTGTATCCCTTGGACCTTCTTATTGACGATGAAACACAGATAATGCATCGGAATTAAATTTAAAACCCACAATGCCGACTTAAGTAAAAGAGGACTGACACTCTCACTATCTATGATTTGAATCTCTCCTGTGAGTCTAGTTTTAGATTCCGATGCTTCACTTCAGGTTCACTGTATCAATTGGACTTTCTTATTGACGATGAAATAAGATATTGCATCGGAATTAAATTTAAAACGCACAATGCCGACTTAAGTAAAAGAGCACTGATACTCTCACTTTCTATGATTTGAACCTCTCCTGTGAGTCCAGTTTTAGATTCCGATGCTTTACTTCAGGTTTACTGAATCCCTTGGACATTCTTATTAACGATGACACACAGAAATTGCATCCGAATTTATTACAAAAATCACAATGGCGATTTAAGTACAAGAGGACTGACACTCTCACTTTCTATGATTTGAACCTCAGTTTTAGATTCCGATGCTTCACTTCAGGTTTACTGTATCCCTTGGACCTTCTTATTGACGATGAAACACAGAAATTGCATCCTAAATTAATACAAAAGTCACAATGGTGACTTACGTACAAGAGGACTTACACTCTCACTTTCTATGCTTTGAACCTCTCCTCTGAGTCCAGTTTTAGATTCCGATGCTTCACCTCAGGTTTACTGTATCCCTTGGACCTTCTTATTGACGATGAAACACAGAAATTGCATCCGAATTTAATACAAATGGCGCAATGCCGACTGAAGTACAAGAGGACTGACACTCTCACTTTCTATGATTCGAACCCCTCTTGTGAGTCCAGTTTTAGATTCCGATGCTGCACTTCAGGTTTACTGTATCCCTTGGACATTCTAATTGACGATGAAACACAGAGTTTGCATCCGAATTTAATACAAAAGGTACAATGCCGACTTAAGTACAAGAGGACTGACACTCTAACTTTCTATGATTAGCACCTCTCCTGTGAGTCCAGTTTTAGATTCCGATGCTTCACTTCAGGTTTACTGTATCCCTTGGACCTTCTTATTGACGATGACAAGCAGAAATTGCATCCGAATTTAATACAAAAGGCACAATGGTGACTTAAGAACAAGAGGACTGACACTCTCACTTTCTATGATTTGAACGTCTCCTGTGAGTCTAGTTTTAGATTCCGATGCTTCACTTCAGGATTACTGTATCCCTTGGACCTTCTTAGTGCCTATGAAACACTGAAATTGCATCCGAAATTAATACAAAAGTCACAATGGTGACTTAAGTACAAGAGGTCTGACACTCTCACTTTATACGATTTGAACCACTCCTCTGAGTCCAGTTTTAGATTCCGATGCTTCACCTCAGGTTTACTGTATCCCTTGGACCTTCTAATTGACGATGAACACAGAGTTTGCATCCGAATTTAATACAAAAGGTACAATGCCGACTTAAGTACAAGAGGACTGACACTCTAACTTTCTATGATTTGCACCTCTCCTGTGCGTCCAGTTTTAGATTCCGATGCTTCACTTCAGGTTTACTGTATCCCTTGGACCTTCTTATTGACGATGAAACACAGAAATTGCATCCGAATTTAATACAAAAATCACAACGCGGCTTAAGTACAAGAGGACTGACGCTCTCACTTTCTATGATTTGAACATCTCCTGTGAGTCCAGTTCAAGATTCCGATGCTTCACTTCAGGTTAACTGTATTCCTTGGACCTTCATATTGACGATGAAACAAAGATAATGCATCGGAATTAAATTTAAAACGCACAATGCCGACTTAAGTAAAAGAGGACTGACACTCTCACTATCTATGATTTGAATCTCTCCTGTGAGTCCAGTTTTAGATTCCGATGCTTCGCTTCAGGTTCACTGTATCCCTTGGACTTTCTTATTGACGATGAAATAAGATATTGCATCGGAATTAAATTTAAAACGCACAATGCCGACTTAAGTAAAAGAGGACTGATACTCTCACTTTCTATGATTTGAACCTCTCCTGTGAGTCCAGTTTTAGATTTCGATGCTTTACTTCAGGTTTACTGTATCCCTTGGACCTTCTTATTGACGATGACACACTGAAATTGCATCCGAATTTATTACAAAAGGCACAATGGCGATTTAAGTACAAGAGGACTGACACTCTCACTTTCTATGATTTGAACCTCTCCTGTGAGTCCAGTTTTAGATTCCGATGCTTCACTTCAGGTTTACTGTATCCCTTGGACCTTCTTATTGACGATGAAACACAGAAATTGCATCCGAATTTTATACAAATGGCGCAATGCCGACTTAAGTACAAGAGGACTGACACTCTCACTTTCTATGATTTGAACACCTCCTGTGAGTCCAGTTTTAGATTCCGATGCTTCACTTCAAGTTTACTGTATTCCTTGGACCTTCTTATTGACGATGAAACATAGAAATTGCATCGGAATTAAAATCAAAAGGCACAATGCCGACTTAAGAACAAGAGGACTGACACTCTAACTTTCTATGATTTGAACCTCTCCTGTGAGTCCAGTTTTCGATTCCAATGCTTCACTTCAGGTTTACTGTTTCCCTTGGACCTTCTTATTGACGATGAAACACAGAGTTTGCATCCGAATTTAATACAAAAGGCACAATGCCGACTTAAGTACAAGAGGACTGACACTCTAACTTTCTATGATTTGAACCTCTCCTGTGAGTCCAGTTTTGGATTCCGATGTTTCACTTCAGGTTTTCTGTATCCCTTGTACCTTCTTATTGACGATGAAACACAGAAATTACCTCCGAATTTAATACAAAAGGCACAATGGCGACTTAAGTACAAGAGGACTGACACTTTCACTTTCTATGAATTGAACCTCTCCTGTGAGTCCAGTTTTAGATTCCGATGCTTCACCTCAGGTTTACTGTATCCCTTGGACATTCTTATTGACGATGAAACACAGAAATTGCATCCGAATTTAATACAAATGGCACAATGCCGACTTAAGTACAAGAGGGCTGACACTCTCACTTTCTATGATTAGAACCTCTCCTGTGAGGTCAGATTTAGATTCCGAAGCTTCACTTCAGGTTTACTGTAGCCCTTGGACCTTCTTATTGACGATAAAACACGGAAATCGCATCCGAATTTTATACAAATGGCACAATGCCGACTGAAGTACAAGAGGACTGACACTCGCACTTTCTATGATTTGAACCTCTCCTGTGAGACCGGTTTTAAATTCCGATGCTTCACTTCAGGTTTACTGTATCCTTTGGACCTTCTTATTGACGATGAAACACAGAAATTGAATCCGAATTTAATACAAAAATCACAATGTTGGCTTAAGTAAAAGAGGACTGACACTCTCACTTTCTATGATTTGAACGTCTCCTGTGAGTCCAGTTCTAGATTCCGATGCTTCACTTCAGGTTTACTATTTCCCTTGGACATTCTTATTGACGATGAAACACAGAAATTGCATCGGAATAAAATTCAAAAGGCACAGTGCCGACCTAAGTAGAAGAGGACTAATACTCTCACTTTCTATGATTTGAACCTCTCCTGTGAGTCCAGTTTTAGATTCCGATGCTTCACTTCAGGTTTACTGTATCCCTTGGACCTTCTTATGACGATGAAACACAGAAATTGCATCCGAATTTAATACAAAAATCACAATGGCGGCTTATATACTAGAGGACAGACACTCTCACTTTCTAAGATTTGAACATCTCCTGTGAGTCCAGTTCTAGATTCCGATGCTTCACTTCAGGTTTACTGTATCCTTTGGACCTTCTTATTGACGATGAAACACAGAAATTGAATCCGAATTTAATACAAAAATCACAATGGCGGCTTAAGTAAAAGAGGACTGACACTCTCACTTTCTAGATTTGAACGTCTCCTGTGAGTCCAGTTCTAGATTCCGATGCTTCACTTCAGGTTTACTGTTTCCCTTGGACATTCTTATTGACGATGAAACACAGAAATTGAATCGGAATAAAATTCAAAAGGCACAGTGCCGACCTAAGTAGAAGAGGACTAATACTCTCACTTTCTATGTTTTGAACCTCTCCTGTGAGTCCAGTTATAGATTCCGATGCTTCACTTCAGGTTTACTGTATCCCTTGGACCTTCTTATGACGATGAAACACAGAAATTGCATCCGAATTTAATACACAAATCACAATGGCGGCTTATATACTGGAGGACAGACACTCTCACTTTCTAAGATTTGAACACCTCCTGTGAGTCCAGTTCTAGATTCCGATGCTTCACTTCAGGTTTACTGTATCCTTTGGACCTTCTTATTGGCGATGAAACACAGAAATTGAATCCGAATTTAATACAAAAATCACAATGGCGGCTTAAGTAAAAGAGGACTGACACTCTCACTTTCTATGATTTGAACGTCTCCTGTGAGTCCAGTTCTAGATTCCGATGCTTCACTTCAGGTTTACTGTTTCCCTTGGACATTCTTATTGACGATGAAACACAGAAATTTCATCGGAATAAAATTCAAAAGGCACAGTGCCGACCTAAGTAGAAGAGGACTAATACTCTCACTTTCTATGATTTGAACCTCTCCTGTGAGTCCAGTTTTAGATTCCGATGCTTCACTTCAGGTTCACTGTATCCCTTGGACCTTCTTATTGACGATGAAACACAGATATTGCATCGGAATTAAATTTAAAACGCACAATGCCGACTTAAGTAAAAGAGGACTGACACTCTCACTTTCTATGATTTGAACCTGTCCTGTGAGGTCAGATTTAGATTCCGATGCTTCACTTCAGGTTTACTGTATCCCTTGGACCTTCGTATTGACAATGAAACACAGAAATAGCATCGGAATTAAATTCAAAAGGCACAATGCCGACTTAAGTACAAGAGGACTGACACTCTAACTTTCTATGATTTGAACCTATCCTGTGAGTCCAGTTTTAGAATCCGATGCTTCTCTTCAGGTTTACTGTATCCCTTAGACCTTCTTATTGACGATGAAACACAGAGTTTGCATCCGAATTTAATACAAAAGGCACAATGCCGACTTAAGTACAAGAGGACTGACACTCTAAGTTTCTATGATTTGAACCTCTCCTGTGAGTCCAGTTTAGATTCCGATGATTTACTTCAGGTTTACTGTATCCCTTGGACCTTCTTATTGACGATGACACACAGAAATTGCATCCGAATTTAATACAAAAGGCACAATGGCGACTTAAGTACAAGAGGACTGACACTCTCACTTTCTATGATTTGAACCTCTCCTGTGAGTCCAGTTTTAGATTCCGATGCTTCACTTCAGGATTACTGTATCCCTTGGACCTTCTTATTGACGATGAAACACAGATTATGCATCGGAATTAAATTTAAAACCCACAATGCCGACTTAAGTAAAAGAGGACTGACACTCTCACTATCTATGATTTGAATCTCTCCTGTGAGTCTAGTTTTATATTCCGATGCTTCACTTCAGGTTCACTGTATCCCTTGGACTTTCTTATTGACGATGAAATAAGATATTGCATCGGAATTAAATTTAAAACGCACAATGCCGACTTAAGTAAAAGAGCACTGATACTCTCACTTTCTATGATTTGAACCTCTCCTGTGAGTCCAGTTTTAGATTCCGATGCTTTACTTCAGGTTTACTGAATCCCTTGGACATTCTTATTGACGATGACACACAGAAATTGCATCCGAATTTATTACAAAAATCACAATGGCGATTTAAGTACAAGAGGACTGACACTCTCACTTTCTATGATTTGAACCTCAGTTTTAGATTCCGATGCTTCACTTCAGGTTTACTGTATCCCTTGGACCTTCTTATTGACGATGAAACACAGAAATTGCATCCTAAATTAATACAAAAGTCACAATGGTGACTTACGTACAAGAGGACTTACACTCTCACTTTCTATGATTTGAACCTCTCCTCTGAGTCCAGTTTTAGATTCCGATGCTTCACCTCAGGTTTACTGTATCCCTTGGACCTTCTTATTGACGATGAAACACAGAAATTGCATCCGAATTTAATACAAATGGCGCAATGCCGACTGAAGTACAAGAGGACTGACACTCTCACTTTCTATGATTCGAACCTCTCTTGTGAGTCCAGTTTTAGATTCCGATGGTGCACTTCAGGTTTACTGTATCCCTTGGACATTCTAATTGACGATGAAACACAGAGTTTGCATCCGAATTTAATACAAAAATCACAATGGCGGCTTAAGTACAAGAGGACTGACACTCTCACTTTCTATGATTTGAACATCTCCTGTGAGTCCAGTTCTAGATTCCGATGCTTCACTTCAGGTTAACTGTATCCCTTGGACCTTCTTATTGACGATGAAACACAGATAATGCATCGGAATTAAATTTAAAACGCACAATGCCGACTTAAGTAAAAGAGGACTGACACTCTCACTATCTACACTCCTGGAAATTGAAATAAGAACACCGTGAATTCACTGTCCCAGGAAGGGGAAACTTTACTGACACATTCCTGGGTTCAGATACATCACATGATCACACTGACAGAACCACAGGCACATAGACACAGGCAACAGAGCAAGCACAATGTCGGCACTAGTACAGTGTATATCCACCTTTCGCAGCAATGCAGGCTGCTATTCTCCCATGGAGACGATCGTAGAGATGCTGGATGTAGTCCTGTGGAAGGGCGTGCCATGCCATTTCCACCTAGCGCCTCAGTTGGACCAGCGTTCGTGCTGGACGTGCAGACCGCGTGAGACGACGCTTCATCCAGTCCCAAACATGCTCAATGGGGGACAGATCCGGAGATCTTGCTGGCCAGGGTAGTTGACTTACACCTTCTAGAGCACGTTGGGTGGCACGGGATACATGCGGACGTGCATTGTCCTGTTGGAACAGCAAGTTGCCTTGCCGGTCTAGGAATGGTAGAACGATGGGTTCGATGACGGTTTGGATGTACCGTGCACTATTCAGTGTCCCCTCGACGATCACCAGTGGTGTACGGCCAGTGTAGGAGATCGCTCCCCACACCATGATGCCGGGTGTTGGCCCTGTGTGCCTCGGTCGTATGCAGTCCTGATTGTGGCGCTCACCTGCACGGCACCAAACACGCATACGACCATCATTGGCACCAAGGCAGAAGCGACTCTCACCGCTGAAGACGACACGTCTCCATTCGTCCCTCTTTTCACGCCTGTCGCGACACCACTGGAGGCGGGCTGCACGATGTTGGGGCGTGAGCGGAAGACGGCCTAACGGTGTGCGGGACCGTAGCCCAGCTTCATGGAGACGGTTGCGAATGGTCCTCGTTCGATACCCCAGGAGCAACAGTGTCCCTAATTTGCTGGGAAGTGGCGGTGCGGTCCCCTACGGCACTGCGTAGGATCCTACGGTCTTGGCGTGCATCCGTGCGTCGCTGCGGTCCAGTCCCAGGTCGACGGGCACGTGCACCTTCCGCCGACCACTGGCGACAACATCGATGTACTGTGGAGACCACACGCCCCACGTGTTGAGCAATTCGGCGGTACGACCACCCGGCCTCTCGCATGCCCACTATACGCCCTCGCTCAAAGTCCGTCAGCTGCACATACGGTTCACGTCCACGCTGTCGCGGCATGCTACCAGTGTTAAAGACTGCGATGGAGCTCCGTATGCCACGGCAAACTGGCTGACACTGACGGCGGCGGTGCACAAATGCAGCGCAGCTAGCGCCATTCGACGGCCAACACCGCGGTTCCTGGTGTGTCCGCTGTGCCGTGCGTGTGATCATTGCTTGTACAGCCCTCTCGCAGTGTCCGGAGGAAGTATGGTGGGTCTGACACACCGGTGTCAATGTGTTCTTTTTTCCATTTCCAGGAGTGTATGATTCGAATCTCTCCTGTGAGTCCAGTTTTAGATTTCGATGCTTCACTTCAGGTTCACTGTATCCCTTGGACCTTCTTATTGACGAGGAAACACAGATATTGCATCGGAATTAAATTTAAACGCACAATGCCGATAAGTAAAAGAGGACTGACACTCTCACTTTCTATGAATTGAACCTCTCCTGTGAGGTCAGATTTAGATTCCGATGCTTCACTTCAGGTTTACTGTATCCCTAGGACCTTCTTATTGACAATGAAACACAGAAATAGCATCGGAATTAAATTCAAAAGGCACAATGCCGACTTCAGTACAAGAGGACTGACACTCTAACTTTCTATGATTTGAACCTCTCCTCTGAGTCCAGTTTTAGATTCCGATGCTTCACTTCAGGTTTACTGTATCCCTTGGACCTTCTTATTGACGATGAAACACAGAGTTTGCATCCGAATTTAATACAAAAGGCACAATGCCGACTTAAGTACAAGAGGACTGACACTCTAACTCTCTATGATTTGAACCTCTCCTGTGAGTCCAGTTTTAGATTCCGATGATTTACTTCAGGTTTACTGTATCCCTTGGACCTTCTTATTGACGATGACACACAGAAATTGCATCCGAATTTAATACAAAAGGAACAATGGCGACTTAAATACAAGAGGACTGACACTCTCACTTTCTATGATTTGAACCTCTCCTGTGAGTCCAGTTTTAGATTCCGATGCTTCACTTCAGGATTACTGTATCCCTTGGACCTTCTTATTGACTATGAAACACTGAAATTGCATCCGAAATTAATACAAAAGTCACAATGGTGACTTAAGTACAAGAGGTCTGACACTGTCACTTTAAACGATTTGAACCTCTCCTCTGAGTCCAGTTTTAGATTCCGATGCTTCACCTCAGGTTTACTGTATCCCTTGGACCTTCTTATTGACGATGAAACACAGAAATTGCATCCGAATTTAATACAAAAATCACAATGGCGGCTTAAGTACAAGAGGACTGACACTCTCGCTTTCTATTTTTGAACATCTCCTGTGAGTCCAGTTCTAGATTCCGATGCTTCACTTCAGGTTAACTGTATCCCTTGGACCTTCTTATTGACGACGAAACACAGATAATGCATCGGAATTAAATTTAAAACGCACAATGCCGACTTAAGTAAAAGAGGACTGACACTCTCACTTTCTATGATTTGAACCTCTCCTGTGAGGTCAGATTTAGATTCCGATGCTTCACTTCAGGTATACTGTATCCCTAGGACCTTCTTATTGACAATGAAATACAGAAATAGCATCGGAATTAAATTCAAAAGGCACAATGCCGACTTAAGTACAAGAGGACTGACACTCTAACTTTCTATGATTTGAACCTCTCCTGTGAGTCCAGTTTTAGATTCCGATGCTTCACTTCAGGTTTACTGTATCCCTTGGACCTTCTTATTGACGATGAAACACAGAGTTTGCATCCGAATTTAATACAAAAGGCACAATGCCGACTTAAGTGCAAGAGGACTGACACTCTAACTCTCTATGATTTGAACCTCTCCTGTGAGTCCAGTTTTAGATTCCGATGCTTTACTTCAGGTTTACAGTATCCCTTGGACCTTCATATTGACGATGACACACAGAAATTGCATCCGCATTTAATACAAAAGGCACTATGGCGACTTAAGTACAAAAGCACCGACACTCTCACTTTCTATGATCTGAACCTCTCCTGTGAGTCCAGTTTTAGATTCCGATGCTTCACTTCAGGACTACTGTATCCCTTGGACGTTCTTATTGACGATGAAACACAGAAATTGCATCGGAATTAAATTCAAAAGGCACAGTGCCGACCTAAGTAGAAGAGGACTAACACTCTCACTTTCTATGATTTGAACCTCTCCTGTGTGTCCAGTTTTAGATTCCGAAGCTTCACTTCAGGATTACTGTATACCTTGCAGCTTCTTATTGACGATGAAACACAGAAATTGCATCGGAATTAAATTCAAAAGGCACAACGCCGACTTAAGTACAAGAGGACTGACACTCTCACTTACTATGATTTGAACCTCTCCTGTGAGTCCAGATTTACATTCCGATGCTTCACTTCAGGTTTACTGTATCCCTTGGACCTTCTTATTGACGATGAAACACAGATATAGCATCGGAATTAAATTTAAAACGCACAATGCCGACTTAAGTAAAAGAGGACTGACACTCTCACTTTCTATGATTTGAATCTCTCCTGTGAGTCCAGTTTTAGATTCCGATGCTTCACTTCAGGTTTACTGTATCCCTTGGACCTTCTTATTGACGATGAAACACAGAAATTACATCCTAAATTAATACAAAAGTCACAATGGTGACTTAAGTACAAGAGGACTGACACTCTCACTTTATATGATTTGAACCTCTCCTCTGAGTCCAGTTTTAGATTCCGATGCTTCTCCTCAGGTTTACTGTATCCCTTGGACCTTCTTATTGACGATGAAACACAGAAATTGCATACGAATATAATACAAATGGCGCAATGCCGACTAAAGTACAAGAGGACTGACACTCTCACTTTCTATGATTCGAACTTCTCTTGGGAGTCCAGTTTTAGATTCCGATGCTGCACTTCAGGTTTACTGTATCCCTTGGACCTTCTAATTGACGATTAAACACAGAGTTTGCATCCGAATTTAATACAAAAGGTACAATGCCGACTTAAGTACAAGAGGACTGACGCTCTTACTTTCTATGATTTGCACCTCTCCTGTGAGTCCAGTTTTAGATTACGATGCTTCACTACAGGTTTACTGTATCCCTTGGACCTTCTTATTGACGATGAAACACAGAAATTGCATCCGAATTTAATACAATAATCGCAATGGCGGCTTAAGTACAAGAGGACTGACACTCTCACTCTCTATGATTTGAACATCTCCTGTGAGTCCAGTTCTAGATTCCGATGCTTCACTTCAATTTAACTGTATCCCTTGGACCTTCTTATTGACGATGAAACACAGATAATGCATCGGATTTAAATTTAAAACGCACAATGCCGACTTAAGTAAAAGAGGACTGACACTCTCACTATCTATGATTTGAATCTCTCCTGTGAGTCCAGTTTTAGATTCCGATGCTTCACTTCAGATTCACTGTATCCCTTCGACCTTCTTATTGACGATGAAACACAGATATTGCATCGGAATTAAATTTAAAACGCACAATGCCGACTTAAGTAAAAGAGGACTGACACTCTCACTTTCTATGATTTGAACCTCTCCTGTGAGGTCAGATTTAGATTCCGATGCTTCACTTCAGGTTTACTGTATCCCTTGGACCTTCAAATTGCCAATGAAACACAGAAATAGCATCGGAATTATATTCAAAAGGCACAATGCCGACTTAAGTACAAGAGGACTGACACTCTAACTTTCTATGATTTGACCCTCTCCTGTGAGTCCAGTTTTAGATTCCGATGCTTCACTTCAGGTTTACTGTATCCTTTGGACCTTCTTATTGACGATGAAACACAGAGTTTGCATCCGAATTTAATACAAAAGGCACGACGCCGACTTAAGTACAAGAGGACTGACACTCTAACTTTCTATGATTTGAACCTCTCCTGTGAGTCCAGTTTTAGATTCCGATGCTTTACTTCAGGTTTACAGTATCCCTTGGACCTTCATATTGAAGATGACACACAGAAATTGCATCCGAATTTAATACAAAAGGCACAATGGCGACTTAAGTACAAGAGGACCGACACTCTCACATTCTATGATTTGAACCTCTCCTGTGGGTCCAGTTTTAGATTCCGATGCTTCACTTCAGGATTACTATATCCCTTGGACGTTTTTATGGACGATGAAACACAGAAATTGCATCGGAATTATATTCAAAAGGCACAGTGCCGAACTAAGTGGAAGAGGACTAACACTCTCACTTTCTATGATTTGAACCTCTCCTGTGTGTCCAGTTTTAGATTCCGAAGCTTCACTTCAGGTTTACTGTATACCTTGCAGCTTCTTATTGACGATGAAACACAGAAATAGCATCAGAATTAAATTCAAAAGGCACAATGCCGACTTAAGTACAAGAGGACTGACACTCTCACTTTCTATGATTTGAACCTCCCCTGTGAGTCCACTTTTAGATTCCGATGCTTCACTTCAGGTTTACTGTATCCCTTGGACCTTCTTATTGACGACGAAACACAGAAATTGCATCCAAATTTAATTCAAATGCCACAATGCCGACATAAGTACAAGAGGACTGAATCTCTCCCTTTCTATGATTTGAACCTTTCCTGTGAGTCCAGTTTTAGTTTCCGATGCTTCACTTAAAGGTTTACTGTATACCTTGCACCTTCTTATTGACGATGAAACACAGAAATTGCATCCGAATTTAATACAAAAAAGGCACAATGCCGACTTAAGTACAAGAGGACTGACATTCTAACTTTCTATGATTAGAACCTCTCCTGTGAGTCCTGTTTTAGATTCCGATGCTTCACTTCAGAGTTACTGTATCCCTTGGACCTTCTTATTGACAATGAAACACAGAAATAGCATCGGAATTCAATTCAAAAGGCACAATGCCCACTTAAGTAAAAGAGGACTGACACTCTAACTTTCTATGATTTGAACCTCTCCTGTGAGTCCAGTTTTAGATTCCGATGCTTCACTTCAGGTTTACTGTATCCCTTGGACCTTCTTATTGACGATGAAACACAGAAATTGCGTCCGAATTTAATACAAATGGCTCAATGTCGACTTAAGTACAAGAGGACTGACACTCTCACTTTCTATGATTTGAGCCTCTCCTGTGAGTCCAGTTTTAGATTCCGATGATTTACTTAAATTTTACTGTATCCCTTGGACCTTCTTATTGACGATGAAACACAGAAATTGCATCCGAATTTAATACAAAAGGCACAATACCGAATTAGGTACAAGAGGAGAGACACTCTAACTTTCTATGATTTGAATCTCTCCTGTGAGTCCAGTTTTAGATTCCGATGCTTCACTTCAGTTTTACTGTATCGTTTGGACCTTCTTATTGACGATGAAACACAGAAATTGCATCCGAATTAAATCCAAAAGGCACAATGCCGACCTAAGTAGAAGAGAACTGACACTCTCACTTTCTATGATTTGAACCTCTCCTGTGAGTCCAGTTTTAGATTCCGATGCTTCACTTCAGGTTTACTGTATCCCTTGGACCTTCTTATTGACGACGAAACACAGAAATTGCATCCGAATTTAATTCAAATGGCACAATGCCGACTTACGTACAAGAGGACTGACACTCTCACTTTCTATGATTCGAACCCCTCCTGTGACGTCAGATCTAGATTCCGATGCTTCACTTCAGGTCTACTGTATACCTTGCACCTTCTTATTGACGATGAAACACAGAAAATGCATCGGAATTAAATTCAAAAGGCACAATGCCGTGTTAAGTACAAGAGGACTGACACTCTCACTTTCTATGATTTGAACCTCTCCTGTGATTCCAGTTTTAGATTCCGATGCTTCACTTCAGGTTTACTGTATCCCTTGGACCTTCTATTTGACGAAGAAACACAGAGTTTGCATCCGAATTTAATACAAAAGGTACAATGCCGACTTAAGTACAAGAGCGCTGACACTCTAACTTTCTATGATTTGAACATCTCCTGTGAGTCCAGTTTCAGATTCCGATGCTTCACTTCAGGTTTACTGTATCCCTTGGACCTTCTTATTGACGATAAAACACAGAAATTGCATCGGAATTAAATTCAAAACGCACAATGCCGACTTAAGCAAAAGAGGACTGACACACTCACTTTCTATGATTTGAACCTCTCCTGTGAGTCCAGTTTCAGATTCCGATGCTTCACTTCAGGTTTACTGTACCCCTTGGACCTTCTTATTCACGATGAAAGACAGAAATTGCATCCGAATTTAATACAAAAGGCACAATACCGACTTAAGTACAAGAGGACTGACACT
Organism: Schistocerca americana; assembly: GCF_021461395.2. Classification (NCBI taxonomy): domain Eukaryota; kingdom Metazoa; phylum Arthropoda; class Insecta; order Orthoptera; family Acrididae; genus Schistocerca; species Schistocerca americana. The sequence continues at coordinate 2,935,343 of NW_025725994.1, read as the reverse complement.
CTAACTTTCTATGATTTGAACCTCACCTGTGAGTCCAGTTTTGGATTCCGATACTTCACTTCAGGTTTACTGTATCCCTTGGACCTTCTTATTGACGATGAAACACAGAAATTGCATCCGAATTTTGTACGAAAGGCACAATGGCGACTTAAGTACAAGAGGACTGACACTCTCACTTTCTATGATTTGAACCTCTCCTTTGAGTCCAGTTTTAGATTCCGATGCTTCACTTCAGGTTTACTGTATCCCTTGACCTTCTTATTGACGATGAAACGCAAAATTGCATCCGAATTTAATACAAATGGCACAATGTCGACTTAAGTACAAGAGGACTGACACTCTCACTTTCTATGATTTGAACCTCTCCTGTGAGTCCAGTTTTAGATTCCGATGCTTCGCTTCAGGTTGGCTGTATACTTTGCACCTTCTTATTGACAATGAAACACAGAAATAGAATCCGAATTTAATACAAAAGTCACAATGCCGAGTTAAGTACAAGAGGACTGACATTCTACCTTTCTATGATTTGAACCTCTCCTGTGAGTCCAGTTTTAAATTTCGATGCTTCACTTCAGGTTTACTGTATCCCTTGGACCTTCTTATTGACAATGAAACACAGAAAAAGCATCGGAATTAAATTCAAAAGGCACAATGCCGACTTAAGTACAAGAGGACTGAAATTCTAACTTTCTAAGAATTGAACCTCTCCTAAGAGACCTGTTTTAGATTCTGATGCTTCACTTAAGGTTTACTGTATCCCTAGGACCTTCTTATTGACGATGAAACACAGAGCTTGCATTCGAATTTAATACAAAGGGCACAATGCCGACTTAAGTACAAGAGGACTGACACTCTAACTTTCTATGATTTGAACGTCTCCTGTGAGTCCAGTTTTAGATTCCGCTGCTTCACTTCAGGTTTACTGTATCCCTTGGACCTTCTTATTGACGATGAAACACAGAAATTGCATCCGAATTTAATACAAATGGCACAATGCCGACTTAAGTACAAGAGGACCTACACTCTCACTCTCTATGATTCGAACCTCTCCTGTGAGGTCAGATTTAGATTCCGATGCTTCACTTCAGGTTTACTGTATACCATGCACCTTGTTATTGACGATGAAACACAGAAAATGCATCCGAGTTTGATACAAATGCCACAATGCCGACATAAGTACAAGAGGACTGAAACTCTCCCTTTCTATGATTTGAACCTTTCCTGTGAGTCCAGTTTTAGTTTCCGATGCTTCACTTAAGGGTTTACTGTATACCTTGCACCTTCTTATTGACGATGAAACACAGAAATTGCATCCGAATTTAATACAAAAGGCACAATGCCGACTTAAGTACAAGAGGACTGACATTCAAACTTTCTATGATTAGAACCTCTCCTGTGAGTACTGTTTTCGATTCCGATGCTTCACTTCAGGGTTACTGTATCCCTTGGACCTTCTTATTGACAATGAAACACAGAAATAGCATCGGAATTAAATTCAAAACGCACAATGCCGACTTAAGTAAAAGAGGATTGACACTCTAACTTTCTATGATTTGAACCTCTCCTGTGAGTCCAGTTTTAGATTCCGATGCTTCACTTCAGGTTTACTGTATCCCTTGGACCTTCTTATTGACGATGAAACACAGATATTGCATCCGAATTTAATACAAATGGCACAATGTCGACTTAAGTACAAGAGGACTGACACTTTCACTTTCTATGACTTGAACCTGTCCTGTGAGTCCAGTTTTAGATTCCGATGATTTACTTAAGGTTTACTGTATCCCTTGGACCTTCTTACTGACGATGAAACACAGATATTGCATCCGAATTTAATACAAAAGGCACAATACCGAATTAGGTACAAGAACAGAGACACTCTAACTTTTTTTGATTTGAATCTCTCCTGTGAGTCCAGTTTTAGATTCCGATGCTTCACTTCAGTTTTACTGTATCGTTTGGACCTTCTTATTGACGATGAAACACAGAAATTGCATCCGAATTAAATCCAAAAGGCACAATGACGACCTAAGTAGAAGAGAACTGACACTCTCACTTTCTATGATTTGAACCTCTCCTGTGAGTCCAGTTTTAGATTCCGATGCTTCACTTCAGGTTTACTGTATCCCTTGGACCTTCTTATTGACGATGAAACACAGAAAATGCATCCGAATTTGATACAAATGCCACAATGCCGACATAAGTACAAGAGGACTGAAACTCTCCCTTTCTATGATGTGAACCTTTCCTGTGAGTCCAGTTTTAGATTCCGATGCTTCACTTCAGGTTTACTGTATCCCTTGGACCTTCTTATTGACGATGAAACACAGAAATTGCATCCGAATTTAATACAAAAGGCACAATGCCGACTTAAGTACAAGAGGTCTGACATTCTAACTTTCTATGATTTGAACCCCTCCTGTGAGTCCTGTTTTAGATTCCGATGCTTCACTTCTGGTTTACTGTATTCCTTGGAATTATTTATTAACGATGAAACACAGAAATTGCATCGGAATCAAATTCAAAAGTCACAATGCCGACATAAGTAAAAGAGGACTGACACTCTCATTTTCTATGATTTGAACCTCTCCTGTGAGTCCAGTTTTAGATTCCGATGCTTCACTTCAGGTTTACTGTATCCCTTGGACCTTCTTATTGACGATGACACACAGAAATTGCACCCGAATTTGATTCAAAACGCACAATGCCGACTTAAGTAAAAGAGGACTGACACTCTCACTTTCTATGATTTGAACCTCTCCTGTGAGTCCAGTTTTAGATTCCGACGCTTCACTCCAGGTTAACTGTATCCCTTGGACCTTCTTATTGACGATGAAACACAGAAATTGCATCGGAATTAAATTCAAAAATCACAATGCCGACATAAGTAAAAGAGGACTGACACTCTCACTTTCTATGATTTGAACCCCTCCTGTGAGTCCAGTTTTAGATTCCGATGCTTCACTTCAGGTTTACTGTATCCCTTGACCTTCTTATTGACGATGAAACACAAAATTGCATCCGAATTTAATACAAATGGCACAATGTCGACTTAAGTACAAGAGGACTGACACTCTCACTTTCTATGATTTGAACCTCTCCTGTGAGTCCAGTTTTAGATTCCGATGCTTCACTTCAGGTTGGCTGTATACTTTGCACCTTCTTATTGACAATGAAACACAGAAATAGAATCCGAATTTAATACAAAAGTCACAATGCCGAGTTAAGTACAAGAGGACTGACATTCTACCTTTCTATGATTTGAACCTCTCCTGTGAGTCCAGTTTTAAATTTCGATGCTTCACTTCAGGTTTACTGTATCCCTTGGACCTTCTTATTGACAATGAAACACAGAAAAAGCATCGGAATTAAATTCAAAAGGCACAATGCCGACTTAAGTACAAGAGGACTGAAATTCTAACTTTCTATGATTTGAACCTCTCCTAAGAGACCTGTTTTAAATTCTGATGCTTCACTTAAGGTTTACTGTATCCCTAGGACCTTCTTATTGACGATGAAACACAGAGCTTGCATTCGAATTTAATACAAAGGGCACAATGCCGACTTATGTACAAGAGGACTGACACTCTAACTTTCTATGATTTGAACGCCTCCTGTGAGTCCAGTTTTAGATTCCGCTGCTTCACTTCAGGTTTACTGTATCCCTTGGACCTTCTTATTGACGATGAAACACAGAAATTGCATCCGAATGTAATACAAATGGCACAATACCGACTTAAGTACAAGAGGACCTACACTCTCACTCTCTATGATTCGAACCTCTCCTGTGAGGTCAGATTTAGATTCCGATGCTTCACTTCAGGTTTACTGTATACGTTGCACCTTGTTATTGACGATGAAACACAGAAATTGCATCGGAACTAAATTCAAAAGGCACAATGCCGTCTTAAGTACAAGAGGACTGACACACTCACTTTCTATGATTTGAACCTCTCCTCTGAGTATAGTTTTAGATTCCGATGCTTCACTTCAGGTTTACTGTATCCCTTGGACCTTCATATTGACGATGAAACACAGAAAGTGCATCCGAATTTAATGCAAAAATCACAATGGTGACTTAAGTACAAGAGGACTGACACTCTCACTTTCTATGATTTGAACATCTCCTGTGATTCCAGTTTTAGATTCCGACGCTTCACTTCTGGTTTACTGGATCCCTTGGAATTATTTATTAACGATGAAACACAGAAATTGCAACGGAATCAAATTCAAAACTCACAATGCCGACATAAGTAAAAGAGGACTGACACTCTCACTTTCTATGATTTGAACCTCTCCTGTGAGTCCAGTTTTAGATTCCGATGCTTCACTTCAGGTTTACTGTATCCCTTGGACCATCTTATTGACGATGATACACAGAAATTGCACCCGAATTTAATTCAAAACGCACAATGCCGACTTAAGTGAAAGAGGACTGACACTCTCACTTTCTATGATTTGAACCTCTCCTGTGAGTCCAGTTTTAGATTCCGATGCTTCACTCCAGGTTAACTGTATCCCTTGGACCTTCTTATTGACGATGAAACACAGAAATTGCATCGGAATTAAATTCAAAAATCACAATGCCGACATAAGTAAAAGAGGACTGACACTCTCACTTTCTATGATTTGAGCCTCTCCTGTGAGTCCAGTTTTAGATTCCGATGCTCCACTTCACGTTTACTGTATCCCTTGGACCTTATTATTGACGATGAAACACAGAAAATGCATCCAAGTTTGATACAAATGCCACAATGCCGACATAAGTACATGAGGACTGAAACTCTCCCTTTCTATGATTTGAACCTTTCCTGTGAGTCCAGTTTTAGTTTCCGATGCTTCACTTAAGGATTTACTGTATACCTTGCACCTTCTTATTGACGATGAAACACAGAAATTGCATCCGAATTTAATACAAAAGGCACAATGCCGACTTAAGTACAAGAGGACTGACAATCTAACTTTCTATGATTAGAACCTCTCCTGTGAGTACTGTTTTCGATTCCAATGCTTCACTTCAGGGTTACTGTATCCCTTGGACCTTCTTATTGACAATGAAACACAGAAATAGCATCGGAATTAAATTCAAAACGCACAATGCCGACTTAAGTAAAAGAGGACTGACACTCTAACTTTCTATGATTTGAACCTCTCCTGTGAGTCCAGTTTTAGATTCCGATGCTTCACTTCAGGTTTACTGTATCCCTTGGACCTTCTTATTGACGATGAAACACAGAAAATGCATCCGAATTTGATACAAATGCCACAATGCCGACATAAGTACAAGAGGACTGAAACTCTCCCTTTCTATGATGTGAACCTTTCCTGTGAGTCCAGTTTTAGATTCCGATGCTTCACTTCAGGTTTACTGTATCCCTTGGACCTTCTTATTGACGATGAAACACAGAAATTGCATCCGAATTTAATACAAAAGGCACAATGCCGACTTAAGTACAAGTGGTCTGACATTCTAACTTTCTATGATTTGAACCCCTCCTGTGAGTCCTGTTTTAGATTGCGATGCTTCACTTCTGGTTTACTGTATCCCTTGGAATTATTTATTAACGATGAAACACAGAAATTGCATCGGAATCAAATTCAAAACTCACAATGCCGACATAAGTAAAAGAGGACTGACACTCTCACTTTCTATGATTTGAACCTCTCCTGTGAGTCCAGTTTTAGATTCCGATGCTTCACTTCAGGTTTACTGTATCCCTTGGACCTTCTTATTGACGATGACACACAGAAATTGCACCCGAATTTAATTCAAAACGCACAATGCCGACTTAAGTAAAAGAGGACTGACACTCTCACTTTCTATGATTTGACCCTCTCCTGTGAGTCCAGTTTTAGATTCCGATGCTTCACTCCAGGTTAACTGTATCCCTTGGACCTTCTTATTGACGATGAAACACAGAAATTGCATCGGAATTAAATTCAAAAATCACAATGCCGACATAAGTAAAAGAGGACTGACACGCTCACTTTCTATGATTTGAACCTCTCCTGTGAGTCCAGTTTTAGATTCCGATGCTTCACTTCAGGTTTACTGTATCCCTTGGACCTTATTATTGACGATGAAACATAGAAAATGCATCCGAATTTGATACAAATGCCACAATGCCGACATAAGTACAAGCGGACTGAAACTCTCCCTTTCTATGATTTGAACCTTTCCTGTGAGTCCAGTTTTAGTTTCCGATGCTTCACTTAAGGGTTTACTGTATACCTTGCACCTTCTTATTGACGATGAAACACAGAAATTGCATCCGAATTTAATACAAAAGGCACAATGCCGACTTATGTACAAGAGGACTGACTTTCTAACTTCTATGATTAGAACCTCTCCTGTGAGTACTGTTTTAGATTCCGATGCTTCACTTCAGGTTTACTGTATCCCTTGGACCTTCTTATTGACAATGAAACACAGAAATGGCATCGTAATTAAATTCAAAACGCACAATGCCGACTTAAGTAAAAGAGGACTGACACTCTAACTTTCTATGATTTGAACCTCTCCAGTGAGTCCAGTTTTAGATTCCGATGCTTCACTTCAGGTTTACTGTATCCCTTGGACCTTCTTATTGACGATGAAACACAGAAATTGCATCCGAATTTAATACAAATGGCACAATGTCGAATTAAGTACAAGAGGACTGACACTCTCACTTTCTATGATTTGAACCTCTCCTGTGAGTCCAGTTTTAGATTCCGATGATTTACTTAAGGTTTACTGTATCCCTTGGAATTATTTATTAACGATGAAACACAGAAATTGCATCGGAATCAAATTCAAAACTCACAATGCCGACATAAGTAAAAGAGGACTGACACTCTCACTTTCTATGATTTGAACTTCTCCTGTGAGTCCAGTTTTAGATTCCGATGCTTCACTTCAGGTTTACTGTATCCCTTGGTCCTTCTTATTGACGATGACACACAGAAATTGCACCCGAATTTAATTCAAAACGCACAATGCCGACTTAAGTTAAAGAGGACTGACACTCTCACTTTCTATGATTTGAACCTCTCCTGTGAGTCCAGTTTTAGATTCCGATGCTTCACTCCAGGTTTACTGTATCCCTTGGACCTTCTTATTGACGATGAAACACAGAAATTGCATCCGAATTTAATACAAAAGGCACAATACCGAATTAGGTACAAGAGGAGAGACACTCTAACTTTCTATGATTTGAATCTCTCCTGTGAGTCCAGTTTTAGATTCCGATGCTTCACTTCAGTTTTACTGTATCGTTTGGACCTTCTTATTGACGATGAAACACAGAAATTGCATCCGAATTAAATCCAAAAGGCACAGTGCCGACCTAAGTAGAAGAGAACTGACACTCTCACTTTCTAGGATTTGAACCTCTCCTGTGAGTCCAGTTTTAGATTCCGATGCTTCACTTCAGGTTTACTGTATCCCTTGGACCTTCTTATTGACGACGAAACACAGAAATTGCATCCGAATTTAATTCAAATGGCACAATGCCGACTTACGTACAAGAGGACTGACACTCTCACTTTCTTTGATTCGAACCTCTCCTGTGACGTCAGATCTAGATTCCGATGCTTCACTTCAGGTTTACTGTATCCCTTGGACCTTCTTATTGACGATGAAACACAGAAATTGCATCCGAATTTTGTACGAAAGGCACAATGGCGACTTAAGTACAAGAGGACTGACACTCTCACTTTCTATGATTTGAACCTCTCCTTTGAGTCCAGTTTTAGATTCCGATGCTTCACTTCAGGTTTACTGTATCCCTTGACCTTCTTATTGACGATGAAACACAAAATTGCATCCGAATTTAATACAAATGGCACAATGTCGACTTAAGTACAAGAGGACTGACACTCTCACTTTCTATGATTTGAACCTCTCCTGTGAGTCCAGTTTTAGATTCCGATGCTTCACTTCAGGTTGGCTGTATACTTTGCACCTTCTTATTGACAATGAAACACAGAAATAGAATCCGAATTTAATACAAAAGTCACAATGCCGAGTTAAGTACAAGAGGACTGACATTCTACCTTTCTATGACTTGAACCTCTCCTGTGAGTCCAGTTTTAAATTTCGATGCTTCACTTCAGGTTTACTGTATCCCTTGGACCTTCTTATTGACAATGAAACACAGAAAAAGCATCGGAATTAAATTCAAAAGGCACAATGCCGACTTAAGTACAAGAGGACTGACATTCTAACTTTCTATGATTTGAACCTCTCCTAAGAGACCTGTTTTAGATTCTGATGCTTCACTTAAGGTTTACTGTATCCCTTGACCTTCTTATTGACGATGAAACACAAAATTGCATCCGAAATTAATACAAATGGCACAATGCCGACTTAAGTACATGAGGACCTACACTCTCACTCTCTATGATTCGAACCTCTCCTGTGAGGTCAGATTTAGATTCCGATGCTTCACTTCAGGTTTACTGTATACCTTGCACCTTGTTATTGACGATGAAACACAGAAATTGCATCGGAACTAAATTCAAAAGGCACAATGCCGTCTTAAGTACAAGAGGACTGACACCCTCACTTTCTATGATTTGAACCTCTCCTCTGAGTATAGTTTTAGATTCCGATGCTTCACTTCAGGTTTACTGTATCCCTTGGACCTTCTTATTGACGATGAAACACAGAAAGTGCATCCGAATTTAATGCAAAAGTCACAATGGTGACTTAAGTACAAGAGGACTGACACTCTCAATTTCTATGATTTGAACATCTCCTGTGAGTCCAGTTTTAGATTCCGACGCTTCACTTCTGGTTTACTGTATCCCTTGGAATTATTTATTAACGATGAAACACAGAAATTGCATCGGAATCAAATTCAAAACTCACAATGCCGACATAAGTAAAAGAGGACTGACACTCTCACTTTCTATGATTTGAACCTCTCCTGTGAGTCCAGTTTTAGATTCCGATGCTTCACTTCAGGTTTACTGTATCCCTTGGACCATCTTATTGACGATGACACACAGAAATTGCACCCGAATTTAATTCAAAACGCACAATGCCGACTTAAGTGAAAGAGGACTGACACTCTCACTTTCTATGATTTGAACCTCTCCTGTGAGTCCAGTTTCAGATTCCGATGCTTCACTCCAGGTTAACTGTATCCCTTGGACCTTCTTATTGACGATGAAACACAGAAATTGCATCGGAATTAAATTCAAAAATCACAATGCCGACATAAGTAAAAGAGGACTGACACTCTCACTTTCTATGATTTGAACCTCTCCTGTGAGTCCAGTTTTAGATTCCGATGCTCCACTTCAGGTTTACTGTATCCCTTGGACCTTATTATTGACGATGAAACACAGAAAATGCATCCGAGTTTGATACAAATGCCACAATGCCGACATAAGTACAATAGGACTGAAACTCTCCCTTTCTATGATTTGAACCTTTCCTGTGAGTCCAGTTTTAGTTTCCGATGCTTCACTTAAGGGTTTACTGTATACCTTGCACCTTCTTATTGACGATGAAACACAGAAATTGCATCCGAATTTAATACAAAAGGCACAATGCCGACTTAAGTACAAGAGGACTGACATTCTAACGTTCTATGATTAGAACCTCTCCTGTGAGTACTGTTTTCGATTCCGATGCTTCACTTCAGGGTTACTGTATCCCTTGGACCTTCTTATTGACGATGAAACACAGAAATTGCATCGGAATTAAATTCAAAACGCACAATGCCGACTTAAGTAAAAGAGGACTAACACTCTAACTTTCTATGATTTGAACCTCTCCTGTGAGTCCAGTTTTAAATTCCGATGCTTCACTTCAGGTTTACTGTATCCCTTGGACCTTCTTATTGACGATGAAACACAGAAATTGCATCCGAATTTAATACAAATGGCACAATGTCGACTTAAGTACAAGAGGACTGACACTTTCACTTTCTATGATTTGAACCTGTCCTGTGAGTCCAGTTTTAGATTCCGATGATTTACTTAAGGTTTACTGTATCCCTTGGACCTTCTTATTGACGATGAAACACAGAAATTGCATCCGAATTTAATACAAAAGGCACAATACCGAATTAGGTACAAGAGGAGAGACACTCTAACTTTTTATGATTTGAATCTCTCCTGTGAGTCCAGTTTTAGATTCCGATGCTTCACTTCAGTTTTACTGTATCGTTTGGACCTTCTTATTGACGATGAAACACAGAAATTGCATCCGAATTAAATCCAAAAGGCACAATGACGACCTAAGTAGAAGAGAACTGACACTCTCACTTTCCGTGATTTGAACCTCTCCTGTGAGTCCAGTTTTAGATTCCGATGCTTCACTTCAGGTTTACTGTATCCCTTGGACCTTCTTATTGACGATGAAACACAGAAAATGCATCCGAATTTGATACAAATGCCACAATGCCGACATAAGTACAAGAGGACTGAAACTCTTCCTTTCTATGATTTGAACCTTTCCTGTGAGTCCAGTTTTAGATTCCGATGCTTCACTTCAGGTTTACTGTATCCCTTGGACCTTCTTATTGACGATGAAACACAGAAATTGCATCCGAATTTAATACAAAAGGCACAATGCCGACTTAAGTACAAGAGGTCTGACATTCTAACTTTCTATGATTTGAACCCCTCCTGTGAGTCCTGTTTTAGATTCCGATGCTTCACTTCTGGTTTACTGTATCCCTTGGAATAATTTATTAACGATGAAACACAGAAATTGCATCGGAATCAAATTCAAAACTCACAATGCCGACATAAGTAAAAGAGGACTGACACTCTCACTTTCTATGATTTGAACCTCTCCTGTGAGTCCAGTTTTAGATTCCGATGCTTCACTTCAGGTTTACTGTATCCCTTGGACCTTCTTATTGACGATGAAACACAGAAATTGCATCCAAATTAAATCCAAAAGGCACAGTGCCGACCTAAGTAGAAGAGAACTGACACTCTCACTTTCTAGGATTTGAACCTCTCCTGTGAGTCCAGTTTTAGATTCCGATGCTTCACTTCAGGTTTACTGTATCCCTTGGACCTTCTTATTGACGACGAAACACAGAAATTGCATCCGAATTTAATTCAAATGGCACAATGCCGACTTACGTACAAGAGGACTGACACTCTCACTTTCTTTGATTCGAACCTCTCCTGTGACGTCAGATCTAGATTCCGATGCTTCACTTCAGGTTTACTGTATCCCTTGGACCTTCTTATTGACGATGAAACACAGAAATTGCATCCGAATTTTGTACGAAAGGCACAATGGCGACTTAAGTACAAGAGGACTGACACTCTCACTTTCTATGATTTGAACCTCTCCTTTGAGTCCAGTTTTAGATTCCGATGCTTCACTTCAGGTTTACTGTATCCCTTGACCTTCTTATTGACGATGAAACACAAAATTGCATCCGAATTTAATACAAATGGCACAATGTCGACTTAAGTACAAGAGGACTGACACTCTCACTTTCTATGATTTGAACCTCTCCTGTGAGTCCAGTTTTAGATTCCGATGCTTCACTTCAGGTTGGCTGTATACTTTGCACCTTCTTATTGACAATGAAACACAGAAATAGAATCCGAATTTAATACAAAAGTCACAATGCCGAGTTAAGTACAAGAGGACTGACATTCTACCTTTCTATGATTTGAACCTCTCCTGTGAGTCCAGTTTTAAATTTCGATGCTTCACTTCAGGTTTACTGTATCCCTTGGACCTTCTTATTGACAATGAAACACAGAAAAAGCATCGGAATTAAATTCAAAAGGCACAATGCCGACTTAAGTACAAGAGGACTGACATTCTAACTTTCTATGATTTGAACCTCTCCTAAGAGACCTGTTTTAGATTCTGATGCTTCACTTAAGGTTTACTGTATCCCTTGACCTTCTTATTGACGATGAAACACAAAATTGCATCCGAAATTAATACAAATGGCACAATGCCGACTTAAGTACATGAGGACCTACACTCTCACTCTCTATGATTCGAACCACTCCTGTGAGGTCAGATTTAGATTCCGATGCTTCACTTCAGGTTTACTGTATACGTTGCACCTTGTTATTGACGATGAAACACAGAAATTGCATCGGAACTAAATTCAAAAGGCACAATGCCGTCTTAAGTACAAGAGGACTGACACCCTCACTTTCTATGATTTGAACCTCTCCTCTGAGTATAGTTTTAGATTCCGATGCTTCACTTCAGGTTTACTGTATCCCTTGGACCTTCTTATTGACGATGAAACACAGAAAGTGCATCCGAATTTAATGCAAAAATCACAATGGTGACTTAAGTACAAGAGGACTGACACTCTCACTTTCTATGATTTGAACATCTCCTGTGAGTCCAGTTTTAGATTCCGACGCTTCACTTCTGGTTTACTGTATCCCTTGGAATTATTTATTAACGATGAAACACAGAAATTGCATCGGAATCAAATTCAAAACTCACAATGCCGACATAAGTAAAAGAGGACTGACACTCTCACTTTCTATGATTTGAACCTCTCCTGTGAGTCCAGTTTTAGATTCCGATGCTTCACTTCAGGTTTACTGTATCCCTTGGACCATCTTATTGACGATGACACACAGAAATTGCACCCGAATTTAATTCAAAACGCACAATGCCGACTTAAGTGAAAGAGGACTGACACTCTCACTTTCTATGATTTGAACCTCTCCTGTGAGTCCAGTTTTAGATTCCGATGCTTCACTCCAGGTTAACTGTATCCCTTGGACCTTCTTATTGACGATGAAACACAGAAATTGCATCGGAATTAAATTCAAAACGCACAATGCCGACTTAAGTAAAAGAGGACTAACACTCTAACTTTCTATGATTTGAACCTCTCCTGTGAGTCCAGTTTTAAATTCCGATGCTTCACTTCAGGTTTACTGTATCCCTTGGACCTTCTTATTGACGATGAAACACAGAAATTGCATCCGAATTTAATACAAATGGCACAATGTCGACTTAAGTACAAGAGGACTGACACTTTCACTTTCTATGATTTGAACCTGTCCTGTGAGTCCAGTTTTAGATTCCGATGATTTACTTAAGGTTTACTGTATCCCTTGGACCTTCTTATTGACGATGAAACACAGAAATTGCATCCGAATTTAATACAAAGGGCACAATACCGAATTAGGTACAAGAGGAGAGACACTCTAACTTTTTATGATTTGAATCTCTCCTGTGAGTCCAGTTTTAGATTCCGATGCTTCACTTCAGTTTTACTGTATCGTTTGGACCTTCTTATTGACGATGAAACACAGAAATTGCATCCGAATTAAATCCAAAAGGCACAATGACGACCTAAGTAGAAGAGAACTGACACTCTCACTTTCCATGATTTGAACCTCTCCTGTGAGTCCAGTTTTAGATTCCGATGCTTCACTTCAGGTTTACTGTATCCCTTGGACCTTCTTATTGACGATGAAACACAGAAAATGCATCCGAATTTGATACAAATGCCACAATGCCGACATAAGTACAAGAGGACTGAAACTCTCCCTTTCTATGATTTGAACCTTTCCTGTGAGTCCAGTTTTAGATTCCGATGCTTCACTTCAGGTTTACTGTATCCCTTGGACCTTCTTATTGACGATGAAACACAGAAATTGCATCCGAATTTAATACAAAAGGCACAATGCCGACTTAAGTACAAGAGGTCTGACATTCTAACTTTCTATGATTTGAACCCCTCCTGTGAGTCCTGTTTTAGTTTCCGATGCTTCACTTCTGGTTTACTGTATCCCTTGGAATAATTTATTAACGATGAAACACAGAAATTGCATCGGAATCAAATTCAAAACTCACAATGCCGACATAAGTAAAAGAGGACTGACACTCTCACTTTCTATGATTTGAACCTCTCCTGTGAGTCCAGTATTAGATTCCGATGCTTCACTTCAGGTTTACTGTATCCCTTGGACCTTCTTATTGACGATGAAACACAGAAAATGCATCCGAATTTGATACAAATGCCACAATGCCGACATAAGTACAAGAGGACTGAAACTCTCCCTTTCTATGATTTGAACCTTTCCTGTGAGTCCAGTTTTAGATACCGATGCTTCACTTCAGGTTTACTGTATCCCTTGGACCTTCTTATTGACGATGAAACACAGAAATTGCATCCGAATTTAATACAAAAGGCACAATGCCGACTTAAGTACAAGAGGTCTGACATTCTAACTTTCTATGATTTGAACCCCTCCTGTGAGTCCTGTTTTAGATTCCGATGCTTCACTTCTGGTTTACTGTATCCCTTGGAATTATTTATTAACGATGAAACACAGAAATTGCATCGGAATCAAATTCAAAACTCACAATGCCGACATAAGTAAAAGAGGACTGACACTCTCACTTTCTATGATTTGAACCTCTCCTGTGAGTCCAGTTTTAGATTCCGATGCTTCACTTCAGGTTTACTGTATCCCTTGGACCTTCTTATTGACGATGACACACAGAAATTGCACCCGAATTTAATTCAAAACGCACAATGCCGACTTAAGTAAAAGAGGACTGACACTCTCATTTTCTATGATTTGAACCTCTCCTGTGAGTCCAGTTTTAGATTCCGATGCTTCACTCCAGGTTAACTGTATCCCTTGGACCTTCTTATTGACGATGAAACACAGAAATTGCATCGGAATTAAATTCAAAAATCACAATGCCGACATAAGTAAAAAGGACTGACACTCTCACTTTCTATGATTTGAACCTCTCCTGTGAGTCCAGTTTTTGATTCCGATGCTTCACTTCAGGTTTACTGTATCCCTTGGACCATATTATTGACGATGAAACATAGAAAATGCATCCGAATTTGATACAAATGCCACAATGCCGACATAAGTACAAGCGGACTGAAACTCTCCCTTTCTATGATTTGAACCTTTCCTGTGAGTCCAGTTTTAGTTTCCGATGCTTCACTTAAGGGTTTACTGTATAACTTGCACCTTCTTATTGACGATGAAACACAGAAATTGCATCCGAATTTAATACAAAAGGCACAATGCCGACTTAAGTACAAGAGGACTGACTTTCTAACTTTCTATGATTAGAACCTCTCCTGTGAGTACTGTTTTAGATTCCGATGCTTCACTTCAGGTTTACTGTATCCCTTGGACCTTCTTATTGACAATGAAACACAGAAATAGCATCGGAATTAAATTCAAAACGCACAATGCCGACTTAAGTAAAAGAGGACTGACACTCTAACTTTCTATGATTTGAACCTCTCCAGTGAGTCCAGTTTTAGATTCCGATGCTTCACTTCAGGTTTACTGTATCCCTTGGACCTTCTTATTGACGATGAAACACAGAAATTGCATCCGAATTTAATACAAATGGCACAATGTCGAATTAAGTACAAGAGGACTGACACACTCACTTTCTATGATTTGAACCTCTCCTGTGAGTCCAGTTTTAGATTCCGATGATTTACTTAAGGTTTACTGTATCCCTTGGACCTTCTTATTGACGATGAAACACAGAAATTGCATCCGAATTTAATACAAAAGGCACAATACCGAATTAGGTACAAGAGGAGAGACACTCTAACTTTTTATGATTTGAATCTCTCCTGTGAGTCCAGTTTTAGATTCCGATGCTTCACTTCAGTTTTACTGTATCGTTTGGACCTTCTTATTGACGATGAAACACAGAAATTGACCCGAATTAAATCCAAAAGGCACAATGACGACCTAAGTAGAAGAGAACTGACACTCTCGCTTTCTATGATTTGAACCTCTCCTGTGAGTCCAGTTTTAGATTCCGATGCTTCACTTCAGGTTTACTACATCCCTTGGACCTTCTTATTGACGATGAAACACAGAAAATGCATCCGAATTTGATACAAATGCCACAATGCCGACATAAGAACAAGCGGACTGAAACTCTCCCTTTCTATGATTTGAACCTTTCCTGTGAGTCCAGTTTTAGTTTCCGATGCTTCACTTAAGGGTTTACTGTATACCTTGCACCTTCTTATTGACGATGAAACACAGAAATTGCATCCGAATTTAATACAAAAGGCACAATGCCGACTTAAGTACAAGAGGACTGACTTTCTAACTTTCTATGATTAGAACCTCTCCTGTGAGTACTGTTTTAGATTCCGATGCTTCACTTCAGGTTTACTGTATCCCTTGGACCTTCTTATTGACAATGAAACACAGAAATAGCATCGGAATTAAATTCAAAACTCACAATGCCGACTTAAGTAAAAGAGGACTGACACTCTAACTTTCTATGATTTGAACCTCTCCTGTGAGTCCAGTTTTAGATTCCGATGCTTCACTTCAGGTTTACTGTATCCCTTCGACCTTCTTATTGACGATGAAACACAGAAATTGCATCCGAATTTAATACAAATGGCACAATGTCGAATTAAGTACAATCGGACTGACACTCTCACTTTCTATGATTTGAACCTCTCCTGTGAGTCCAGTTTTAGATTCCGATGATTTACTTAAGGTTTACTGTATCCCTTGGACCTTCTTATTGACGATGAAACACAGAAATTGCATCCGAATTTAATACAAAAGGCACAATGCCGACTTAAGTACAAGAGGTCTGACATTCTAACTTTCTATGGTTTGAACCCCTCCTGTGAGTCCTGTTTTAGATTCCGATGCTTCACTTCTGGTTTACTGTATCCCTTGGAATTATTTATTAACGATGAAACACAGAAATTGCATCGGAATCAAATTCAAAACTCACAATGCCGACATAAGTAAAAGAGGACTGACACTCTCACTTTCTATGATTTGAACCTCTCCTGTGAGTCCAGTTTTAGATTCCGATGCTTCACTTCAGGTTTACTGTATACCTTGGACCTTCTTATTGACGATGACACACAGAAATTGCACCCGAATTTAATTCAAAACGCACAGTTCCGACTTAAGTAAAAGAGGACTGACACTCCCACTTTCTATGATTTGAACCTCTCCTGTGAGTCCAGTTTTAGATTCCGATGCTTCACTCCAGGTTAACTGTATCCCTTGGACCTTCTTATTGACGATGAAACACAGAAATTGCATCGGAATTAAATTCAAAAATCACAATGCCGACATAAGTAAAAGAGGACTGACACTCTCACTTTCTATGATTTGAACCTCTCCTGTGAGTCCAGTTTTAGATTCCGATGCTTCACTTCAGGTTTACTGTATCCCTTGGACCTTATTATTGACGATGAAACATAGAAAATGCATCCGAATTTGATACAAATGCCACAATGCCGACATAAGTACAAGCGGACTGAAACTCTCCCTTTCTATGATTTGAACCTTTCCTGTGAGTCCAGTTTTAGTTTCCGATGCTTCACTTAAGGGATTACCATATACCTTGCACCTTCTTATTGACGATGAAACACAGAAATTGCATCCGAATTTAATACAAAAGGCACAATGCCGACTTAAGTACAAGAGGACTGACTTTCTAACTTTCTATGATTAGAACCTCTCCTGTGAGTACTGTTTTAGATTCCGATGCTTCACTTCAGGTTTACTGTATCCCTTGGACCTTCTTATTGACAATGAAACACAGAAATAGCATCGGAATTAAATTCAAAACGCACAATGCCGACTTAAGTAAAAGAGGACTGACACTCTAACTTTCTATGATTTGAACCTCTCCAGTGAGTCCAGTTTTAGATTCCGATGCTTCACTTCAGG
This sequence comes from Schistocerca americana, assembly GCF_021461395.2. Lineage (NCBI taxonomy): Eukaryota > Metazoa > Arthropoda > Insecta > Orthoptera > Acrididae > Schistocerca > Schistocerca americana. The sequence continues at coordinate 2,917,673 of NW_025725994.1, read as the reverse complement.
TTTACTGTATCCCTTGGACCTTCTTATTGACGATGAAACACAGAAATTGCATCCGAATTTAATACAAATGGCACAATGTCGAATTAAGTACAAGAGGACTGACACTCTCACTTTCTATGATTTGAACCTCTCCTGTGAGTCCAGTTTTAGATTCCGATGATTTACTTAAGGTTTACTGTATTCCTTGGACCTTCTTATCGACGATGAAACACAGAAATTGCATCCGAATTTAATACAAAAGGCACAATACCGAATTAGGTACAAGAGGAGAGACACTCTAACTTTTTATGATTTGAATCTCTCCTGTGAGTCCAGTTTTAGATTCCGATGCTTCACTTCAGTTTTACTGTATCGTTTTAACCTTCTTATTGACGATGAAACACAGAAATTGCATCCGAATTAAATCCAAAAGGCACAATGACGACCTAAGTAGAAGAGAACTGACACTCTCGCTTTCTATGATTTGAACCTCTCCTGTGAGTCCAGTTTTAGATTCCGATGCTTCACTTCAGGTTTACTGTATCCCTTGGACCTTCTTATTGACGATGAAACACAGAAAATGCATCCGAATTTGATACAAATGCCACAATGCCGACATAAGTACAAGAGGACTGAAACCCTCCCTTTCTATGATTTGAACCTTTCCTGTGAGTCCAGTTTTAGCTTCCGATGCTTCACTTAAGGGTTTACTGTATACCTTGCACCTTCGTATTGACGATGAAACACAGAAATTGCATCCGAATTTAATACAAAAGGCACAATGCCGACTTAAGTACAAGAGGTCTGACATTCTAACTTTCTATGATTTGAACCCCTCCTGTGAGTCCTGTTTTAGATTCCGATGCTTCACTTCTGGTTTACTGTATCCCTTGGATTTATTTATTAACGATGAAACACAGAAATTGCATCGGAATCAAATTCAAAACTCACAATGCCGACATAAGTAAAAGAGGACTGACACTCTCACTTTCTATGATTTGAACCTCTCCTGTGAGTCCAGTTTTAGATTCCGATGCTTCACTTCAGGTTTACTGTATCCCTTGGACCTTCTTATTGACGATGACACACAGAAATTGCACCCGAATTTAATTCAAAACGCACAATGCCGACTTAAGTAAAAGAGGACTGACACTCTCACTTTCTATGATTTGAACCTCTCCTGTGAGTCCAGTTTTAGATTCCGATGCTTCACTCCAGGTTAACTGTATCCCTTGGACCTTCGTATTGACGATAAAACACAGAAATTGCATCGGAATTAAATTCAAAAATCACAATGCCGACATAAGTAAAAGAGGACCGACACTCTCACTTTCTATGATTTGAACCTCTCCTGTGAGTCCAGTTTTAGATTCCGATGCTTCACTTCAGGTTTACTGTATCCCTTGGACCTTATTATTGACGATGAAACATAGAAAATGCATCCGAATTTGATACAAATGCCACAATGCCGACATAAGTACAAGCGGACTGAAACTCTCCCTTTCTATGATTTGAACCTTTCCTGTGAGTCCAGTTTTAGTTTCCGATGCTTCACTTAAGGGTTTACTGTATACCTTGCACCTTCTTATTGACGATGAAACACAGAAATTGCATCCGAATTTAATACAAAAGGCACAATGCCGACTTAAGTACAAGAGGACTGACTTTCTAACTTTCTGTGATTACAACCTCTCCTGTGTGTACTGTTTTAGATTCCGATGCTTCACTTCAGGTTTACTGTATCCCTTGGACCCTCTTATTGACAATGAAACACAGAAATAGCATCGGAATTAAATTCAAAACGCACAATGCCGACTTAAGTAAAAGAGGACTGACACTCTAACTTTCTATGATTTGAACCTCTCCAGTGAGCCCAGTTTTAGATTCCGATGCTTCACTTCAGGTTTACTGTATCCCTTGGACCTTCTTATTGACGATGAAACACAGAAATTGCATCCGAATTTAATACAAATGGCACAATGTCGAATTAAGTACAAGAGGACTGACACTCTCACTTTCTATGATTTGAAACTCTCCTGTGAGTCCAGTTTTAGTTTCCGATGCTTCACTTAAGGGTTTACTGTATACCTTGCACCTTCTTATTGACGATGAAACACAGAAATTGCATCCGAATTTAATACAAATGCCACAATGTCGACATAAGTACAAGCGTACTGAAACTCTCCCTTTCTATGATTTGAACCTCTCCAGTGAGCCCAGTTTTAGATTCCGATGCTTCACTTCAGGTTTACTGTATCCCTTGGACCTTCTTATTGACGATGACACACAGAAATTGCACCCGAATTTAATTCAAAACGCACAATGCCGACTTAAGTAAAAGAGGACTGACACTCTCACTTTCTATGATTTGAACCTCTCCTGTGAGTCCAGGTTTAGATTCCGATGCTTCACTCCAGGTTAACTGTATCCCTTGGACCTTCTTATTGACGATGAAACACAGAAATTGCATCGGAATTAAATTCAAAAATCACAATGCCGACATAAGTAAAAGAGGACTGACACTCTCACTTTCTATGATTTGAACCTCTCCTGTGAGTCCAGTTTTAGATTCCGATGCTTCACTTCAGGTTTACTGTATCCCTTGGACCTTATTATTGACGATGAAACATAGAAAATGCATCCGAATTTGATACAAATGCCACAATGCCGACATAAGTACAAGCGGACTGGAACTCTCCCTTTCTATGATTTGAACCTTTCCTGTGAGTCCAGTTTTAGTTTCCGATGCTTCACTTAAGGGTTTACCATATACCTTGCACCTTCGTATTGACGATTAAACACAGAAATTGCATCCGAATTTAATACAAAAGGCACAATGCCGACTTAAGTACAAGAGGACTGACTTTCTAATTTTCTATGATTAGAACCTCTCCTGTGAGTACTGTTTTAGATTCCGATGCTTCACTTCAGGTTTACTGTATCCCTTGGACCTTCTTATTGACAATGAAACACAGAAATAGCATCGGAATTAAATTCAAAACGCACAATGCCGACTTAAGTAAAAGAGGACTGACACTCTAACTTTCTATGATTTGAACCTCTCCAGTGAGTCCAGTTTTAGATTCCGATGCTTCACTTCAGGTTTACTGTATCCCTTGGACCTTCTTATTGACGATGAAACACAGAAATTGCATCCGAATTTAATACAAATGGCACAATGTCGAATTAAGTACAAGAGGACTGACACTCTCACTTTCTATGATTTGAACCTCTCCTGTGAGTCCAGTTTTAGATTCCGATGATTTACTTAAGGTTTACTGTATCCCTTGGACCTTCTTATTGACGATGAAACACAGAAATTGCATCCGAATTTAATACAAAAGGCACAATACCGAATTAGGTACAAGAGGAGAGACACTCTAATTTTTATGATTTGAATCTCTCCTGTGAGTCCAGTTTTAGATTCCGATGCTTCACTTCAGTTTTACTGTATCGTTTGGACCTTCTTATTGACGATGAAACACAGAAATTGCATTGGAATTAAATCCAAAAGGCACAATGACGACCTAAGTAGAAGAGAACTGACACTCTCGATTTCTATGATTTGAACCTCTCCTGTGAGTCCAGTTTTAGATTCCGATGCTTCACTTCAGGTTTACTGTATCCCTTGGACCTTCTTATTGACGATGAAACACAGAAAATGCATCCGAATTTGATACAAATGCCACAATGCCGACATAAGTACAAGAGGACTGAAACCCTCCCTTTCTATGATTTGAACCTTTCCTGTGAGTCCAGTTTTAGCTTCCGATGCTTCACTTAAGGGTTTACTGTATACCTTGCACCTTCGTATTGACGATGAAACACAGAAATTGCATCCGAATTTAATACAAAAGGCACAATGCCGACTTAAGTACAAGAGGTCTGACATTCTAACTTTCTATGATTTGAACCCCTCCTGTGAGTCCTGTTTTAGATTCCGATGCTTCACTTCTGGTTTACTGTATCCCTTGGAATTATTTATTAACGATGAAACACAGAAATTGCATCGGAATCAAATTCAAAACTCACAATGCCGACATAAGTAAAAGAGGACTGACACTCTCACTTTCTATGATTTGAACCTCTCCTGTGAGTCCAGTTTTAGATTCCGATGCTTCACTTCAGGGTTACTGTATCCCTTGGACCTTCTTATTGACGATGACACACAGAAATTGCACCCGAATTTAATTCAAAACGCACAATGCCGACTTAAGTAAAAGAGGACTGACACTCTCACTTTCTATGATTTGAAAATCTCCTGTGAGTCCAGTTTTAGATTCCGATGCTTCACTCCAGGTTAACTGTATCCCTTGGACCTTCTTATTGACGATAAAACACAGAAATTGCATCGGAATTAAATTCAAAAATCACAATGCCGACATAAGAAAAAGAGGACTGACACTCTCACTTTCTATGATTTGAACCTCTCCTGTCAGTCCAGTTTTAGATTCCGATGCTTCACTTCAGGTTTACTGTATCCCTTGGACCTTATTATTGACGATGAAACATAGAAAATGCATCCGAATTTGATACAAATGCCACAATGCCGACATAAGTACAAGCGGACTGAAACTCTCCCTTTCTATGATTTGAACCTTTCCTGTGAGTCCAGTTTTAGTTTCCGATGCTTCACTTAAGGGTTTACTGTATACCTTGCACCTTCTTATTGACGATGAAACACAGAAATGGCATCCGAATTTAATACAAAAGGCACAATGCCGACTTAAGTACAAGAGGACTGACTTTCTATCTTTCTGTGATTACAACCTCTCCTGTGTGTACTGTTTTAGATTCTGATGCTTCACTTCAGGTTTACTGTATCCCTTGGACCTTCTTATTGACAATGAAACACAGAAATAGCATCGGAATTAAATTCAAAACGCACAATGCCGACTTAAGTAAAAGAGGACTGACACTCTCACTTTCTATGATTTGAACCTCTCCTGTGAGTCCTGTTTTAGATTCCGATGCTTCACTCCAGGTTAACTGTATCCCTTGGACCTTCTTATTGACGATAAAACACAGAAATTGCATCGGAATTAAATTCAAAAATCACAATGCCGACATAAGTAAAAGAGGACTGACACTCTCACTTTCTATGATTTGAACCTCTCCTGTGAGTCCAGTTTTAGATTCCGATGCTTCACTTCAGGTTTACTGTATCCCTTGGACCTTATTGATGACGATGAAACATAGAAAATGCATCCGAATTTGATACAAATGCCACAATGCCGACATAAGTACAAGCGGACTGAAACTCTCCCTTTCTATGATTTGAACCTTTCCTGTGAGTCCAGTTTTAGTTTCCGATGCTTCACTTAAGGGTTTACTGTATACCTTGCACCTTCTTATTGACGATGAAACACAGAAATTGCATCCGAATTTAATACAAATGGCACAATGTCGAATTAAGTACAAGAGGACTGACACTCTCACTTTCTATGATTTGAACCTCTCCTGTGAGTCCAGTTTTAGATTCCGATGATTTACTTAAGGTTTACTGTATCCCTTGGACCTTCTTATTGACGATGAAACACAGAAATTGCATCCGAATTTAATACAAAAGGCATAATAGCGAATTAGGTACAAGAGGAGAGACACTCGAACTTTTTATGATTTGAATCTCTCCTGTGAGTCCAGTTTTAGATTCCGATGCTTCACTTCAGTTTTACTGTATCGTTTGGACCTTCTTATTGACGATGAAACACAGAAATTGCATCCGAATTAAATCCAAAAGGCACAATGACGACCTAAGTAGAAGAGAACTGACACTCTCGCTTTCTATGATTTGAACCTCTCCTGTGAGTCCAGATTCAGATTCCGATGCTTCACTTCAGGTTTACTGTATCCCTTGGACCTTCTTATTGACGATGAAACACAGAAAATGCATCCGAATTTGATACAAATGCCACAATGCCGACATAAGTACAAGAGGACTGAAACCCTCCCTTTCTATGATTTGAACCTTTCCTGTGAGTCCAGTTTTAGCTTCCGATGCTTCACTTAAGGGTTTACTGTATACCTTGCACCTTCGTATTGACGATGAAACACAGAAATTGCATCCGAATTTAATACAAAAGGCACAATGCCGACTTAAGTACAAGAGGACTGACATTCTAACTTTCTATGATTAGAACCTCTTCTGTGAGTCCTGTTTTAGATTCCGATGCTTCACTTCAGGTTTACTGTAACCCTTGGACCTTCTTATTGACAATGAAACACAGAAATAGCATCGGAATTAAATTCAAAACGCACAATGCCGACTTAAGTAAAAGAGGACTCACACTCTAACTTTCTATGATTTGAAACTCTCCCGTGAGTCCAGTTTTAGATTCCGATCCTTCACTTCAGGTTTACTGTATCCCTTGGACCTTCTTATTGACGATGAAACACAGAAATTGGATCCGAATATAATACAAAAATCACAATGGCGACTAAAGTACAAGAGGACTGACACTCTCACTCTCTATGATTTGAACCTATCCTGTGAGTCCACTTTTTGATTCCGATGCTTCACTTCAGGTTTACTGTATCCCTTGGACCTTCTTATTGACGATGAAACACAGAAATTGCATCCGAATTTAATACAAATGCCACAATGCCGACTTAAGTACAAGAGGACTGACACTCTCACTTTCTATGATTTGAACCTCTCCAGTGAGTGCAGTTTAAGATTCCGATGCTTCTCTTCAGGTTTACTGTATACCTTGCACCTTCTTATTGACGATGAAACACAGAAATTGCATCCGAATTCAATACAAAAGGCTCAATGCCGACTTAAGTACAAGAGGACTGACATTCTAACTTTCTATGATTTGAACATCTCCTGAGAGTCCAGTTTTAGAGTCCGATTCTTCACTTCAGGTTTACTGTATCCCTTGGACCTTCTTATTGACGATGACACACAGAAATAGCACCCGAATTTAATACAAAAGGCACAATACCGACTCAAGTACAAGAGGAGTGACACTCTAACTTTCTCTGATTTGAACCTCTCCTGTGAGTCCAGTTTTAGATTCCGATGCTTCACTCCAGATTTACTGTATCCCTTGGACCTTCTTATTGACGATGAAACACAGAAATTGCATCCGAATTTAATACAAAAGGCACAATACGGAATTAGGTACAAGAGGAGAGACACTCTAACTTTCTATGATTTGAATCTCTCCTGTGAGTCCAGTTTTAGATTCCGATGCTTCACTTCAGGTTTACTGTATCGTTTGGACCTTCTTATTGACTATGAAACACAGAAATTACATCGGAATTAAATCCAAAAAGCAGAATGCCGACCTAAGTAGAAGAGAACTGACACTCTCACTTTCAATGATTTGAACCTCTCCTGTGAGTCATGTTTTAGATTCCGATGTTTCACTTCAGGTTTACTGTATCCCTTGGACCTTCTTATTGGAGTGAAACACAGAAAATGCATCCGAATTTGATACAAATGCCACAATGCCGACATAAGTACAAGAGGACTGACACTCTCCCTTTTTATGATTTGAACCTTTCCTATGAGTCCAGTTTTAGATTCCGATGCTTCACTTAAGAGGTTTACTGTATACCTTGCACCTTCTTATTGACGATGAAACACAGAAATTGCATCCGAATTTAATACAAAAGGCACAATGCCGACTTAAGTACAAGAGGACTGACATTCTAACTTTCTATGATTAGAACCCCTCCTGTGAGTCCTGTTTTAGATTCCGTTGCTTCACTTCAGGTTTACTGTATCCCTTGGACCTTCTTATTGACAATGAAACACAGATATAGCATCGGAATTAAATTCAAAAGGCACAATGCAGACTTAATTAAAAGAGGACTGACACTCTAACTTTCTATGATTTGAACCTCTCCTTTGAATCCAGTTTTTAGATTCCGATGCTTCACATCAGGTTTACTGTATCCCTTGGACCTTCTTATTGACGAAGAAACACCGAAATTGCATTAGAATTTAATACAAAAGGCACAATGCCGACTTAAGTACAAGAGGACTGTCATTCTAACTTTCTATGATTAGAACCTCTCCTGTGAGTCCTGTTTTAGATTCCGATGCTTCACTTCAGGTATACTGTATCCCTTGGACCTTCTTATTGACAATGAAACACAGAAATAGCATCGGAATTAAATTCAAAAGGAACAATGCCGACTTAAGTAAAAGAGGACTGACACTCTAACTGTCTATGATTTGAACTTCTAATGTGAGTCCAGTTTTTAGATTCCGATGCTTCACTTCAGGTTTACTGTATCCCTTGGACCTGCTTATTGACGATGAAACACAGAAATTGCATCCGAATTTAATACAAATGGCACAATGTCGACTTAAGTACAAGAGGACTGACACTCTCACTTTCTATGATTTGAACCTCTCCTGTGAGTCCAGTTTTAGATTCCGATGATTTACTTAAGGTTTACTTTATCCCTTGGACCTTCTTATTGACGATGAAACACAGAAATTGCATCCGAATTTAATACAAAAGGCACAATACCGAATTAGGTACAAGAGGAGAGACACTCTAACTTTCTATGATTTGAATCTCTCCTGTGAGTCCAGTTTTAGATTCCGATGTTTCACTTCAGTTTTACTGTATCCCTTGGACCTTCTTATTGACGATGAAACACAGAAAATGCATCCGAATTTGATACAAATGCCACAATGCCGACATAAGTACAAGAGGACTGACACACTCCCTTTCTATGATTTGAACCTTTCCTGTGAGTCCAGTTTTAGATTCCGATGCTTCACTTCAAGTTTACTGTATACCTTGCACCTTCTTATTGACGATGAAACACAGAAATTGCATCCGAATTTAATACAAAAGGCACAATGCCGACTTAAGTTCAAGAGGACTGTCATTCTAACTTTCTATGATTAGAACCTCTCCTGTGAGTCCTGTTTTAGATTCCGATGCTTCACTTCAGGTATACTGTATCCCTTGGACCTTCTTATTGACAATGAAACACAGAAATAGCATCGGAATTAAATTCAAAAGGAACAATGCCGACTTAAGTAAAAGAGGACTGACACTCTAACTGTCTATGATTTGAACTTCTAATGTGAGTCCAGTTTTTAGATTCCGATGCTTCACTTCAGGTTTACTGTATCCCTTGGACCTTCTTATTGACGATGAAACACAGAAATTGCATCCGAATTTAATACAAATGGCACAATGTCGACTTAAGTACAAGAGGACTGACACTCTCACTTTCTATGATTTGAACCTCTCCTGTGAGTCCAGTTTTAGATTCCGATGCTTCACTTCAGGTTTTTTGTATACCTTGCACTTTCTTATTGACGATGAAACACAGAGTTTGCATCCGAATTTAATACGAACGGAACAATGCCGACTTAAATACAAGAGGAATGACACTCTAACTTTCTATGATTTGAACCTCTAATGTGAGTCCAGATTTGGATTCCGATGCTTCACATCAGGTTTACTGTATCCCTTGGACCTTCTTATTGACGATGACACACAGAAATTGCACCTGAATTTAATACAAAAGGCACAATACCGACTCAGGTACAAGAGGAGTTACACTCTAACGTTCTATGATTTGATCCTCTCCTGTGAGTCCCGTTTTAGATTCCGATGCTTCACTTCAATTTAATTGTATCCCTTGGACCTTCTTATTGACGATGAAACACAGAAATTGCATCCAAATTTAATACAAATGCCACAATGGCGACTTAAGTACAAGAGGACAGACCCTCTCACTTTCTATGATATGAACCTTTCCTGTGAGTCACGTTTTTGATTCCGATGCTTCACTTCACGTTTACTGTACCCCTTGGACCTTCTTATTGACGATGAAACCCAGAAATTGCACCCGAATTTAATATAAATGGCACAATGCCGACTTAAGTACAAGAGGACTGACACTCTCACTTTCTATGATTTGAACCTCTTCTGTGAGGCCAGTTTTATATGCCGATGCTTCACTTCAGGTTTACTGTATCCCTTGGACCTTCTTATTGACGATGAAACACAGAAATTGCATCGGAATTAAATTCAAAAGGCACAATGCCGACCTAAGTAGAAGAGAACTGACACTCTCACTTTCTATGATTTGAACCTCACCTGTGAGTCCAGTTTTAGATTCCGATGCTTCACTTCAGGTTTAATGTATCCCTTGGACCTTCTTATTGATGATGAAACACAGAAAATGCATCCGAATTTGATACAAATGCCACAATGCCGACATAAGTACAAGAGGACTGACACTCTCCATTTCTATGATTTGAACCTCTCCTGTGAGTCCAGTTTTAGATTCCGATGCTTCACTTCAGGTTTACTGTATACCTTGCACCTTCTTATTGACGATGAAACACAGAAATTGCATCCGAAGTTAATACAAAAGGCACAATGCCGACTTAAGTACAAGAGGACTGACATTCTAACTTTCTATGATTAGAACCCCTCCTGTGAGTCCTGTTTTAGATTCCGTTGCTTCACTTCAGGTTTACTGTATCCCTTGGACCTTCTTATTGACAATGAAACACAGATATAGCATCGGAATTAAATTCAAAAGGCACAATGCAGACTTAATTAAAAGAGGACTGACACTCTAACTTTCTATGATTTGAACCTCTCCTTTGAATCCAGTTTTTAGATTCCGATGCTTCACATCAGGTTTACTGTATCCCTTGGACCTTCTTATTGACGAAGAAACACCGAAATTGCATTAGAATTTAATACAAAAGGCACAATGCCGACTTAAGTACAAGAGGACTGTCATTCTAACTTTCTATGATTAGAACCTCTCCTGTGAGTCCTGTTTTAGATTCCGATGCTTCACTTCAGGTATACTGTATCCCTTGGACCTTCTTATTGACAATGAAACACAGAAATAGCATCGGAATTAAATTCAAAAGGAACAATGCCGACTTAAGTAAAAGAGGACTGACACTCTAAAAGTCTATGATTTGAACTTCTAATGTGAGTCCAGTTTTTAGATTCCGATGCTTCACTTCAGGTTTACTGTATCCCTTGGACCTGCTTATTGACGATGAAACACAGAAATTGCATCCGAATTTAATACAAATGGCACAATGTCGACTTAAGTACAAGAGGACTGACACTCTCACTTTCTATGATTTGAACCTCTCCTGTGAGTCCAGTTTTAGATTCCGATGATTTACTTAAGGTTTACTTTATCCCTTGGACCTTCTTATTGACGATGAAACACAGAAATTGCATCCGAATTTAATACAAAAGGCACAATACCGAATTAGGTACAAGAGGAGAGACACTCTAACTTTCTATGATTTGAATCTCTCCTGTGAGTCCAGTTTTAGATTCCGATGTTTCACTTCAGTTTTACTGTATCCCTTGGACCTTCTTATTGACGATGAAACACAGAAAATGCATCCGAATTTGATACAAATGCCACAATGCCGACATAAGTACAAGAGGACTGACACACTCCCTTTCTATGATTTGAACCTTTCCTGTGAGTCCAGTTTTAGATTCCGATGCTTCACTTCAAGTTTACTGTATACCTTGCACCTTCTTATTGACGATGAAACACAGAAATTGCATCCGAATTTAATACAAAAGGCACAATGCCGACTTAAGTACAAGAGGACTGTCATTCTAACTTTCTATGATTAGAACCTCTCCTGTGAGTCCTGTTTTAGATTCCGATGCTTCACTTCAGGTATACTGTATCCCTTGGACCTTCTTATTGACAATGAAACACAGAAATAGCATCGGAATTAAATTCAAAAGGAACAATGCCGACTTAAGTAAAAGAGGACTGACACTCTAACTGTCTATGATTTGAACTTCTAATGTGAGTCCAGTTTTTAGATTCCGATGCTTCACTTCAGGTTTACTGTATCCCTTGGACCTTGTTATTGACGATGAAACACAGAAATTGCATCCGAATTTAATACAAATGGCACAATGTCGACTTAAGTACAAGAGGACTGACACTCTCACTTTCTATGATTTGAACCTCTCCTGTGAGTCCAGTTTTAGATTCCGATGCTTCACTTCACGTTTTTTGTATACCTTGCACTTTCTTATTGACGATGAAACACAGAGTTTGCATCCGAATTTAATACGAACGGAACAATGCCGACTTAAATACAAGAGGAATGACACTCTAACTTTCTATGATTTGAACCTCTAATGTGAGTCCAGATTTGGATTCCGATGCTTCACATCAGGTTTACTGTATCCCTTGGACCTTCTTATTGACGATGACACACAGAAATTGCACCCGAATTTAATACAAAAGGCACAATACCGACTCAGGTACAAGAGGAGTTACACTCTAACGTTCTATGATTTGATCCTCTCCTGTGAGTCCCGTTTTAGATTCCGATGCTTCACTTCAGGTTAATTGTATCCCTTGGACCTTCTTATTGACGATGAAACACAGAAATTGCATCCAAATTTAATACAAATGCCACAATGCCGACTTAAGTACAAGAGGACTGACCCTCTCACTTTCTATGATATGAACCTTTCCTGTGAGTCACGTTTTTGATTCCGATGCTTCACTTCGCGTTTACTGTACCCCTTGGACCTTCTTATTGACGATGAAACCCAGAAATTGCACCCGAATTTAATATAAATGGCACAATGCCGACTTAAGTACAAGAGGACTGACACTCTCACTTTCTATGATTTGAACCTCTTCTGTGAGGCCAGTTTTATATGCCGATGCTTCACTTCAGGTTTACTGTATCCCTTGGACCTTCTTATTGACGATGAAACACAGAAATTGCATCGGAATTAAATTCAAAAGGCACAATGCCGACCTAAGTAGAAGAGAACTGACACTCTCACTTTCTATGATTTGAACCTCACCTGTGAGTCCAGTTTTAGATTCCGATGCTTCACTTCAGGTTTAATGTATCCCTTGGACCTTCTTATAGATCATGAAACACAGAAAATGCATCCGAATTTGATACAAATGCCACAATGCCGACATAAGTACAAGAGGACTGACACTCTCCATTTCTATGATTTGAACCTCTCCTGTGAGTCCAGTTTTAGATTCCGATGCTTCACTTCAGGTTTACTGTATACCTTGCACCTTCTTATTGACGATGAAACACAGAAATTGCATCCGAAGTTAATACAAAAGGCACAATGCCGACATAAGTACAAGAGGACTTACATTCTATCTTTCTATGATTAGAACCTCTCCTGTGAGTCCTGTTTTAGATTCCGATGCTTCACTTCAGGTTTACTGTATCCCTTGGACGTTCTTATTGACAATGAAACACAGAATTAGCATCGGAATTAAATTCAAAAGGAACAATGCCGACTTAAGAGAAAGAGGACTTACACTCTAACTTTCTATGATTTGAACCTCTCCTGTGAGTCCAGTTTTAGATTCCGATACTTCACATCAGGTTTACTGTATCCCTTGGATCTTCTTATTGACGATGAAACACAGAAATTGCATCCGAATTTAGTACAAATGGCACAATGTCGACTTAAGTACAAGAGGACTGACACTCTCACTTTCTATGATTTGAACCTCTCCTGTGAGTCCAGTTTTAGATTCCGATGATTTACTTAAGGTTTACTGTGTCCCTTGGACCTTCTTATTGACGATGAAACACAGAAATTGCATCCGAATTTAATACAAAAGGCACAATACCGAATTAGGTACAAGAGGAGAGACACTCTAACTTTCTATGATTTGAATCTCTCCTGTGAGTCCAGTTTTAGATTCCGATGCTTCACTTCAGTTTTACTGTATCGTTTGGACCTTCTTATTGACAATGAAACACAGAAATTGCATCCGAATTCAATACAAAAGGCACAATGCCGGCTTAAGTACAAGAGGACTGACATTCTAACTTTCTATGATTTGAACCTCTCCTGCGAGTCCAGTTTTAGAGTCCGATGCTTCACTTCAGGTTTACTGTATCCCTTGGACGCTCTTATTGACAATGAAACACAGAAATAGCATCGGAATGAAATTCAAAAGGCACAATGCCGACTTAAGTAAAAGAGGACTGACACTCTAACTTTCTATGATTTGAACCTCTCCTGTGAGTCCAGTTTTAGATTCCGATGCTTCACCTCAGGTTTACTGTATCCCTTGGACCTTCTTATTGACGATGACACACAGAAATTGCACTTGAATTTAATACAAAAGGCACAATACTGACTCAAGTAAAAGAGGAGTGACCCTCTTACTTTCTATGATTTGAACCACTCCTGTGAGCCCAGTTTTAGATTCCGATGTTTCACTTCAGTTTTAATGTATCCCTTGGACCTTCTTATTGACGATGAAACACAGAAAATGCATCCGAATTTGATACAAATGCCACAATGCCGACATAAGTACAAGAGGACTGACACACTCCCTTTCTATGATTTGAACCTTTCCTGTGAGTCCGGTTTTAGATTGCGATGCTTCACTTCAGGTTTACTGTATACCTTGCACCTTCTTATTGACGATGAAACACAGAAATTGCATCCGAATGTAATACAAAAGGCACAATGCCGACTTAAGTACAAGAGGACTGTCATTCTAACTTTCTATGACTAGAACCTCTCCTGTGAGTCCAGTTTTAGATTCCGATGCTTCACTTCAGGTTTACTGTATCCCTTGGACCTTCTTATTGACAATGAAACACAGAAATAGCATCGGAATTAAATTCAAAAGGCACAATGCCGACTTAAGTAAAAGCGGACTGACACTCTAACTGTCTATGATTTGAACCTCTCCTGTGAGTCCAGTTTTTAGATTCCGATGCTTCACTTCAGGTTTACTGTATCCCTTGGACCTTCTTATTGACGATGAAACACAGAAATTGCATCCGAATTAAATTCCAAACGCACAATGCCGACTTAAGCAAATGAGGACTGACATTCTCACTTTCTATGATTTGAACCTCTCCTGTGAGTCCAGTTTTAGGTTCTGATGCTTCACTTCAGGTTTACTGTATACCTTGCACTTTCTTATTGACGATGAAACACAGAGTTTGCATCCGAATTCAATACAAACGGAACAATGGTGACTTAAATACAAGAGGAATGACACTCTAACTTTCTATGATTTGAACCTCTAATGTGAGTCCAGATTTGGATTCCGATGCTTCACTTCAGGTTTACTGTATCCCTTGGACCTTCTAAATGACGATGAAACACAGAAATTGCATCTGAATTTAATACAAATGCCACAATGCCGACTTAAGTACAAGAGGACTGACACTCTCACTTTCTATGATTTGAAGCTCTCCAGTGAGTCCAGTTTTAGATTCCGATGCTTCTCTTCAGGTTTACTGTATACCTTGCACCTTCTTATTGACGATGAAACACAGAAATTGCACCCGAATTCAATACAAAAGGCACAATGCCGACCTAAGTACAAGAGGCCTGACAATCTAACTTTCTATGATTTGAACCTCCCCTGTGAGTCCAGTTTTAGAGTCCGATGCTTCACTTCAGGTTTACTGTATCCCTTGGACCTTCTTATTGACGATGACACACAGAAATTGCACCCGAATTTAATACAAAAGGCACAATACCGACTCAGGTACAAGAGGAGTTACACTCTAACTTTCTATGATTTGATCCTCTCCTGTGAGTCCCGTTTTAGATTCCGATGCTTCACTTCAGGTTTATTGTATCCCTTGGACCTTCTTATTGACGATGAAACACAGAAATTGCATCCAAATTTAATACAAATGCCACAATGCCGACTTAAGTACAAGAGGACTGACACTCTCACTTTCTATGATTTGAACATTTCCTGTGAGTTAAGTTTGTGATTCCGATGCTTCACTTCACGTTTACTGTACCCCTTGGACCTTCTTATTAACGATGAAACCCAGAAATTGCACCCGAATTTAATATAAATGGCACAATGCCGACTTAAGTACAAGAGGACTGACACTCTCACTTTCTATGATTTGAACCTCTTCTGTGAGTCCAGTTTTATATGCCGATGCTTCACTTCAGGTTTACTGTATCCCTTGGACCTTCTTATTGACGATGAAACACAGAAATTGCATCGGAATTAAATTCAAAAATCACAATGCCGACTTAACAACAAGAGGACTGACACTCTAACTTTCTATGATTTGAACTTCTTCTGTGAGTCCAGTTTTAGATTCCGATGCTTCACTTCAGGTTTCCTGTATCCCTTGGACCTTCTTATTGACGATGAAACGCAGAGTTTGCATCCGAAATTAATACAAAAGGCACAATGCCGACTTAAGTACAAGAGGACTGACACTCTAACTTTCTATGATTTGAACCTCTCCTGTGAGTCCAGTTTTAGATTCCGATGATTTACTTAAGGTTTACTGTATCCCTTGGACCTTCTTATTGACGATAAAACACAGAAATTACATACGAATTTAATACAAAAGGCACAATACCGAATTAGGTACCAGAGGAGAGACACTCTAACTTTCTATGATTTGAATCTCTCCTGTGAGTACAGTTTTAGATTCCGATGCTTCACTTCAGTTTTACTGTATCCTTTGGACCTTCTTATTGACGATGAAACACAGAAATTGCATCGGAATTAAATTCAAAAGGCACAATGCCGACCTAAGTAGAAGAGAACTGACACTCTCACTTTCTATGATTTGAACCTCACCTGTGAGTCCAGTTTTAGATTCCGATGCTTCACTTCAGGTTTAATGTATCCCTTGGACCTTCTTATTGATGATGAAACACAGAAAATGCATCCGAATTTGATACAAATGCCACAATGCCGACATAAGTACAAGAGGACTGACATTTTCGATTTCTATGATTTGAACCTTTCCTGTGAGTCCAGTTTTAGATTCCGATGCTTCACTTCAGGTTTACTGTATACCTTGCACCTTCTTATTGACGATGAAACAAAGAAATTGCATCCGAAGTTAATACAAAAGGCACAATGCCGCCATAAGTACAAGAGTACTGACATTCTAACTTTCTATGATTAGAACCTCTCCTGAGAGTCCTGTTTTAGATTCCGATGCTTCACTTCAGGTTTACTGTATCCCTTGGACGTTCTTATTGACAATGAAACACAGAAATAGCATCGGAATTAAATTCAAAAGGCACAATGCCGACTTAAGTAAAAGAGGACTGACACTCTAACTTTCTATTATTTGAACCTCTCCTGTGAGTCCAGTTTTAGATTCCGATGCTTCACTTCAGGTTTTCTGTATCCCTTGGATCTTCTTATTGACGATGAAACACAGAAATTGCATCCGAATTTAATACAAATGGCACAATGTCGACTTAAGTACAAGAGGACTGACACTCTCACTTTCTATGATTTGAACCTCTCCTGTGAGTCCAGTTTTAGATTCCGATGATTTACTTAAGGTTTACTGTATCCCTTGGACCTTCTTATTGATGATGAAAGACAGAAATTGCATCCGAATTTAATACAAAAGGCACAATACCGAATTAGGTACCAGAGGAGAGACACTCTAACTTTCTATGATTTGAATCTCTCCTGTGAGTCCAGTTTTAGATTCTGATGCTTCACTTCAGTTTTACTGTACCGTTTGGACCTTCTTATTGACGATGAAACACAGAAATTGCATCCGAATTCAATACAAAAGGCACAATGCCGGCTTAAGTACAAGAGGACTGACATTCTAATTTTCTATGATTTGAACCTCTCCTGCGAGTCCAGTTTTAGAGTCCGATGCTTCACTTCAGGTTTACTGTATCCCTTGGACTTTCTTATTGGCGATGACACACAGAAATTGCACCCGAATTTAATACAAAAGGCACAATACTGACTCAAGTAAAAGAGGAGTGACACTCTAACTTTCTATGATTTGAACCTCTCCTGTGAGTCCAGTTTTAGATTCCGATGCTTCACTTCAGGTTTACTGTATCCCTTGCACCTTCTTATTGACGATGAAACACAGAAATTGCATCCAAATTTAATACAAATGCCACAATGCCGACTTAAGTACAAGAGGACTGACACTCTCACTTTCTATGATTTGAACCTCTCCTGTGAGTCCAGTTTTAGATTCCGATGCTTCACTTCAGGTTTACTGTACCCCTTGGACCTTCCCATTGACGATGAAACCCAGAAATTGCACCCGAATTTAATATAAATGGCACAATGCCGACTTAAGTACAAGAGGACTGACACTCTAACTTTCTATGATTTGAATCTCTCCTGTGAGTCCATTTTTTGATTCCGATGCTTCACTTCAGATTTACTGTATCCCTTGGACCTTCTTATTGACGATGAAACACAGAAATTGCATCCGAATTTAATACAAAAGGCACAATACCGAATTAGGTACAAGAGGAGAGACACTCTAACTTTCTATGATTTGAATCTCTCCTGTGAGTCCAGTTTTAGATTCCGATGTTTCACTTCAGTTTTACTGTATCCCTTGGACCTTCTTATTGACGATGAAACACAGAAAATGCATCCGAGTTTGATACAAATGCCACAATGCCGACATAAGTACAAGGGGACTGACACACTCCCTTTCTATGATTTGAACCTTTCCTGTGAGTCCAGTCTTAGATTCCGATGCTTCACTTCAGGTTTACTGTATACCTTGCACCTTCTTATTGACGATGAAACACAGAAATTGCATCCGAATTTAATACAAAAGGCACAATGCCGACTCAAGTACAAGAGGACTGTCATTCTAACTTTCTATGATTGGAACCTCTCCTGTGAGTCCTGTTTTAGATTCCGATGCTTCACTTCAGGTTTACTGTATCCCTTGGACCTTCTTATTGACAATGAAACACAGAAATAGCATCGGAATTAAATTCAAAAGGCACAATGCCGACTTAAGTAAAAGAGGACTGACACTCTAAATTTCTATGATTTGAACGTCTCCTGTGAGTCCAGTTTTTAGATTCCGATGCTTCACTTCAGGTTTACTGTATCGCTTGGACCTTCTTATTGACGATGAAACACAGAAATTGCATCCGAATTTAATACAAATGGCACAATGTCGACTTAAGTACAAGAGGACTGACACTCTCACTTTCTATGATTTGAACCTCTCCTGTGAGTCCAGTTTTAGATTCCGATGCTTCACTTCAGGTTTACTGTATACCTTGCACTTTCTTATTGACGATGAAACACAGAGTTTGCATCCGAATTTAATACAAACGGAACAATGCCGACTTAAATACAAGAAGAATGACACTCTAACTTTCTATGATTTGAACCTCTAATGTGAGTGCAGATTTGGATTCCGATGCTTCACTTCAGGTTTATTGTATCCCTTGGACCTTCTTATTGACGATGAAACACAGAAATTGCATCTGAATTTAATACAAATGCCACAATCCCGACTTAAGTACAAGAGGACTGACACTCTCACTTTCTATGATTTGAAGCTCTCCAGTGAGTCCAGTTTTAGAGTCCGATGCTTCACTTCAGGTTTACTGTATCCCTTGGACCTTCGTATTGACGATGACACACAGAAATTGCACCCGAATTTAATACAAAAGGCACAATACCGACTCAGGTACAAGAGGGGTTACACTCTAACTTTCTATGATTTGATCCTCTCCTGTGAGGCCCGTTTTAGATTCCGATGCTTCACTTCAGGTTTATTGTATCTCTTGGACCTTCTTATTGACGATGAAACACAGAAATTGCATCCAAATTTAATACAAATGCCACAATGCCGACTTAAGTACAAGAGGACTGACACTCTCACCTTCTATGATTTGAACCTTTCCTGTGAGTCAAGTTTTTGATTCCGGTGCTTCACTACACGTTTACT
This sequence comes from Schistocerca americana, assembly GCF_021461395.2. Taxonomy (NCBI): domain Eukaryota; kingdom Metazoa; phylum Arthropoda; class Insecta; order Orthoptera; family Acrididae; genus Schistocerca; species Schistocerca americana. The sequence goes on along the minus strand of NW_025725994.1, from coordinate 2,897,986 downwards.
GTACCCCTTGGACCTTCTTATTGACGATGAAACCCAGAAATTGCACCCGAATTTAATATAAATGGCACAATGCCGACTTAAGTACAAGAGGACAGACACTCTCACTTTCTATGATTTGAACTTCTTCTGTGAGTCCAGTTTTATATGCCGATGCTTCACTTCTGGTTTACTGTATCCCTTGGACCTTCTTATTGACGATGAAACACAGAAATTGCATCGGAATTAAATTCAAAAGGCACAATGCCGACCTAAGTAGAAGAGAACTGACACTCTCACTTTCTAAGATTTGAACCTCTCCCGTGAGTCCAGTCTTAGATTCCGATGCTTCACTCCAGGTTTACTGTATCCCTTGGACCTTCTTATCGACGATAAAACACAGAAATTACATCCGAATTTAATACAAAAGGCACAATACCGAATTAGGTACAAGAGGAGAGACACTCTAACTTTCTATGATTTGAATCTCTCCTGTAAGTACAGTTTTAGATTCCGATGCTTCACTTCAGTTTTACTGTATCCTTTGGACCTTCTTATTGACGATGAAACACAGAAATTGAATCGGAATTAAATTCAAAAGGCACAATGCCGACCTAAGTAGAAGAGAACTGACACTCTCACTTTCTATGATTTGAACCTCACCTGTGAGTCCAGTTTTAGATTCCGATGATTTACTTAAGGTTTACTGTATCCCTTGGACCTTCTTATCGACGATAAAACACAGAAATTACATCCGAATTTAATACAAAAGGCACAATGCCGACGTAAGTAAAAGAGGACTGACACTCTAACTTTCTATGATTTGAACCTCTCCTGTGAGGCCAGTTTTAGTTTCCGATGCTTCACTTCAGGTTTACTGTATCCCTTGGATCTTCTTATTGACGATGAAACACAGAAATTGCATCCGAATTTAATACAAATGGCACAATGTCGACTTAAGTACAAGAGGACTGACACTCTCACTTTCTATGATTTGAACCTCTCCTGTGAGTCCAGTTTTAGATTCCGATGATTTACTTAAGGTTTACAATATCCCTTGGACCTTCTTATTGACGATGAAACACAGAAATTGCATCCGAATTTAATACAAAAGGCACAATACCGAATTAGGTACAAGAGGAGAGACACTCTATTTTTCTATGATTTGAATCTCTCCTGTGAGTCCAGTTTTAGATTCCGATGCTTCACTTCAGTTTTACTGTATCGTTTGGACCTTCTTATTGACGATGAAACACAGAAATTGCATCCGAATTCAATACAAAAGGCACAATGCCGGCTTAAGTACAAGAGGACTGACATTCTAACTTTCTATGATTTGAACCTCTCCTGCGAGTCCAGTTTTAGAGTCCGATGCTTCACTTCAGGTTTACTGTATCCCTTGGACCTTCTTATTGACGATGACACACAGAAATTGCACCCGAATATAATACAAAAGGCACAATACTGATTCAAGTACAAGAGGAGTGACAATCTAACTTTCTATGATTTGAACCTCTCCTGTGAGTCCAGTTGTAGATTCCGATGCTGCACTTCAGGTTTATTGTATCCCTTGGACCTTTTTATTGACGATGAAACACAGAAAGTGCATCCAAATTTAATACAAATGCCACAATGCCGACTTAAGTACAAGAGGACTGACACTCTCACTTTCTATGATTTGAACCTTTCCTGTGAGTCAAGTTTTTTATTCCGATGCTTCACTTCAGGTTTACTGTACCCCTTGGACTTCTTATTGACGATGAAACCCAGAAATTGCACCCGAATTTAATACAAATGGCACAATGCCGACTTAAGTACAAGAGGACTGACACTTCAACTTTCTATGATTTGAATCTCTCCTGTGAGTCCAGTTTTAGATTCCGATGCTTCACTTCAGGTTTACTGTATCCCTTGGACCTTCTTATTGACGATGAAACACAGAAATTGGATCCGAATATAATACAAAAATCACAATGGCGACTAAAGTACAAGAGGACTGACACTCTCACTCTCTTTGATTTGAACCCCTCCGGTGAGTCCAGTTTTTGATTCCGATGCTTCACTTCAGGTTTACTGTATCCCTTGGACCTTCTTATTGACGATGAAACACAGAAATTGCATCCAAATTTAATACAAATGCCACAATGCCGACTTAAGTACAAGAGGACTGACACTCTCACGTTCTATAATTTGAACCTCTCCTGTGAGTCCAGTTTTAGATTCCGATGCTTCACTTCAGGTTTACTGTACCCCTTTTACCTTCCCATTGACGATGAAACCCAGAAATTGCACCCGAATATAATACAAAAGGCACAATGCAGACTTAAGTACAAGAGGACTGACACTCTCACTTTCTATGATTTGAAGCTCTCCAGTGAGTCCAGTTTTAGATTCCGATGCTTCTCTTCAGGTTTACTGTATACCTTGCACCTTCTTATTGACGATGAAACACAGAAATTGCACCCGAATTCAATACAAAAGGCACAATGCCGACCTAAGTACAAGAGGACTGACAATCTAACTTTCTATGATTTGAACCTCTCCTGTGAGTCCAGTTTTAGAGTCCGATGCTTCACTTCAGGTTTACTGTATCCCTTGGACCTTCTTATTGACGATGACACACAGAAATTGCACCCGAATTTAATACAAAAAGCACAATACCGACTGAGGTACAAGAGGGGTTACACTCTAACTTTCTATGATTTGATCCTCTCCTGTGAGTCCCGTTTTAGATTCCAATGCTTCACTTCAGGTTTATTGTATCCCTTGGACCTTCTTATTGACGATGAAACACAGAAATTGCATCCAAATTTAATACAAATGCCACAATGCCGACTTAAGTACAAGAGGACTGACACTCTCACTTTCTATGATTTGAACCTTTCCTGTGAGTCAAGTTTTTGATTCCGATGCTTCACTTGACGTTTACTGTACCCCTTGGACCTTCTTATTGACGATGAAACCCAGAAATTGCACCCGAATTTAATATAAATGGCACAATGCCGACTTAAGTACAAGAGGACTGACACTCTCACTTTCTATGATTTGAACCTCTTCTGTGAGTCCAGTTTTATATGCCGATGCTTCACTTCAGGTTTACTGTATCCCTTGGACCTTCTTATTGACGATGAGACACAGATATTGCATCGGAATGAAATTCAAAAATCACAATGCCGACTTAACAACGAGAGGACTGACACTCTAACTTTCTATGATTTGAACTTCTTCTGTGAGTCCAGTCTTATATTCCGATGCTTCACTTCAGGTTTTCTGCATCCCTTGGACCTTCTTATTGACGATGAAACACAGAAATTGCATCCGAATTTAATACAAAAGGCACAATGCCGACTTAAGTACAAGAGGACTGGCATTCTAACTTTCTACGATTAGAACCTCTCCTGTGAGTCCTGTTTTAGATTCCGATGCTTCACTTCAGGTTTACTGTAACCCTTGGACCTTCTTATTGAAAATGAAACACAGAAATAGCATCGGAATTAAATTCAAAAGGCACAATACCGACTTAAGTAAAAGAGGACTGACACTCTAACTATCTATGATTTGAACCTCTCCTATGAGTCCAGTATTAGATTCCGATGCTTCACTTCAGGTTTACTGTATACCTTGCACTTTCTTATTGACGATGAAACACAGAGTTTGCATCCGAATTTAATACAAATGGCACAATGTCGACTTAAGTACAAGAGGACTGACACTCTCACTTTCTATGATTTGAACCTCTCCTGTGAGTCCAGTATTAGATTCCGATGCTTCACTTCAGGTTTACTGTATACCTTGCACTTTCTTATTGACGATGAAACACAGAGTTTGCATCCGAATTTAATACAAAAGGCACAATGCCGACTTAAATACAAGAGGACTGACACTCTAACTTTCTATGATTTGAACCTCTCCTGTGAGTCCAGTTTTGGATTCCGATGCTTCACTTCAGGTTTACTGTATCCCTTGGACGTCCTTATTGACGATGAAACACAGAAATTGCATCCGAATTTAATACAAATGCCACAATGCCGACTTAAGTACAAGATGAATGACACTCTCACTTTCTATGATTTGAACCTCTCCAGTGAGTCCAGTTTCAGATTCCGATGCTTCTCTTCAGGTTCACTGTATACCTTGCAACTTCTTATTGACGATGAAACACAGAAATTGCATCCGAATTCAATACAAAAGCACAATGCCGGCTTAAGTACAAGAGGACTGACATTCTAACTTTCTATGATTTGAAGCTCTCCTGCGAGTCCAGTTTTAGAGTCCGATGCTTCACTTCAGGTTTACTGTATCCCTTGGACCTTCTTATTGACGATGACACACAGAAATTGCACCCGAATTTAATACAAAAGGCACAATACTGACTCAAGTACAAGAGGAGTGACACTCTAACTTTCTATGATTTGAACCTCTCCTGTGAGTCCAGTTTTAGATTCCGATGCTTCACTTCAGGTTTATTGTATCCCTTGGACCTTCTTATTGACGATAAAACACAGAAAGTGCATCCAAATTTAATACAAATGCCACAATGCCGACTTAAGTACAAGAGGACTGACACTCTCACTTTCTGTGATTTGAACCTTTCCTGTGAGTCAAGTTTTTGATTCCGATGCTTCACTTCAGGTTTACTGTACCCCTTGGACTTCTTATTGACGATGAAACCCAGAAATTGAACCCGAATTTAATACAAACGGAACAATGCCGACTTAAATACAAGAGGAATGACACTCTAACTTTCTATGATTTGAACCTCTAATGTGAGTCCAGATTTGGATTCCGATGCTTCACTTCAGGTTTACTGTATCCCTAGGACCTTCTTATTGACGATGAAACACAGAAATTGCATCTGAATTTAATACAAATGCCAGAATGCCGATTTAAGTACAAGAGGACTGACACTCTCACTTTCTATGATTTGAAGCTCTCCAGTGAGTTCAGTTTTAGATTCCGATGCTTCTCTTCAGGTTTACTGTATACCTTGCACCTTCTTATTGACGATGAAACACAGAAATTGCACCCGAATTCAATACAAAAGGCACAATGCCGACCTAAGTACAAGAGGACTGACAATCTAACTTTCTATGATTTGAACCTCTCCTGTGAGTCCAGTTTTAGAGTCCGATGCTTCACTTCAGGTTTACTGTATCCCTTGGACCTTCTTATTGACGATGAAACACAGAAATTGCATCCAAATTTAATACAAATGCCACAATGCCGACTTAAGTACACGAGGACTGACACCCTCACTTTCTATGATTTGAACCTTCCTGTGAGTCAAGTTTTTGATAACGATGCTTCACTTCACGTTTACTGTACCCTTGGACCTTCTTATTGACGATGAAACACAGAAATTGTATCGGAATTAAATTCAAAACGCACAATGCCGAATTAAGTATAAGAGGACTGACACTCTCACTCTCTATGATTTGAACCTCTCCTGTGAGTCCAGTCTTAGATTCGATGCTTCACTCCAGGTTTACTGTATCCCTTGGACCTTCTTATTGACGATGAAACACAGAAATTGCATCGGAATTAAATTCAAAAATCACAAATGCCGACTTAACAACAAGAGGACTGACACTCTAACTTTCTATGATTTGAACTTCTTCTGTGAGTCCAGTTTTAGATTCCGTTTCTTCACTTCAGGTTTTCTGTATCCCTTGGACCTTCTTATTGACGATGAAACACAGAGTTTGCATCCGAAATTAATACAAAAGGCACAATGCCGACTTAAGTACAAGAGGACTGACACTCTAACTTTCTATGATTTGAACCTCTCCTGTGAGTCCAGTTTTAGATTCCGATGATTTACTTAAGGTTTAGTGTACCCCTTGGACCTTCTTATTGACGATAAAACACAGAAATTACATCCGAATTTAATACAAAAGGCACAATACCGAATTAGGTACAAGAGGAGAGACACTCTAACTTTCTATGATTTGAATCTCTCCTGTGAGTACAGTTTTAGATTCCGATGCTTCACTTCAGTTTTACTGTATCCTTTGGACCTTCTTATTGATGATGAAACACAGAAATTGGGTCGGAATTAAATTCAAAAGGCACAATGCCGACCTAAGTAGAAGAGAACTGACACTCTCGTTTTCTATGATTTGAACCTCACCTGTGAGTCCAGTTTTAGATTCCGATGCTTCACTTCAGGTTTAATGTATCCCTTGGACCTTCTTATTGATGATGAAACACAGAAAATGCATCCGAATTTGATACAAATGCCACAATGCCGACATAAGTACAAGAGGACTGACACTCTCCATTTCTATGATTTGAACCTTTCCTGTGAGTCCAGTTTTAGATTCCGATGCTTCACTTCAGGTTTACTGTATACCTTGCACCTTCTTATTGACGATGAAACACAGAAATTGCATCCGAAATTAATACAAAAGGCACAATGCCGCCATAAGTACAAGAGGACTGACATTCTAACTTTCTATGATTTGAACCTCTCCTGTGAGTCCAGTTTTAGAGTCCGATGCTTCACTTCTGGTTTACTGTATCCCTTGGACCTTCTTATTGACGATGAAACACAGAAATTGCATCCAAATTTAATACAAATGCCACAATGCCGACTTAAGTACACGAGGACTGACACCCTCACTTTCTATGATTTGAACCTTTCCTGTGAGTCAAGTTTTTGATAACGATGCTTCACTTCACGTTTACTGTACCCCTTGGACCTTCTTATTGACGATGAAACCCAGAAATTGTATCGGAATTAAATTCAAAACGCACAATGCCGACTTAAGTAAAAGAGGACTGACACTCTCACTCTCTATGATTTGAGCCTCTCCTGTGAGTCCAGTCTTAGATTCCGATGCTTCACTCCAGGTTTACTGTATCCCTTGGACCTTCTTATTGACGATGAAACACAGAAATTGCATCGGAATTAAATTCAAAAATCACAATGCCGACTTAACAACAAGAGGACTGACACTCTAACTTTCTATGATTTGAACTTCTTCTGTGAGTCCAGTTTTAGATTCCGTTTCTTCACTTCAGGTTTTCTGTATCCCTTGGACCTTCTTATTGACGATGAAACACAGAGTTTGCATCCGAAATTAATACAAAAGGCACAATGCCGACTTAAGTACAAGAGGACTGACACTCTAACTTTCTATGATTTGAACCTCTCCTGTGAGTCCAGTTTTAGATTCCGATGATTTACTTAAGGTTTAGTGTATCCCTTGGACCTTCTTATTGACGATAAAACACAGAAATTACATCCGAATTTAATACAAAAGGCACAATACCGAATTAGGTACAAGAGGAGAGACACTCTAACTTTCTATGATTTGAATCTCTCCTGTGAGTACAGTTTTAGATTCCGATGCTTCACTTCAGTTTTACTGTATCCTTTGGACCTTCTTATTGATGATGAAACACAGAAATTGCGTCGGAATTAAATTCAAAAGGCACAATGCCGACCTAAGTAGAAGAGAACTGACACTCTCGTTTTCTATGATTTGAACCTCACCTGTGAGTCCAGTTTTAGATTCCGATGCTTCGCTTCAGGTTTAATGTATCCCTTGGACCTTCTTATTGATGATGAAACACAGAAAATGCATCCGAATTTGATACAAATGCCACAATGCCGACATAAGTACAAGAGGACTGACACTCTCCATTTCTATGATTTGAACCTTTCCTGTGAGTCCAGTTTTAGATTCCGATGCTTCACTTCAGGTTTACTGTATACCTTGCACCTTCTTATTGACGATGAAACACAGAAATTGCATCCGAAATTAATACAAAAGGCACAATGCCGCCGTAAGTACAAGAGGACTGACATTCTAACTTTCTATGATTAGAACCTCTCCTGAGAGTCCTGTTTTAGATTCCGATGCTTCACTAAGGTTTACTGTATCCCTTGGATCGTCTTATTGACGATGAAACAAAGAAATTGCATCCGAATTTAATACAAATGGCACAATGTCGACTTAAGTACAAGAGGACTGACACTCTAACTTTCTATGATTTCAACCTCTCCTGTGAGTTCAGTTTTGGATTCCGATGCTTCACTTCAGGTTTACTGTATCCCTTTAAGGTTCTTATTGACGATGAAACACAGAAATTGCATCCGAATTTAATACAAAAATCACAATGGCGACTAAAGTACAGGAGGACTGACACTCTCACTCTCTTTGATTAGAACCTCTCCTGTGAGTCCTGTTTTAGTTTCCGATGCTTCACTTCAGGTTTACTGTATCCCTTGGACCTTCTTATTGACGATGAAACACAGAAATTGCATCCGAATTTAATACAAATGCCACAATGCCGACTTAAGTACAAGAGGACTGACACTCTCAATTTCTTTGATTTGAACCTCTCCAGTGAGTCCAGTTTTAGATTCCGATGCTTCTCTTCAGGTTTACTGGATACCTTGCACCTTCTTATTGACGATGAAACACAGAAATTGCATCCGAATTTAATACAAAATGCACAATGCCGACTTAAGTACAAGAGGACTGACATTCTAACTTTCTATGATTTGAACCTCTCCTGTGGGTCCAGTTTTAGAGTCCGATGCTTCACTTCAGGTTTACTGTATCCCTTGGACCTTCTTAATGACGATGACACACAGAAATTGCTCCCGAATTTAATACAAAAGCACAATACCGACTCAAGTACAACAGGAGTGACACTCTAACTTTCTATGATTTGAACCTCTCCGGCGAGTCCAGTTTTAGAGTCCGATGCTTCACTTCAGGTATACTGTATCCCTTGGACCTTCTTATTGATGATGACACACAGAAATTGCACCCGAATTTAATACAAAAGGCTCAATACTGACTCAATGACAAGAGGAGTGACACTCTAACTTTCTAAGATTTGAACCTCTCCTGTGAGTCCAGTTTTAGATTCCGATGCTTCACTTCAGGTTTACTGTACCCCTTGGACCTTCTTATTGACGATGAAACCCAGAAATTGCACCCGAATTTAATGCAAATGGAACAATGCCGACTTAAGTACAAGAGGACTGACACTCTCACTTTCTATGATTTGAACCTCTCGTGTGAGTCCAGTTTTAGATTCCGATGCTTCACTTCAGGTTTACTGCACCCCTTGGACTTCTTATTGACGATGAAACCCAGAAATTGCACCCGAATTTAATACAAATGGCACAATGCCGACTTAAGTACAAGAGGACTGACACTCTAACTTTCTATGATTTGAATCTCTCCTGTGAGTCCAGTTTTTGATTCCGATGCTTCACTTCAGGTTTACTGTATCCCTTGGACCTTCTTATTGACGATGAAACACAGAAATTGGATCCGAATATAATACAAAAATCACAATGGCGACTAAAGTACAGGAGGTCTGACACTCTCACTCTCTTTGATTAGAACCTCTCCTGTGAGTCCTGTTTTAGTTTCCGATGCTTCACTTCAGGTTTACTGTATCCCTTGGACCTTCTTATTGACGATGAAACACAGAAATTGCATCCGAATTTAATACTAATGCCACAATGCCGACTTAAGTACAAGAGGACTGACACTCTCAATTTCTTTGATTTGAACCTCTCCAGTGAGTCCAGTTTTAGATTCCGATGCTTCTCTTCAGGTTTACTGGATACCTTGCACCTTCTTATTGACGATGAAACACAGAAATTGCATCCGAATTTAATACAGAAGGCACAATGCCGACTTAAGTACAAGAGGACTGACATTCTAACTTTCTATGATTTGAACCTCTCCTGTGGGTCCAGTTTTAGAGTCCGATGCTTCACTTCAGGTTTACTGTATCCCTTGGACCTTCTTAATGACGATGACACACAGAAATTGCTCCCGAATTTAATACAAAAGCACAATACCGACTCAAGTACAACAGGAGTGACACTCTAACTTTCTATGATTTGAACCTCTCCTGTGAGTCCAGTTTTAGATTCCGATGCTTCACTTCAGGTTTACTGTACCCCTTGGACATTCCCATTGACGATGAAACCCAGAAATTGCACCCGAATTTAACAAAAATGGCACAATGCCGACTTAAGTACAAGATGACTGACATTCTAACTTTCTATGATTTGAACCTCTCCTGTGAATCCAGTTTTAGAGTTCGATGCTTCACTTCAGGTTTACTGTATCCCTTGGACCTTCTTATTGACGATGACACACAGAAATTGCACCCGTATTTAATACAAAAGGCACAATACCGACTCAAGTACAAGAGGAGTGACACCCTAACTTTCTATGATTTAAACCTCTCCTGTGAGTCCAGTTTTAGATTCCAATGCTTCACTCCAGGTTAACTGTACCCCTTGGACCTTCTTATTGACGATGAAACACAGAAATTGCATCCGAATTTAATACAAAAGGCACAATACCGAATAGGTACAAGAGGAGAGACACTCTAACTTTCTATGATTTGAATCTCTCATGTGAGTCCAGTTTTAGATTCCGATGCTTCACTTCAGTTTTACTGTATCGTTTGGACCTTCTTATTGACGATGAAACACAGAAATTGCATCGGAATTAAATCCAAAAGGCACAATGCCGACCTAAGTAGAAGAGAACTGACACTCTCACTTTCTATGATTTGAACCTCTCCTGTGAGTCATGTTTTAGATTCCGATGTTTCACTTCAGGGTGACTGTATCCCTTGGACCTTCTTATTGACGATGAAACACAGATATTGCATCCGAATTTAATACAAATGGCACAATGTCGACTTAAGTACAAGAGGACTGACACTCTCAATTTCTATGATTTGAACCTCTCCTGTGAGTCCAGTCTTAGATTCCGATGCTTCACTTCAGGTTTACTGTATACCTTGCACTTTCTTATTGACGATGAAACACAGAGTTTGCATCCGAATTTAATACAAAACGCACAATGCCGACTTAAATACAAGAGGACTGACACTCTAACTTTCTATGATTTGAACCTCTCCAGTGTGTCCAGTTTTGGATTCCGATGCTTCACTTCGGGTTTACTGTATAGCTTGGACCTTCTTATTGACGATGAAACACAGAAATTGCATCCGAAATTAATACAAATGCCTCAATGCCGACTTAAGTACAAGAGGACTGACACTCTCACTTTCTATGATTTGAACCTCTCCAGTGAGTCCAGTTTTAGATTCCGATGCTTCTCTTCAGGTTTACTGTATACCTTGCACCTTCTTATTGACGATGAAACACAGAAATTGCACCCGAATTCAATACAATAGGCACAATGCCGACTTAAGTACAAGAGGACTGACATTCTAATTTTCTATGATTGGAACCTCTCCTGTGAGTCCAGTTTTAGAGTCCGATGCTTCACTTCAGGTTTACTGAATCCCTTGGACCTTCTTATTGACGATGACACACAGAAATTGCAACCGAATTTAATACAAATGGCACAATACCGACTGAAGTACAAGAGGAGTGACACTCTAACTTTCTATGATTTGAACCTCTCCTGTGAGTCCAGTTTTAGATTCCGATGCTTCACTTGAGGTTTATTGTATCCCTTGGACCTTCTTATTGACGATGAACCACAGAAATTGCATCCAAATTTAATACAAATGCCACAATGCCGACTTAAGTACAAGAGGACTGACACTCTCAGTTTCTATGATTTGAACCCTTCCTGTGAGTCAAGTTTTTGATTCCGCTGCTTAACTTCAGGTTTACTGTACCCCTTGGACCTTCTTATTGACGATGAAACCCAGAAATTTCACCCGAATTTAATACAAATGGCACAATGCCGACTTAAGTAAAAGGGGACTGACACTCTCACTTTCTATGATTTGAACCTCTCCTGTGAGTCCAGTCTTAGATTCCGATGCTTCACTCCAGGTTTACTGTATCCCTTGGACCTTCTTTTTGACGATGAAACACAGAAATTGCATCGGAATTAAATTCAAAAATCACAATGCCGACTTAACTACAAGAGGACTGACGTTCTAACTTTCTATGATTTAAACTTCTTCTGTGAGTCCAGTTTTAGATTCCGATGCTTCACTTCAGGTTTACTGTATCCCTTGGACCTTCTTATTGACGATGAAACACAGAGTTTGCATCCGAAAATAATACAAAAGGCCAATGCCGACTTAAGTACAAGAGGACTGACACTCTAACTTTCTATGATTTGAACCTCTCCTGTGAGTACAGTTTTAGATTACGATGATTTACTTAAGGTTTACTGTATCCCTTGGACCTTCTTATTGACGATGAAACACTGAAATTGCATCCGAATTTAATACAAAATGCACAATACCGAATTAGGTACAAGAGGAGAGACACTCTAACTTTCTATGGTTTGAATCTCTCCTGTGAGTCCAGTTTTAGATTCCGATGCTTCACTTCAGTTTTACTGTATCCTTTGGACCTTCTTATTGACGATGAAACACAGAAATTGCATCGTAATTAAATTCAAAAGGCACAATGCCGACCTAAGTAGAAGAGAACTGACACTCTCACTTTCTATGATTTGAACCTCTCCTGTGAGTCCAGTTTTCGATTCCGATGCTTCACTTCAGGTTTAATGTAACCCTTGCACCTTCTTATTGACGATGAAACACAGAAAATGCATCCGAATTTGATACAAATGCCACAATGCCGACATAAGTACAAGAGGACTGACACACTCCCTTTCTGTGATTTGAACCTTTCCTGTGAGTCCAGCTTTAGATTCCGATGCTTCACTTCAGGTTTACTGTATACCTTGCTCCTTCTTATTTACGATGAAACACAGATATTGCATCCGAATTTAATACAAAAGGCACAATGCCGACTTAAGTACAAGAGGACTGACATTCTAACTTTCTATGATTAGATCCTCTCCTGTGAGTCCTGTTTTGGATTCCGATGCTTCACTTCAGGTTTACTGTATCCCTTGGACCTTCCTATGGACAATGAAACACAGAAATAGCATCCGAATTAAATTCAAAAGTCACAATGCCGACCTAAGTAAAAGAGGACTGACACTCTAACTTTCTATGATTTGAACCTCTCCTGTGAGTCCAGTTTTTAGATTCCGTTGCTTCACTTCAGGTTTACTGTATCCCTTGGACCTTCTTATTGACGATGAAACACAGAAATTGCATCCGAATTTAATACAAATGGCACAATGTCGACTTAAGTACAAGAGGACTGGCACTCTCACTTTCTATGATATGAACCTCTCCTGTGAGTCCAGTTTTAGAGTCCGATGCTTCACTTCAGGTTTACTGTATCCCTTGGACCTTCTTATTGACGATGACACACAGAAATTGCACCCGAAATTAATACAAAAGGCACAATACCGACTCAGGTAACTCTAACTTTCTATGATTTGATCCTCTCCTGTGAGTCCCGTTTTAGATTCCGATGCTTCACTTCAGGTTTATTGTATCCCTTGGACCTTCTTATTGACGATGAAACCCAGAAATTGCACCCGAATTTAATATAAATGGCACAATGCCGACTTAAGTACAAGAGGACTGACACTCTCACTTTCTATGATTTGAACCTCTCCTGTGAGTCCTGTTTTGGATTCCGATGCTTCACTTCAGGTTTACTGTATCCCTTGGACCTTCCTATTGACAACGAAACACAGAAATAGCATCCGAATTAAATTCAAAAGTCACAATGCCGACCTAAGTAAAAGAGGACTGACACTCTAACTTTCTATGATTTGAACCTCTCCAGTGAGTCCAGTTTTAGATTCCGATGCTTCACTTCAGGTTTACTGTATACCTTGCACCTTCTTATTGACGATGAAACACAGAGTTTGCATCCGAATTTAATACAAAATGTACAATGCCGACTTAAATACAAGAGGACTGACACTCTATCTTTCTATGATTTGAACCACTCCTGTGAGTCCAGTTTTGGATTTCAATGCTTCACTTCAGGTTTACTGTATCCCTTGGACCTTCTGATTGACGATGAAACACAGAAATTGCATCCGAATTTAATACTAAAGGCACAATGGCGACTTCAGTACGAGAGGACTGACACTCTCACTTTCTATGATTTGAACCTCTCCTGTGAGTCCAGTTTTGGATTTCTATGCTTCACTTCAGGTTTACTGTATTCCTTGGACCTTCTGATTGACGATGAAACACAGAAATTGCATCCGAATTTAATACAAAAGGCACAATGGCGACTTAAGTAGAAGAGGGCTGACATTCTAACTCTCTATGATTTGAACCTCTCCTGTGAGTCCAGTTTTAGAGTCCGATGCTTCACTTCAGGTTTACTGTATCCCTTGGACCTTCTTATTGACGATGACACACAGAAATTGCACCCGAATTTAATACAAAGGCACAATACCGACTCAAGTACAAGAGGAGTGACACTCTAACTTTCTATGATTTGAACCTCTCCTGTGAGTCCAGTTTTAGATTCCGATGCTTCACTTTAGGTTTATTGGATCCCTTGGACCTTCTTATTGTCGATGAAACCCAGAAATTGCACCCGAATGTAACACAAATGGCACAATAACGACTTAAGTACAAGAGGACTGACACTCTCACATTCTATGATTTGAACCTCTCCTGTGAGTCCAGTTTTAGATTCCGATGCTTCACTTCACGATTACTGTATCCCTTGGACTTTCTTATTGACGATGAAACACAGAAATTGCATCGGAATTAAATTCAAAACGCACAATGCCGACTTAAGTAAAAGAGGACTGACACTCTCACTTTCTATGATTTGAACCTCTCCTGTGAGTCCAGTCTTAGATTCCGATGCTTCACTCCAGGTTTACTGTATCCCTTGTACCTTCTTATTGACGATGAAACACAGAAACTGCAACGGAATTAAATTCAAAAATCACAATGCCGACTTAACTACAAGAGGACTGACAATCTAACTTTCTATGATTTGAACTTCTTCTGTGAGTCCAGTTTTAGATTCCGATGCCTCACTTCAGGTTTACTGTCTTCCTTGGACCTTCTTATTGACGATGAAACACAGAAATTGCATCTGAATTTAATACAAAAGGCACAATACCGAATTAGGTACAAGAGGAGAGACACTGTAACTTTCTATCATTTCAATCTCTCCAGTGAGTCCAGTTTTAGATTCCCATGCTTCACTTCAGTTTTACTGTATCCTTTGGACCTTCTTATTGACGATGAAACACAGAAATTGCATCGGAATTAAATTCAAATGGCACAATGCCGACCTAAGTAGAAGAGAACTGACACTCTCACTTTCTATGATTTGAACCTCTCCTGTGAGTCCAGTTTTAGATTCCGATGCTGCACTTCAGGTTTGATGTATCCCTTGGACCTTCTTATTGACGATGAAACACAGAAAATGCATCCGAATTTGATACAAATGCCACAATGCCGACATAAGTACAAGAGGACTGACACTCTCCCTTTCTATGATTTGAACCATTCCTGTGAGTCCAGTTTTAGATTCCGATGCTTCACTTCAGGTTAACTGTATACCTTGCACCTTCTTATTGACGATGAAACACAGAAATTGTATCCGAAGTTAATACAAATGGCACAATGCCGCCTTAAGTACAAGAGGACTAACATTCTAAATTTCTATGATTAGAACCACTCCTGTGAGTCCTGTTTTAGATTCCGATGCTTCACTTCAGGTTTACTGTATCCCTTGGCCTTCTTATTGACAATGAAACACAGAAATAGCATCGGAATTAAATTCAAAAGGCACAATGCCGACTTAAGTAAAAGAGGACTGACACTCTAACTTTCTATGATTTGAACCTATCCTGTGAGTCCAGTTTTAGATTCCGACGCTTCACTTCAGGTTTACTGTATCCCTTGGACCTTCTTATTGACGATGAAACACAGAAATTGCATCCGAATTTAATACAAATGGCACAATGTCGACTTAAGTACAAGAGGACTGACACTCTCACTTTCTATGATTTGAACCTCTCCTGTGAGTCCAGTTTTTGATTCCGATGCTTCACTTCAGGTTTACTGTATACCTTGCACCTTCTTATTGACGATGAAATACAGAGTTTGCATCCGAAAATAATACAAAATGCCAATGCCGACTTAAGTACAAGAGGACTGACACTCTAACTTTCTATGATTTGAACCTCTCCTGTGAGTACAGTTTTAGATTCCGATGATTTACTTAAGGTTTACTGTATCCCTTGGACCTTCTTATTGACGATGAAACACTGAAATTGCATCCGAATTTAATACAAAAGGCACAATACCGAATTAGGTACAAGAGGAGAGACACTCTAACTTTCTATGGTTTGAATCTCTCCTGTGAGTCCAGTTTTAGATTCCGATGCTTCACTTCAGTTTTACTGTATCCTTTGGACCTTCTTATTGACGATGAAACACAGAAATTGCATCGTAATTAAATTCAAAAGGCACAATGCCGACCTAAGTAGAAGAGAACTGACACTCTCACTTTCTATGATTTGAACCTCTCCTGTGAGTCCAGTTTTCGATTCCCATGCTTCACTTCAGGTTTAATGTAACCCTTGCACCTTCTTATTGACGATGAAACACAGAAAAATGCATCCGAATTTGATACAAATGCCACAATGCGGACATAAGTACAAGAGGACTGACACACTCCCTTTCTATGATTTGAACCTTTCCTGTGAGTCCAGCTTTAGATTCCGATGCTTCACTTCAGGTTTACTGTATACCTTGCTCCTTCTTATTTACGATGAAACACAGAAATTGCATCCGAATTTAATACAAAAGGCACAATGCCGACTTAAGTACAAGAGGACTGACATTCTAACTTTCTATGATTAGATCCTCTCCTGTGAGTGCTGTTTTGGATTCCGATGCTTCACTTCAGGTTTACTGTATCCCTTGGACCTTCCTATTGACAATGAAACACAGAAATAGCATCCGAATTAAATTCAAAAGTCACAATGCCGACCTAAGTAAAAGAGGACTGACACTCTAACTTTCTATGATTTGAACCTCTCCTGTGAGTCCAGTTTTTAGATTCCGTTGCTTCACTTCAGGTTTACTGTATCCCTTGGACCTTCTTATTGACGATGAAACACAGAAATTGCATCCGAATTTAATACAAATGGCACAATGTCGACTTAAGTACGAGAGGACTGGCACTCTCACTTTCTATGATTTGAACCTCTCCTGTGAGTCCAGTTTTAGATTCCGATGCTTCACTTAAGGTTTAATGTATCCCTTGGACCTTCTTATTGACGATGAAACACAGAAAATGCATCCGAATTTGATACAAATGCCACAATGCCGACATAAGTACAAGAGGACTGACACTCTCCCTTTCTATGATTTGAACCTTTCCTGTGAGTCCAGTTTTAGATTCCGATGCTTCACTTCAGGTTTACTGTATCTCTTGCACCTTCTTATTGACGATGAGACACAGAAATTGTATCCGAAGTTAATACAAAAGGCACAATGCCGCCTTAAGTACAAGAGGACTGACATTCTAACTTTCTATGATTAGAACCACTCCTGTGAGTCCTATTTCAGATTCCGATGCTTCACTTCAGGTTTACTGTATCCCTTGGCCTTCTTATTGACAATGAAACACAGAAATAGCATCGGAATTAATTTCAAAAGGCACAATGCCGACTTAAGTAAAAGAGGACTGACACTCTAACTTTCTATGATTTGAACCTCTCCAGTGAGTCCAGTTTTAGATTCCGATGCTTCACTTCAGGTTTACTGTATACCTTGCACCTTCTTATTGACGATGAAACACAGAGTTTGCATCCGAATTTAATACAAAATGCACAATGCCGACTTAAATACAAGAGGACTGACACTCTATCTTTCTATGATTTGAACCTCTCCTGTGAGTCCAGTTTTGGATTTCAATGCTTCACTTCAGGTTTACTGTATCCCTTGGACCTTCTGATTGACGATGAAACACAGAAATTGCATCCGAATTTAATACTAAAGGCACAATGGCGACTTCAGTACGAGAGGACTGACACTCTCACTTTCTATGATTTGAACCTCTCCTGTGAGTCCAGTTTTGGATTTCTATGCTTCACTTCAGGTTTACTGTATTCCTTGGACCTTCTGATTGACGATGAAACACAGAAATTGCATCCCAATTTAACACAAAAGGCACAATGGCGACTTAAGTACAAGAGGGCTGACATTCTAACTTTCTATGATTTGAACCTCTCCTGTGAGTCCAGTTTTAGAGTCCGATGCTTCACTTCAGGTTTACTGTATCCCTTGGACCTTCTTATTGACGATGACACACAGAAATTGCACCCGAATTTAATACAAAGGCACAATACCGACTCAAGTACAAGAGGAGTGACACTCTAACTTTCTATGATTTGAACCTCTCCTGTGAGTCCAGTTTTAGATTCCGATGATTCACTTTAGGTTTATTGGATCCCTTGGACCTTCTTATTGTCGATGAAACCCAGAAATTGCACCCGAATGTAACACTAATGGCACAATGCCGACTTAAGTACAAGAGGACTGACACTCTCACATTCTATGATTTGAACCTCTCCTGTGAGTCCAGTTTTAGATTCCGATGCTTCACTTCAGGATTACTGTATCCCTTGGACTTTCTTATTGACGATGAAACACAGAAATTGCATCGGAATTAAATTCAAAACGCACAATGCCGACTTAAGTAAAAGAGGACTGACACTCTCACTTTCTATGATTTGAACCTCTCCTGTGAGTCCAGTCTTAGATTCCGATGCTTCACTCCAGGTTTACTGTATCCCTTGTACCTTCTTATTGACGATGAAACACAGAAATTGCAACGGAATTAAATTCAAAAATCACAATGCCGACTTAACTACAAGAGGACTGACAATCTAACTTTCTATGATTTGAACTTCTTCTGTGAGTCCAGTTTTAGATTCCGATGCCTCACTTCAGGTTTACTGTCTTCCTTGGACCTTCTTATTGACGATGAAACACAGAAATTGCATCCGAATTTAATACAAAAGGCACAATACCGAATTAGGTACAAGAGGAGAGACACTGTAACTTTCTATCATTTCAATCTCTCCTGTGAGTCCAGTTTTAGATTCCCATGCTTCACTTCAGTTTTACTGTATCCTTTGGACCTTCTTATTGACGATGAAACACAGAAATTGCATCGGAATTAAATTCAAATGGCACAATGCCGACCTAAGTAGAAGAGAACTGACACTCTCACTTTCTATGATTTGAACCTCTCCTGTGAGTCCAGTTTTAGATTCCGATGCTGCACTTCAGGTTTGATGTATCCCTTGGACCTTCTTATTGACGATGAAACACAGAAAATGCATCCGAATTTGATACAAATGCCACAATGCCGACATAAGTACAAGAGGACTGACACTCTCCCTTTCTATGATTTGAACCATTCCTGTGAGTCCAGTTTTAGATTCCGATGCTTCACTTCAGGTTTACTGTATACCTTGCACCTTCTTATTGACGATGAAACACAGAAATTGTATCCGAAGTTAATACAAAAGGCACAATGCCGCCTTAAGTACAAGAGGACTGACATTCTAAATTTCTATGATTAGAACCACTCCTGTGAGTCCTGTTTTAGATTCCGATGCTTCACTTCAGGTTTACTCTATCCCTTGGCCTTCTTATTGACAATGAAACACAGAAATAGCATCGGAATTAAATTCAAAAGGCACAATGCCGACTTAAGTAAAAGAGGACTGACACTCTAACTTTCTATGATTTGAACATATCCTGTGAGTCCAGTTTTAGATTCCGACGCTTCACTTCAGGTTTACTGTATGACTTGGACCTTCTTATTGACGATGAAACACAGAAAGTGCATCCGAATTTAATACAAATGGCACAATGTCGACTTAAGTACAAGAGGACTGACACTCTCACTTTCTATGATTTGAACCTCTCCTGTGAGTCCAGTTTTTGATTCCGATGCTTCACTTCAGGTTTACTGTATACCTTGCACCTTCTTATTGACGATGAAACACAGAGTTTGCATCCGAATTTAATACAAAATGCACAATGCCGACTTAAATACAAGAGGACTGACACTCTATCTTTCTATGATTTGAACCTCTCCTGTGAGTCCAGTTTTGGATTTCAATGCTTCACTTCAGGTTTACTGTATCCCTTGGACCTTCTGATTGACGATGAAACACAGAAATTGCATCCGAATTTAATACTAAAGGCACAATGGCGACTTCAGTACGAGAGGACTGACACTCTCACTTTCTATGATTTGAACCTCTCCTGTGAGTCCAGTTTTGGATTTCTATGCTTCACTTCAGGTTTACTGTATTCCTTGGACCTTCTGATTGACGATGAAACACAGAAATTGCATCCGAATTTAATACAAAAGGCACAATGGCGACTTAAGTACAAGAGGGCTGACATTCTAACTTTCTATGATTTGAACCTCTCCTGTGAGTCCAGTTTTAGAGTCCGATGCTTCACTTCAGGTTTACTGTATCCCTTGGACCTTCTTATTGACGATGACACACAGAAATTGCACCCGAATTTAATACAAAGGCACAATACCGACTCAAGTACAAGAGGAGTGACACTCTAACTTTCTATGATTTGAACCTCTCCTGTGAGTCCAGTTTTAGATTCCGATGCTTCACTTTAGGTTTATTGGATCCCTTGGACCTTCTTATTGTCGATGAAACCCAGAAATTGCACCCGAATTTAATACAAATGGCACAATGCCGACTTAAGTACAAGAGGACTGACACTCTCACATTCTATGATTTGAACCTCTCCTGTGAGTCCAGTTTTAGATTCCGATGCTTCACTTCAGGATTACTGTATCCCTTGGACTTTCTTATTGACGATGAAACACAGAAATTGCATCGGAATTAAATTCAAAACGCACAATGCCGACTTAAGTAAAAGAGGACTGACACTCTCACTTTCTATGATTTGAACCTCTCCTGTGAGTCCAGTCTTAGATTCCGATGCTTCACTCCAGGTTTACTGTATCCCTTGTACCTTCTTATTGACGATGAAACACAGAAATTGCAACGGAATTAAATTCAAAAATCACAATGCCGACTTAACTACAAGAGGACTGACAATCTAACTTTCTATGATTTGAACTTCTTCTGTGAGTCCAGTTTTAGATTCCGATGCCTCACTTCAGGTTTACTGTCTTCCTTGGACCTTCTTATTGACGATGAAACACAGAAATTGCATCCGAATTTAATACAAAAGGCACAATACCGAATTAGGTACAAGAGGAGAGACACTGTAACTTTCTATGATTTCAATCTCTCCTGTGAGTCCAGTTTTAGATTCCCATGCTTCACTTCAGTTTTACTGTATCCTTTGGACCTTCTTATTGACGATGAAACACAGAAATTGCATCGGAATTAAATGCAAATGGCACAATGCCGACCTAAGTAGAAGAGAACTGACACTCTCACTTTCTATGATTTGAACCTCTCCTGTGAGTCCAGTTTTAGATTCCGATGCTGCACTTCAGGTTTGATGTATCCCTTGGACCTTCTTATTGACGATGAAACACAGAAAATGCATCCGAATTTGATACAAATGCCACAATGCCGACATAAGTACAAGAGGACTGACACTCTCCCTTTCTATGATTTGAACCATTCCTGTGAGTCCAGTTTTAGATTCCGATGCTTCACTTCAGGTTTACTGTATACCTTGCACCTTCTTATTGACGATGAAACACAGAAATTGTATCCGAAGTTAATACAAAAGGCACAATGCCGCCTTAAGTACAAGAGGACTGACATTCTAAATTTCTATGATTAGAACCACTCCTGTGAGTCCTGTTTTAGATTTCGATGCTTCACTCAGGTTTACTGTATCCCTTGGCCTTCTTATTGACAATGAAACACAGAAATAGCATCGGAATTAAATTCAAAAGGCACAATGCCGACTTAAGTAAAAGAGGACTGACACTCTAACTTTCTATGATTTGAACCTATCCTGTGAGTCCAGTTTTAGATTCCGACGCTTTACTTCAGGTTTACTGTATCCCTTGGACCTTCTTATTGACGATGAAACACAGAAATTGCATCCGAATTTAATACAAATGGCACAATGTCGACTTAAGTACAAGAGGACTGACACTCTCACTTTCTATGATTTGAACCTCTCCTGTGAGTCCAGTTTTTGATTCCGATGCTTCACTTCAGGTTTACTGTATACCTTGCACCTTCTTATTGACGATGAAATACAGAGTTTGCATCCGAATTTAATACAAAAGGCACAATGCCGACTTAAATACAAGAGGAGTGACACTCTAACTTTCTATGATTTGAACCTCTCCTGTGAGTCCAGTTTTGGATTTCGATGCTGCACTTCAGGTTTACTGTATCCCTTGGACATTCTAATTGACGATGAAACACAGAAATTGCATCCGAATTTAATACAAAATGCACAATGGCGACTTAAGTACAAGAGGACTGACACTCTCACTTTCTATGATTTGAACCTCTCCAGTGAGTCCAGTTTTAGATTCCGATGCTTCACTTCAGGTTTACTGTATACCTTGCACCTTCTTATTGACGATGAAACACAGAGTTTGCATCCGAATTTAATACAATGGCACAATGCCGACTTAAATACAAGAGGACTGACACTCTAACTTTCTATGATTTGAACCTCTCCTGTGAGTCCAGTTTTGGATTTCCATGCTTCACTTCAGGTTTACTGTATCCCTTGGACCTTCTGATTGACGATGAAACACAGAAATTGCATCCGAATTTAATACAAAAGGCACAATGGCGACTTATGTACAAGAGGGCTGACATTCTAACTTTCTATGATTTGAACCTCTCCTGTGAGTCCAGTTTTGGATTTCCATGCTTCACTTCAGGTTTACTGTATCCCTTGGACCTTCTGATTGACGATGAAATACAGAAATTGCATCCGAATTTAATACAAAAGGCACAATGGCGACTTAAGTACAAGAGGGCTGACATTCTAACTTTCTATGATTTGACCCTTTCCTGTGAGTCCAGTTTTAGAGTCCGATGCTTCACTTCAGGTTTACTGTATACCTTGCACCTTCTTATTGACGATGAAACACAGAGTTTGCATACGAATTTAATACAAAAGGCACAATGCCGACTTAAATACAAGAGGACTTACACTCTAACTTTCTATGATTTGAACCTCTCCTGTGAGTCCAGTTTTGGATTTCCATGCTTCACTTCAGGTTTACTGTATCCCTTGGACCTTCTGATTGACGATGAAACACAGAGTTTGCATCCGAATTTAATACAAAAGGCACAATGGCGACTTCAGTACGAGAGGACTGACACTCTCACTTTCTATGATTTGAACCTCTCCTGTGAGTCCAGTTTTGGATTTAAATGCTTCACTTCAGGTTTACTGTATCCCTTGGACCTTCTGATTGACGATGAAACACAGAAATTGCATCCGAATGTAATACAAAAGGCACAATACCGACTCAAGTACAAGAGGAGTGACACTCTAACTTTCTATGATCTCAACCTCTCCTGTGAGTCCAGTTTTAGATTCCGATGCTTCACTTTAGGTTTATTGGATCCCTTGGACCTTCTTATTGACGATGAAACCCAGAAATTGCACCCGAATTTAATACAAATGGCACAATGCCGACTTAAGTACAAGAGGACTGACACTCTCACATTCTATGATTTGAACCTCTCCTGTGAGTCCAGTTTTAGATTCCGATGCTTCACTTCAGGATTACTGTATCCCTTGGACTTTCTTATTGACGATGAAACACAGAAATTGCATCGGAATTAAATTCAAAACGCACAATGCCGACTTAACTAAAAGAGAACTGACACTCTCACTTTCTATGATTTGAACCTCTCCTGTGAGTCCAGTCTTAGATTCCGATGCTTCACTCCAGGTTTACTGTATCCCTTGTACCTTCTTATTGACGATGAAACACAGAAATTGCAACGGAATTAAATGCAAAAATCACAATGGCGACTTAACTAGAAGAGGACTGACACTCTAACTTTCTATGATTTGAACTTCTTCTGTGAGTCCAGTTTTAGATTCCGATGCCTCACTTCAGGTTTACTGTATCCCTTGGACCTTCTTATTGACGATGAAACACAGAGTTTGCATCCGAAATTAATACAAAAGGCACAATGCCGACTTAAGTACAAGAGGACTGACACTCTAACTTTCTATGATTTGAACCTCTCCTGTGAGTCCAGTTTTAGATTCCGATGATTTACTTAAGGTTTACTGTATCCCTTGGACCTTCTTATTGACGATTAAACACAGAAATTGCATCCGAATTTAGTACAAAAGGCACAATACCGAATTAGGTACAAGAGGAGAGACACTCTAACTTTCTATGATTTGAATCTCTCCTGTGAGTCCAGTTTTAGACTCCCATGCTTCACTTCAGTTTTACTGTATCCTTTGGACCATCTTATTGACGATGAAACACAGAAATTGCATCGGAATTAAATTCAAATGGCACAATGCCGACCTAAGTAGAAGAGAACTGTCACTCTCACTTTCTATGATTTGAACCTCTAGTGTGAGTCCAGTTTTAGATTCCGATGCTTCACTTCAGGTTTGATGTATCCCTTGGACCTTCTTATTGACGATGAAACACAGAAAATGCATCCAAATTTGATACAAATGCCACAATGCCGACATAAGTACAAGAGGACTGACACTCTCCCTTTCTATGATTTGAACCTCTCCTGTGAGTCCAGTTTTAGATTCCGATGCTTCACTTCAGGTTTACTATATACCTTGCACCTTCTTATTGACGATGAAACACAGATATTGCATCCGAATTTAATACAAAAGGCACAATGCCGACTTAAGTACAAGAGGACTGACATTCTACTATTCTATGATTAGAACCTGTCCTGTGAGTCCTGTTTAGATTCCGATGCTTCACTTCAGGTTTACTGTATTTCTTGGACCTTCTTATTGACAATGAAACACAGAAATAGCGTCGGAATTAAATTCAAAAGGCACAATGCCGACTTAAGTAAAAGAGGACTGACACTCTAACTTTCTATGATTTAAACCTCTCCTGTGAGTCCAGTTTTAGATTCCGATGCTTCACTTCAGGTTTACTGTATACTTTGGACCTTCTTATTGACGATGAAACACAGAAATTGCATCCGAATTTAATACAAATGGCACAATGTCGACTTAAGTACAAGAGGACTGACACGCTCACTTTCTATGATTTGAACCTCTCCTGTGAGTCCAGTTTTTGATTCCGATGATTCACTTCAGGTTTACTGTATACCTTGCACCTTCTTATTGACGATGAAACACAGAGTTTGCATCCGAATTTAATACAAAAGGCACACTGCCGACTTAAATACAAGAGGACTGACACTCTAACTTTCTATGATTTGAACCTCTCCTGTGAGTCCAGTTTTGGATTCCGATGCTTCACTTCAGGTTTACTGTATCCTTTGGACCTTCTTATTGACGATGATACACAGAAATAGCATCCGAACTTAATTCAAAAGGCACAATGGCGACTTAAGTACAAGAGGACTGACACTCTTACTTTTTATGATTTGAACCTCTCCTGCGAGTCCAGTTTTAGATTCCGATGCTTCACTTCAGGTTTACTGTATACCTTGCACCTTCTTATTGACTATGAGACACAGAAATTGCATCCGAATGTAATACAAAAGGCACAATGCCGACTTAAGTACAAGAGGACTGACACTCTAACATTCTATGATTTGAACTTCTCCTGTGAGTCCAGTTTTAGATTCCGAGGCTTCACTTCAGGTTTACTGTATCCCTTGGACCTTTTTATTGACGATGACACACAGAAATTGCACCCGAATTTAATACAAACGGCACAATACCGACTCAAGTACAAGGGGAGTGACACTCTAACTTTCTATGATTTCAACCTCTCCTGTGAGTCCAGTTTTAGATTCCGATGCTTCACTTTAGGTTTATTGTATCCCTTGGACCTTCTTATTGACGATGAAACACAGAAATTGCATTCAAATTTAATACAAATGCCACAATGCGGACTTAAGTACAAGAGGACTGACACTCTCACTTTCTATGATTTGAACCTTTCCAGTGAGTCAAGTTTTTGATTCCGATGCTTCACTTCAGGTTTACTGTACCCCTTGGACCTTCGTATTGACGATGATACCCAGAAATTGCACCCGAATTTAATACAAATGGCACAATGCCGACTTAAGTAGAAGAGGACTGACACTCTCACATTCTATGATTTGAACCTCTCCTGTGAGTCCAGTTTTAGATTCCGACGCTTCACTTCAGGATTACTGTATCCCTTGGACCTTCTTATTGACGATGAAACACAGAAATTGCATCGGAATTAAATTCAAAACGCACAATGCCGACTTAAGTAAAAGAGGACTGACACTCTCACTTTCTATGATTTGAACCTCTCCTGTGAGTCCAGTCTTAGATTCCGATGCTTCACTAAAGGTTTACTGTATCCCTTGGACCTTCTTATTGATGATGAAACACAGAAATTGCAACGGAATTAAATTCAAAAATCACAATGCCGACTTAACTACAAGAGGACTGAAATTCTAACTTTCTATGATTAGAACCTCTCCTGTAACTCCTGTTTTAGCTTCCGATGATTTACTTCAGGTTTACTGTATCCCTTGGACCTTCTTATTGACGATGAAACACAGACATTGCATCCGAATTTAATACAAAAAGCATAATACCGAATTAGGTAAAAGAATAGAGACACTCTAACTTTCTATGATTTGAATCTCTCCTGTGAGTCCAGTTTTAGATTCCGATGCTTCACTTCAGTTTTACTGTATCCTTTGGAACTTCTTATTGACGATGAAACACAGAAATTGCATCGGAATTAAATTCAAATGGCACAATGCCGACCTAAGTAGAAGAGAACTGACACTCTCACTTTCTATGATTTGAACCTCTCCAGTGAGTCCAGTTTTAGATTCCGATGCTTCACTTCAGGTTTGATGTATTCCTTGGACCTTCTTATTGACGATGAAACACAGAAAATGCATCCGAATTTGATACAAATGCCACAATGCCGACATAAGTACAAGAGGACTGACACTCTCCCTTTCTATGATTTGAACCTTTCCTGTGAGACCAGTTTTAGATTCCGATGCTTCACTTCAGGTTTACTATATACCTTGCACCTTCTTATTGACGATGAAACACAGAAATTGCATCCGAATTTAATACAAAAGGCACAATGTCGACTTAAGTACAAGAGGACAGACATTCTAACTTTCTATGATTTGAACCTCTCCTGTGAGTCCAGTTTTAGATTCCGATGCTTCACTTCAGGTTTACTGTATCCCTTGGACCTTCTTATTGACAATGAAACACAGAAATTCCATCCGAATTTAATACAAAAGGCACAATACCGAATTAGGTACAAGAATAGAGACACTCTAACTTTCTATGATTTGAATCTCTCCTGTGAGTCCAGTTTTAGATTCCGATGCTTCACTTCAGTTTTACTGTATCCTTTGGAACTTGTTATTGACGATGAAACACAGAAATTGCATCGGAATTAAATTCAAATGGCACAATGCCGACCTAAGTAGAAGAGAACTGACACTCTCACTTTGTATGATTTGAACCTCTCCAGTGAGTCCAGTTTTAGATTCCGATGCTTCACTTCAGGTTTGATGTATTCCTTGGACCTTCTTATTGACGATGAAACACAGAAATTGCATCCGAATTTAATATAAAAGGCAGAATGCCGACTTAAGTACAAGAGGACTGACATTCTAACTTTCTATGATTAGAACCTCTCCTGTGAGTCCTGTTTTAGATTCTGATGCTTCACTTCAGGTTTACTGTATTCCTTGGACCTTCTTATTGACAATGAAACACAGAAATAGCATCGGAATTAAATTCAAAAGGCACAATGCCGACTTAAGTAAAAGAGGACTGACACTCTAACTTTCTATGATTTGAACCCCTCCCGTGAGTCCAGTTTTAGATTCCGATGCTTCACTTCAGGTTTACTGTATCCCTTGGACCTTCTTATTGACGATGAATCACAGAAATTGCATCCGAATTTAATACAAATTGCATAATGTCGACTTATGTACAAGAGGACTGACACTATCACTTTTTATGATTTGAACCTCTCCTGCGAGTCCAGTTTTAGATTCCGATGCTTCACTTCAGGTTTACTGTATACCTTGCACCTTCGTATTGACGATGAAACACAGAAATTGCATCCGAATGTAATACAAAAGGCACAATACCGACTTAAGTACAAGAGGAATGACATTCTAACTTTCTATGATTAGAACCTCTCCTGTGAATCCAGTTTTAGATTCCAATGCTTCACTTCAGGTTTACTGTATCCCTTGGACCTTCTTATTGACAATGAAACACAGAAATTGCATCTGAATTTAATACAAATGCCACAATGCCGACATAAGTACAAGAGGACTGACACTCTCACTTTCTATGATTTGAACCTCTCCTGTGAGTCCAGTTTTAGATTCCGATGCTTCACTTCAGGTTTACTGTATACCTTGCACCTTCTTATTGACGATGAAACACAGAAATTGCACCCTAATTCAATACAAAAGGCACAATGCCGACCTAAGTACAAGAGGACTGACAATCTAACTTTCTATGATTTGAACCTCTCCTGTGAGTCCAGTTTTAGAGTCCGATGCTTCACTTCAGGTTAACTGTATCCCTTGGACCTTCTTATTGACGATGACACACAGAAATTGCACCCGAATTTAATACAAAAGTCACAATACCGACTCAGGTAACTCTAACTTTCTATGATTTGATCCTCTCCTGTGAGTCCCGTTTTAGATTCCGATGCTTCACTTCAGGTTTATTGTATCCCTTGGACCTTCTTATTGACGATGAAACACAGAAATTGCATCCAAATTTAATACAAATGCCACAATGGCGACTTAAGTACAAGAGGACTGACACTCTCACTTTCTATGATTTGAACCTTTCCTGTGAGTCAAGTTTTTGATTCCGATGCTTCACTTCAGGTTTACTGTACCCCTTGGACCTTCTTATTGACGATGAAACCCAGAAATTGCACCCGAATTTAATATAAATGGCACAATGCCGACTTGAGTATAAGAGGACTGACACTCTCACTTTCTATGATTTGAACCTCTTCTGTGAGTGCAGTTTTATATGCCGATGCTTCACTTCAGGTTTACTGTATGCCTTGGACCTTCTTATTGACGATGAAACACAGAAATTGCATCGGAATTAAATTCAAAACGCACAATGCCGACTTAAGTAAAAGAGGACTGACACTCTCACTTTCTATGATTTGAACCTCTCCTGTGAGTCCAGTCTTAGATTCCGATGCTTCACTCCAGGTTTACTGTATGCCTTGGACCTTCTTATTGACGATGAAACACAGAAATTGCATCGGAATTAAATTCAAAACGCACAATGCCGACTTAAGTAAAAGAGGACTGACACTCTAACTTTCTATGATTTGAACTTCTTCTGTGAGTCCAGTTTTAGATTCCGATGCTTCACTTCAGGTTTTCTGTATCCCTTGTACCTTCTTATTGACGATGAAACACAGAGTTTTCATCCGAAATTAATACAAAAGGCACAATGCCGCCTTAAGTACAAGAGGACTGACACTCTAACTTTCTATGATTTGAACCTCTCCTGTGAGTCCAGTTTTAGATTCCGATGATTTACTTAAGGTTTACTGTATCCCTTGGACCTTCTTATTGACGATAAAACACAGAAATTGCATCCAAATTTAATACAAGAGGCACAATACCGAATTAGGTACAAGAGGAGAGACACTCTAACTTTCTATGATTTGAATCTCTCCAGTGAGTACAGTTTTAGATTCCGATGCTTCACTTCAGTTTTACTGTATCCTTTGGACCTTCTTATTCACGATGAAACAGAGAAATTGCATCGGAATTAAATTCAAAAGGCACAATGCCGACCTAAGTAGACGAGAACTGACACTCTCACTTTCTATGATTTGAACCTCTCCTGTGAGTCCAGTTTTAGATTCCGATGCTTCACTTCAGGTTTAATGTATCCCTTGGACCTTCTTATTGACGATGAAACCCAGAAATTGCACCCGAATTTAATACAAATGGCACAATGCCGACTTAAGTACAAGAGGACTGACACTCTCACATTCTATGATTTGAACCTCTCCTGTGAGTCCAGTTGTAGATTCCGATGCTTCACTTCAGGATTACTGTATCCCTTGGACTTTCTTATTGACGATGAAAGACAGAAATTGCATCGGAATTAAATTCAAAACGCACAATGCCGACTTAAGTAAAAGAGGACTGACACTCTCACTTTCTATGATTTGAACCTCTCCTGTGAGTCCAGTCTTAGATTCCGATGCTTCACTCCAGGTTTACTGTATCCCTTGTACCTTCTTATTGACGATGAAACACAGAAATTGCAACGGAATTAAATTCAAAAGGCACAATGCCGACCTAAATAGACGAGAACTGACACTCTCACTTTCTATGAATTGAACCTCTCCTGTGAGTCCAGTTTTAGATTCCGATGCTTCACTTCAGGTTTAATGTATCCCTTGGACCTTCTAATTGACGATGAAACACAGAAAATGCATCCGAATTTGATACAAATGCCACAATGCCGACATAAGTACAAGAGGACTGACACTCTCCCTTTCTATGATTTGAACCTTTCCTGTGAGTCCAGTTTTAGATTCCGATGCTTCACTCCAAGTTTACTGTATACCTTGTACCTTCTTATTGACGATGAAACACAGAAATTGTATCCGAAGTTAATACAAAAGGCACAATGCCGCCTTAAGTACAAGAGGACTGACATTCTAACTTTCTATGATTTGAACTTCTCCTGTGAGTCCTGTCTTAGATTCCGATGCTTCACTCCAGGTTTACTGTATCCCTTGTACCTTCTTATTGACGATGAAACACAGAAATTGCAACGGAATTAAATTCAAAAATCACAATGCCGACTGAACTACAAGAGGACTGACACTCTAACTTTCTATGATTTGAACCTCTCCTGTGAGTCCAGTTTTGGATTTAGATGTTTCACTTCAGGTTTACTGTATCCCTTGGACCTTCTGATTGACGATGAAACACAGAAATTGCATCCGAATGTAATACAAATGGCACAATGGCGACTTAAGTACAAGAGGACTGACACTCTCACTTTCTATGATTTGAACCTCTCCAGTGAGTCCAGTTTTAGATTCCGATGCTTCTCTTCAGGTTTACTGTATACCTTGCACCTTCTTATTGACGATGAAACACAGAAATTGCACCCGAATTCAATACAAAAGGCACATTGCCGACTTAGGTACAAGAGGGCTGACATTCTAACTTTCTATGATTTGAACCTCTCCTTTGAGTCCAGTTTTAGAGTCCGATGCTTCACTTCAGGTTTACTGTATCCCTTGGACCATCTTATTGACGATGACACACAGAAATTGCACCCGAATGTAATACAAAAAGCACAATACCGACTCAAGTACAAGAGGAGTGACACTCTAACTTTCTATGATCTCAACCTCTCCTGTGAGTCCAGTTTTAGATTCCGATGCTTCACTTTAGGTTTACTGTATCCCTTGGACCTTCTTATTGACGATGAAACCCAGAAATTGCACCCGAATTTAATACAAATGGCACAATGCCGACTTAAGTACAAGAGGACTGACACTCTCACATTCTATGATTTGAACCTCTCCTATGAGTCCAGGATTAGATTCCGATGCTTCACTTCAGGATTACTGTATCCCTTGGACTTTCTTATTGACGATGAAACACAGAAATTGCATCGGAATTAAATTCAAAACGCACAATGCCGACTTAAGTAAAAGAGGACTGACACTCTCACTTTCTATGATTTGAACCTCTCCTGTGAGTCCTGTCTTAGATTCCGATGCTTCACTCCAGGTTTACTGTATCCCTTGTACCTTCTTATTGACGATGAAACACAGAAATTGCAACGGAATTAAATTCAAAAATCACAATGCCGACTGAACTACAAGAGGACTGACACTCTAACTTTCTATGATTTGAACTTCTTCTGTGAGTCCAGTTTTAGATTCCGATGCCTCACTTCAGGTTTACTGTATCCCTTGGACCTTCTTATTGACGATGAAACACAGAGTTTGCATCCGAATTTAATACAAAAGGCACAATGCCGACTTAAGTACAAGAGGACTGACACTCTTACTTTTTATGATTTGAACCTCTCCTGCGAGTCCAGTTTTTGATTCCGATGATTCACTTCAGGTTTACTGTATACCTTCACCTTCTTATTGACGATGAAACACAGAGTTTGCATCCGAATTTAATACCAAAGGCACAATGCCGACTTAAATACAAGAGGACTGACACTCTAACTTTCTATGATTTGAACCTCTCCTGTGAGTACAGTTTTGGATTCCGATGCTTCACTTCAGGTTTACAGTATCTCTTGGACCTTCTTATTGACGATGAAACACAGAAATAGCATCCGAATTTAATACAAAAGGCACAATGGCGACTTAAGTACAAGAGGACTGACACTCTTACTTTTTATGATTTGAACCTCTCCTGCGAGTCCAGTTTTAGATTCCGATGCTTCACTTCAGGTTTACTGTATACCTTCCACCTTCTTATTGACGATGAAACAGAGAAATTGCATCCGAATGTAATACAAAAGGCACAATGCCGACTTAAGTACAAGAGGAATGACATTCTAACTCTCTATGTTTAGAACCTCTCCTGTGAGTCCAGTTTTAGATTCCAATGCTTCACTTCAGGTTTACTGTATTCCTTGGACCTTCTTATTGACAATGAAATACAGAAATAGCATCGGAATTGAATTCAAAAGGCACAATGCCGACTTAAGTAAAAGAGGACTGACACTCTAACTTTCTATGATTTTAACCTCTCCTGTGAGTCCAGTTTTAGATTCCGAGGCTTCACTTCAGGTTTACTGTATCCCTTGGACCTTCTTATTGACGATGACACACAGAAATTGCACCCGAATTTAATACAAAAGGCACAATACCGACTCAAGTGCAAGGGGAGTGACACTCTAACTTTTTATGATTTGAACCTCTCCTGCGAGTCCAGTTTTAGATTCCGATGCTTCACTTCAGGTTTACTGTATACCTTGCACCTTCTTATTGACGATGAAACAGAGAAATTGCATCCGAATGTAATACAAATGGCACAATGCCGACTTAAGTAAAAGAGGACTGACACTCCAACTTTCTATGAATTCCACCACTCCTGTGAGTCCAGTTTTAGATTCCGATGCTTCACTTTAGGTTTATTGTATCCCTTGGACCTTCTTATTGACGATGAAACACAGAAATTGCATTCAAATTTAATACAAATGCCACAATGCGGACTTAAGTACAAGAGGACTGACACTCTCACTTTCTATGATTTGAACCTTTCCAGTAAGTCAAGTTTTTGATTCCGATGCTTCACTTCAGGTTTACTGTACCCCTTGGACCTTCTTATTGACGATGAAACCCAGAAATTGCACCCGAAGTTAATACAAATGACACAATGCCGACTTAAGTAGAAGAGGACTGACACTCTCACATTCTATGATTTGAACCTCTCCTGTGAGTCCAGTTTTAGATTCCGATGCTTCACTTCAGGATTACTGTATCCCTTACACCTTCTTATTGATGATGAAACACAGAAATTGCATCGGAATTAAATTCATAACGCACAATGCCGACTTAAGTAAAAGAGGACTGACACTCTCACTTTCTATGATTTGAACCTCTCCTGTGAGTCCAGTGTTAGATTCCGATGTTTCACTTCAGGTTTACTGTATCCCTTGGACCTTCTTATTGACGATGAAACACAGAAATTGCACGGAATTAAATTCAAAAATCACAATGCCGACTTAACTACAAGAGGACTGACACTCTAACTTTCTATGATTTGAACTTCTTCTGTGAGTCCAGTTTTAGATTCCGATGCTTCACTTCAGGTTTACTGTATCCCTTGGACCTTCTTATTGACGATGAAACACAGAAATTGCATCCGAATTTAATACAAAAGGCACAATACCGAATTAGGTACAAGAATAGAGACACTCTAACTTTCTATGATTTGAATCTCTCCTGTGAGTCCAGTTTTAGATTCCGATGCTTCACTTCAGTTTTACTGTATCCTTTGGAACTTCTTATTGACGATGAAACACAGAAATTGCATCGGAATTAAATTCAAATGGCACAATGCCGCCCTAAGTAGAAGAGAACAGACACTCTCACTTTCTATGATTTGAACCTCTCCAGTGAGTCCAGTTTTAGATTCCGATGCTTCACTTCAGGTTTGATGTATCCCTTGGACCTTCTTATTGACGATGAAACACAGAAAATGCATCCGAATTTGATACAAATGCCACAATGCCGACATAAGTACAAGAGGACTGACACTCTCCCTTTCTATGATTTGAACCTTTCCTGTGAGTCCAGTTTTAGATTCCGATGCTTCACTTCAGGTTTACTATATACCTTGCACCTTCTTATTGACGATGAAACACAGAAATTGCATCCGAATTTAATACAAAAGGCACAATGCCGACTTAAGTACAAGAGGACTGACATTCTAACTTTCTATGATTAGAACCTCTCCTGTGAGTCCTGTTTTAGATTCCGATGCTTCACTTCAGGTTTACTTTATCCCTTGGACCATCTAATTGATGATGAAACACAGAGTTTGCATCCGAATTTAATTCAAAAGGTACAATACCGACTTAAGTACAAGAGGACTGACACTCTAACTTTCTATGATTTGAACCTCTCCTGTGAGTCCAGTTTTAGATTCCGATGCTTCACTTCAGGTTTACTGTATCCCTTGGACCTTCTTATTGACGATGAAACACAGAAATTGCATCCGAATTTAATACAAAAATCACAATGGCTACTTAAGTACAAGAGGACTGACAATCTCCCTTTCTATGATTTGTACATCTCCTGTGAGTCCAGTTTTAGATTCCGATGCTTCACTTCAGGTTTACTGTATCCCTTGGACCTTCTTATTGATGATGAAACACAGAAATTGCATCGGACTTAAATTCTAAACGCACAATGCCGACATAAGTGAAAGAGGACTGACACTCACACTTTCTATGATTTGTACATCTCCTGTGAGTCCAGTTTTAGATTCCGATGCTTCACTTCAGGTTTACTGTATCCCTTGGACCTTCTTATTGACGATGAAACACAGAAATTGCATCGGAATTAAATTCAAAAGGCACAATGCCGACTTAAGTAAAAGAGGAATGACACTCTAACTTTCATTGATTTGAACCTGTCCTCTGAGTCCAGTTTTGGATTCCGATGCCTCACTTCAGGTATACTGTATCCCTTGGACCTTCTTAATGTCGATGAAACACAGAAATTGCATCCGAATTTAATACAAAAGGCACAATGGCGACTTAAGTACAAGAGGACTGACACTCTCACTTTCTATGATTTGAACCTCTCCTGTGAGACCGGTTTTAATTTCCAATGCTTCAATTCAGGTTTACTGTATACCTTGCACTTTCTTATTGACGATGAAACATAGAAATTGAATCGGAATTTAATACAAAAGGCACAATGCCGACTTAAGTAAAAGATGACTGACACTCTAACTTTCTATGATTTCAACCTCTCCTTTGAGTCCAGTTTTAGATTCCGATGCTTCACTTCAGGTTTATTGTATCCCTTGGACATTCTTATTGACGATGAAACACAGAAATTGCATCCGAATTTAATACAAATGGCACAATGTCGACTTAAGTACAAGAGGACTGACACTCTCACTTTCTATGATTTGAACCTCTCCTGTGAGTCCAGTTTTAGATTCCGATGCTTCACTTCTGGTTTACTGTATACCTTGCACCTTCTGTTTGACGATGAAACACAGAAATTGCATCAGAATTTAATACAAAAGGCACAATGCCGACTTAAGTAAATGAGGAGTGACACTCTAACTT
Source organism: Schistocerca americana (assembly GCF_021461395.2). Lineage (NCBI taxonomy): Eukaryota > Metazoa > Arthropoda > Insecta > Orthoptera > Acrididae > Schistocerca > Schistocerca americana. Next base: position 2,862,187 of record NW_025725994.1, on the reverse strand, counting down.
TCTATGATTTGAACCTCTCCTGTGAGTCCAGTTTCAGATTCTGATGCTTCACTTCAGGTTTACTGTACCCCTCGGACCTTCTTATTAACGATGAAACACAGAAATTGCATCGGATTTTAATACAAAAGGCACAATGCCGACTTAAGTAAAAGAGGACTGACACTCTGACATTCTATGATTTGAATCTCTCCTGTGGGTCCAGTTTTTGATTCCGATGCTTCACTTCAGGTTTACTGTTTCCCTTGGACCTTCTTATTGACGATGAAACACAGAATTTGCATCGGAATTAAATTCAAAACGCACAATGCAGAGTTAAGTACAAGAGGAATGACACTCTAACTTTCTATGATTTGAACCCTTCCTGTGAGTCCAGTTTTAGATTCCGATGCTTCACTTCAGGTTTATTGTATCCCTTGGACATTCTTATTGACGATGAAACACAGAAATTGCATCCGAATTCAATACAATTGCCACAATGCCGACTTAAGTACAAGAGGACTGACACTCTCACATTCTATGATTTGAACCTTTCCTGTGAGTCCAGTTTTTGATTCCGATGCTTCACTTCAGGTTTCCTGTGTCCCTTGGACCTTCTTATTGACGATGAAACACAGAATTTGCATCTGAATTAAATTCAAAACGCACAATGCCGACTTAAGTAAAAGAGGACTGACACTCTCATTTTCTATGATTTGATCCTCTCCTGTGAGTCCAGTCTTAGATTCCAATGCTTCATTCCAGGTTTACTGTATCCCTTGGACCTTCTTATTGACAATGAAACACAGAAATTGCATCGGAATTAATTTCAAAAATCACAATGCAGAGTTAAGTACAAGAGGAATGACACTTTAACTTTTTTGATTTGAACCTCTCCTGTGAGTCCAGTTTTAGATTCCGATGCTTTACTTATGGTTTACTGTATCCCTTGGACCTTCTTATTGATGATGAAACACAGAAATTGCATCCGAATTTATTACAAAAGGCACAATACCAACTTATGCACAAGAGGAGTGACACTCTAGCTTTCTATGATTTGAATCTCTCCTGTGAGTTCAGTTTTAGATTCCGATGCTTCACTTCAGGTTTACTATATCCTTTGGACCTTCTTATTGACGATGAAACACAGAAATTGCATCGGAATTAAATTCAAAAGGCACAATGCCGACCTAAGTAGAAGAGGACTGACACTCTCACTTTCTATGATTAGAACCTCTCATGTGAGTCCAGTTTTAGATTCCGATGCTTCACTTCAGGTTTACTGTATCCCTTGGACCTTCTTATTGACGATGAAACACAGAAATTGCACCCGAATTTAATACAAATGGCACAATGCCGACTTAAGTACAAGAGGACTGACACTCTCCCTTTCTATGATTTGAACCTCTCCTGTGAGTCCAGTTTGAGATTCCGAAGCTTCACTTCAGGTTTACTGTATCCCTCGGACCTTCTTATTGACGATGAAACACAGAAATTGCATCCGAATTTAATACAAAAGGCACAATGGCGACTTAAGTACAAGACTACTGACACTCTCACTTTCTATGATGTGAACCTCTCCTGTGAGTCCAGTTTCAGATTCCGATACTTCACTTCAGGTTTACTGCATCCCTTTCACCTTCTTATTGACGATGAAACACAGAAATTGCATCGGAATTAAATTCAAAATGCACAATACCGACTTAACTACAAGAGGACTGTTACTCTCACTTTCTATGATTTGAACCTCTCCTATGAGTCCAGTTTTAGATCCCGATGCTTCACTTCAGGTTTACTGTTTCCCTTGGACCTTTTTATTGACGATGAAACACAGAGTTTCCATCCAAATTTAATACAAAAGGTACATTGCCGACTTAAGTACAAGAGGACTGACAATCTTACATTCTATGATTTGAACCTCTCCTGTGAGTCCAGTTTTTCATTCCGATGTTTCACTTCAGGTTTACTGTATCCCTTGGACCTTCTTATTGACTATGAAACACAGGAATTGCATCCGAATTTAATACAAATGGCACAATGCCAACTTAAGTACAAGAGGACTGACACTCTCTCTTTCTATGATTTGGACCTCTCCTGTAAGTCCGGTTTTAAATTCCGATGCTTCACTTCAGGTTTACTGTATACCTTGCACCTTCTTATTGACAATGAAACATAGAAACTGCATCGGAATTTAATGCAAAAGCCACAATGCCGACTTAAATAAAAGAGGAGTAACACTCTAACATTCTATGATTTGAACCTCTCCTTTGAGTCCAGTTTTTGATTCCGATGCTTCACTTCTGGTTTACTGTATCCGTTGGACCTTCTTATTGACGATGAAACACAGAAATTGCATCCGAATTTAATACAAATGGCACAATGTCGACTTAAGTACAAGAGGACTGACACTCTCACTTTCTATGATTTGAACCTCTCCTGTGAGCCCAGTTTTAGATTCCGATGCTTCACTTCAGGTTTACAGTATACCTTGCACCTTCTTATTGACGATGAACCACAGAAATTGCATCCGAATTTAATACAAAAGGCACAATACCGACTCAAGTACAAGAGGAGTGACACACTAACTTTCAATGATTTGAATCTCTCCTGTGAGTCCAGTTTTAGACTCCGATGCTTCACTTCAGGTTTACTGTATCCCTTGGACCTTCTTATTGACGAAAAAACACAGGAATTGTATCCGTATTTAATACAAATGGCACAATACCGACTTAAGTACAAGAGGAGTGACACTCCAACTTTCTATGATTTGAACCTCTCCTGTGAGTCCAGTTTTAGTTCCGATGTTTCACTTCAGGTTTACTGTATACCTTGCACCTTCTTATTGACGATGAAACAGAAATTGCAACGGAATTAAATTCAAAAGGCACAATGCCGATAAGTAGAAGAGGACTGACACTCTCACTTTCTATGATTTGAACATCTCCTGTGAGTCCAGTCTTAGATTCCAATGCTTCATTCCAGGTTTACTGTATCCCTTGGACCTTCTTATTGACGATGAAACACAGAAATTGCATCGGAATTAAATTCAAAAATCACAATGCAGAGTTAAGTACAAGACGAATGACATTTTAACTTTTTTGATTTGAACCTCTCCTGTGAGTCCAGTTTTAGATTCCGATGCTTCACTTCAGGTTTACTGTATCCCTTGGACCTTCTTATTGACGATGAAACACAGAAATTGCACCCGAATATAATACAAATGGCACAATGCCGACTTAAGTACAAGAGGACTGACACTCTCACTTTCTATGATTTGAACCTCTCCTGTGAGTCCAGTTTCATATTCCGATTCATCACTTCAGATTTACTGTATCCCTTGGACCTTTCTAATTGACGATGAAACACGGAGTTTGCATCCAAATTTAATACAAAAGTCACAATGCCGACTTAAGTACAAAAGGACTGACACTCTAACTTTCTATGATTTGAACCACTCCTGTGAGTCCAGTTTGAGATTCCGAAGCTTCACTTCAGGTTTACTGTATCCCTTGGACCTTCTTATTGACGATGAAACACAGAAATTACATCCGAATTTAATACAAAAGGCATAATGACGACTTAAGTACAAGACTACTGACACTCTCACTTTCTATTATGTGAACCTCTCCTGTGAGTCCAGTTTCAGATTCCGATACTTCACTTCAGGTTTACTGCATACCTTGCACCTTCTTATTGACGAAGAAACACAGAAATTCCATCGGAATTAAATTCAAATTGCACAATACCGACTTAACTACAAGAGGACTGCCACTCTCACTTTCTACGACTTGAACCTCTCCTATGAGTCCAGTTTTAGATCCCGATGCTTCACTTCAGGTTTACTGTTTCCCTTGGACCATTTTATTGACGATGAAACACAGAGTTTGCATCCAAATTTAATGCAAAAGCCACAATGCCGACTTAAATAAAAGAGGACTAACACTCTAAATTTCTATGATTTGAACCTCTCCTTTGAGTCCAGTTTTAGATTCCGATGCTTCATTTCGGGTTTACTGTATCCCTTGGACCTTCTTATTGACAATGAAACACAGAAATTGCATCCGAATTTAATACAAATGGCACAATGTCGACTTATGTACAAGAGGACTGACACTCTCACTTTCTATGATTTGAAGCTCTGATGTGATTCCAGTTTTAGATTCCGATGCTTCACATTAGGTTTACTGTATCCCTTGGACCTTCTTATTGACGATGAAACACAGAAATTGCATCACAATTTATTACAAAAGGCACAATGCCGACTTAAGTAAAAGAGGACTGACACTCTAACATTCTATGACTAGAACCTCTCCTGCGAGTGCAGTTTTAGATTCCGATGCTTCACTTAAGGTTTACTGTATCCCTTGGACCTTCTTATTGACGATGAAACACATAAATTGCATCCGAATTTAATACAAAAGGCACAATACCGACTCAAGTACAAGAGGAGTGACACTCTAACTTTCAATGATTTGAATCTCTCCTGTGAGTCCAGTTTTAGACTCCGATGCTTCACTTCAGGGTTACTATATCCCTTGGACCTTCTTAATGACGATGAAACACAGAAATTGCATCGGAATTAAATTCAAAAGACACAATGCCGACTTAAGTAGAAGAGGACTGACACTCTCACTTTCTATGATTTGAACCCTTCCTGTGAGTCCAGTTTTTGATTCCGATGCTTCACTTCAGGTTTCCTGTATCCCTTGGACCTTCTTATTGACGATGAAACACAGAATTTGCATCGGAATTATATTCAAAACGCACAATGCCGACTTAAGTAAAAGAGGACTGACACTCTCACTTTCTATGATTTGAACCTCTCCTATGAGTCCAGTCTTAGATTCCAATGCTTCATTCCAGGTTTACTGTATCCCTTGGACCTTCTTATTGACGATGAAACACAGAACTTGCATCGGAATTAAATTCAAAACGCACAATGCCGACTTAAGTAAAAGAGGACTGACACTCTCATTTTCTATGATTTGAACCTCTCCTGTGAGTCCAGTCTTAGATTCCAATGCTTCGTTCCAGGTTTACTGTCTCCCTTGGACCTTCTTATTGACGATGAAACACAGAAATTGCATCGGAATTAAATTCAAAAATCACAATGCAGAGTTAAGTACAAGACGAATGACACTTTAACTTTTTTGATTTGAACCTCTCCTGTGAGTCCAGTCCTAGATTCCAATGCTTCGTTCCAGGTTTACTGTCTCCCTTGGACCTTCTTATTGACGATGAAACACAGAAATTGCATCGGAATTAAATTCAAAAATCACAATGCAGAGTTAAGTACAAGACGAATGACACTTTAACTTTTTTGATTTGAACCTCTCCTGTGAGTCCAGTTTTAGATCCCGATGCTTCACTTCAGGTTTACTGTATCCCTTGGACCTTCTTATTGACGATGAAACACAGAAATTGCACCCGAATTTAATACAAATGGCACAATGCCGACTTAAGTACAAGAGGACTGACACTCTCACTTTCTATGATTTGAACCTCTCCTGTGAGTCCAGTTTCAGATTCCGATTCATCACTTCAGATTTACTGTATCCCTCGGACCTTTCTAATTGACGATGAAACACAGAGTTTGCATCCGAATTTAATACAAAAGTCACAATGCCGACTTAAGTACAAAATTACTGACACTCTAACTTTCTATGATTTGAACCACTCCTGTGAGTCCAGTTTGAGATTCAAAAGCTTCACTTCAGGTTTACTGTATCCCTTGGACCTTCTTATTGACGATGAAACACAGAAATTACATCCGAATTTAATACAAAAGGCACAATGACGACTTAAGTACAAGACTACTGACACTCTCACTTTCTATGATGTGAACCTCTCCTGTGAGTCCAGTTTCAGATTCCGATACTTCACTTCAGGTTTACTGCATACCTTGCACCTTCTTATTGACGATGAAACACAGAAGTTGCATCGGAATTAAATTCAAAATGCACAATACCGACTTAACTACAAGAGGACTGCCACTCTCACTTTCTATGATTTGAACCTCTCCTATGAGTCCAGTTTTAGATTCCGATGCTTCACTTCAGGTTTACTGTTTCCCTTGGACCATTTTATTGACGATGAAACACAGAGTTTGCATCCAAATTTAATGCAAAAGCCACAATGCCGACATAAATAAAAGAGGACTAACACTCTAACTTTCTATGATTTGAACCTCTCCTTTGAGTCCAGTTTTAGATTCCGATGCTTCACTTCAGGTTTACTGTATCCCTTGGACCTTCTTATTGACAATGAAACACAGAAATTGCATCCGAATTTAATACAAATGGCACAATGTCGACTTATGTACAAGAGGACTGACACTCTCACTTTCTATGATTTGAAGCTCTCCTGTGATTCCAGTTTTAGATTCCGATGCTTCACTTTAGGTTTACTGTATCCCTTGGACCTTCTTATTGACGATGGAACACAGAAATTGCATCAGAATTTATTACAAGAGGCACAATGCCGACTTAAGTAAAAGAGGACTGACACTCTAACATTCTATGATTAGAACCTCTCCTGCGAGTGCAGTTTTAGATTCCGATGCTTCACTTAAGGTTTACTGTATCCCTTGGACCTTCTTATTGACGATGCAACACATAAATTGCATCCGAATTTAATACAAAAGGCACAATACCGACTCAAGTACAAGAGGAGTGACACTCTAACTTTCAATGATTTGAATCTCTCCTGTGAGTCCAGTTTTAGACTCCGATGCTTCACTTCAGGGTTACTATATCCCTTGGACCTTCTTAATGACGATGAAACACAGAAATTGCATCGGAATTAAATTCAAAAGACACAATGCCGACTTAAGTAGAAGAGGACTAACACTCTCACTTTCTATGATTTGAACCTTTCCTGTGAGTCCAGTTTTTGATTCCGATGCTTCACTTCAGGTTTCCTGTATCCCTTGGACCTTCTTATTGACAATGAAACACAGAATTTGCATCGGAATTAAATTCAAAACGCACAATGCCGACTTAAGTAAAAGAGGACTGACACTCTCATTTTCTATGATTTGAACCTCTCCCGTGAGTCCAGTCTTAGATTCCAATGCTTCATTCCAGGTTTACTGTATCCCTTGGACCTTCTTATTGACAATGAAACACAGAAATTGCATCGGAATAAATTTCAAAAATCACAATGCAGAGTTAAGTACAAGAGGAATGACACTTTAACTTTTTTGATTTGAACCTGTCCTGTGAGTCCAGTTTTAGTTTCCGATGCTTTACTTATGGTTTACTGTATCCCTTGGACCTTCTTATTGATGATGAAACACAGAAATTGCATCCGAATTTATTACAAAAGGCACAATACCAACTTAAGTACAAGAGGAGTGACACTCTAGCTTTCTATGATTTGAATCTCTCCTGTGAGTTCAGTTTTAGATTCCGATGCTTCACTTCAGGTTTACTATATCCTTTGGACCTTCTTATTGACGATGAAACACATAAATTGCATCCGAATTTAATACAAAAGGCACAATACCGACTCAAGTACAAGAGGAGTGACACTCTAACTTTCAATGATTTGAATCTCTCCTGTGAGTGCAGTTTTAGACTCCGATGCTTCACTTCAGGGTTACTATATCCCTGGGACCTTCTTAATGACGATGAAACACAGAAATTGCATCGGAATTAAATTCAAAAGACACAATGCCGACTTAAGTAGAAGAGGACTGACACTATCACTTTCTATGATTTGAACCTCTCCTGTGAGTCCAGTTTTAGATTCCGATGCTTCACTTCTGGTTTACCGTATACCTTGCACCTTCTTATTGACGATGAAACACAGAAATTGTATCGGAATTAAATTCAAAAGGCACAATGCCGACTTAAGTACAAGAGGACTGACACTCTCACTTTGTTTGATTTGAACTTCTCCTGTGAGTCCAGTTTTAGATACCGATGCTTCCCTTCAGGTTTACTATATCCCTTGGACATTCTTATTGACGATGAAACACAGAGTTTGCATCCGAATTTAATACAAAAGGTACAATGCCGACTTAAGTACAAGAGGACTGACACTCTAACTTTCTATGATTTGAACGACTCCTGTGAGTCCAGTTTAAGATTCCGATGCTTCACTTCAGGTTTACTGTATCCCTTGGATCTTCTTATTGACGATGAAACACAGAAATTGCATCCGAAATTAATACAAAAATCACAATGGCGACTTAAGTACAAGAGGACTGACACTCTCACTTTCTATGATCTGAACCTCTTCTGTGAGTCCAGTTTTAGATTCCGATGCATCACTTCAGTTTTACTGTATCCCTTGGACCTTCTTATTGACGATGAAACAAAGAAATTTCATCCGAATGTAAGATAAATTCAACAATGCCGACTTTAGTACAAGAGGACTGACATTCTAACTTTCTATGATTTGAACCTCTCCTGTGAGTCCAGTTTCAGATTGCGATGCATCATTTCAGGTTTACTGCATCCCTTGGACCTTCTAATTGACGATGAAGCAGAGAGTTTGCATCCAAATTTAATACAAAAGGTACAATGCCGATTTAAGTACAAGAGGAAGACACTCTTACTTTATATGATTTGAACCTCTCCTGTGAGTCCAGTTTTAGATTCCGATGTTTCACTTCAGTTTTACTGTATTCCTTGGACCTTCTTATTGACTATGAAACACAGGAATTGCATCCGAATTTAATACAAATGGCACAATGCCAACTTAAGTACAAGAGGACTAACCTTCTAACTTTCTATGATTTGAACCTCTCCTGTGAGTCCAGTTTTCGATTCCGATGCTTCACTTCAGGTATAGTGTATCCCTTGGACCTTCTTATTGACGATGAAACACAGAGTTTGACTCCGAAATTAATACAAAAGGCACAATGCCGACTTATGTACAAGAGGACTGACACTCTAACTTTCTATGATTTGAACCTCTCCTGTGAGTCCAGTTTTAGATTCCGATGTTTCACTTCAGGTTTACTGTATTCCTTGGACCTTCTTATTGACTATGAAACACAGGAATTGCATCCGAATTTAATACAATAGCATAATGCCAACTTAAGTACAAGAGGACTGACACTCTCTCTTTCTATGATTTGAACCTCTCCTGTGAGTCCGGTTTTAAATTCCGATGCTTCACTTCAGGTTTACTGTATACGTTGCACCTTCTTATTGACGATGAAACATAGAAATTGCATCGGAATTTAATGCAAACGCCACAATGCCGACTTAAATAAAAGAGGACTAACACTCTAACTTTCTATGATTTGAACCTCTCCTGTGAGTACAGTTTTAGATTCGGATGCTTCACTTCAGGTTTACTGTATCCCTTGGACCTTCTTATTGACGATGAAACACAGAAATTGCATCAGAATTTAATACAAAAGGCACAATGCCGACTTAAGTAAAAGAGGACTGACACTCTAACATTCTATGATTAGAACCTCTCCTGCGAGTGCAGTTTTAGATTCCGATGCTTCACTTCAGGTTTACTGTATCCCTTGGATCTTCTTATTGACGATGAAACACAGAAATTGCATCCGAATTTAATACAAAAATCACAATGCCGACTTAAGTACAAGAGGACTGACACTCTCACTTTCTATGATCTGAAGCTCTTCTGTTAGTCCAGTTTTAGATTCCGATGCTTTACTTCAGTTTAACTGTATCCCTTGGACCTTCTTATTGACGATGAAACACAGAAATTTCATCCGAATTTAATACAAATGCAACAATGCCTACTTAAGTACAAGAGGACTGACATTCTAACTTTCTGTGATTTGAACCTCTCCTGTGAGTCCAGTTTCAGATTCCGATGCATCACTTCAGGTTTACTGTATCCCTTGGACCTTCTAATTGACGATGAAACACAGAGTTTGCATCCAAATTTAATACAAAAGGTACAATGCCGACTTAAGTACAAGAGAACTGACACTCTTACTTTATATGATTTGAACCTCTCCTGTGAGTCCAGTTTTAGATTCCGATGTTTCACTTCAGGTTTACTGTATTCCTTGGACCTTCTTATTGACTATGAAACACAGGAATTGCATCCGAATTTAATACAAATGGCACAATGCCAACTTAAGTACAAGAGGACTGACCCTCTCTCATTCTATGATTTGAACCTCTCCTGTGAGTCCGGTTTTAAATTCCGATGCTTCACTTCAGGTTTACTGTATACCTTGCACCTTCTTATTGACGATGAAACATAGAAATTGCATCGGAATTTAATGCAAAAGCCACAATGGCGACTTAAATAAAAGAGGACTAACCTTCTAACTTTCTATGATTTGAAACTCTCCTGTGAGTCCAGTTTTAGATTCCGATGCTTCACTTCAGGTTTAGTGTATCCCTTGGACCTTCTCATTGACGATGAAACACAGAGTTTGATTCCGAAATTAATACAAAAGGCACAATGCCGACTTAAGTACAAGAGGAATAACACTCTAACTTTCTATGATTTGAACCTCTCCTGTGAGTCCAGTTTTAGATTCCGATGTTTCACTTCAGGTTTACTGTATTCCTTGGTCCTTCTTATTGACTATGAAACACAGGAATTGCATCCGAATTTAATACAAATGGCACAATGCCAACTTAAGTACAAGAGGACTGACACTCTCTCTTTCTATGATTTGAACCTCTCCTGTGAGTCCGGTTTTAAATTCCGATGCTTCACTTCAGGTTTACTGTATACCTTGCACCTTCTTATTGACGATGAAACATAGAAATTGCATCGGAATTAAATTCAAAACGCACAATGCCGACTTAAGTAAAAGAGGACTGACACTCTCATTTTCTATGATTTAAACCTCTCCTGTGAGTCCAGTCTTAGATTCCAATGCTTCATTCCAGGTTTACTGTATCCCTTGGACCTTCTTATTGACGATGAAACACAGAAATTGCATCGGAATTAAATTCAAAAATCACAATGCAGAGTTAAGTACAAGAGGAATGACACTCTAACTTTCTACGATTTGAACCTCTCCTGTGAGTCCAGTTTTAGATTCCGATGCTTCACTTCAGGTTTACTGTATCCCTTGGACCTTCTTATTGACGATGAAACACAGTTTTTGCATCCGAAATTAATACAAAAGGCACAATGCCGACTTAAGTAAAAGAGGACTGACACTCTAACTTTCTATGATTTGAACCTCTCCTGTGAGTCCAGTTTTAGATTCCGATGCTTTACTTAAGCTTTACTGTATCCCTTGGACCTTCTTATTGACGATGAAACACAGAAATTGCATCCGAATTTAATACAAAAGGCTCAATACCGACTTAAGTACAAGAGGAGTGAGACTCTAGCTTTCTATGATTTGAATCTCTCCTGTGAATTCAGTTTTAGATTCCGATGCTTCACTTCAGGTTTACTATATCTTTTGGACCTTCTTATTGACGATGAAACACAGAAATTGCATCGGAATTAAATTCAAAATGCACAATGCCGACCTAAGTAGAAGAGGACAGACACTCTCACCTTCTATGATTTGAACCTCTCCTGTGAGTCCAGTTTTAGATTCTGATGCTTCACTTCAGGTTTACTGTATCCCTTGGACTTTCTTATTGACGATGAAACACAGAAATTGCACCCGAATTTAATACAAATGGCACAATGCCGACTTAAGTACAAGAGGACTGACACTCTCACTTTCTATGATTTGAACCTCTCCTGTGAGTCCAGTTTCAGATTCCAATGCATCACTTCAGGTTTACTGTATCCCTTGGACCTTCTAATTGACTATGAAACACAGAGTTTGCATCCGAATTTAATACAAAAGTCACAATGCCGACTTAAGTACAAAAGGACTGACACTCTAACTTTCTATGATTTGAACCTCTCCTGTGAGTCCAGTTTGAGATTCCGAAGCTTCACTTCAGGTTTACTGTATCCCTTGGACCTTCTTATTGACGATGAAACACAGAAATTGCATCCGAATTTAATACAAAAGGCACAATGGCGACATAAGTACAAGACTAATGACACTCTCACTTTCTATGATGTGAACCTCTCCAGTGAGTCCAGTTTTAGATTCCGATGTTTCACTTCAGGTGTACTGTATTCCTTGGACCTTCTTATTGACTATGATACACAGGAATTGCATCCGAATTTAATACAAATGGCACAATGCCAACTTAAGTACAAGAGGACTGACACTCTGTCTTTCTATGATTGAACCTCTCCTGTGAGTCCGGTTTTAAATTCCGATGCTTCACTTCAGGTTTACTGTATACCTTGCACCTTCTTATTGACGATGAGACATAGAAATTGCATCGGAATTTAATGCAAAAGCCACAATGCCGACTTAAATAAAAGAGGACTAACACTCTAACTTTCTATGATTTGAACCTCTCCTGCGAGTCCAGTTTTAGATTCCGATGCCTCACTTAAGGTTTACTGTATCCCTTGGACCTTCTTATTGACGATGAAACACAGAATTTGCATCGGAATTAAATTAAAAACGCACAATGCCGACTTAAGTAAAAGAGGACTGACACTCTCATTCTCTATGATTTGAACCTCTCCTGTGAGTCCAGTCTTAGATTCCAATGCTTCATTCCAGGTTTACTGTATCCCTTGGACCTTCTTAATTACGATGGAACACAGAGTTTGCATCCAAAATTAATACAAAAGGCGCAATGCCGACTTAAGTACAAGAGGACTGACACTCTAACTTTCTATGATTTGAACCTCTCCTGTGAGTCCAGTTTTAGGTTCCGATGCTTTACTTAAGGTTTACTGTATCCCTTGGACCTTCTTATTGACGATGACACACAGAAATTGCAACCGAATTTAACACAAAAGGCACAATACCGACTTAAGTACAAGAGGAGTGAGACTCAAGCTTTCTATGATTTGAATCTCTCCTGTTAGTTCAGTTTTAGATTCCGATGCTTCACTTCAGGTTTACTATATCCTTTGGACCTTCTTATTGACGATGAAACACAGAAATTGCATCGGAATTAAATTCAAAAGGCACAATGCCGACCTAAGTAGAAGAGGACTGACACTCTCACTTTCTATGATTTGAACCTCTCCTGTGAGTCCAGTTTTAGATTCCGATGCTTCACTTCAGGTTTACTGTATCCCTTGGACCTTCTTATTGACGATGAAACACAGAAATTGCACCCGAATTTAATACAAATGGCACAATGCCGACTTAAGTACAAAAGGACTGACACTCTCACTTTCTATGATTTGAACCTCTCCTGTGAACCAGTTTGAGATTCCGAAGCTTCACTTCAGGTTTACTGTATCCCTCGGACCTTCTTATTGACGATGAAACACAGAAATTGCATCCGAATTTAATACAAAAGGCACAATGGCGACTTAAGTACAAGACTACTGACACTCTCACTTTCTATGATGTGAACCTCTCCTGTGCGTCCAGTTTCAGATTCCGATACTTCACTTCAGGTTTACTGCATCCCTTTCACCTTCTTATTGACGATGAAACACAGAAATTGCATCGGAATTAAATTCAAAATGCACAATACCAACTTAACTACAAGAGGACTGCCACTCTCACTTTCTATGATTTGAACCTCTCCTATGAGTCCAGTTTTAGATCCCGATGCTTCACTTCAGGTTTACTGTTTCCCTTGGACCTTTTTATTGACGATGAAACACAGAGTTTCCATCCAAATTTAATACAAAAGGTACAATGACGACTTAAGTACAAGAGGACTGACACTCTTACATTCTATGATTCGAACCTCTCCTGTGAGTCCAGTTTTTGATTCCGATGTTTCACTTCAGGTTTACTGTATTCCTTGGACCTTCTTATTGACTATGAAACACAGGAATTGCATCCGAATTTAATACAAATGGCACAATGTCGACTTAAGTACAAGAGGACTGACACTCTCACTTTCTATGATTTGAACCTCTCCTGTGAGTCCAGTTTTAGATTCCGATGCTTCACTTCAGATTTACAGTATACCTTGCGCCTTCTTATTGACGATGAAACACAGAAATTGCATCCGAATTTAATACAAAAGGCACAATACCGACTCAAGTAAAAGAGGACTGACACTCTAACTTTCTATGATTTGAACCTCTCCTGTGAGTCCAGTGTTAGATTCCGATGCTTCACTTCAGGTTTATTGTATCCCTTGGCCATTCTTATTGACGATGAAACACAGAAAGTGCATCCGAATTCAATACAAATGCCACAATTCCGACTTAAGTACAAGAGGACTGACACTCTCACTGTCTATGATTTGAACCTCTCCTGTGAGTCCAGTTTTTGATTCCGATGCTTCACTTCAGGTTTACTGTATCCCTTGGACCTTCTTATTGACGATGAAACACAGAACTTGCGTCGGAATTAAATTCAAAACGCACAATGCCGACTTAAGTAAAAGAGGACTGACACTCTCATTTTCTATGATTTGAACCTCTACTGTGAGTCCAGTCTTAGATTCCGATGCTTCACTTCTGGTTTACCGTATACCTTGCACCTTCTTATTGACGATAAAACACAGAAATTGCACCAGAATTTAATACAAATGGCACAATGCCGAATAAGTACAAGAGGACTGACACTCTCACTTTCTATGATTTGAACCTCTCCTGTGAGTCCAGTTTCTGATTCCGATTCATCACTTCAGATTTACTGTATCCCTTGGACCTTTCTAATTGACGATGAAACACAGAGTTTGCATCCGAATTTAATACAAAAGTCACAATGCCGACTTAAGTACAAAAGGACTGACACTCTAACTTTCTATGATTTGAACCACTCCTGTGAGTCCAGTTTGAGATTCAAAAGCTTCACTTCAGGTTTACTGTATCCCTTGGACCTTCTTATTGACGATGAAACACAGAAATTACATCCGAATTTAATACAAAAGGCACAATGACGACTTAAGTACAAGACTACTGACACTCTCACTTTCTATGATGTGAACCTCTCCTGTGAGTCCAGTTTCAGATTCCGATACTTCACTTCAGGTTTACTGCATACCTTGCACCTTCTTATTGACGATGAAACACAGAAGTTGCATCGGAATTAAATTCAAAATGCACAATACCGACTTAACTACAAAAGGACTGCCACTCTCACTTTCTATGATTTGAACCTCTCCTATGAGTCCAGTTTTAGATCCCGATGCTTCACTTCAGGTTTACTGTTTCCCTTGGACCATTTTATTGACGATGAAACCCAGAGTTTGCATCCAAATTTAATGCAAAAGCCACAATGCCGACTTAAATAAAAGAGGACTAACACTCTAACTTTCTATGATTTGAACCTCTCCTTTGAGTCCAGTTTTAGATTCCGATGCTTCACTTCAGGTTTACTGTATCCCTTGGACCTTCTTATTGACAATGAAACACAGATATTGCATCCGAATTTAATACAAATGGCACAATGTCGACTTATGTACAAGAGGACTGACACTCTCACTTTCTATGATTTGAAGCTCTCCTGTGATTCCAGTTTTAGATTCCGATGCTTCACTTTAGGTTTACTGTATCCCTTGGACCTTCTTATTGACGATGAAACACAGAAATTGCATCAGAATTTATTACAAAAGGCACAATGCCGACTTAAGTACAAGAGGACTGACACTCTCACTTTCTATGATCTGAACCTCTCCTGTGAGTCCAGTTTTAGATTCCGATGTTTCACTTCAGGTTTACTGTATTCCTTGGTCCTTCTTATTGACTATGAAACACAGGAATTGCATCCGAATTTAATACAAATGGCACAATGCCAACTTAAGTACAAGAGGACTGACACTCTCTCTTTCTATGATTTGAACCTCTCCTGTGAGTCCGGTTTTAAATTCCGATGCTTCACTTCAGGTTTACTGTATACCTTGCACCTTCTTATTGACGATGAAACATAGAAATTGCATCGGAATTAAAATCAAAACGCACAATGCCGACTTAAGTAAAAGAGGACTGACACTCTCATATTCTATGATTTAAACCTCTCCTGTGAGTCCAGTCTTAGATTCCAATGCTTCATTCCAGGTTTACTGTATCCCTTGGACCTTCTTATTGACGATGAAACACAGAAATTGCATCGGAATTAAATTCAAAAGTCACAATGCGGAGTTAAGTACAAGAGGAATGACACTCTAACTTTCTACGATTTGAACCTCTCCTGCGAGTCCAGTTTTAGATTCCGATGCCTCACTTAAGGTTTACTGTATCCCTTGGACCTTCTTATTGACGATGAAACACAGAATTTGCATCGGAATTAAATTAAAAACGCACAATGCCGACTTAAGTAAAAGAGGACTGACACTCTCATTCTCTATGATTTGAACCTCTCCTGTGAGTCCAGTCTTAGATTCCAATGCTTCATTCCAGGTTTACTGTATCCCTTGGACCTTCTTATTGACGATGGAACACAGAGTTTGCATCCAAAATTAATACAAAAGGCGCAATGCCGACTTAAGTACAAGAGGACTGACACTCTAACTTTCTATGATTTGAACCTCTCCTGTGAGTCCAGTTTTAGGTTCCGATGCTTTACTTAAGGTTTACTGTATCCCTTGGACCTTCTTATTGACGATGACACACAGAAATTGCAACCGAATTTAACACAAAAGGCACAATACCGACTTAAGTACAAGAGGAGTGAGACTCAAGCTTTCTATGATTTGAATCTCTCCTGTGAGTTCAGTTTTAGATTCCGATGCTTCACTTCAGGTTTACTATATCCTTTGGACCTTCTTATTGACGATGAAACACAGAAATTGCATCGGAATTAAATTCAAAAGGCACAATGCCGACCTAAGTAGAAGAGGACAGACACTCTCACTTTCTATGATTTGAACCTCTCCTGTGAGACCAGTTTTAGATTCCGGTGCTTCACTTCAGGTTTACTGTATCCCTTGGACCTTCTTATTGACGATGATACACAGAAATTGCACCCGAATTTAATACAAATGGCACAATGCCGACTTAAGTACGAGAGGACTGACACTCTCACTTTCTATGATTTGAATCTTTCCTGTGAGTCCAGTTTCAGATTCCGATGCATCACTTCAGGGTTACTGTATCCCTTGGACCTTCTAATTGACGATGAAACACAGAGTTTGCATCCGAATTTAATACAAAAGTCACAACGCCGACTTAAGTACAAAAGGACTGACTCTCTAACTTTCTATGATTTGAACCTTTCCTGTGAGTCCAGTTTGTGATTTCGAAGCTTCACTTCAGGTTTACTGTATCTATGATTTCAACCTCTCCTGTGAGTCCAGCTTCAGATTCCGATGCATCACTTCAGGTTTACTGTATCTCTTGGACCTTCTAATTGACGATGAAACACAGAGTTTACATCCGAATTTAATACAAAAGTCACAATGCCGACTTAAGTACAAAAGGACTGACTCTCTAACTTTCTATGATTTGAACCTCTCCTGTGAGTCCAGTTTGAGATTCCGAAGCTTCACTTCAGGTTTACTGTATCCCTTGGACCTTCTTATTGACGATGAAACACAGAATTTGCATCGGAATTAAATTCAAAACGCACAATGCCGACTTAAGTAAAAGAGGACTGACACTCTCATTCTCTATGATTTGAACCTCTCCTGTGAGTCCAGTCTTAGATTCCAATGCTTCGTTCCAGGTTTACTGTATCCCTTGGACCTTCGTATTGACGATGGAACACAGAGTTTGCATCCAAATTTAATACAAAAGGTACAATGCCGACTTAAGTACAAGAGAACTGACACTCTTACTTTATATGATTTGAACCTCTCCTGTGAGTCCAGTTTTAGATTCCGATGTTTCACTTCAGGTTTACTGTATTCCTTGGACCTTCTTATTGACTATGAAACAGAGGAATTGCATCCGAATTTAATACAAATGGCACAATGCCAACTTAAGTACAAGAGGACTGACCCTCTCTCATTCTATGATTTGAACCTCTCCTGTGAGTCCGGTTTTAAATTCCGATGCTTCACTTCAGGTTTACTGTATACCTTGCACCTTCTTATTGACGATGAAACATAGAAATTGCATCTGAATTTAATGCAAAAGCCACAATGGCGACTTAAATAAAAGAGGACTAACCTTCTAACTTTCTATGATTTGAAACTCTCCTGTGAGTCCAGTTTTAGATTCCGATGCTTCACTTCAGGTTTAGTGTATCCCTTTGACCTTCTTATTGACGATGTAACACAGAGTTTGATTCCGAAATTAATACAAAAGGCACAATGCCGACTTAAGTACAAGAGGACTGACACTCTAACTTTCTATGATTTGAACCTCTCCTGTGAGTCCAGTTTTAGATTCCGATGTTTCACTTCAGGTTTACTGTATTCCTTGGTCCTTCTTATTGACTATGAAACACAGGAATTGCATCCGAATTTAATACAAATGGCACAATGCCAACTTAAGTACAAGAGGACTGACACTCTCTCTTTCTATGATTTGAACCTCTCCTGTGAGTCCGGTTTTAAATTCCGATGCTTCACTTCAGGTTTACTGTATACCTTGCACCTTCTTATTGACGATGAAACATAGAAATTGCATCGGAATTAAATTCAAAACGCACAATGCCGACTTAAGTAAAAGAGGACTGACACTCTCATTTTCTATGATTTAAACCTCTCCTGTGAGTCCAGTCTTAGATTCCAATGCTTCATTCCAGGTTTACTGTATCCCTTGGACCTTCTTATTGACGATGAAACACAGAAATTGCATCGGAATTAAATTCAAAAGTCACAATGCAGAGTTAAGTACAAGAGGAATGACACTCTAACTTTCTACGATTTGAACCTCTCCCGTGAGTCCAGTTTTAGATTCCGATGCTTCACTTCAGGTTTACTGTATCCCTTGGACCTTCTTACTGACGATGAAACACAGTTTTTGCATCCGAAATTAATACAAAAGGCACAATGCCGACTTAAGTAAAAGAGGACTGACACTCTAACTTTCTATGATTTGAACCTCTCCTGTGAGTCCAGTTTTAGATTCCGATGCTTTACTTAAGCTTAACTGTATCCCTTGGACCTTCTTATTGACGATGAAACACAGAAATTGCATCCGAATTTAATACAAAAGGCTCAATACCGACGTAAGTACAAGAGGAGTGAGACTCTAGCTTTCTATGATTTGAATCTCTCCTGTGAATTCAGTTTTAGATTCCGATGCTTCACTCCAGGTTTACTATATCTTTTGGACCTTCTTATTGACGATGAAACACAGAAATTGCATCGGAATTAAATTCAAAAGGCACAATGCCGACCTAAGTAGAAGAGGACAGACACTCTCACGTTCTATGATTTGAACCTCTCCTGTGAGTCCAGTTTTAGATTCCGATGCTTCACTTCAGGTTTACTGTTTCCCTTGGACCTTCTTATTGACGATGAAACACAGAAATTGCACCCGAATTTAATACAAATGGCACAATGCCGACTTAAGTACAAGAGGACTGACACTCTCACTTTCTATGATTTGAACCTCTCCTGTGAGTCCAGTTTCAGATTCCAATGCATCACTTCAGGTTTACTGTATCCCTTGGACCTTCTAATTGACTATGAAACACAGAGTTTGCATCCGAATTTAATACAAAAGTCACAATGCCGACTTAAGTACAAAAGGACAGACACTCTAACTTTCTATGATTTGAACCTCTCCTGTGAGTCCAGTTTGAGATTCCGAAGCTTCACTTCAGGTTTACTGTATCCCTTGGACCTTCTTTTTGACGATGAAACACAGAAATTGCATCCGAATTTAATACAAAAGGCACAATGGCGACATAAGTACAAGACTAA
Organism: Schistocerca americana; assembly: GCF_021461395.2. Lineage (NCBI taxonomy): Eukaryota > Metazoa > Arthropoda > Insecta > Orthoptera > Acrididae > Schistocerca > Schistocerca americana. Next base: position 2,842,481 of record NW_025725994.1, on the reverse strand, counting down.
TGACACTCTCACTTTCTATGATGTGAACCTCTCCTGTGAGTCCAGTTTTAGATTCCGATGTTTCACTTCAGGTGTACTGTATTCCTTGGACCTTCTTATTGACTATGATACACAGGAATTGCATCCGAATTTAATACAAATGGCACAATGCCAACTTAAGTACAAGAGGACTGACACTCTGCCTTTCTATGATTGAACCTCTCCTGTGAGTCCGGTTTTAAATTCCGATGCTTCACTTCAGGTTTACTGTATACCTTGCACCTTCTTATTGACGATGAGACATAGTAATTGCATCGGAATTTAATGCAAAAGCCACAATGCCGACTTAAATAAAAGAGGACTAACACTCTAACTTTCTATGATTTGAACCTCTCCTGCGAGTCCAGTTTTAGATTCCGATGCCTCACTTAAGGTTTACTGTATCCCTTGGACCTTCTTATTGACGATGAAACACAGAATTTGCATCGGAATTAAATTCAAAACGCACAATGCCGACTTAAGTAAAAGAGGACTGACACTCTCATTCTCTATGATTTGAACCTCTCCTGTGAGTCCAGTCTTAGATTCCAATGCTTCATTCCAGGTTTACTGTATCCCTTGGACCTTCTTATTGACGATGGAACACAGAGTTTGCATCCAAAATTAATACAAAAGGCGCAATGCCGACTTAAGTACAAGAGGACTGACACTCTAACTTTCTATGATTTGAACCTCTCCTGTGAGTCCAGTTTTAGGTTCCGATGCTTTACTTAAGGTTTACTGTATCCCTTGGACCTTCTTATTGACGATGACACACAGAAATTGCAACCGAATTTAACACAAAAGGCACAATACCGACTTAAGTACAAGAGGAGTGACACTCAAGCTTTCTATGATTTTAATCTCTCCTGTGAGTTCAGTTTTAGATTCCGATGCTTCACTTCAGGTTTACTATATCCTTTGGACCTTCTTATTGACGATGAAACACAGAAATTGCATCGGAATTAAATTCAAAAGGCACAATGCCGACCTAAGTAGAAGAGGACAGACACTCTCACTTTCTATGATTTGAACCTCTCCTGTGAGACCAGTTTTAGATTCCGATGCTTCACTTCAGGTTTACTGTATCCCTTGGACCTTCTTATTGACGATGATACACAGAAATTGCACCCGAATTTAATACAAATGGCACAATGCCGACTTAAGTACGAGAGGACTGACACTCTCACTTTCTATGATTTGAATCTTTCCTGTGAGTCCAGTTTCAGATTCCGATGCATCACTTCAGGTTTACTGTATCCCTTGGACCTTCTAATTGACGATGAAACACAGAGTTTGCATCCGAATTTAATACAAAAGTCACAACGCCGACTTAAGTACAAAAGGACTGACTCTCTAACTTTCTATGATTTGAACCTCTCCTGTGAGTCCAGTTTGTGATTCCGAAGCTTCACTTCTGGTTTACTGTATCTATGATTTCAACCTCTCCTGTGAGTCCAGCTTCAGATTCCGATGCATCACTTCAGGTTTACTGTATCTCTTGGACCTTCTAATTGACGATGAAACACAGAGTTTACATCCGAATTTAATACAAAAGTCACAATGCCGACTTAAGTACAAAAGGACTGACTCTCTAACTTTCTATGATTTGAACCTCTCCTGTGAGTCCAGTTTGAGATTCCGAAGCTTCACTTCAGGTTTACTGTATCCCTTGGGCCTTCTTATTGACGATGAAACACAGAAATTGCATCCGAATTTAATACAAAAGGCACAATGGCGACTTAAGTACAAGACTACTGACACTCTCACTTTCTATGATTTGAACCTCTCCTGAGAGTCCAGTTTCAGATTCCGATACTTCACTTCAGGTTTACTGAGTACCTTGCACCTTGTTATTGACGATGAAACTCAGAAATTGCATCGGAATTAAATTCAAAATGCACAATACCGACTTAACTACAAGAGGACTGCCACTCTCACTTTCTATGATTTGAACCTCTCCTATAAGTCCAGTTATAGATCCCGATGCTTCACTTCAGGTTTACTGTATCCCTTGGACCTTTTTATTGACGATGAAACACAGAGTTTGCATCCAAATTTAATACAAAAGGTACAATGCCGACTTAAGTACAAGAGGGCTGATACTCTTACTTTCTATGATTTGAACCTCTCCTGTGAGTCCAGTTTTAGATTCCGATGCTTCACTTAAGGTTTACTGTATTCCTTGGACCTTCTTATTGACTATGAAGCACAGGAATTGCATCCGAATTGAATACAAATGGCACAATGCCAACTTAAGTACAAGATGACTGACACTCTCTCTTTCTATGATTTGAACCCCTCCTGTGAGTCCGGTTTTAAATTCCGATGCTTCACTCCAGGTTTACTGTATACCTTGCACCTTCCTATTGACGATGAAACATAGAAATTACATCGGAATTTAATGCAAAAGCCACAATGCCGACTTAAATAAAAGAGGACTAACACTCTAACTTTCTATGATTTGAACCTCTCCTGTGAGTCCAGTTTTAGATTCCGATGCTTCACTTTAGGTTTACTGTATCTCTTGGACCTTCTTATTGACGATGAAACATGGCACAATGTCGACTTAAGTACAAGAGGACTGACACTCTCACTTTCTATGATTTGAACCGCTCCTGTGAGTCCAGTTTTAGATTCCGATGCTTCACTTCAGGTTTACAGTATACCTTGCACCATCTTATTGACGAAGAAACACAGAAATTGCATCCGAATTTAATAGAAAAGGCACAATGCCGACTTAAGTACAAGAGGACAGACACTCTCACTTTCTATGATTTGAACCTCTGCTGTGAGTCCAGTTTCAGATTCCTATGCATCACTTCAGGTTTACTGTATCCCTTGGACCTTCTAATTGACGATGAAACACAGAGTTTGCATCCGAATTTAATACAAAAGTCACAATGCCGACTTAAGTACAAAAGGACTGACTCTCTAACTTTCTATGATTTGAACCTCTCCTGTGAGTCCAGTTTGAGATTCCGAAGCTTCACTTCAGGTTTACTGTATCCCTTGGACCTTCTTATTGACGATGAAACACAGAAATTGCATCCGAATTTAATACAAAAGGAACAATGGCGACTTAAGTACAAGACTACTGACCCTCTCACTTTCTATGATGTGAACCTCTCCTGCGAGTCCAGTTTCAGATTCCGATACTTCACTTCAGGTTTACTGAGTACCTTGCACCTTGTTATTGACGATGAAACACAGAAATTGCATCGGAATTAAATTCAAAATGCACAATACCGACTTAACTACAACAGGACTGCCACTCTCACTTTCTATGATTTGAACCTCTCCTATGAGTCCAGTTATAGATCCCGATGCTTCACATCAGGTTTACTGTATCCCTTGGACCTTCTTATTGACGATGAAACACAGAAATTGCATCGGCATTAAATTCAAAAATCACAATGCAGAGTTAAGTACAAGAGGAATGACACTCTAACTTTCTATGATTTGAACCTCTCCTGTGAGTCCTGTTATAGATTCCGATGCTTCACTTCAGGTTTACTGTATCCCTTGGACCTTCTTATTGACGATGAAACACAGAGTTTGCATCCAAAATTAATACAAAAGGCACAATGCCGACTTAAGTACAAGAGGACTGACACTCTAACTTTCTATGATTTGAACCTCTCCTGTGAGTCCAGTTTTAGATTCCGATGCTTTACTTAAGGTTTACTGTATCCCTTGGACCTTCTTATTGACGATGAAACACAGAAATTGCATCCGAATCTAATACAAAAGACACAATACCGACTTAAGTACAAGAGTAGTGACGCTCTAGCTTTCTATGATTTGAATCTCTCCTGTGAGTTCAGTTTTAGATTCCGATGCTTCACTTCAGGTTTACTATATCCTTTGGACCTTCTTATTGACGATGAAACACAGCAATTGCATCGGAATTAAATTCAAAAGGCACAATGCCGACCTAAGTAGCAGAGGACAGACACTCTCACTTTCTATGATTTCAACCTCTCCTGTAAGTCCAGTTTCAGATTCCGATACTTCACTTCATGTTTACTATATCCTTTGGGCCTTCTTATTGACGATGAAACACAGAAATTGCATCGGAATTAAATTCAAAAGGCACAATGCAGACCTAAGTAGAAGAGGACTGACACTCTCACTTTCTATGATTTGAACCTCTCCTGTGAGTCCGGTTTTAAATTCCGATGCTTCACTTCAGGTTTACTGTATACCTTGCACCTTCTTATTGACGATGAGACACAGAAATTGCATCGGAATTTAATGCAAAATCCACAATGCCGACTTAAATAAAAGAGGAATAACACTCTAACTTTCTATGATTTGAACCTCTCCTGTGAGTCCAGTTTTCGATTCCGATGCTTCACTTTTACTGTATCCCTTGGACCTTCTTATTGACGATGAAACACAGAAATTGCATCCGAATTTAATACAAAAGGCACAATGCCGACTTAAGTACAAGAGGACTGACATTCTAACTTTCTATGATTTGAACCTCTCCTGTGAGTCCAGTTTTAGATTCCGATGCTTCACTTCAGGTTTACTGTATCCCTTGGACCTTCTTATTGACGATGAAACACAGACTTTGCATCCGAAATTAATACAAAAGGCAAAATGCCGACTTAAGTACAAGAGGACTGACACTCTAACTTTCTATGATATGAACCTCTCCTGTGAGTCCAGTTTTAGATTCCGATGTTTCTCTTCGGGTTTACTGTATTCCTTTGACCTTCTTATTGACTATGAAACACAGGAATTGCATCCGAATTTAATACAAATGGCACAATGCCAACTTAAGTACAAGACTACTGACACTCTCTCTTTCTATGATTTGAACCTCTCCTGTGAGACCGGTTTTAAATTCCGATGCTTCACTTCAGGTTTACTGTATACCTTGCACCTTCTTATTGACGATGAAACATAGAAATTGCATCGGAATTAAATTCAAAACGCACAATGCCGACTTAAGTAAAAGAGGACTGACACTCTCATTTTCTATGATTTGAACCTCTCCTGTGAGTCCAGTCTTAGATTCCAATGCTTCATTCCAGGTTTACTGTATCCCTTGGACCTTCTTATTGACGAAGAAACACAGAAATTGCATCGGAATTAAATTCAAAAATCACAATGCAGTGTTAAGTACAAGAGGAATGACACTCTAACTTTCTATGATTTGATCCTCTCCTGTGAGTCCAGTCTTAGATTCCGATGCTTCACTTCAGGTTTACTGTATCCCTTGGACCTTCTTATTGACGATGAAACACAGACTTTGCATCCGAAATTAATACAAAAGGCAAAATGCCGACTTAAGTACAAGAGGACTGACACTCTAACTTTCTTTGATTTGAACCTCTCCTGTGAGTCCAGTTTTAGATTCCGATGCTTTACTTAAGCTTTACTGTATCCCTTGGACCTTCATATTGACGATGAAACACAGAAATTGCATCCGAATTTAATACAAAAGGCAGAATACCGACTTAAGTACAAGAGGAGTGACACTCTCTCTTTCTATGATTTGAACCTCTCCTGTGAGTCCGGTTTTAAATTCCGATGCTTCACTTCAGGTTTACTGTATACCTTGCACCTTCTTATTGACGATGAGACATAGAAATTGCATCGGAATTTAATGCAAAAGCCACAATGCCGACTTAAATAAAGGAGGACTAACACTCTAACTTTCTATGATTTGAATCTCTCCTGTGAGTCCAGTTTTAGATTCCGATGCTTCACTTCAGGTTTACTGTATCCCTTGGACTTTCTTATTGACGATGAAACACAGAAATTGCATCCGAATTTAATACAAATGGCACAATGTCGACTTAAGTACAAGAGGACTGACACTCTCACTTTCTATGATTTGAACCTCTCCTGTGAGTCCAGTTTTAGATTCCGATGCTTCACTTCAGGTTTACTGTATCCCTTGGACCTTCTTATTGGCGATGAAAGACAGAAATTGCATCCGAATTTAATACAAATGGCACAATGCCGACTTAAGTACAAGAGGACTGACACTCTCACTTTCTATGATTTGAACCACTCCTGTGAGTCCAGTTTTAGATTCCGATGTTTCACTTCAGGTGTACTGTTTTCCTTGGACCTTCTTATTGACTATGAAACACAGGAATTGCATCCAAATTTAATACAAATGGCACAATGTCAACTTAAGTACAAGAGGACTGACACTCTCTCTTTCTATGATTTGAACCTCTCCTTTGAGTCCGGTTTTAAAATCCGATGCTTCACTTCAGGTTTACTGTATACCTTGCACCTACTTATTGACGATCAGACATAGAAATTGCATCGGAATTTAATGCAAAAGCCACAATGCCGACTTAAATAAAAGAGGACTAACACTCTATTTTTCTATGATTTGAATCTCTCCATTGAGTCCAGTTTTAGATTCCGATGCTTCACTTCAGGTTTACTGTATCCCTTGGACCTTCTTATTGACGATGAAACACAGAAATTGCATCCGAATTTAATACAAATGCCACAATGTCGACTTAAGTACAAGAGGACTGACACTCTCACTTTCTATGATTTGAACCGCTCCTGTGAGTCCAGTTTGAGATTCCGAAGCTTCACTTCAGGTTTAGAGTATCCCTTTGACCTTCTTATTGACGATGAAACATAGAAATTGCATCCGAATTTAATACAAAAGGCACAATGGCGACTTATGTACAAGAATACTGACACTCTCACTTTCTATGATGTGACCCTCTCCTGTGAGTCCAGTTTTAGATTCCGATGTTTCACTTCAGGTGCACTGTATTCCTTGGACCTTATTATTGACTATGAAACACAGGAATTGCATCCGAATTTAATACAAATGGCACAATGCCAACTTAAGTACAAGAGGACTGACACTCTCCCTTTCTATGATTTGAACCTCTCCTGTGAGTCCGGTTTTAAATTCCGATGCTTCTCTTCAGGTTTACTGTTTACCTTGCACCTTCTTATTGACGATGAGGCATAGAAATTGCATCGGAATTTAATGCAAAAGCCACAATGCCGAGTTAAATAAAAGAGGACTAACACTCTAACTTTCTATGATTTGAATCTCTCCTGTGAGTCCAGTTTTAGATTCCGATGCTTCACTTCAGGTTTACTGTATCCCTTGGACCTTCTTATTGACGATGAAACACAGAAATTGCATCCGAGTTTAATACAAATGGCACAATGTCGACTTAAGTACAAGAGGACTGACACTCTCACTTTCTATGATTTGAACCGCTCCTGTGAGTCCAGTTTTAGATTCCGATGCTTCACTTCAGGTTTACAGTATACCTTGCACCTTCTTATTGACGATGAAACTCAGAAATTGCATCCGAATTTAATACAAAAGGCACAATGCCGACTTAAGTACAAGAGGACTGACATTCTAACTTTCTATGATTTGAACCTCTCCTGTGAGTCCAGTTTTAGTTTCCGATGCTTCACTTCAGGTTTACTGTATCCCTTGGACCTTCTTATTGACGATGAAACACAGATATTGCATCCGAATTTAATACAAAAGGCACAATGCCGACTTAAGTAAAAGAGGACTGACACTCTAACATTCTATGATTTGAACCTCTCCTGTGAGTCCAGTCTTAGATTCCAATGCTTCATTCCAGGTTTACTGCATCCCTTGGACCTTCTTATTGACGATGAATCACAGATTTTGCATCCAAAATTAATACAAAAGGCACAATGCCGACTTAAGTACAAGAGGACTGACACTCTAACTTTCTATGATTTGAACCTCTCCTGTGAGTCCAGTTTTAGATTCCGATGCTTTACTTAAGGTTTACTGTATCCCTTGGTCCTTCTTATTGACGATGAAACACAGAAATTGCATCCGAATTTAATACAAAAGGCACAATACCGACTTAAGTACAAGAGGAGTGACACTCTAGCTTTCTATGATTTGAATCTCTCCTGTGAGTTCAGTTTTAGATTCCGATGCTTCACTTCAGGTTTACTATATCTTTTGGACCTTCTTATTGACGATGAAACACAGAAATTGCATCGGATTTAAATTCAAAATGCACAATGCCGACCTAAGTAGAAGAGGACAGACACTCTCACTTTCTATGATTTGAACCTCTCCTATGAGTCCAGTCTTACATTCCGATGCTTCACTTCAGGTTTACTGTATCCCTTGGACCAACTTATTGACGATGAAACACAGAAATTGCACCCGAATTTAATACAAATGGCACAATGCCGACTTAAGTACAAGAGGACTGACACTCTAACTTTCTATCATTTGAACCTCTCCTGTGAGTCCAGTTTCAGATTCCGATGCATCACTTCAGGTTTACTGTATCCCTTGGACCTTCTAATTGACGATGAAACACAGAGTTTGCATCCGAATTTAATACAAAAGTCACAATGCCGACTTAAGTACAAAAGGACTGACACTCTAACATTCTATGATTTGAACCTCTCCTGTGAGTCCAGTTTGAGATTCCGAATCTTCACTTCAGGTTTACTGTATCCCTTGGACCTTCTTATTGATGATGAAACACAGAAATTGCATCCGAATTTAATACAAAAGGCACAATGGCGACTTAAGAACAAGACTACTGACACTCTCACTTTCTATGATGTGAACCTCTCATGTGAGTCCAGTTTCAGATTCCGATACTTCACTTCAGGTTTACTGCGTACCTTGCACCTTGTTATTGACGATGAAACACAGAAATTGCATCGGAATTAATTTCAAAATGCACAATACCGACTTAACTACAAGAGGACTGCCACTCTCACTTTCTATGATTTGAACCTCTCCTATGAGTCCAGTTATAGATCCCGATGCTTCACTTCTGGTTTACTGTATCCCTTGGACCTTTTTATTGACGATGAAACACAGAGTTTGCATCCAAATTTAATACAAAAGGTACAATGCCGACTTAAGTACAAGAGGACTGACACTCTTACTTTCTATGATTTGAACCTCTCCTGTGAGTCCAGTTTTAGATTCCGATGTTTCACTTCAGGTTTACTGTTTTCCTTGGACCTTCTTATTGACTATGAATCACAGGAATTGCATCCGAATTTAATACAAATGGCACAATGCCAACTTAAGTACAAGAGGACTGACACTGTCTCTTTCTATGATTTGAAACTCTCCTGTGAGTCCGGTTATAAATTCCGATGCTTCTCTTCAGGTTTACTGTATACCTTGCACCCTCTTGTTGACGGTGAAACATAGAAATTGTATCGGAATTTAATGCAAAAGCCACAATGCCGACTTAAATAGAAGAGGACTAACACTCTAACTTTCTATGATTTGAATCTCTCCTGTGAGTCCAGTTTTAGATTCCGATGCTTCACTTCAGGTTTACTGTATCCCTTGGACCTTCTTATTGACGATGAAACACAGAAATTGCATCCGAATTTAATACAAATGGCACAATGTCGACTTAAGTACAAGTGGACTGATACTCTCACTTTCTATGATTTGAACCGCTCCTGTGAGTCCAGTTTTAGATTTCGATGCTTCACTTCAGGTTTACAGTATACCTTGGAGCTTCTTATTGACGATGAAACGCAGAAATTGCATCCCAATTTAATACAAAACGCACAATGCCGACTTAAGTACAAGAGGACTGACATTCTAACTTTCTATGATTTGAACCTCTCCTGTGAGTCCAGTTTTAGTTTCCGATGCTTCACTTCAGGTTTACTGTATCCCTTGCACGTTCTTATTGACGATGAAACACAGATATTGCATCCGAATTTAATACAAAAGGCACAATGCCGACTTAAGTAAAAGAGGACTGACACTCTAACATTCTATTATTTGAACCTCTCCTGCGAGTCCAGTTTTAGATTCCGATGCTTCACTTAAGGTTTACTGTATCCCTTGGACCTTCTTATTGACGATGAAACACAGAATTTGCATCGGAATTAAATTCAAAACGCACAATGCCGACTTAAGTAAAAGAGGACTGACACTCTCATTCTCTATGATTTGAACCTCTCCTGTGAGTCCAGTCTTAGATTCCAATGCTTCATTCCAGGTTTACTGTATCCCTTGGACCTTCTTATTGACGATGAAACACAGAGTTTGCATCCAAAATTAATACAAAAGGCACAATGCCGACTTAAGTACACTCTAACTTTCTATGATTTGAACCTCTCCTGTGAGTCCAGTTTTAGATTCCGATGCATTACTTAAGGTTTACTGTATCCCTTGGTCCTTCTTATTGACGATGAAACACAGAAATTGCATCAGAATTTAATACAAAAGGCACTATACCGACTTAAGTACAAGAGGAGTGACACTCTAGCTTTCTATGATTTGAATCTCTCCTGTGAGTTCAGTTTTAGATTCCGATGCTACACTTCAGGTTTACTATATCCTTTGGACCTTCTTATTGACGATGAAACACAGAAATTGCATCGGAATTAAATTCAAAAGGCACAATGCCGACCTAAATAGAAGAGGACAGACACTCTCACTTTCTATGATTTGAACCTCTCCTGTGAGTCCAGTCTTAGATTCCGATGCTTCACTTCAGGTTTACTGTATCCCTTGGACCTTCTTATTGACTATGAAGCACAGGATTTGCATCCGAATTTAATACAAAAGTCACAATGCCGACTTAAGTACAAAAGGACTGACACTCTAACATTCTATGATTTGAACCTCTCCTGTGAGTCCAGTTTGAGATTCCGAATCTTCACTTCAGGTTTACTGTATCCCTTGGACCTTCTTATTGACGATGAAACACAGAAATTGCATCCGAATTTAATACAAAAGGCACAATGGCGACTTAAGAACAAGACTACTGACACTCTCACTTTCTATGATGTGAACCTCTCATGTGAGTCCAGTTTCAGATTCCGATACTTCACTTCAGGTTTACTGCGTACCTTGCACCTTGTTATTGACGATGAAACACAGAAATTGCATCGGAATTAATTTCAAAATGCACAATACCGACTTAACTACAAGAGGACTGCCACTCTCACTTTCTATGATTTGAACCTCTCCTATGAGTCCAGTTATAGATCCCGATGCTTCACTTCTGGTTTACTGTATCCCTTGGACCTTTTTATTGACGATGAAACACAGAGTTTGCATCCAAATTTAATACAAAAGGTACAATGCCGACTTAAGTACAAGAGGACTGACACTCTTACTTTCTATGATTTGAACCTCTCCAGTGAGTCCAGTTTTAGATTCCGATGTTTCACTTCAGGTTTACTGTTTTCCTTGGACCTTCTTATTGACTATGAATCACAGGAATTGCATCCGAATTTAATACAAATGGCACAATGCCAACTTAAGTACAAGAGGACTGACACTGTCTCTTTCTATGATTTGAAACTCTCCTGTGAGTCCGGTTATAAATTCCGATGCTTCTCTTCAGGTTTACTGTATACCTTGCACCCTCTTATTGACGGTGAAACATAGAAATTGTATCGGAATTTAATGCAAAAGCCACAATGCCGACTTAAATAAAAGGGGACTAACACTCTAACTTTCTATGATTTGAATCTCTCCTGTGAGTCCAGTTTTAGATTCCGATGCTTCACTTCAGGTTTACTGTATCCCTTGGACCTTCTTATTGACGATGAAACACAGAAATTGCATCCGAATTTAATACAAATGGCACAATGTCGACTTAAGTACAAGTGGACTGATACTCTCACTTTCTATGATTTGAACCGCTCCTGTGAGTCCAGTTTTAGATTCCGATGCTTCACTTCAGGTTTACAGTATACCTTGGAGCTTCTTATTGACGATGAAACGCAGAAATTGCACCCGAATGTAATACAAAACGCACAATGCCGACTTAAGTACAAGAGGACTGACATTCTAACTTTCTATGATTTGAACCTCTCCTGTGAGTCCAGTTTTAGTTTCCGATGCTTCACTTCAGGTTTACTGTATCCCTTGCACGTTCTTATTGACGATGAAACACAGATATTGGATCCGAATTTAATACAAAAGGCACAATGCCGACTTAAGTAAAAGAGGACTGACACTCTAACATTCTATTATTTGAACCTCTCCTGCGAGTCCAGTTTTAGATTCCGATGCTTCACTTAAGGTTTACTGTATCCCTTGGACCTTCTTACTGACGATGAAACACAGAAATTGCATCCGAATTTAATACAAATGGCACAATGTCGACTTAAGTACAAGAGGACTGATACTCTCACTTTCTATGATTTGAACCGCTCCTGTGAGTCCGGTTTTAGATTCCGATGCTTCACTTCAGGTTTACAGTATACCTTGGACCTTCTTATTGACGATGAAACACAGAAATTGCATCCGAATTTAATACAAAAGGCACAATGCCGACTTAAGTACAAGAGGACTGACATTCTAACTTTCTATGATTTGAACCTCTCCTCTGAGTCCAGTTTTAGTTTCCGATGCATCACTTCAGGTTTAGTGTATCCCTTGGACCTTCTTATTGACGATGAAACACAGATATTGCATCCGAATTTAATACAAAAGGCACAATGCCGACTTAAGTAAAAGAGGACTGACACTCTAACATTCTATTATTTGAACCTCTCCTGCGAGTCCAGGTTTAGATTCCGATGCTTCACTTAAGGTTTACTGTATCCCTTGGACCTTCTTATTGACGATGAAACACAGAATTTGCATCGGAATTAAATTCAAAACGCACAATGCCGACTTAAGTAAAAGAGGACTGACACTCTCATTCTCTATGATTTGAACCTCTCCTGTGAGTCCAGTCTTAGATTCCAATGCTTCATTCCAGGTTTACTGTATCCCTTAGACCTTCTTATTGACGATGAAACACAGAGTTTGCATCCAAAATTAACACAAAAGGCACAATGCCGACTTAAGTACAAGAGGACTGACACTCTAACTTTCTATGATTTGAACCTCTCCTGTGAGTCCAGTTTTAGGTTCCGATGCTTACTTAAGGATTACTGTATCCCTTGGTCCTTCTTATTGACGATGAAACACAGAAATTGCATCCGAATTTAATACAAAGGGCACAATACCGACTTAAGTATAAGAGGAGTGACACTCTAGCTACCTATGATTTGAATGTCTCCTGTGAGTTCAGTTTTAGATTCCGATGGTTCACTTCAGGTTTACTTTATCCTTTGGACCTTCTTATTGACGATGAAACACAGAAATTGCATCCGAATTAAATTCAAAAGGCACAATGCCGACCTAAGTAGAAAGGGACAGACACTCTCACTTTCTATGATTTGAACCTCTCCTGTGAGTCCAGTCGTAGATTCCGATACTTCACTTCAGGTTTACTGTATCCCTTGGACCTTCTTATTGACGGTGAAACACAGAAATTTCACCCGAATTTAATACAAATGGCACAATGCCGACTTAAGTACTAGAGGACTGACACTCTAACTTTCTATGATTTGAAACTCTCCTGTGAGTCCAGTTTCAGATTCCGATACATCACTTCAGGTTTACTGTATCCCTTGGACCTTCTAATTGACGATGAAACACAGAGTTTGCATCCGAATTTAATACAAAAGTCACAATGCCGACTTAAGTACAAAAGGACTGACACTCTAACATTCTATGATTTGAACCTCTCCTGTGAGTCCAGTTTGAGATTCCGAATCTTCACTTTAGGTTTACTGTATCCCTTGGACCTTCTTATTGACGATGAAACACAGAAATTGCATCCGAATTTAATACAAAAGCCACAATGGCGACTTAAGTACAAGACTACTGACACTCTCACTTACTATGATGTGAACCTCTCCTGTGAGTCCAGTTTCAGATTCCGATACTTCACTTCAGGTTTACTGCGTACCTTGCACCTTGTTATTGACGATGAAACACAGAAATTGCATCGGAATTAAATTCAAAATGCGCAATACCGACTTAACTACAAGAGGACTGCCACTCTCACTTTCTATGATTTGAGCCTCTCCTATGAGTCCAGTTATAGATCACGATGCTTCACTTCAGGTTTACTGTATCCCTTGGACCTTTTTATTGACGATGAAACACAGAGTTTGCATCCAAATTTAATACAAAAGGTACAATGCCGACTTAAGTACAAGAGGACTGACACTCTTACTTTCTATGATTTGAACCTCTCCTGTGAGTCCAGTTTTAGATTCCGATGTTTCACTTCAGGTTTACTGTATTCCTTGGACCTTCTTATTGACTATGAAGCACAGGAATTGCATCCGAATTTAATACAAATGGCACAATGCCAACTTAAGTACAAGAGGACTGACACTCTCTCTTTCTATCATTTGAACCTCTCCTGTGAGTCCGGTTTTAAATTCCGATGCTTCACTTCAGGTTTACTGTATACCTTGCACCTTCTTATTGACGGTGAAACATAGAAATTGCATCGGAATTTAATGCAAAAGCCACAATGCCGACTTAAATAAAAGAGGACTAACACTCTAACTTTCTATGATTTGAACCTCTCCTGTGAGTCCAGTTTTAGATTCCGATGCTTCACTTCAGGTTTACTGTATCCCTTGGACCTTCTTATTGACGATGAAACACAGAAATTGCATCCGAATTTAATACAAATGGCACAATGTCGACTTAAGTACAAGAGGACTGACACTCTCACTTTCTATGATTTGAACCGCTCCTGTGAGTCCAGTTTTAGATTCCGATGCTTCACTTCAGGTTTACAGTATACCTTGCACCTTCTTATTGACGATGAAACACAGAAATTGCATCCGAATTTAATAGAAAAGGCACAATGCCGACTTAAGTACAAGAGGACTGACATTCTAACTTTCTATGATTTGAACCTCTCCTGTGAGTCCAGTTTTAGTTTCCGATGCTTCACTTCAGGTTTACTGTATCCCGTGGACCTTCTTATTGACGATGAAACACAGATATTGCATCCGAATTTAATACAAAAGGCACAATGCCGACTTAAGTAAAAGAGGACTGACACTCTAAAATTCTATGATTTGAACCTCTCCTGCGAGTCCAGTTTTAGATTCCGATGCTTCACTTAAGGTTTACTGTATCCCTTGGACCTTCTTATTGACGATGAAACACAGAATTTGCATCGGAATTAAATTCAAAACGCACAATGCCGACATAAGTAAAAGAGGACTGACTCTCTCATTCTCTATGATTTGAACCTCTCCTGTGAGTCCAGTCTTAGATTCCAATGCTTCATTCCAGGTTTACTGTATCCCTTGGACCTTCTTATTGACGATGAAACACAGAAATTGCATCGGAATGAAATTCAAAAATCACAATGCAGAGTTAAGTACAAGAGGATTGACACTCTAACTTTCTATGATTTGAACCTCTCCTGTGATTCCAGTTTTAGATTCCGATGCATCACTTCAGGTTTACTGTATCCCTTGGACCTTCTTATTGACGATGAAAGACAGAAATTGCTTCCGAATTTATTACACAAATCACAATAGCGACTAAAGTACAAGAGTACTGGCACTCTCACTTTCTATGATTTGAACCTCTCCTGTGAGTCCAGTTTTAGATTCCGATGCTTCACTACAGATTTACTGTATCCCTTGGACCTTCGTATTGACGATGAAACACAGATATTTCGTCCTAATTAAATACAAAGGGCACAATGCCGACTTAAGTACAAGAGGACTGACACTCTCATTTTCTATGATTTGAACCTCTCCTGTGAGTCCACTTTTAGATTCCGATGCTTCACTTCAGGTTTACTGAATACCTAGCTCCTTCTTATTGACGATGAAACACAGAAATTGCATCCGAATTTAATACAAAGGGCACAATGCCGACTAAAGTACAAGAGGACTGACATTCTAACTTTCTATGATTTGAACCTCTCCTGTGAATCCAGTTTTAAATCCCGATGCTCCACTTCAGGTTTACTGTACCCCTTGGACCTTCTTATTGACGATGAAACACAGAAATTGCATCCGAATTTAATAAATAAATCACAATGGCGACTAAAGTACAATAGTACTGACACTCTCACTTTCTATGATTTAAACCTCTCCTGTGAGTCCAGTTTTAGATTCCGATGCTTCACTTCAGGTTTACAGTATCCCTTGGACCTTCGTATTCACGATGAAACACAGATATTTCATCCTAATTAAATACAAAGGGCACAATGCCGACTTAAGTACAAGAGGACTGACACTCTCATTTTCTATGTTTTGAACCTCTCCTGTGAGTCTAGTTTTAGATTCCGATGCTTCACTTCAGGTTTACTGAATACCTTGCTCCTTCTTATTGACGATGAAACACAGAAATTCCATCCGAATTTAATACAAAGGGCACAATGCCGACTTAAGTACAAGAGGACTGACATTCTAACTTTCTATGATTTGAACCTCTCCTGTGAATCCAGTTTTAGATTCCGATGCTTCACTTCAGGTTTACTGTACCCCTTAGACATTCTTATTGACGATGAAACACAGAAATTGCATCGGAATTTAATTCAAAACGCACAATGCCGACTTAAGTAAAAGAGGACTGACACTCTCATTCTCTATGATTTGAACCTCTCCTGTGAGTCCAGTCTTAGATTCCGATGCTTCACTTCAGGTTTACTGTGTCCCTTGGACCTTCTTATTGACGATGAAACACAGAAATTGTATCCGAATTTAATGCAAATGGCACAATGTCGACTTAAGTACAAGAGGACCAACACTTTCACTCTCTATGATTTGAACCTCTCCTGTGAGTCTAGTTTTAGATTCCGATGCATCACTTCAGGTTTACTATATCCCTTGGAACTTCTTATTGACGATGAAACACAGAAATTGCACCGGAATTTAACACAATAGCCACAATGCCGACTTAACTACAAGAGGACTGACACTCTAACTTTCTATGATTTGAACCTCTCCTGTGAGACCAGTTTTAGATTCCGATGCTTCACCTCAGGTTTACTGTATCCCTTGAACCTCCTTATTGACGACGAAACACAGAAATTGGATCCGAATTTAATCCAAAAGGCACAATGGCGACTTAAGTACAAGAGGACTGACACTCTCACTTTCAATGATTTGAACCTCTCCTGTGAGACCAGTTTTAGATTCCGATGCTTCACCTCAGGTTTACTGTATCCCTTGGACTTTCTTATTGACGATGAAACACAGAAATTGCATCGGAATTAAATTCAAAAATCACAATGCAGAGTTAAGTACAAGAGGATTGACACTCTAACTTTCTATGATTTGAACCTATCCTGTGAGTCCAGTTTTAGATTCCGGTGCTTCACTTCAGGTTTACTGTATCCCTTGGACCTTCTTATTGACGATGAAACACAGAGTTTGCATCCGAATTTAATACAAAAGGCACAATGCCGACTTAAGTAAAAGAGGACTGACACTCTAACATTCTATTATTTGAACCTCTCCTGCGAGTCCAGTTTTAGATTCCGATGCTTCACTTAAGGTTTACTGTATCCCTTGGACCTTCTTATTGACGATGAAACACAGAATTTGCATCGGAATTAAATTCAAAACGCACAATGCCGACTTAAGTAAAAGAGGACTGACACTCTCATTCTCTATGATTTGAACCTCTCCTGTGAGTCCAGTCTTAGATTCCAATGCTTCATTCCAGATTTACTGTATCCCTTAGACCTTCTTATTGACGATGAAACACAGAGTTTGCATCCAAAATTAATACAAAAGGCACAATGCCGACTTAAGTACAAGAGGACTGACACTCTAACTTTCTATGATTTGAACCTCTCCTGTGAGTCCAGTTTTAGGTTCCGATGCTTACTTAAGGTTTACTGTATCCCTTGGTCCTTCTTATTGACGATGAAACACAGAAATTGCATCCGAATTTAATACAAAAGGCACAATACCGACTTAAGTATAAGAGGAGTGACACTCTAGCTATCTATGATTTGAATGTCTCCTGTGAGTCCAGTATTAGATTCCGATGCTTCACTTCAGGTTTACTGTATCCCTTGGACCTTCTTATTGACGGTGAAACACAGAAATTTCACCCGAATTTAATACAAATGGCACAATGCCGACTTAAGTACTAGAGGACTGACACTCTAACTTTCTATGATTTGAAACTCTGCTGTGAGTCCAGTTTCAGATTCCGATACATCACTTCAGGTTTACTGTATCCATTGGACCTTCTAATTGACGATGAAACACAGAGTTTGCATCCGAATTTAATACAAAAGTCACAATGCCGACTTAAGTACAAAAGGACTGACACTCTAACATTCTATGATTTGAACCTCTCCTGTGAGTCCAGTTTGAGATTCCGAATCTTCACTTTAGGTTTACTGTATCCCTTGGACCTTCTTATTGACGATGAAACACAGAAATTGCATCCGAATTTAATACAAAAGGCACAATGGCGACTTAAGTACAAGACTACTGACACTCTCACTTTCTATGATGTGTACCTCTCCTGTGAGTCCAGTTTCAGATTCCGATACTTCACTTCAGGTTTACTGCGTACCTTCCACCTTGTTATTGACGATGAAACACAGAAATTGCATCGGAATTAAATTCAAAATGCACAATACCGACTTAACTACAAGAGGACTGCCACTCTCACTTTCTATGATTTGAGCCTCTCCTATGAGTCCAGTTATAGATCACGATGCTACACTTCAGGTTTACTGTATCCCTTGGACCTTTTTATTGACGATGAAACACAGAGTTTGCATCCAAATTTAATACAAAAGGTACAATGCCGACTTAAGTACAAGAGGACTGACACTCTTACTTTCTATGATTTGAACCTCTCCTGTGAGTCCAGTTTTAGATTCCGATGTTTCACTTCAGGTTTACTGTATTCCTTGGACCTTCTTATTGACTATGAAGCACAGGAATTGCATCCGAATTTAATACAAATGGCACAATGCCAACTTAAGTACAAGATGACTGACACTCTCTCTTTCTATCATTTGAACCTCTCCTGTGAGTCCGGTTTTAAATTCCGATGCTTCACTTCAGGTTTACTGTATACCTTGCACCTTCTTATTGACGGTGAAACATAGAAATTGCATCGGAATTTAATGCAAAAGCCACAATGCCGACTTAAATAAAAGAGGACTAACACTCTAACTTTCTATGATTTGAACCTCTCCTGTGAGTCCAGTTTTAGATTCCGATGCTTCACTTCAGGTTTACTGTATCCCTTGGACCTTCTTATTGTCGATGAAACACAGAAATTGCATCCGAATTTAATACAAATGGCACAATGTCGACTTAAGTACAAGAGGACTGGCACCCTCACTTTCTATGATTTGAACCGCTCCTGTGAGTCCAGTTTTAGATTCCGATGCTTCACTTAAGGTTTACAGTATACCTTGCACCTTCTTATTGACGATGAAACACAGAAATTGCATCCGAATTTAATAGAAAAGGCACAATGCCGACTTAAGTACAAGAGGACTGACATTCTAACTTTCTATGATTTGAACCTCTCCTGTGAGTCCAGTTTTAGTTTCCGATGCTTCACTTCAGGTTTACTGTATCCCGTGGACCTTCTTATTGACGATGAAACACAGACATTGCATCCGAATTTAATACAAAAGGCACAATGCCGACTTAAGTAAAAGAGGACTGACACTCAAAAATTCTATGATTTGAACCTCTCCTGCGAGTCCAGTTTTAGATTCCGATGCTTCACTTAAGGTTTACTGTATCCCTTGGACCTTCTTATTGACGATGAAACACAGAATTTGCATCGGAATTAAATTCAAAACGCACAATGCCGACATAAGTAAAAGAGGACTGACACTCTCATTCTCTATGATTTGAACCTCTCCTGTGAGTCCAGTCTTAGATTCCAATGCTTCATTCCAGGTTTACTGTATCCCTTGGACCTTCTTATTGACGATGAAACACAGAAATTGCATCGGAATTAAATTCAAAAATCACAATGCAGAGTTAAGTACAAGAGGATTGACACTCTAACTTTCTATGATTTGAACCTCTCCTGTGATTCCAGTTTTAGATTCCGATGCATCACTTCAGGTTTACTGTATCCCTTGGACCTTCTTATTGACGATGAAAGACAGAAATTGCTTCCGAATTTATTACACAAATCACAATAGCGACTAAAGTACATGAGTACTGGCACTCTCACTTTCTATGATTTGAACCTCTCCTGTGAGTCCAGTTTTAGATTCCGATGCTTCACTACAGATTTACTGTATCCCTTGGACCTTCGTATTGACGATGAAACACAGATATTTCATCCTAATTAAATACAAAGGGCACAATGCCGACTTAAGTACAAGAGGACTGACACTCTCATTTTCTATGATTTGAACCTCTCCTGTGAGTCCAGTTTTAGATTCCGATGCTTCACTTCAGGTTTACTGAGTACCTAGCTCCTTCTTATTGACGATGAAACACAGAAATTGCATCCGAATTTAATACAAAGGGCACAATGCCGACTTAAGTACAAGAGGACTGACATTCTAACTTTCTATGATTTGAACCTCTCCTGTGAATCCAGTTTTAGATTCCGATGCTCCACTTCAGGTTTACTGTACCCCTTGGACCTTCTTATTGACGATGAAACACAGAAATTGCATCCGAATTTAATAAATAAATCACAATGGCGACTAAAGTACAATAGTACTGACACTCTCACTTTCTATGATTTGAACCTCTCCTGTGAGTCCAGTTTTAGATTCCGATGCTTCACTTCAGGTTTACAGTATCCCTTGGACCTTCGTATTCACGATGAAACACAGATATTTCATCCTAATTAAATACAAAGGGCACAATGCCGACTTAAGTACAAGAGGACTGACACACTCTTTTTCTATGCTTTGAACCTCTCCTGTGAGTCCAGTTTTAGATTCCGATGCTTCACTTCAGGTTTACTGAATACCTTGCTCCTTCTTATTGACGATGAAACACAGAAATTCCATCCGAATTTAATACAAAGGGCACAATGCCGACTTAAGTACAAGAGGACTGACATTCTAACTTTCTATGATTTGAACCTCTCCTGTGAATCCAGTTTTAGATTCCGATGCTTCACTTCAGGTTTACTGTACCCCTTAGACATTCTTATTGACGATGAAACACAGAAATTGCATCGGAATTTAATTCAAAACGCACAATGCCGACTTAAGTAAAAGAGGACTGACATTCTCATTCTCTATGATTTGAACCTCTCCTGTGAGTCCAGTCTTAGATTCCGATGCTTCACTTAAGGTTTACTGTGTCCCTTGGACCTTCTTATTGACGATGAAACACAGAAATTGTATCCGAATTTAATGCAAATGGCACAATGTCGACTTAAGTACAAGAGGACCAACATATTCACTCTCTATGATTTGAACCTCTCCTGTGAGTCTAGTTTTAGATTCCGATGCATCACTTCAGGTTTACTATATCCCTTGGAACTTCTTATTGACGATGAAACACGGAAATTGCACCGGAATTTAACACAATTGCCACAATGCCGACTTAACTACAAGAGGACTGATACTGTCACTTTCTATGATTTGAACCTTTCCTGTGAGTCCAGTTTTAGATTTCGATGCTTCACTTCAGGTTTACTGTATCCCTTGGACCTTCTTATTGATGATGAAACACAGAAATTGCACCCGAATGTAATACAAATGGCACGATGCCGACTTAAGTACAAGAGGACTGACACTCTCACTTTCTATGATTTGAACCTCTCCTGTGAGTCCAGTTTTAGATTCCGATGCTTCACTTCAGGTTTACTGTATCCCTTGGACCTTCTTATTGACGATGAAACACAGAGTTTGCATCCGACTTTAATACAAAAGGCTCAATGCCGACTTAAGTACAAGAGGACTGACACTCTAACTTTCTATGATTTGAACCCCTCCTGTGAGTCCAGTTTTAGAATCCGATGCTTCACTTCAGGTTTACTGTATCCCTTGAACCTCCTTATTGACGACGAAACACAGAAATTGGATCCGAATTTAATCCAAAAGGCACAATGGCGACTTAAGTACAAGAGGACTGACACTCTCACTTTCAATGATTTGAATCTCTCCTGTGAGTCCAGTTTTAGATTCCGATGCTTCACCTCAGGTTTACTGTATCCCTTGGACTTTCTTATTGACGATGAAACACAGAATTTGCATCGGAATTAAAATCAAAACGCACAATGCCGACTTAAGTAAAAGAGGACTGACAATCTCAATCTCTATGATTTGAACCTCTCCTGTGAGTCCAGTCTTAGATTCCAATGCTTCATTCCAGGTTTACTGTATCCCTTGGACCTTCTTATTGACGATGAAACACAGAAATTGCATCGGAATTAAATTCAAAAATCACAATGCAGAGTTAAGTACAAGAGGATTGACACTCTAACTTTCTATGATTTGAACCTATCCTGTGAGTCCAGTTTTAGATTCCGGTGCTTCACTTCAGGTTTACTGTTTCCCTTGGACCTTCTTATTGACGATGAAACACAGAGTTTGCATCCAAAATTAATACAAAAGGCACAATGCCGACTTAAGTACAAGAGGACTGACACTCTAACTTTCTATGATTTGAACCTCTCCTGTGAGTCCAGTTTTAGATTCCGATGCTTTACTTAAGGTTTACTGTATCCCTTGGACCTTCTTATTGACGATGAAACACAGAAATTGCATCCGAATTTAATACAAAAGGCACAATACGGACTTAAGTACAAGAGTAGTGACACTCTAGCTTTCTATGATTTGAACCTCTCCTGTGAGTCCAGTTTCAGATTCCGATACTTCACTTCAGGTTTACTGCGTTCCTTGCACCTTCTTATTGACGATGAAACACAGAAATTGCATCGGAATTAAATTCAAAATGCACAATGCCGACTTAACTACAAGAGGACTGCCACTCTCACTCTCTGTGATTTGAACCTCTCCTATGAGTCCAGTTTTAGATCCCGATGCTTCACTTCAGGTTTACTGTATCCCTTGGACCTTTTTATTGATGATGAAACACAGAAATTGCATCCGAATTTAATACAAATGGCACAATGTCGACTTAAGTACAAGAGGACTGACACTCTCACTTTCTATGATTTGAACCTCTCCTGTGAGTCCAGTTTTAGATTCCGATGCTTCACTTCAGGTATACAATATACCTTACACCTTCTTATTGACGATGAAACACAGAAATTGCATCCGAATTTAATACAAAAGCCACAATGCCGACTTAAGTACAAGAGGACTGACATTCTAACTTTCTATGATTTAACCTCTCCTGTGAGTCCAGTTTTAGTTTCCGATGCTTCACTTCAGGTTTACTGTATCTCTTGGATCTTCTTATTGACGATGAAACACAGAAATTGCATCCGAATTTAATACAAAAATCACCATGGCGACTTAAGTACAAGAGGACTGACACTCTCACTTTCTATGATTTGAACCTCTCCTGTGAGTCCAGTTTTAGATTCCGATGCTTCACTTCAGGTTTACTGTACCCCTTAGACATTCTTATTGACGATGAAACACAGAAATTGCTCCCCAATTTAATACAAAAGCACAATACCGACTCAAGTACAAGAGGAGTGACACTCTCACTTTCTATGACTGGAACCTTTCCTGTGAGTCCAGTTTTAGATTCCGATGCTTCACTTCAGGTTTACTGTATCCCTTGGACCTTCTTATTGACGATGAAACACAGAAATTGCATCCGAATTTAATAAATAAATCACAATGGCGACTAAAGTACAATAGTACTGACACTCTCAGTTTCTATGATTTGAACCTCTCCTGTGAGTCCAGTTTTAGATTCCGATGCTTCACTTCAGGTTTACAGTATCCCTTGGACCTTCGTATTCACGATGAAACACAGATATTTCATCCTAATTAAATACAAAGGGCACAATGCCGACTTAACTACAAGAGGACTGACACTCTCATTTTCTATGATTTGAACCTCTCCTGTGAGTCCAGTTTTAGATTCCGATGCTTCACTTCAGGTTTACTGAATACCTTGCTCCTACTTATTGACGATGAAACACAGAAATTGCATCCGAATTTAATACAAAGGGCACAATGCCGACTTAAGTACAAGAGGACTGACATTCTAACTTTCTATGATTTGAACCTCTCCTGTGAATCCAGTTTTAGATTCCGAAGCTTCACTTCAGGTTTACTGTACCCCTTAGACATTCTTATTGACGATGAAACACAGAAATTGCTCCCCAATTTAATACAAAAGCACAATACCGACTCAAGTACAAGAGGAGTGACACTCTCACTTTCTATGATTTGAACCTTTATTGTGAGTCCAGTTTTAGATTCCGATGCTTCACTTCAGGTTTACTGTATCCCTTGGACCTTCTTATTGAAGATGAAACACAGAAATTGCATCGGAATTTAATTCAAAACGCACAATGCCGACTTAAGTAAAAGAGGACTGACACTCTCACTTTCTATGATTTGAACCTCTCCTGTGAGTCCAGTTTTAGATTCCGATGCTTCACTTCAGGTTTACTGTGTCCCTTGGACCTTCTTATTGACGATGAAACACAGTAATTGCATCCGAATTTAATACAAATGGCACAATGTCGACTTAAGTACAAGAGGACCAACACTTTCACTCTCTATGATTTGAACCTCTCCTGTGAGTCCAGTTTTAGATTCCGATGCATCACTTCAGGTTTACTATATCCCTTGGAACTTCTTATTGACGATGAAACACAGAAATTGCATCCGAATTTAATACAATTGCCACAATGCCGACTTCACTACAAGAGGACTGACACTGTCACTTTCCATGATTTGAACCTTTCCTGTGAGTCCACTTTTAGATTTCGATGCTTCACTTCAGGTTTACTGTATCCCTTGGACCTTCTTATTGAAGATGAAACACAGAAATTGCATCGGAATTTAATTCAAAACGCACAATGCCGACTTAAGTAAAAGAGGACTGACACTCTCACTTTCTATGATTTGAACCTCTCCTGTGAGTCCAGTTTTAGATTCCGATGCTTCACTTCAGGTTTACTGTGTCCCTTGGACCTTCTTATTGACGATGAAACACAGAAATTGTATCCGAATTTAATACAAATGGCACAATGTCGACTTAAGTACAAGAGGACCAACACTTTCACTCTCTATGATTTGAACCTCTCCTGTGAGTCCAGTTTTAGATTCCGATGCATCACTTCAGGTTTACTATATCCCTTGGAACTTCTTATTGACGATGAAACACAGAAATTGCATCCGAATTTAATACAATTGCCACAATGCCGACTTCACTACAAGAGGACTGACACTGTCACTTTCTATGATTTGAACCTTTCCTGTGAGTCCACTTTTAGATTTCGATCCTTCACTTCAGGTTTACTGTATCCCTTGGACCTTCTTATTGATGATGAAACACATAAATTGCACCCGAATATAATACAAATGGCACGATGCCGACTTAAGTACAAGAGGACTGACACTCTCACTTTCTATGATTTGAACCTCTCCTGTGAGTCCAGTTTTAGATTCCGATGCTTCACTTCAGGTTTACTGTATCCCTTGGACCTTCTTGTTGACGATGAAACACAGAGTTTGCATCCAACTTTAATACAAAAGGCTCAATGCTGACTTAAGTAAAAGAGGACTGACACTCTAACTTTCTATGATTTGAACCCCTCCTGTGAGTCCAGTTTTAGATTCCGATGCTTCACTTCAGGTTTACTGTACCCCTTGAACCTCCTTATTGACGACGAAACACAGAAATTGGACCCGAATTTAATCCAAAAGGCACAATGGCGACTTAAGTACAAGAGGACTGACACTCTCACTTTCAATGATTTGAACCTCTCCTGTGAGTCCAGTTTCAGATTCCGATGCTTCACTTCAGGTTTACTGTATACCTTGCAACTTCTTATTGACGATGAAACACAGAAATAGCATCGGAATTAAATTCAAAAGGCACAATGCCGACTTAAGTATAAGAGGACTGACACTCTAACTTTCTATGATTGGAACCTCTCCTGTGGGTCCAGTATTAGATTCTGATGCTTCACTTCAGGTTTACTGTATACCTTGCACCTTCTGATTGACGATGAAACACAGAAATTGCATCGAAATTTAATACAAAAGGCACAATGCCGACCTAAGTAAAAGAGGACTGACACTCTAACTTTCTATGATTTGAACCTCTCCAGTGTGTCCAGTTTTAGATTCCGATGCTTCACTTAAGGTTTACTGTATCCCTTGGACCTTCTTATTGACGATGAAAGACAGAAATTGCATCGGAATTAAATTCAAAAGGCACAATGCCGACTTCAGTACAAGAGGACTGACACTCTCACTTTCTATGATTTGTACCTCTCCTGTGAGACCAGTTTCAGATTCCGATGCTTCACTTCAGGTTTACTGTATCCCTTGGACCTTTTTATTGACGATGAAACACAGAGTTTGCATCCAAATTTAATACAAAATGTACAATGCCGACTTAAGTACAAGAGGACTGACACTCTAACTTTCTATGATTTGAACCTCTCCTGTGAGTCCGGTTTTAGATTCTGATGCTTCACTTCAGGTTTACTGTATCCCATGGACCTTCTTATTGACGATTAAACACATAAATTGCGTCCGAATTTAATACAAAAGGCACAATGCCGACTTAAGTACAAGAGGACTGACACTCTCACTTTCAATGATTTGAACCTCTCCTGTGAGTCCAGTTTCAGATTCCGATGCTTCACTTCAGGTTTACTGTATGCCTTGCAACTTCTTATTGACGATGAAACACAGAAATAGCATCGGAATTAAATTCAAAAGGCACAATGCCGACTTAAGTACAAGAGGGCTGACACTGTCACTTTCTATGATTTGAACCTCTCCTGTGAGTCCAGTTTTAGATTCCGCAGCTTCACTTCATTTTTACTGTATCCCTTGGACCTTCTTCTTTCGACGAAACACAGTGTTTGCATCCGAATTTAATACAAAAGGTACAATGCCGACTTAAGTACAAGAAGGCTGACACTCTCACTTTCTATGATTTGAACCTCTCCTGTGAGTCCAGTTTTAGATTCCGATGCTTCACTTTAGGTTTACTGTATACCTTGCACCTTCTTATTGACGATGAAACACAGAAATTGCATCCGAATTTAATACAAAAGGCAAAATGCCGAATTAAGTACAAGAGGACTGACATTCTAACTTTCTATGATTTGAACCTCTCCTGTGAGTCCAGTTTTAGATTCCGATGCTTCACCTCAGGTTTACTGTATCCCTTGGACTTTCTTATTGACGATGAAACACAGAAATTGCATCCGAATGTAATACAAATGGCACAATACCGACTTAAGTACAAGAGGACTGACACTCTCGTCTTTCTATGATTTGAACCTCTCCTGATAGTCCGGTTTTTAAATTCCGATGCTTCACTCCAGGTTTACTGTATACCTTGCACCTTCTTATTGACGATGAACATAGAATTTGCATCGGATTTAATACAAAAGGCACAATGCCAACTTAAGTAAAAGAGGACAAACACTCTAACTTTCTATGATTTGAACCTCTCCTGTGAGTCCAGTTTTAGATTATAATGCTTCACTTCAGGTTTTCTGTATCCCTTGGACCTTCTTATTGACGATGAAACACAGAAATGCATCCGAATTCAATACAAAAGGCACAATGTCTTCTTAAGTACAAGAGGACCGACACTCTCACTCTCTATGATTTGAACCCCTCCTGTGAGTCCAGTTTTAGATTCCGATGCTTCACTTCAGGTTTACTGTATCCCTTGGACCTTCTTATTGACGATGAGACACAGAAATTGGATCCGAATTTAATACAAAAGGCACAATGGCGACTTAAGTACAAGAGGACTGACACTCTCACTATCAATGATTTGATCCTCTCCTGTGAGTCCAGTTTCAGATTTCGATGCTTCACTTCTGGTTTACTGTATACCTTGCACCTTGTTATTGACGATGAAACACAGAAATTGCATCGGAATTAAATTCAAAAAGGCACAATGCCGACTCAAGTACAAGTGGACTGACACTCTCACTTTCTATGATTTGAACCTCTCCTGTGAGTCCAGTTTTAGATTCCGATGCTTCACTTCAGGTTTACTGTATCCCTTGGACCTTCTTATTGACGATGAAACACAGAAATTGCATCGGAATTAAATTCGAAACTCACAATGCCGATTTATGTAAAATAGGACTGACACTCGCACTTTCTATGATTTGAACCTCTCCTGTGAGTCCAGTTTTAGATTCCGATGCTTCACTTCAGGTTTACTGTATCCCTTGGACCTTCTTATTGACGATGAAACACAGAAATTGCGATCGGAATTAAATTCCAAACTCACAATGATGACTTAAGTAAAAGAGGACTGACACTCTCACTTTCTATGATTTGAACCTCTCCTGTGAGTCCAGTTTTAGATTCCGATGCTTCACTTCAGGTTTACTCTATCCCTTGGACCTTCTTATTGACGATGAAACACAGAGTTTGCATCCGAATTTAATACAAAAGGCACAATGTCGACTTAAGTAAAAGAGGACTGACACTATCTCTTTCTATGATTTAAACCTCTCCTGTGAGTCCAGTTTTAGATTACGATGCTGCACTTTAGGTTTACTGTATCCCTTGGACCTTCTTATTGACGATGAAACACAGAGTTTGCATCCGAATTTAATACAAAAGTTACAATGCCGACTTAAGTACATGAGGACTGACACTCTCACTTCTATGATTTGACCCTCTCCTGTGAGTCCAGTTTTAGATTCCGATGCATCACTTCAGGTTTACTGTATCCCTTGGACCTTCTTATTGACGATGAAACACAGAGTTTGCATCCGAATTTAATACAAACGCCACAATGCCGAAATAAGTACAAGAGGACTGACACTCTAACTTTCTATGATTTGAACCCCTCCTGTGAGTCCAGTTTTAGATTCCGATGCTTCACTTCAGGTTTACTGTATCCCTTGGACCTTCTTATTGACGATGAAACACAGAAATTGGATCCGAATTTAATACAAAAGGCACAATGCCGACTTAAGTACAAGAGGACTGACATTCTAACTTTCTATGATTTGTACCTCTCCTGTGAGTCCAGTTTTAGATTCCGATGCTTCACTTCAGGTTTACTGTATACCTTGCACCTTCTGATTGACGATGAAACACAGAAATTGCAACGGAATTTAATACAAAATGCACAATGCCGACCTAAGTAAAAGAGGACTGACACTCTAACTTACTATGATTTAAACCTCTCCAGTGAGTCCAGTTTTAGATTCCGATGCTTCACTTAAGGTTTACTGTAACCCTTGGATCTTCTTATTGACGATGAAACACAGAAATTGGATCCGAATTTAATACAAAAGGCACAATACCGACTTAAGTACAAGAGGAGTGACACTTTAACTTTCTATGATATGAATCTCTCCTGTGAGTCCAGTTTTAGATTCCGATGCTTCACTTCATGTTTAATGTATCCCTTGGAACTACTTATTGTCGATGAAACACAGAAATTGCATCGGAATGTAATTCAAAAGGCACAATGCCGACCTAAGTAGAAGAGGAGTGACACTCTCACTTTCTATTATTTGAACCTCTCCTATGAGTCCAGTTTTAGATTCCGATGCTTCACTTCAGGTTTACTGTATACCTTTCACTTTCTTATTGTCGATGAAACACAGAAATTGCATCGGAAATAAATTCAAAATGCTCAATGCCGGCTTAAGTACAACAGGACTGACACTGTCACTATCTATGATTTGAACCACTTCTGTGAGTCCAGTTTTAGATTCGGATGCTTCACTTCAGGTTTGCTGTATCCCTTGGACCTTCTTCCTGACGAAGAAACACAGAGTTTGCAACCGAATTTAATACAAAAGGTACAATGCCGACTTAAGTACAAGAGGACTGACACTCTCACTATCAATGATTTGAACCTCTCCTGTGAGTCCAGTTTCAGATTTCGATGCTTCACTTCAGGTTTACTGTATACCTTGCACCTTGTTATTGACGATGAAACACAGAAATTGCATCGGAATTAAATTCAAAAGGCACAATGCCGACTCAAGTACAAGTGGACTGACACTCTCACTTTCTATGATTTGAACCTCTCCTGTGAGTCCAGTTTTAGATTCCGATGCTTCACTTCAGGTTTACTGTATCCCTTGGACCTTCTTATTGACGATGAAACACAGAAATTGCATCGGAATTAAATTCGAAACTCACAATGCCGATTTATGTAAAATAGGACTGACACTCGCACTTTCTATGATTTGAACCTCTCCTGTGAGTCCAGTTTTAGATTCCGATGCTTCACTTCAGGTTTACTGTATCCCTTGGACCTTCTTATTGACGATGAAACACAGAAATTGCATCGGAATTAAATTCCAAACTCACAATGATGACTTATGTAAAAGAGGACTGACACTCTCACTTTCTATGATTTGAACCTCTCCTGTGAGTCCAGTTTTAGATTCCGATGCTTCACTTCAGGTTTACTCTATCCCTTGGACCTTCTTATTGACGATGAAACACAGAGTTTGCATCCGAATTTAATACAAAAGGCACAATGCCGACTTAAGTAAAAGAGGACTGACACTATAACTTTCTATGATTTAAACCTCTCCTGTGAGTCCAGTTTTAGATTCCGATGCTTCACTTCAGATTTACTGTATCCCTTGGACCTTCTTATTGACGATGAAACACAGAAATTGCATCCGAATTTAATACAAATGCCACAAAGCCGACTTAAGTACAAGAGGACTGACACCCTCACTTTCTAGGATTTGAACATTTCCTGTTAGCCCAGTTTTACATTCGGATGCTTCACTTCAGGTTTACTGTATCCCTTGGACCTACTTATTGACGATGAAACACAGAAATTGCATCGGAATTAAATTCAAATGGCACAATGCCGACTTAAGTACAAGAGGACTGACACTCTCACTTTCTATGATTTGAACCTCTCCTGTGAGACCAGTTTTAGATTCCGATGCTTCACTTCACGTTTACTGTATCCCTTGGACCTTCTTATTGACGATGAAACACAGAAATTGCATCGGAATTAAATTCGAAACTCACAATGCCGACTTAAGTAAAAGAGGACTGACACACGCACTTTCTATGATTTGAACCTCTCCTGTGAGTCCTGTTTCAGATTCCGATGCTTCACTTCAGGTTTACTGTATACCTTGCACCTTGTTATTGACGATGAAACACAGAAATTGCATCGGAATTAAATTCAAAAGGCACAATGCCGACTTAAGTAAAAGAGGACTGACACTATAACTTTTTATGATTTGAACCTCTCCTGTGAGTCCAGTTTTAGATTCCCATGCTTCACTCCAGGTGTACTGTATCCCTTGGACCTTCTTATTGACGATGAAACACAGAGTTTGCATCCGAATTTAATACAATAGGCACAATGCCGACTTAAGTAAAAGAGGACTGACACTATAACTTTCTATGATTTGAACCTCTCCTGTGAGTCCAGTTTTAGATTACGATGCTGCACTTTAGGTTTACTGTATTCCTTGGTCCTTCTTATTGACGATGAAACACAGAGTTTGCATCCAAATTTAATACAAAAGGTACAATGCCGACTTAAGTACAAGAGGACTGACACACTAACTTTCTATGATTTGAACCTCTCCTGTGAGTCCAGTTTAAGAATCCGATGCTTCACTTCAGGTTTACTGTATCCCTTGGACCATCTTATTGACGATGAAACACAGAAATTGGATCCGAATTTAATACAAAAGGCACAATGCCGACTTAAGTACAAGAGGACTGACATTCTAACTTTCTATGATTTGAACCTCTCCTGTGAGTCCAGTTTTAGATTCCGATGTTTCACTTCAGGTTTACTGTATACCTTGCACCTTCTGATTGACGATGAAACACAGAAATTGCATCAGAATTTAATACAAAAGGCACAATACCGATTTAAGTACAAGAGGAGTGACACTTTAACTTTCTATAATATGAATCTCTCCAGTGAGTCCAGTTTTAGATTCCGATGCTTCACTTCATGTTTACTGTACCCCTTGAACCTACTTATTGTCGATGAAACACAGAAATTGCATCGGAATGTAATTCAAAGGCACAATGCCGACCTAAGTAGAAGAGGAGTGACACTCTCACTTTCTATTATTTGAACCTCTCCTATGAGTCCAGTTTTAGATTCCGATGCTTCACTTCTGGTTTACTGTATACCTTGCACCTTGTTATTGACGATGAAACACAGAAATTGCATCGGAATTAAATTCAAAAGGCACAATGCCGACTTAAGTACAAGAGGACTGACACTATAACTTTCTATTATTTGAAACTCTCCTGTGAGTCCAGTTTTAGATTCTGATGCTTCACTTCAGGTTTACTGTATCCCTTGGACCTTTTTATTGACGATGAAAGACAGAGTTTGCATCCGAATTTAATACAAAAGGCACAATCCCGACTTAAGTAAAAGAGGACTGACACTATTACTTTCTATGATTTGAACCTCTCCTGTGAGTCCAGTTTTAGATTACGATGCTGCACTTTAGGTTTACTGTATCCCTTGGACCTTCTTATTGACGATGAAACACAGTGTTTGCATCCGAATTTAATACAAAAGGTACAATGCCGACTTAAGTACAAGATGACTGACACTCTAAATTTCTATGATTTGAACCTCTCCTGTGAGTCCAGTTTAAGAATCCGATGCTTCATTTTAGGTTTACTGTATCCCTTGGACCTTCTTATTGACGATGAAACACAGAGTTTGCATCCGAATTTAATACAAAAGGTACAATGCCGACTTAAGTACAAGAGGACTGACACACTAACTTTCTATGATTTGAACCTCTCCTGTGAGTCCAGTTTAAGAATCCGATGCTTCACTTCAGGTTTACTGTATCCCTTGGACCTTCTTATTGACGATGAAACACAGAAATTGCACCCGAATTTAATACAAATGGCACAATGACGACTTAAGTACAAGAGGACTGACGCTCTCACTATCTATGATTTGAACCTCTCCTGTGAGTACAGTTTTAGATTCCGATGCTCCACTTCAGGTTTACTGTATCCCTTGGACGTTCTTATTGACGATGAAACACAGAGTTTGCATCCGAAATTAATCCAAAAGGCACAATGCCGACTTAAGTACAAGAGTAATGACACTCTAACTTTCTATGATTTGAACCCCTCCTGTGAGTCCAGTTTTAGATTCCGATGCTTCACTTCAGGATTACTGTATCCCTTGGACCTACTTATTGACGATGAGATACAGAAATTGGATCCGAATTTAATACAAAAGGCACAATGGCGACTTAAGTACAAGAGGACTGACACTCTAACTTTCAATGATTTGAACCTCTCCTGTGAGTCCAGTTTTAGATTCCGATGCTTCACTTCAGGTTTACTGTATCCCTTGGACCCTATTATTGACGATGAAACACAGAAATTGCATCGTAATTAAACTCGAAACTCACAATGCCAACTTAAGTAAAAGAGGACTGACACTCGCACTTTCTATGATTTGAACCTCTCCTGTGAGTCCAGTTTTAGATTCCGATGCTTCACTTCAGGTTTACTGTATCCCTTGGACCTTCTTATTGACTATGAAACACAGAAATTGCATCGGAATTAAATTCGAAACTCACAATGCCGACTTAAGTAAAAGAGGACTGACACTCTCACTTTCTACGATTTAAACCTCTCCTGTGAGTCCAGTTTTAGATTCCGATGCTTAACTTCAGGTGTACTGTATCAATTAGACCTACTTATTGACAATGAAAGACAGAAATTGCATCGGAATTAAATTCAAAAATCACAATGCCGACTTAAGTACAAGAGGACTGACACTATAACTTTCTACGATTTGAACCTCTCCTGTGAGTCCAGTTTTAGATTCCGATGCTTCATTTCAAGTTTACTGTATCCCTTGGACCTTCTTATTGACGATGAAACACAGAGTTTGCATCCGAATTTAATACAAAAGGCACAATGCCGACTTAAGTAAAAGAGGACTGAGACTATAACTTTCTATGATTTGAACCTCTCCTGTGAGTCCAGTTTTAGATTACGATGCTGCACTTTAGGTTTACTGTATCCATTGGACCTTCTTATTGACGATGAAACACAGAGTTTGCATCCGAATTTAATACAAAAGGTACAAGGGCGACTTAAGTACAAGAGGTCTGACACACTAACTTTCTATGATTTGAACCTCTCCTGTGAGTCCAGTTTAAGAATCCGATGCTTCACTTAAGGTTTACTGTATCCCTTGGACCTTCTTATTGACGATGAAACACAGTATTTGCATCCGAATTTAATACAAAATGTTCAATGCCGACTTAAGTACAAGAGGACTGACACTCTAACTTTCTCTGATTTGAACCTCTCCTGTGAGTCCAGTTTTAGATTCCGATGCTTCACTACACGTTTACTGTATCCCTAGGACCTTCTTATTGACGATGTATCACAGAAATTGCATCCGAATTTAATACAAAAAACACAATGGCGACTTAAGTACAAGAGGACTGACACTCTCACTTTCTATGATTTGAAACTCTTCTGTGAGTCCAGTGTTAGAATCCGATGCATCACTTCAGGTTTACTGTATCCCTTGTACCTTCTTATTGACGACGAAACACAGAAATTGCATCCGAATTTAATACAAATGCCACAATTCCGACTTAAGTACAAGAGGACTGACACTCTCACTTTCCATGATTTGAACCTCTCCTGTGAGTCCAGTTTTAGATTCCGATGCTTCACTTTAGGTTTACTGTATACCTTGGACCTTCTTATTGACGATGAAACACAGAAATTGTATCCGAATTTAATACAAAAGGCACAATGCCGACTTAAGTACAAGAGGACTGACATTCTAACTTTCTATGATTTGAACCTCTCCTGTGAGTCTAGTTTTAGATTCCGATGCTTCACTTCTGGATTACTGTATCCCTCGGACTTTCTTATTGACGATGAAACACAGAAATTCCATCCGTATGTAATACAAATGGCACAATACCGACTTAAGAACATGAGGAGTGACACTCTAACTTTCTATGATTAGAACCTCTCCTGTAAGTCCAGTTTTAGATTCCGATGCTTCACTTCAGGTTTACTGTATACCTTTGACCATCTGATTGACGATGAAACACAAAAATTTTATCCAAATTTAATACAAATGGCACAACGCCGACTTAAGTACAAGAGGACTGACACTCTCACTTTCTATGATTTGAACCTCTCCTGTGTGTCCAGTTTTAGATTCCGATGCTTCACTTCAGGTTTACTGTATACCTTGCACCTTCTGATTGACGATGAAACACAGAAATTGGATCCGAATTTAATACAAAAGGCACAATGGCGACTCAAGTACAAGAGGACAGACACTCTCACTTTCAATGATTTGAACCTTTCCTGTGAGTCCAGTTTCAGATTCCGATGCTTCACTTCAGGTTTACTGTATACCTTGGACCTTCTTATTGACGATGAAACACAGAAATTGCATCGGAATTAAATTCAAAAGGCACAATGCCGACTTAAGTACAAGAGGACTGACACTCTCACCTTCTATGATAAGAACCTCTCCTGTGAGTCCAGTTTTAGATTCCGAAGCTTCACTTCAGGTTTACTGTATCCCTTGGACCTTCTTATTGACGATGAAACACAGTATTTGCATCCGAATTTAATACAAAATGTTCAATGCCGACTTAAGTACAAGAGGACTGACACTCTAACTTTCTCTGATTTGAACCTCTCCTGTGAGTCCAGTTTTAGATTCCGATGCTTCACTACACGTTTACTGTATCCCTAGGACCTTCTTATTGACGATGTATCACAGAAATTGCATCCGAATTTAATACAAAAAACACAATGGCGACTTAAGTAAAAGAGGACTGACACTCTCATTTTCTATGATTTGAACCTCTCCTGTGAGTCCAGTCTTAGATTCCGATGCTTCACTTCAGGTTTACTGTATACCTTTGACCATCTGATTGACGATGAAACACAAAAATTGTATCCGAATTTAATACAAAAGGCACAATGCCGACTTAAGTACAAGAGGACTGACATTCTAACTTTCTATGATTTGAACCTCTCCTGTGAGTCTAGTTTTAGATTCCGATGCTTCACTTCTGGATTACTGTATCCCTCGGACTTTCTTATTGACGATGAAACACAGAAATTCCATCCGTATGTAATACAAATGGCACAATACCGACTTAAGAACATGAGGAGTGACACTCTAACTTTCTATGATTAGAACCTCTCCTGTAAGTCCAGTTTTAGATTCCGATGCTTCACTTCAGGTTTACTGTATACCTTTGACCATCTGATTGACGATGAAACACAAAAATTTTATCCAAATTTAATACAAATGGCACAACGCCGACTTAAGTACAAGAGGACTGACACTCTCACTTTCTATGATTTGAACCTCTCCTGTGTGTCCAGTTTTAGATTCCGATGCTTCACTTCAGGTTTACTGTATACCTTGCACCTTCTGATTGACGATGAAACACAGATTTTGCATCCGAATTTAATACAAAAGGCACAATGCCGACCTAAGTAAAAGAGGACTGACACTCTAACTTTCTATGATTTGAACATGTCCAGTGAGTCCAGTTTTAGATTCCGATTTTTCACTTAAGGTTTACTGTATCCCTTGGACCTTCTTATTGACGATGAAACACAGAAATTGCATCCGAATTTAATACAAAAGGCACAATACCGACTTATGTACAAGAGGAGTGACACTTTAACTTTCTATGATTTGAATTTCTCCTGTGAGTCCAGTTTTAGATTCCGATGCTTCACTTCATGTTTACTGCATCCCTTGGACCTACTTATTGACGATGAAACACAGAAATTGCATCGGAATTTAATTCAAAAGGCACAATGCCGACCTAAGTAGAAGAGGACTGACACTCTCACTTTCTATAATTTGAACCTCTCCTGTGAGTCCGGTTTTAAATTCCGATGCTTCACTTCAGGTTTACTGTATACCTTGCACCTTCTTATTGACGATGAAACATAGAGATTGCATCGGAATTAAATTCAAAACGCAGAATGCCGACTTAAGTAAAAGAGGACTGACACTCTCATTTTCTATGATTTGAACCTCTCCTGTGAGTCCAGTCTTAGATTCCGATGCTTCACTTCAGGTTTACTGTATCCCTTGGACCTTCTTATTGACGATGAAACACAGAAATTGCATCGGAATTAAATTCGAAACTCACAATGCCGACTTAAGTAAAAGAGGACTGACACTCTCACTTTCTACGATTTAAACCTCTCCTGTGAGTCCAGTTTCAGATTCCGATGCTTAACTTCAGGTGTACTGTATCAATTAGACCTACTTATTGACAATGAAAGACAGAAATTGCATCGGAATTAAATTCAAAATTCACAATGCCGACTTAAGTACAAGAGGACTGACACTATAACTTTCTACGATTTGAAGCTCTCCTGTGAGTCCAGTTTTTGGTTCCGATGCTTCATTTCAGGTTTACTGTATCCCTTGGACCTTCTTATTGACGATGAAACACAGAGTTTGCATCCGAATTTAATACAAAAGGCACAATGCCGACTTAAGTAAAAGAGGACTGAGACTATAACTTTCTATGATTTGAACCTCTCCTGTGAGTCCATTTTTAGATTACGATGCTGCACTTTAGGTTTACTGTATCCATTGGACCTTCTTATTGACGATGAAACACAGAGTTTGCATCCGAATTTAATACAAAAGGTACAAGGGCGACTTAAGTACAAGAGGACTGACACACTAACTTTCTATGATTTGAACCTCTCCTGTGAGTCCAGTTTAAGAATCCGATGCTTCACTTCAGGTTTACTGTATCCCTTGGACCTTCTTAATGACAATGAAACACAGAAATTGCATCCGAATTTAATACAATAGGCACAATGGCGACTTAAGTACAAGAGGACTGACACTCTCTCTTTCTATGATTTGAACCTCTCCTGTGAGTCCAGTTTTAGATTCTGATGCTTCACTTCAGGTTTACTGTATCCCTTGGACCTTTTTATTGACAATGAAACACAGAAATTTCATCTGAATTTAATACAAAAGGCACAATGCCGACTTAAGTAAAAGAGGTCTGACACTCGAACTTTCTATGATTTTAACCTCTCCTGCAAGTCGAGTTTTAGATTCCGGTGCTTCACTTCAGGTTTACTGTATACCTTGCACCTTCTTATTGACGATGAAACATAGAAATTGCATCGGAAATTAATACTAAAGGCATATTACCGACTTAAGTAAAAGAGGACAAACACTCTAACTTTCTATGATTTGAACCTCTCCTGTGAGTCCGGTTTTAAATTACGATGCTTCACTCCAGGTTTACTGTATACCTTGCACCTTCTTATTGACGATGAAACACAGTATTTGCATCCGAATTTAATACAAAAGGTTCAATGCCGACTTAAGTACAAGAGGACTGACACTCTAACTTTCTCTGATTTGAACCTCTCCTGTGAGTCCAGTTTTAGATTCCGATGCTTCACTACACGTTTACTGTATCCCTAGGACCTTCTTATTGACGATGTAACACAGAAATTGCATCCGAATTTAATACAAAAAACACAATGGCGACTTAAGTACAAGACGACTGACACTCTCACTTTCTATGATTTGAAACTCTTCTGTGAGTCCAGTGTTAGATTCCGATGCTTCACTTCAGGTTTACTGTATCCCTTGGACCTTCTTATTGACTCTGAAACACAGAAATTGCATCCGAATTTAATACAAATGCCACAATTCCGACTTAAGTACAAGAGGACTGACACTCTCACTTTCCATGATTTGAACCTCTCCTGTGAGTCCAGTTTTAGATTCCGATGCTTCACTTTAGGTTTACTGTATACCTTGGACCTTCTTATTGACGATGAAACACAGAAATTGTATCCGAATTTAATACAAAAGGCACAATGCCGACTTAAGTACAAGAGGACTGACATTCTAACTTTCTATGATTTGAACCTCTCCTGTGAATCTAGTTTTAGATTCCGATGCTTCACTTCTGGTTTACTGTATCCCTCGGACTTTCTTATTGACGATGAAACACAGAAATTCCATCCGTATGTAATACAAATGGCACAATACCGACTTAAGGACAAGAGGAGTGACACTCTAACTTTCTATGATTTGAACCTCTCCTGTAGGTCCAGTTTTAGATTCCGATGCTTCACTTCAGGTTTACTGTATACCTTTGACCATCTGATTGACGATGAAACACAAAAATTTTATCCAAATTTAATACAAATGGCACAATGCCGACTTAAGTACAAGAGGACTGACACTCTCACTTTCTATGATTTGAACCTCTCCTGTGTGTCCAGTTTTAGATTCCGATGCTTCACTTCAGGTTTACTGTATACCTTGCACCTTCTGATTGACGATGAAACACAGATTTTGCATCCGAATTTAATACAAAAGGCACAATGCCGACCTAAGTAAAAGAGGACTGACACTCTAACTTTCTATGATTTGAACATGTCCAGTGAGTCCAGTTTTAGATTCCGATGTTTCACTTAAGGTTTACTGTATCCCTTGGACCTTCTTATTGACGATGAAACATAGAAATTGCATCCGAATTTAATACAAAAGGCACAATACCCACTTATGTACAAGAGGAGTGACACTTTAACTTTCTATGATTTGAATCTCTCCTGTGAGTCCAGTTTTAGATTCCGATGCTTCACTTCATGTTTACTGTATCCCTTGGACCTACTTATTGACGATGAAACACGGAAATTGCATCGGAATTTAATTCAAAAGGCACAATGCCGACCTAAGTAGAAGAGGACTGACACTCTCACTTTCTATTATTTGAACCTCTCCTGTGAGTCCAGTTTTAGATCCGATGGTTCACTTCAGGTTTACTGTATACCTTGCACCTTCTTATTGACGATGAAACACCGAAATTGCATCGGAATTAAATTCAAAAGGCACACTGCCGACTTAAGTACAAGAGGACTGACACTCTCACTTTCTATGATTTGAACCTCTCCTGTGAGTCCAGTTTTAGATTCCGATGCTTCACTTCAGGTTTGCTGTAGCCCTTGGACCTTCTTACTGACGATGAAACACAGAGTTTGCATCCGAATTTAATACAAAAGGTACAATGCCGACTTAAGTACAAGAGGACTGACACTCTAACTTTCTATGTTTTGAACCTGTCCTGTGAGTGCAGTTTAAGATTCCGATGCTTCACATCAGGTTTACTGTATCCCTTGGACCTTCTTATTGACGATGAAACACAGAAATTGCATCCGAATTTAATACAAAAATCACAATGGCGACTTATGTATAAGAGGGACCGACACTCTCACTTTCTATGATTTGAACCTCTCCTGTGAGTCCAGTTTTAGATACCGATGGTTCACTTCAGGTTTACTGTATCCCTTGGACCTTCTTATTGACGATGAAACAGAAATTGCACCCGAATTTAATACAAATGAAACAATGCCGACTTAAGTACAAGAGGACTGACACTGTCACTTTCTATGATTTGAACCTCTCCTGTGAGTCCAGTTTTAGATTCCGATGCTTCAGGTCAGGTTTACTGTATACCTTGCACCTTCTTATTGACGATGAAACACAGATATTGCATCCGAATTTAATACAAAAGGCACAATGCCGACTAAAGTACAGGAGGACTGACATTCTAACTTTCTATGATTTGAACCTCTCCTGTGAGTCCAGTTCTAGATTCCGATGCTCACTTCAGGTTACTGTATCCCTAGGACCTTCTTATTGACGATGAAACACAGAAATTGCACCCGAATTTAATACAAAAGGCACAATACCGACTCAAGTACAAGAGGAGTGACACTCTAACTTTCTATGATTTGAACCTCTCCTGTGAGTCCAGTTTTAGATTCCGATGCTTCACTTCAGATTTACTGTATCCATTGGACCTTCTTATTGACGATGAAACACAGAAATTGCATCCGAATTTAATACAAATGCCACAATGCCGACTTAAGTACAAGAGGAGTGACACTCTCACTTTCTATGATTTGAACATTTCCTGTGAGTCCAGTTTTAGCTTCCGATGCTTCACTTCAGGTGTACTGTATCCCTTGGACCTTCGTATTGACGATGAAACAGTGACATTGCACCTGAATTTAATACAAATGGCACAATGACGACTTAAGTACAAGAGGACTGACACTTTCACTTTCTATGATTGGAACCACTCCTGTGAGTCCAGTTTTAGATTCCGATGCTTCACTTCAGGTTTACTGTATCCCTTGGACCTTCTTATTGACGATGAAACACTGAAATTGCATCGGAATTAAATTCGAAGCTCACAATGCCGACTTACGTAAAAGAGGACTGACACTCTCACTTTCTATGTTTTGGACCTCTCCTGTGAGTCCAGTTTTAGATTCCGATGCTGCACTTCAGGTTTTCTGTATCCCTTAGACCTTCTTATTGACGATGAAACACAGAAATTGCATCGGAATTAAATTCAAAAATCACAATGCCGACTTAAGTACAAGAGGGCTGACACTATAATTTTCTATGATTTGGACCTCTCCTGTGACTCCAGTTTTAGATTCCGATGCTTCACTTCAGGTATACTGTATTCCTTGGACCTTCTTATTGGCGATGAAACACAGGAATTGCATCGCAATTAAATTCAAAAAGCACAATGCCGACTTAAGTACAAGAGGACTGACACTCTCACTTTCTATGATTTGAACCTGTCCTGTGAGTCCAGTTTTAGATTCCGATGCTTCACTTCAGGTTTACTGTATCCCTTGGACCTTCTTATTGACGATGAAACACAGAGTTTGCATCCGAATTTAATACAAAAGGTACAATGCCGACTTAAGTACAAGAGGACTGTCACTCTAAATTTCTATGATTTCAACCTCTCCTGTGAGTCCAGTTTAAGAATCCGATGCTTCACTTCAGGTTTACTGTATCCCTTGGACTTCTTATTGACGATGAAACACAGAAATTGCATCGGAATTTAATACAAAAGGCACAATGCCGACTTAAGTAAAAGAGGACTGACACTCTAACTTTCTATGATTTGAACCTCTCCTATGAGTCCAGTTTTAGGTTCTGATTCTTCACTTCAGGTTTACTGTATCCCTTGGACCCTCTTATTGACGATGAAACACAGAAATTGCATCCGAATTTAATACCAAAGGCACAATGCCGACTTAAGTAAAAGAGGACTGACACTCTAACATTCTATGATTTGAACCTTTCCTGCAAGTCCAGTTTTAGATTCCGATGCTTCACTTAAGGTTTACTGTATACCTTGCACCTTCTGATTGACGATGAAACACAGAAATTGCATCGGAATTAAATTCAAAAGGCACAATGCCGACTTAAGTAAAGAGGACTGACACTCTCACTTTCTCTGATTTGATCCTCTCCAGTGAGTCCAGTTTTAGATTCCGATGATTCACTTCAGGTTTGCTGTATCCCTTGG
The DNA here is from genome assembly GCF_021461395.2 of Schistocerca americana. NCBI lineage: Eukaryota > Metazoa > Arthropoda > Insecta > Orthoptera > Acrididae > Schistocerca > Schistocerca americana. The sequence goes on along the minus strand of NW_025725994.1, from coordinate 2,800,147 downwards.
ACCTTCTTATTGACGATGAAACACAGAGTTTGCAACCGAATTTAATACAAAAGGTACAATGCCGACTTAAGTACAAGAGGACAGACACTCTAACTTTCTATGATTTAAACCTCTCCTGTGAGTCCAGTTTAAGATTCCGATGCTACACTTCAGGTTTACTGTATCCCTTGGACCTTCTTATTAACGATGAAACACAGAAATTGCATCCGAATTGAATACAATAATCACAATGGGGGCTTATGTACAAGAGGACTGACACTCTCACTTTCTATGATTTGAACCTCTCCTGTGAGTCCAGTATTTGATTCCGATGCTTCACTTCAGGTTTACTGTATCCTTCGGACCTTCTTATTGACGATGAAACACAGAAATTACATCCGAATTTAATACAAATGCCACAATGCCGACTTAAGTACAAGAGGACTGACACTCTCATTTTCTATGATTTGAACCTCTCCTGTGAGTCCAGTTTTAGATTCCGATGCTTCACTTCAGGTTTACTGTATACCTTGCACCTTCTTATTGACGATGAAACACAGAAATTGCATCCGAATTTAATACAAAAAGCACAATGCCGACTAAAGTACACGAGGACTGACATTCTAACTTTCTATGATTCGAACCTCTCCTGTGAGTCCAGTTTTAAATGCCGATGCTTCACTTCAGGTTTACTGTATCCCTTGGAGCTTCGTATTGACGATGACACACAGAAATTGCACCCGAATTTAATACAACAGGCACAATACCAACTCAAATACAAGAGGATTGACTCTCTAACTTTCTATGATTTGAACCTCTCCTGCGAGTCTAGTTTTAGATTCCGATGCTTCACTTCAGGTTTACTGTATCCCTTGGACCTTATTATTGACGATGAAACACAGAAATTGCATCTGAATGTAATACAAATGCCACAATGCTGACTTAAGTACAAGAGGACTGACACTCTCACTTTCTATGATTTAAACCTCTCCTGTGAGTCCAGTTTTAGATTCCGATGCTTCACTTCAGGTTTACTGTATCCCATGGAAATTCTTATTAACGATGAAACACACAAATTGCAATGGAATTAAATTCAAAAGGCACAATGCCGACTTAAGTAAAACAGGACTGACCCTCTCACTTTCTATGATTCGAACGTCTCCTGTGAGACCAGTTTAAGATTCCGATGCTTCACTTCAGGTTTACTGTATCCCTTGGACCTTCTTACTGACGATGAAACACAGAGTTTGCATCGGAATTTAATACAAAAGGCACAATGCCGACTTAAGTACATTTGGACTGACACTCTAACTTTCTATGATTTGAACCTCTCCTGTGAGTCCAGTTTCAGATTCCGATGCTTCACTTCAGGTTTTTCCGTATACTTTGCACCTTCTTATTGACGATGAAACACAGAAATTGCATCGGAATTAAATTCAAAAGGCACAATTCCAACTTAAGTAAAAGAGGACTGATACTCTCACTGTCTATGATTTGAACCTCTCCTGTGAGTCCAGTTTTAGATTCCGATGCTCAACTTCAGGTTAACTGTATCCCTTGGATCTTCTTATTGACGATGAAACACAGAAATTGCATCTGAATTAAATTCAAAAATCACTATGCCTACTTAAGTACAAGAGGACTGACACTGTAACATTCTATGATTTGATCATCTCCTGTGAGTCCAGTTTCAGATTCCGATGTTTCACTTCAGGTTTACTGTATCCCTTGGACCTTCTTATTGAAGGTGAAACACAGAGTATGCATCCGAATTTAATACAAAAGGCACAATGCCGACTTAAGTACAAGACGACTGACACTCTAACTTTCTATGATTTGAACCTCTCCTGTGAGTCCAGTTTTAGATTCCGATGCTTCACTTGAGGTTTACTGTATCCCTTGGACCTTCTTATTGACGATGAAACACAGATACTGCATCCGAATGTAATACAAAATGCACAATGGCGACTTAAGTGCAAGAGGACTGACACTCTCACTTTCTATGATTTGAACCTTTCCTGTGAGTCCAGTTTCAGATTCCGATGCTTCACTTCAGGTTTACTGTATACCTTGTACCTTCTTATTGACGATGAAACACAGAAATTGCATCGGAATTAATTTCAATAGCCACAATGCCGACATAAGTACAAGAGGACTGACACTGTAACATTCTATGATTTGATCCTCTCCTGTGAGTCCAGTTTTAGATTCCGATGCTTCACTTCAGGTTTACTGTATCCCTTGGACCTTCTTATTGACGATGAAACACAGAAATTGCATCCGAATTTAATACAAATGGCACAATACCAACTTGGTACAAGAGGAGTGACACTCGAACTCTCTATGATTTGAAGCTCTCTTGTGAGTCCACTTTTAGATGCTGATGCTTCACTTCAGGTTTGCTGTATCCCTTAAACCTTCTTATTAACGAAGAATCACAGAAATTGAATCCGAATTTAATACAAAAGGCACAAAGCCGACTTAAGGACAAGAGGACTGACACTCTCACTTTCTATGATTGGAACCTCTCCTGTGAGTCCAGTTTTAGATTCCGATGCTTCACTTCAGGTTTACTGTATCCCTTGGAACTTCTTATTGAAGATGAAACACAGAAATTGCATCCGAATTTAATACAAATGGCACAATGCCGACTTAAGTACAAGAGGACTGACACTCTCACTTCCTATAATTTGAACCTCTCCTGTGAGTCCAGTATAAGATTCCGATGCTTTACTTCAGGTTTACTGTATCGCTTGGATCTTCTTATTGACGATGAAACACAGAAATTGCATCCGAATTTAATACAAATGCTACAATGCCGACTCAAGTACAAGAGTACTGACACTCTCACTTTCTATGATTTGAACCTCTCCTGTGAGTCCAGTTTTAGTTTCCGATGCTTCACTTTAGGTTTACTGTATACCTTGCACCTTCTTATTGACGATGAAACACAGAAATTGAATTCGAATTTAATACAAAAGGCACAAAGCCGACTTAAGTACTAAAGGACTGACATTCTAATTTTCTCTGATTTGAAACTCTCCTGTGAGTCCAGTTTTAGATTCCGATGCTTCACTTTAGGTTCACTGTATCCCTTGGACCTTCTTATTGACGATGAAACACAGAAATTGCACCCGAATTTAATACAAAAGGCACAATACCGACTCAAGTATAAGAGGAGTGACACTCTAACATTCTATGATTTGTATCTCTCCTGAGAGTACAGTTTTTGATTCCGATGCTTCACTTCAGGTTTACTGCATCCCTTGGACCTTCTTATTGATGATGAAACACAGAAATCGCACCCGAATTTAATACAAATGGCACAATGCCGACTTAAGTACAAGAGGACTGACACTCTCACTTCCTATGATTTGAACCTCTCCTGTGAGTCCAGTTTTAGATTCCGATGCTTCACTTCAGGTTTACTGTATCCCTTGGACCTTATTATTGACGATGAAACACAGAAATTGCATCGGAATTAAACTCAAAACGCACAATGCCGACTTAAGTAAAAGAGGACTGACACTCTAACTTTCTATGATTTGAACCTCTCCTGTGAGTCCAGTTTTAGATTCCGATGCTTAACTTCAGGTTTACTGTATACCTTGGACCTTCTTAGTGACGATGAATCACAGAAATTGCATCGGAGTTAAATTGAAAAGGCACAATGCCGACTTAAGTACAACAGGACTGACACTCAAACTTTTAATGATTTGAACTTCTCCTGTGAGTCCGGTTTTAGATTCCGATGCTTCACTTCAGGTTTACTGTATCCCTTCGACCTTCTTATTGACGACGAAACACAGAGTTTGCATCCGAATTTAATACAAAAGGCACAATGCCGACTTAAGTACAAGAGGACTGACACTCTAACTTTCTGTGATTTGAACTTATCCTGTGAGTCCAGTTTTAGATTCTGATGCTTCACTTCAGGTTTACTGTATCCCTTGGACCTTCATATCGACGATGAAACACAGAAATTGCATCCGAATTTAATACAAAAAGCACAATGGCGGCTTAAGTACAAGAGGACTGACACTCTCACTCCCTATGATTTGAACCTCTCCTGTGAGTCCAGTTTTAGATTCCGATGCTTCACTTCAGGTTCACTGTATCCCTTCGACCTTCTTATTGACGATGAAACACAGAAATTGCATCTGAACTTAATACAAATGGCACAATGCCGACTTAAGTACAAGAGGACCGACACTCTCACCTTTTTTGATTTGAACCTCTCCTGCGAGTCCAGTTTTAGATTCCGTTGCTTCACTTCAGGTTTGCTGTATCCCTTGGACCTTCTTATTGACGATGAAACACAGAAATTGCATCGGAATTAAATTCAAAAGGCTCAATGCCGACTTAAGTGAAAGAGGACTCTCACTTCCTATGATTTGAATATCTCGTGTGAGTCCAGTTTTAGATTCCGATGCTTCACTTCAGGTTTACTGTATCCCTTGGAACTTCTTATTGACGATGAAACACAGAAATTGCATCCGAATTTAATACAAATGGCACAATGCCGACCTAAGTACAAGAGGACTGACACTCTCACTTTCTCTGATTTGAACCTCTCCTGCGAGTCCAGTTTTAGATTCCGATGCTTCACTTCAGGTTTGCTGTATGCCATGGACCTTCTTGTTGACGATGAAACACAGAAATTGCGTCGCAATTAAATTGCCGACTTAAGTAAAAGAGGACTGACACTCTCACTTTCTATGATTTAAATCTCTCCTGTGAGTCCAGTTTTAGGTTCCGATGCTTCACTTCGGGTTTACTGTATCCCTTGGACCTTCTTATTGACGATGAAACATAGAAATTGTATCCGAATTTAATACAAATGCCACAATGCAGACTTAAGTACAAGAGGACTGACACTCTCGCTTTCTATGATTTGAACCTTTCCTGTGAGTCCAGTTTTAGATTCCGATGCTTCAATTCAGGTTTACTGTATCCCATAGACCTTCTTATTGACGATGAAACACAGAAATTGCACCCGAACTTTATACAAATGGCACAATGCCGACTTAAGTACAAGAGGACTGACACTCTCACTTTCTATGATTTGAACCTCTCCTGTCAGTCCAGTTTTAGATTCCGATGCTTAACTTCAGGTTAACTGTATCCCTTGGACCTTCTTATTGACGATGAAACACAGAAATTGCATCGGAATTAAATTCAAAAATCACAATGCCGACTTAAGTACAAGAGGACTGACACTCTAACTTTCTATGATTTGAACCTCTCCCGTGAGTCCAGTTTTAGGTTCCGATGCTTCACTTCAGGTTTACTGCATCCCTTGGACCTTCTTATTGACGATGAAACACAAAAATTACATTCTAATTTAATACAAAGGCACAATGGCGACTTAAGTACAAGAGGACTGACACTCTCACTTTCTATGATTTGAACCTCTCCAGTGAGTCCAGTTTCAGATTCCGATGCTTCACTTCAGGTTTACTGTATACCTTCTTATTCACGATGAAACACAGAGATTGCATCGGAATTAAGTTCAAAATGCACAATGCCGACTTAAGTACAAGAGGACTGACACTCTAACTTTCTAAGATTTGAACCTCTGCTGTGAGTCCAGTTTTAGATTCCGATGCTTCACTTCATGTTTACTGTATCCCTTGGACCTTCTTATTGACGATGAAACACATAAATTGCATCCGAATTTAATAAAAAAGGCACAATACCGACATAAGTACAAGAGGAGTGACACTCTAACTATCTATGATTTCAATCTCTCCTGTGAGTCCAGTTTTAGATTCCGATGCTTCAATTCAGGTTTCCTGTATCCCTTGTACGTTCTTATTGACGATGAAACACAGAAATTGCATCCGAACTTAATACAAATGGCACAATGCCGACTTAAGTACAAGAGGACCGGCACTCTCACTTTCTATGATTTGAACCTCTCCTGTGAGTCCAGTTTTAGATTCCGATGCTTCACTTCAGGTTTACTGTATCCCTTGGACCCTCTTAGTGACGATGAATCACAGAAATTGCATCGGAATTAAATTGGAAAGCCACAATGCCGACTTAAGTACAACAGGACTGACACTCAAACTTTTAATGATTTGAACTTCTCCTGTGAGTCCGGTTTTAGATTCCGATGCTTCACTTCAGGTTTACGGTATCCCTTCGACCTTCTTATTGACGATGAAACACAGAGTTTGCATCCGAATTTAATACAAAAGGCACAATGCCGACTTAAGTACAAGAGGACTGACACTCTAACTTTCTATGATTTGAACTTATCCTGTGAGTCCAGTTTTAGATTCCGATGCTTCACTTCAGGTTTACTGTATCCCTTGGACCTTCATATCGACGATGAAACACAGAAATTGCATCCGAATTTAATACAAAAAGCACAATGCCGACTTAAGTACAAGAGGACTGACACTCTCACCTTTTTTGATTTGAACCTCTCCTGCGAGTCCAGTTTTAGATTCCGATGCTTCACTTCAGGTTCGCTGTATCCCTTGGACCTTCTTATTGACGATGAAACACAGAAATTGCATCGGAATTAAATTCAAAAGGCTCAATGCCGACTTAAGTAAAGGAGGACTCTCACTTTCTATGATTTAGATAAATCCTGTGAGTCCAGTTTTAGATTCCGATGATTCACTTTAGGTTTTCTGTATCCCTTGGACCTTCTTATTGACGATGAAACATAGAAATTGCATCCGAATTTAATACAAATGCCACAACGCAGACTTAAGTACAAGAGGACTGACACTCTCGCTTTCTATGATTTGAACCTTTCCTGTGAGTCCAGTTTTAGATTCCGATGCTTCAATTCAGGTTTACTGTATCCCTTGGACCTTCTCATTGACGATGAAACACAGAAATTGTACCCGAACTTAATACAAATGGCACAATGCCGACTTAAGTACAAGAGGACTGACACTCTCACTTTCTATGATTTGCACCTCTCCTGTCAGTCCAGTTTTAGATTCCGATGCATCACTTCAGGTTAACTGTATCCCTTGGACCTTCTTATTGACGATGAAACACAGAAATTGCATCGGAATTAAATTCAAAACGCACAATGCTGCCCAAGTAAAAGTGGACTGACACTCTCACTTTCTATGATTTGAACTTCTCCTGTGAGTCCAGTTTTTGATTCCGATGCTTAACTTCAGGTTTACTGTATCCCTTGGACATTCTTATTGACGATGAAACACAGAAATTGCATTGTAATTAAATTCAAAAATCACAATGCCGACTTAAGTACAAGAGGACTGACACTCTAACTTTCTATGATTTGAACCTCTCTCGTGAGTCCAGTTTTAGGTTCCGATGCTTCACTTCAGGTTTACTGTATCCCTTGGACCTTCTTATTGACGATGAAACACAGATATTACATCCGAATTTAATACAAAGGCACAATGGCGACTTAAGTACAAGAGGACTGACACTCTCACTTTCTATGATTTGAACCTCCCCTGTGAGTCCAGTTTCAGATTCCGATGCTTCACTTCAGGTTTCCTGTATACCTTCTTATTGACGATGAAACACAGAGATTGCATCGGAATTAAGTTCAAAATGCACAATGCCGACTTAAGTAAAAGAGGACCGGCACTCTAACTTTCTATGTTTTGAACCTCTCCTGTGAGTCCAGTTTTAGATTCCGATGCTTCTCTTCAGGTTTACTGTATCCCTTGGATCTTCTAACTGACGATGAAACACAGAAATTGCATCCGGTTTTAATACAAAAGGCACAATACCGACTTAAGTACATGAGGAGCGACACTCCAACTATCTATGATTAGAACCTCTCCTGTGAGTCCAGTTTTAGATTCCGATGCTTCACTTCAGGTTTTCTGTATCCCTTGGACCTTCTTATTAACAATGAAACACAGAAAAAAGCATCGGGAATTAAATTCAAAAGGCACAATGCCGACTTAAGTACAAGAGGACTGACATTCTAACTTTCTATGATTTGAACCTCTTCTAAGAGTCCAGTTTTAGATTCCAATGCTTCACTTAAGGTTTACTGTATCCCTTGGACCTTCTTATTGACGATGAAACACAGAGTTTGCATTCGAATTTAATACAAAGGGCACAATGCCGACTTAAGTACAAGAGGACTGACACTCTAACTTTCTATGATTTGAACCTCTCCTGTGAGTCCAGTTTTAGATTCCGATGCTTCACTTCAGGTTTACTGTACCCCTTGGACCTTCTTATTGACGATGAAACACAGAAATTGCATCCGAATTTAATACAAAAGGCACAATGGCGGCTTAAGTACAAGAGGACTGACACTTTCACTTTCTATGGTTTGAACCTTTCCTGTGAGTCCAGTTTTAGATTCCGATGCTTCATTTCAGGTTTACTGTATCCCTTGGACCTTCTTATTGACGATGAAATACAGAAATTGCACTCGAATTTAATACAAATGGCACAATGCCGACTTAAGTACAAGAGGACTGACACTCTCACTTTCTATGATTTGAACCTCTCCTGTTAGTCCAGTTTTAGATTCCGATGCTTCACTTCAGGTTTACTGCATCCCTTGGACCTTCTTATTGAAGATGAAACACAGACATTGCATCGGAATTAAATTCAAAACGCACAATGCCAACTTAAGTAAAAGAGGACTAACACTCTCACTCTCTATGATTTTAACCTCTCCTGTGAGTCCAGTTTTAACTTCTGATGCTTCACTTCAGGTTTACTGTATCCCTTTTACCTTCTTATTGTCGAAGAATCACAGAAATTGCTTCCTATTTTAATACGAAAATCACAATGCCGACTTAAGTACAAGAGGACTGATACTCTAACTTTCTATGATTTGAACCTCTCCTGTGAGTCCAGTTTTAGATTCCGATGCTTCACTTCAGGTTTACTGTATCCCTTGGACCTTCTTATTAAGGAGGAAACACAGAAATAGCATCTGAATGTAATACAAAAGGCACAATACCGACTTAAGTACAAGAGGAGAGACACTCTAACTCTCTATGATTTGAACCTCCCCTGTGAGTCCAGTTTTACATTCTGATGCTTCACTTCAGGTTTACTGTATCCCTTGGACCTTCTTATTGTCGAAGAATCACAGAAATTGCATCCGATTTTAATACAAAAGTCACAATGCCGACTTAAGTACAAGAGGACTGACACTCTCACATTCTATGATTAGAACCTCTCCTGTGATTCCAGTTTTAGATTCCGATGCTTCACGTCAAGTTTACTGTACCCCTTGGACCTTCTTATTGAAGATGAAACACAGAAAGTGCATCCGAATTTAATAAAAATGGCACAATGCCGACTTAAGTACAAGTAGACTGACACTCTAATTTCCTATGATTTGAACCTCTCATGCGAGTCCAGTTTTAGATTCCGATGCTTCACTTCAGGTTTACTGTATCCCTTCGACCTTCTTATTGACGATGAAACATAGAGTTTGCATCAGAATTTAATACAAAAGGCACAATGCCGACTTAAGTACAAGAGGACTGACACTCTCACTCCCTATGATTTGAACCTCTCCTGTGAGTCCAGTTTTAGATTCCGATGCTTCACTTCAGGTTCACTGTATCCCTTCGACCTTCTTATTGACGATGAAACATAGAAATTGCATCTGAACTTAATACAAATGGCACAATGCCGACTTAAGTACAAAAGGACCGACACTCTCGCCTTTTTTGATTTGAACCTCTCCTGCGAGTCCAGTTTTAGATTCCGATGCTTCACTTCAGGTTTGCTGTATCCCTTGGACCTTCTTATTGACCATGAAACACAGAAATTGCTTCGGAATTAAATTCAAAAGGCTCAATGCCGACTTAAGTGAAAGAGGACTCTCACTTTTTATGATTTAGATATCTCGTGTGAGTCCAGTTTTAGATTCCGATGCTTCACTTCAGGTTTACTGTATCCCTTGGACCTTCTTATTGACGATGAAACACAGATATTGCATCCGAATTTAATACAAATGGCACAATTCCGACTTAAGTACAAGAGGACTGACACTCTCATTTTCTATGATTTGAACCTCTCCTGTGAGTCCAGTTTCAGATTCCGATGCTTCACTTCAGGTTTACTGTATACCTTCGTATTGACGATGAAACACAGAGATTGCATCGGAATTAAGTTCAAAATGCACAATGGCGGCTTAAATACAAGAGGACTGACACTCTAACTTTCTAAGATTTGAACCTCTGCTGTGAGTCCAGTTTTAGATTCCGATGCTTCACTTCATGTTTACTGTATCCCTTGGACCTTCTTATTGACGATGAAACACATTAATTGCATCCGAATTTAATAAAAAAGGCACAATACCGACTTAAGTACAAGAAGAGTGACACTCTAACTATCTAAGATTTGAATCTCTCCTGTGAGTCCAGTTTTAGATTCCGATGCTTCACTTCAGGTTTACTGTATCCCTTGTACGTTCTTATTGACGATGAAACACAGAAATTGCATCCGAATTTAATACAAATGGCACAATGCCGACTTAAGTACAAGAGGACCGACACTCTCACTTTCTATGATTTGAACCTCCCCTGTGAGTCCAGTTTTAGATTCCGATGCTTCACTTCAGGTTTACTGTATCCCTTGGACCTTCTTAGTGACGATGAATCACAGAAATTGCATCGGAATTAAATTGAAAAGGCACAATGCCGACTTAAATACAACAGGACTGACACTCAAACTTTTAATGATTTGAACTTCTCCTGCGAGTCCAGTTTTAGATTCCGATGCTTCACTTCAGGTTTACTGTATCCCTTCGACCTTCTTATTGACGATGAAACATAGAGTTTGCATCAGAATTTAATACAAAAGTCACAATGAAGACTTAAGTACAAGAGGACTGACACTCTCACTCCCTATGATTTGAACCTCTCCTGTGAGTCCAGTTTTAGATTCCGATGCTTCACTTCAGGTTTACTGTATCCCTTGGACCTTCTTAGTGACGATGAAACACAGAAATTGCATCGGAATTAAATTCAAAATGCTCAATGCCGACTTAAGTAAAAGAGGACTCTCACTTTCTATGATTTAGATAAATCCTGTGAGTCCAGTTTTAGATTACGATGATTCACTTCAGGTTTACTGTATCCCTTGGACCTTCTTATTGACTTTGAATCACAGGAATTGCATCCGAATTTAATACAAATGGCACAATGCCGACTTAAGTACAAGAGGACTGACACTCTCACTTTCTATGAATTGAACCTCTCCTGTCAGTCCAGTTTTAGATTCCGATGCATCACTTCAGGTTAACTGTATCCCTTGGACCTTCTTATTGACGATGAAACACAGAAATTGCATCGGAATTAAATTCAAAACGCACAATGCTGCTTAAGTAAAAGTGGCCTGACACTCTCACTTTCTATGATTGGAACTTCTCCTGTGAGTCCAGTTTTTGATTCCGATGCTTCTCTACAGGTTTACTGTATCCCTTGGACATTCTAACTGACGATGAAACACAGAAATTGCATCCGATTTTAATACAAAAGGCACAATACCGACTTAAGTACAAGAGCAGTGACACTCTAACTATCTATGATTAGAACCTCTCCTGTGAGTCCAGCTTTAGATTCCGATGCTTCACTTCAGGTTTTCTGTATCCCTTGGACCTTCTTATTAACAATGAAACACAGAAAAAGCATCGGGAATTAAATTCAAAAGGCACAATGCCGACTTAAGTACAAGAGGACTGACATTCTAACTTTCTATGATTTGAACCTCTTCTAAGAGTCCAGTTTTAGGTTCCGATGCTTCACTTAAGGTTTACTGTATCCCTTGGACCTTCTTATTGACGATGAAACACAGAGTTTGCATTCGAATTTAATACAAAAGGCACAATGCCGACTTAAGTACAAGAGGACTGACACTCTAAGTTTCTATGATTTGAACCTCTCCTGTGAGTCCAGTTTTAGATTCCGATGCTTCACTTCAGGTTTACTGTATCCCTTGGACCTTCTTATTGACGATGAAACACAGCAATTGCATCCGAAATTAATACAAAAGTCACAATGGCGGCTTAAGTACAAGAGGACTGACACTTTCACTTTCTATGGTTTGAACCTTTCCTGTGAGTCCAGTTTTAGATTCCGATGGTTCACTTCAGGTTTACTGTATCCCTTGGACCTTCTTATTGACGATGAAACACAGAAATTGCACCCGAATTTAATACAAATGGCACAATGCCGACTTAAGTACAAGAGGACTGACACTCTCACTTTCTATGATTTGAACCTCTCCTGTTAGTCCAGTTTTAGATTCCGATGCTTCACTTCAGGTTTACTGTATCCCTTGGACCTTCTTATTAAGGAGGAAACACAGAAATAGCATATGAATGTAATACAAAAGGCACAATACCGACTTAAGTACAAGAGGAGAGACACTCTAACTCTCTATGATTTGAACCTCCCCTGTGAGCCCAGTTTTACATTCTGATGCTTCACTTCAGGTTTACTGTATCCCTTGGACCTTCTTATTGACGATGAAACATAGAAATTGCATAGGAATTTAATACAAAAGGCACAATGATGACATAAGTAAAAGAGGACTGTCACTCTAACTATCTATGATTAGAACCTCTCCTGTGAGTCCAGTTTTAGATTCCGATGCTTCACTTCAGGTTTACTGTATCCCTTGGACCTTCGTATTGACGATGAAACACAGAAATTGCATCCGAATTTAATACAAATGATTCAATGCCGACTTAAGTACAAGAGGACTGACACTCTAACTTTCTATGATTTCAACCTCACCTGTAAGTCCAGTTTAGGATTCCGATGCTTCACTTCAGGTTTACTGTATCCCTTGGACCTTCTTATTGACGATGAAACACAGAAATTACATCCGAATTTAATACAAATGGTTCAATGCCGACTTAAGTACAAGAGGTCTGACACTCTAACTTTCTATGATTTGAACCTCACCTGTAAGTCCAGTTTTGGATTCCGATGCTTCACTTCAGGTTTACTATATCCCTTGGACCTTCTTATTGACGATGAAACACAGAACTTGCTTCCGAATTTAGTACAAAAGGCACAATGGCAACTTAAGTACAAGAGGACTGACACTCTCGCATTCTATGATTTGAACCTCTCCTGTGAGTCCAGTTTTAGATTCCGATGCTTCACTTCAGGTTTACTGTATCCCTTGGACCTTCTTATTGACGATGAAACACAGATATTGCATCCGAATTTAATACAAAAGGCACAATGGCGGCTTAAGTACAAGAGGACTGACACTTTCACTTTCTATGGTTTGAACCTTTCGTGTGAGTCCAGTTTTAGATTCCGATGCTTCACTTCAGGTTTACTGCATCCCTTGGACCTTCTTATTGACGATGAAACACAGAAATTGCACCCGAATTTAATACAAATGGCACAATGCCGACTTAAGTACAAGAGGACTGACACTCTCACTTTCTATGATTTGAACCTCTCCTGTTAGTCCAGTTTTAGATTCCGATGCTTCACTTCAGGTTTACTGTATCCCTTGGACCTTCTTATTAAGGAGGAAACACAGAAATAGCATCTGAATGTAATACAATAGGCACAATACCGACTTAAGTACAAGAGGAGAGACACTCTAACTCTCTATGATTTGAACCTCCCCTGTGAGTCCAGTTTTACATTCTCATGCTTCACTTCAGGTTTACTGTATCCCTTGGACCTTCTTATTGATGAAGAATCACAGAAATTGCATCCGATATTAATACAAAAGTCACAATGCCGACATAAGTACAAGAGGACTGACACTCTCACATTCTATGATTGGAACCTCTCCTGTGAGTCCAGTTTTAGATTCCGATGCTTCACTTCAGGTTTACTGTACCCCTTGGACCTTCTTATTGACGATGAAACACAGAAATTGAATCCGAACTTAATAAGATAAGCACAATGGCGTCTTAAGTACAAGTGGACTGACACTATCACTTTCAATGGTTTGAACCTCTCCTGTGAGTCCAGTTTTAGATTCCGATGCTTCACTTCAGGTTTACTGTATCCCTTGGACCTTCTTATTGACGATGAAACACAGAAATTGCATCCGAATTTAATACAAATGGTTGAATGCCGACTTAAGTACAAGAGGACTGACACTCTAACTTTCTATGATTTGAACCTCACCTGTAAGACCAGTTTTGGATTCCGATGCTTCACTTCAGGTTTACTGTATCCCTTGGACCCTCTTATTGACGATGAAACACAGAAATTGCTTCCGAATTTAGGACAAAAGGCACAATGGCAACTTAAGTACAAGAGGACTGACACTCTCGCATTCTATGATTTGAACCTCTCCTGTGAGTCCAGTTTTAGATTCCGATGCTTCACTTCAGGTTTACTGTATCCCTTGGACCTTCTTATTGACGAAGAATCACAGAAATTGCATCCGATTTTAATACAAAAGTCACAATGCCGACTTAAGTACAAGAGGACTGACACTCTCACATTCTATGATTAGAACCTCTCCTGTGATTCCAGTTTTAGATTCCGATGCTTCACGTCAGGTTTACTGTACCCCTTGGACCTTCTTATTGAAGATGAAACACAGAAAGTGCATCCGAATTTAATAAAAATGGCACAATGCCGACTTAAGTACAAGTAGACTGACACTCTAATTTCCTATGATTTGAACCTCTCTTGCGAGTCCAGTTTTAGATTCCGATGCTTCACTTCAGGTTTACTGTATCCCTTCGACCTTCTTATTGACGATGAAACATAGAGTTTGAATCAGAATTTAATACAAAAGGCACAATGCCGACTTAAGTACAAGAGGACTGACACTCTCACTCCCTATGATTTGAACCTCTCCTGTGAGTCCAGTTTTAGATTCCGATGCTTCACTTCAGGTTCACTGTATCCCTTCGACCTTCTTATTGACGATGAAACATAGAAATTGCATCTGAACTTAATACAAATGGCACAATGCCGACTTAAGTACAAAAGGACCGACACTCTCGCCTTTTTTGATTTGAACCTCTCCTGCGAGTCCAGTTTTAGATTCCGATGCTTCACTTCAGGTTTGCTGTATCCCTTGGACCTTCTTATTGACCATGAAACACAGAAATTGCTTCGGAATTAAATTCAAAAGGCTCAATGCCGACTTAAGTGAAAGAGGACTCTCACTTTTTATGATTTAGATATCTCGTGTGAGTCCAGTTTTAGATTCCGATGCTTCACTTCAGGTTTACTGTGTCCCTTGGACCTTCTTATTGACGATGAAACACAGATATTGCATCCGAATTTAATACAAATGGCACAATTCCGACTTAAGTACAAGAGGACTGACACTCTCATTTTCTATGATTTGAACCTCTCCTGTGAGTCCAGTTTCAGATTCCGATGCTTCACTTCAGGTTTACTGTATACCTTCTTATTGACGATGAAACACAGAGATTGCATCGGAATTAAGTTCAAAATGCACAATGGCGGCTTAAATACAAGAGGACTGACACTCTAACTTTCTAAGATTTGAACCTCTGCTGTGAGTCCAGTTTTAGATTCCGATGCTTCACTTCATGTTTACTGTATCCCTTGGACCTTCTTATTGACGATGAAACACATTAATTGCATCCGAATTTAATAAAAAAGGCACAATACCGACTTAAGTACAAGAAGAGTGACACTCTAACTATCTAAGATTTGAATCTCTCCTGTGAGTCCAGTTTTAGATTCCGATGCTTCACTTCAGGTTTACTGTATCCCTTGTACGTTCTTATTGACGATGAAACACAGAAATTGCATCCGAATTTAATACAAATGGCACAATGCCGACTTAAGTACAAGAGGACCGACACTCTCACTTTCTATGATTTGAACCTCCCCTGTGAGTCCAGTTTTAGATTCCGATGCTTCACTTCAGGTTTACTGTATCCCTTGGACCTTCTTAGTGACGATGAATCACAGAAATTGCATCGGAATTAAATTGAAAAGGCACAATGCCGACTTAAATACAACAGGACTGACACTCAAACTTTTAATGATTTGAACTTCTCCTGCGAGTCCAGTTTTAGATTCCGATGCTTCACTTCAGGTTTACTGTATCCCTTCGACCTTCTTATTGACGACGAAACATAGAGTTTGCATCAGAATTTAATACAAAAGTCACAATGAAGACTTAAGTACAAGAGGACTGACACTCTCACTCCCTATGATTTGAACCTCTCCTGTGAGTCCAGTTTTAGATTCCTATGCTTCACTTCAGGTTCACTGTATCCCTTCGACCTTCTTATTGACGATGAAACACTGAAATTGCATCCGAATTTAATACAAATGGCACAATGCCGACTTAAGTACAAGAGGACCGACACTCTCACCTTTTTTGATTTGAACCTCTCCTGCGAGTCCAGTTTTAGATTCCGATGCTTCACTTCAGGTTTGCTGTATCCCTTGGACCTTCTTATTGACGATGAAACACAGAAATTGCATCGGAATTAAATTCAAAATGCTCAATGCCGACTTAAGTAAAAGAGGACTCTCACTTTCTATGATTTAGATAAATCCTGTGAGTCCAGTTTTAGATTACGATGATTCACTTCAGGTTTACTGTATCTCTTGGACCTTCTTATTGACGATGAAATATAGAAATTGCATCCGAATTTAATACAAATGCCACAATGCAGACTTAAGTACAAGAGGACTGACACTCTCGCTTTCTATGATTTGAACCTTTCCTGTGAGTCCAGTTTTAGATTCCAAAGCTTCAATTCAGGTTTACTGTATCCCTTGGACCTTCTTATTGACGGTGAAACATAGAAATTGCATCCGAATTTAATACAAACGGCACAATGCCGACATAAGTAAAAGAGGACTGACACTCTAACTTTCTATGATTTGAACCTCTCCTGTGAGTCCAGTTTTAGATTCGGATGTTTCACTTCAGGTTTACTGTATCCCTTGGACCTTCTTATTGACTTTGAATCACAGGAATTGCATCCGAATTTAATACAAATGGCACAATGCCGACTTAAGTACAAGAGGACTGACACTCTCACTTTCTATGAATTGAACCTCTCCTGTCAGTCCAGTTTTAGATTCCGATGCATCACTTCAGGTTAACTGTATCCCTTGGACCTTCTTATTGACGATGAAACACAGAAATTGCATCGGAATTAAATTCAAAACGCACAATGCTGCTTAAGTAAAAGTGGCCTGACACTCTCACTTTCTATGATTTGAACTTCTCCTGTGAGTCCAGTTTTTGATACCGATGCTTCTCTACAGGTTTACTGTATCCCTTGGACATTCTAACTGACGATGAAACACAGAAATTGCATCCGATTTTAATACAAAAGGCACAATACCGACTTAAGTACAAGAGCAGTGACACTCTAACTATCTATGATTAGAACCTCTCCTGTGAGTCCAGCTTTAGATTCCGATGCTTCACTTCAGGTTTTCTGTATCCCATGGACCTTCTTATTAACAATGAAACACAGAAAAAGCATCGGGAATTAAATTCAAAAGGCACAATGCCGACTTAAGTACAAGAGGACTGACATTCTAACTTTCTATGATTTGAACCTCTTCTAAGAGTCCAGTTTTAGGTTCCGATGCTTCACTTAAGGTTTACTGTATCCCTTGGACCTTCTTATTGACGATGAAACACAGAGTTTGCATTCGAATTTAATACAAAAGGCACAATGCCGACTTAAGTACAAGAGGACTGACACTCTAAGTTTCTATGATTTGAACCTCTCCTGTGAGTCCAGTTTTAGATTCCGATGCTTCACTTCAGGTTTACTGTATCCCTCGGACCTTCTTATTGACGATGAAACACAGCAATTGCATCCGAAATTAATACAAAAGTCACAATGGCGGCTTAAGTACAAGAGGACTGACACTTTCACTTTCTATGGTTTGAACCTTTCCTGTGAGTCCAGTTTTAGATTCCGATGGTTCACTTCAGGTTTACTGTATCCCTTGGACCTTCTTATTGACGATGAAACACAGAAATTGCACCCGAATTTAATACAAATGGCACAATGCCGACTTAAGTACAAGAGGACTGACACTCTCACTTTCTATGATTTGAACCTCTCCTGTTAGTCCAGTTTTAGATTCCGATCCTTCACTTCAGGTTTACTGTATCCCTTGGACCTTCTTATTGAAGATGAAACACAGATATTGCATCGGAATTAAATTCAAAACGCACAATGGCGACTTAAGTAAAAGAGGACTAACACTCTCACTCTCTATGATTTTAACCTCTCCTGTGAGTCCAGTTTTAACTTCTGATGCTTCTCTTCAGGTTTACTGTATCCCTTGGACCTTCTTATTGACGAAGAATCACAGAAATTGCATCCTATTTTAATACAAAAATCACAATGCCGACTTAAGTACAAGAGGACTGATACTCTAACTTTCTATGATTTGAACCTCTCCTGTGAGTCCAGTTTTAGATTCCGATGCTTCACTTCAGGTTTACTGTATCCCTTGGACCTTCTTATTAAGGAGGAAACACAGAAATAGCATATGAATGTAATACAAAAGGCACAATACCGACTTAAGTACAAGAGGAGAGACACTCTAACTCTCTATGATTTGAACCTCCCCTGTAAGCCCAGTTTTACATTCTGATGCTTCACTTCAGGTTTACTGTATCCCTTGGACCTTCTTATTGACGATGAAACATAGAAATTGCATAGGAATTTAATACAAAAGGCACAATGATGACATAAGTAAAAGAGGACTGACACTCTAACTATCTATGATTAGAACCTCTCCTGTGAGTCCAGTTTTAGATTCCGATGCTTCACTTCAGGTTTACTGTATCCCTTGGGCCTTCGTATTGACGATGAAACACAGAAATTGCATCCGAATTTAATACAAATGATTCAATGCCGACTTAAGTACAAGAGGACTGACACTCTAACTTTCTATGATTTCAACCTCACCTGTAAGTCCAGTTTAGGATTCCGATGCTTCACTTCAGGTTTACTGTATCCCTTGGACCTTCTTATTGACGATGAAACACAGAAATTACATCCGAATTTAATACAAATGGTTCAATGCCGACTTAAGTACAAGAGGTCTGACACTCTAACTTTCTATGATTTGAACCTCACCTGTAAGTCCAGTTTTGGATTCCGATGCTTCACTTCAGGTTTACTATATCCCTTGGACCTTCTTATTGACGATGAAACACAGAAATTGCTTCCGAATTTAGTACAAAAGGCACAATATCAACTTAAGTACAAGAGGACTGACACTCTCGCATTCTATGATTTGAACCTCTCCTGTGAGTCCAGTTTTAGATTCCGATGCTTCACTTCAGGTTTACTGTATCCCTTGGACCTTCTTATTGACGATGAAACACAGATATTGCATCCGAATTTAATACAAAAGGCACAATGGCGGCTTAAGTACAAGAGGACTGACACTTTCACTTTCTATGGTTTGAACCTTTCGTGTGAGTCCAGTTTTAGATTCCGATGCTTCACTTCAGGTTTACTGTATCCCTTGGACCTTCTTATTGACGATGAAACACAGAAATTGCATCCGAATTTAATACAAAAGGCACAATACCGACTTAAATACAAGAGGAGTGACACTATATCTATGATTTGAATCGTTCCTGTGAGTCCAGTTTTAGATTCCGATGCTTCACTACAGGTTTACTGTATCCCTTGGACCTTCTTATTGACGATGAAACACAGAAATTGCATCCGAATTTAATACAGATGGCACAATACCGACTTAAGTACAAGAGGACCGACACTCTCACTCTCTAAGATTTGAACCTCTCCTGTGAGTCCAGATTTAGATTCCGATGCTTCGCTTAAGGTTTACTGTATCCCTTAGACCATCTTATTGACGATGAAACACAGAAATTGCATCGGAATTAAATTCAAAAGGCACAATGCCGACTTAAGTACAAGAGGACTGACACTCAAACTTTCTATGATTTGAACCTCTCCTGTGATTCCAGTTTTAGATTCCGATGCTTCACTTCAGGTTTACTGTATCCCTTGGACCTTCTTATTGACGATGAAACACAGAGTTTGCATCCGAATTTAATACCAAAGGAACAATTCCGACTTAAGTACAAGAGGACTGACACTCTAACTTTCTTTGATTTGAAACTCTCCTGTGAGTCCAGTTTTAGATTCCGATGCTATACTTCAGGTTTACTGTATTCCTTGGACCTTCTTATTGACGATAAACACAGAAATTGCATCCGAATTTAATACAAACGGCACAATGGCGACTAAAGTACAAGAGGACTGACACTCTCACTTTCTATGATTTGGACCTCTCCTGTGAGCTCAGTTTTAGATTCCGGTGCTTCACTTCAGGTTTGCTCTATACCTTGCACCTTCTTATTGACGATGAAACAAAGAGTTTGCATCCGAATTTAATACAAAAGGCACGTTGCTGACTTACGTGCAAGAGGACTGACACTCTAACTTTGTATGATTTGAACCTCTCCTGTGAGTCTAGTTTTAGATTCCGATGCTACACTTCAGGTTTACTGTATACCTTGGACCTTCTTATTGAAGATGAAACACAGAAATTGGATCCGAATATAATACAAATGGGACAATGCCGACTTAAGTACAAGAGGACTGACACTCTCACTTTCTATGATTTAAACCTCTCCTGTGAGTTCAGTTTTAGATTCCGATGCTTCACTTCAGGTTTACTGTATCCCTTGGACCTTCTTATTGACGATGAAACGCAGAAATTGCATCCGAACTTAATACAAATGGCACAATGCCGACTTAAGTACAAGATGACTGACACTCTTACTCTCTATGATTCGAACCTCTCCTGTGAGGTCAGTTTTAGATTCGGATGCTTCACTTCAGGTTAACTGTATCCCTTGGACCTTCTTATTGACGAAAAAACACAGGAATTGTATCCGTATTTAATACAAATGGCACAATACCGACTTAAGTACAAGAGGAGTGACACTCTAACTTTCTATGATTTGAACCTCTCCTGTGAGTCCAGTTTTAGTTCCGATGTTTCACTTCAGGTTTACTGTATCCCTTGGACCTTCTTATTGACTATGAATCACAGAAATTGCATCCGAATTTAATACAAAAGGCACAATGGCGACTTAAGTACAAGAGGACTGAGACTCTCACTTTCTATGATTTGAACCTCTCCTGTGAGTCCAGTTTCAGATTCCGATGCTTCACTTCAGGTTTACTGTATACCTTGCACCTTCTTATTGACAATGAAACACCGAAGTTGCATCGGAATAAAATTCAAAAGGCACCACGCCGACATAAGTACAAGAGGACTGACACTCTAACTTTCTATGATTTGAAACTCTCCCGTGAGTCCAGTTTTAGATTCCGATGCTTCACTTCAGGTTTACTGTATCCCTTGGACCTTCTTATTGACGATGAAACACAGAAATTGCATCCGAATTTAATACAGATGGCACAATACCGACTTAAGTACAAGAGGACCGACACTCTCACTTTCTATGATTTGAACCTCTCCTATGAGTACAGTTTTAGATTCCGATACTTCACTTCAGGTTTACTGTATCCCTTGGACCTTCTTATTGACGATGAAACACAGAGTTTGCATCCGAATTTAATACCAAAGGAACAATTCCGACTTAAGTACAAGAGGACTGACACTCTAACTTTCTATGATTTGAACCTCTCCTGTGAGTCCAGTTTTAGATTCCGATGCTATACTTCAGGTTTACTGTATCCCTTGGACCTTCTTATTGACGATAAACACAGAAATTGCATCCGAATTTAATACAAACGGCACAATGGCGACTAAAGTACAAGATGACTGACACTCTTACTCTCTATGATTCGAACCTCTCCTGTGAGGTCAGTTTTAGATTCGGATGCTTCACTTCAGGTTAACTGTATCCCTTGGACCTTCTTATTGACGAAAAAACACAGGAATTGTATCCGTATTTAATACAAATGGCACAATACCGACTTAAGTACAAGAGGAGTGACACTCCAACTTTCTATGATTTGAACCTCTCCTGTGAGTCCAGTTTTAGTTCCGATGTTTCACTTCAGGTTTACTGTATACCTTGCACCTTCTTATTGACAATGAAACACAGAAGTTGCATCGGAATAAAATTCAAAAGGCACCACGCCGACATAAGTACAAGAGGACTGACACTCTAACTTTCTATGATTTGAAACTCTCCCGTGAGTCCAGTTTTAGATTCCGATGCTTCACTTCAGGTTTACTGTATCCCTTGGACCTTCTTATTGACGATGAAACACAGAAATTGCATCCCAATTTAATATAGATGGCACAATGCCGACTTCAGTACAAGAAGACCGACACTCTCACTTTCTATGATTTGAACCTCTCCTGTGAGTCCAGTTTTAGATTCCGATGCTTCACTTCAGGTTTACTGTATCCCTTGGACCTTTTTATTGACGATGAAGCACAGGGTTTGCATCCGAATCTAATACAAAAGGCACAATGCCGACATAAGTGCAAGAGGACTGACACTCTCACTTTCTATGATTTGAACCTCTCCTGTCAGTCCAGTTTTAGATTCCGATGCTTCACATCAAGTTTGCTGTATCCTTGGACCTTCTTATTGACGATGTAACGCAGAAATTGCATCGGAATTAAATTCAAAAATCACAATGCCGTCTTAAGTACAAGAGGACTGACACTCTAACTTTCTATGATTTGAACCTCTCCCGTGAGTCCAGTTTTAGATTCCGATGCTTCACTTCAGGTTTACTGTATCCCTTGTACCTTCTTATTGACGATGAAACACAGAAATCGCATCCGAATTTGATACAAAAGGCACAATACCGACTTAAGTACAAGAGGAGTGACTCTATATCTATGATTTGAATCCCTCGTGTGAGTCCAGTTTTACTTTCCGATGCTTCACTTCAGGTTTACTGTATCCCTTGGACCTTCTTATTGACGATGAAACACAGAAATTGCATCGGAATTAAATTCTAAAGGCACAATGCCGACTTAAGTAAAAGAGGACTGACACTCTCACTCTCTATGATTTGAACCTCTCCTGTGAGTCCAGTTTTTGATTCCGATGCTTCGCTTAAGGTTTACTGTATCCCTTGGACCATCTTATTGACGATGATACACAGAAATTGTATCAGAATTAAATTCAAAAGGCACAATGCCGACTTAAGTTTAAGAGGACTAACACTCAATCTTTCTATGATTTGAACCTCTCCTGTGAATCCAGTTTTTGATTCCGATGCTTTACTTCAGGTTTACTGTATCCCTTGGACCTTCTTATTGACGATGAAACACAGAGTTTGCATCCGAATTTAATACAAAAGGCACAATTCCGACTTAAGTACAAGAGGTCTGGCACTCTAACTTTCTATGATTTGAACCTCTCCTGTGAGTCCAGTTTTAGATTCCGATGCTTCACTTCAGGTTTACTGTATCCCTTGGTCCTTCTTATTGACGATGAAACACAGAAATTGCATCCGAATTTAATACAAAAGGCACAATACCGACTTAAGTACAAGAGGAGTGACACTATATCTATGATTTGAATCGTTCCTGTGAGTCCAGTTTTAGATTCCGATGCTTCACTTCAGGTTTACTGTATCCCTTGGACCTTCTTATTGACGATGAAACACAGAAATTGCATCCGAATTTAATACAGATGGCACAATACCGACTTAAGTACAAGAGGACCGACACTCTCACTTTCTATTATTTGATCCTCTCCTATGAGTACAGTTTTAGATTCCGATACTTCACTTCAGGTTTACTGTATCCCTTGGGCCTTCTTATTGACGATGAAATACAGAAATTGCATCAGAATTAAATTCAAAAGGCACAATGCCGACTTAAGTGAAAGTGGACTGACACTCTTACTCTCTAAGATTTGAACCTCTCCTGTGAGTCCAGTTTTAGATTCCGATGCTTCGCTTAAGGTTTACTGTATCCCTTAGACCATCTTATTGACGATGAAACACAGAAATTGCATCGGAATTAAATTCAAAAGGCACAATGCCGACTTAAGTACAAGAGGTTTGACACTCAAACTTTCTATGATTTGAACCTCTCCTGTGATTCCAGTTTTAGATTCCGATGCTTCACTTCAGGTTTACTGTATCCCTTGGACCTTCTTATTGACGATGAAACACAGAGTTTGCATCCGAATTTAATACCAAAGGAACAATTCCGACTTAAGTACAAGAGGATTGACACTCTAACTTTCTTTGATTTGAACCTCTCCTGTGAGTCCAGTTTTAGATTCCGATGCTATACTTCAGGTTTACTGTATCCCTTGGACCTTCTTATTGACGATAAACACAGAAATTGCATCCGAATTTAATACAAACGGCACAATGGCGACTAAAGTACAAGAGGACTGACACTCTCACTTTCTATGATTTGGACCTCTCCTGTGAGCCCAGTTTTAGATTCCGGTGCTTCACTTCAGGTTTGCTCTATACCTTGCACCTTCTTATTGACGATGAAACAAAGAGTTTGCATCCGAATTTAATACAAAAGGCACGTTGCTGACTTACGTGCAAGAGGACTGACACTCTAACTTTCTATGATTTGAACCTCTCCTCTGAGTCTAGTTTTAGATTCCGATGCTACACTTCAGGTTTACTGTACACCTTGCACCTTCTTATTGAAGATGAAACACAGAAATTGGATCCGAATATAATACAAATGGGACAATGCAGACTTAAGTACTAGAGGACTGACACTCTCACTTTCTATGATTTAAACCTCTCCTGTGAGTTCAGTTTTAGATTCCGATGCTTCACTTCAGGTTTACTGTATCCCTTGGACCTTCTTATTGACGATGAAACACAGAAATTGCATCCGAACTTAATACAAATGGCACAATGCCGACTTAAGTACAAGACGACTGACACTCTTACTCTCTATGAT
Source organism: Schistocerca americana (assembly GCF_021461395.2). Classification (NCBI taxonomy): domain Eukaryota; kingdom Metazoa; phylum Arthropoda; class Insecta; order Orthoptera; family Acrididae; genus Schistocerca; species Schistocerca americana. The sequence continues at coordinate 2,775,344 of NW_025725994.1, read as the reverse complement.
TCGAACCTCTCCTGTGAGGTCAGTTTTAGATTCGGATGCTTCACTTCAGGTTAACTGTATCCCTTGGACCTTCTTATTGACGAAAAAACACAGGAATTGTATCCGTATTTAATACAAATGGCACAATACCGACTTAAGTACAAGAGGAGTGACACTCTAACTTTCTATGATTTGAACCTCTCCTGTGAGTCCAGTTTTAGTTCCGATGTTTCACTTCAGGTTTACTGTATCCCTTGGACCTTCTTATTGACTATGAATCACAGAAATTGCATCCGAATTTAATACAAAAGGCACAATGGCGACTTAAGTACAAGAGGACTGAGACACTCACTTTCTATGATTTGAACCTCTCCTGTGAGTCCAGTTTCAGATTCCGATGCTTCACTTCACTTCAGGTTTACTGTATACCTTGCACCTTCTTATTGACAATGAAACACCGAAGTTGCATCGGAATAAAATTCAAAAGGCACCACGCCGACATAAGTACAAGAGGACTGACACTCTAACTTTCTATGATTTGAAACTCTCCCGTGAGTCCAGTTTTAGATTCCGATGCTTCACTTCAGGTTTACTGTATCCCTTGGACCTTCTTATTGACGATGAAACACAGAAATTGCATCCGAATTTAATACAGATGGCACAATACCGACTTAAGTACAAGAGGACCGACACTCTCACTTTCTATGATTTGAACCTCTCCTATGAGTACAGTTTTAGATTCCGATACTTCACTTCAGGTTTACTGTATCCCTTGGACCTTCTTATTGACGATGAAATACAGAAATTGCATCAGAATTAAATTCAAAAGGCACAATGCCGACTTAAGTGAAAGTGGGCTGACACTCTCACTCTCTAAGATTTGAACCTCTCCTGTGAGTCCAGTTTTAGATTCCGATGCTTCGCTTAAGGTTTACTGTATCCCTTGGACCATCTTATTGACGATGAAACACAGAAATTGCATCGGAATTAAATTCAAAAGGCACAATGCCGACTTAAGTACAAGAGGACTGACACTCAAACTTTCTATGATTTGAACCTCTCCTGTGATTCCAGTTTTAGATTCCGATGCTTCACTTCAGGTTTACTGTATCCCTTGGACCTTCTTATTGACGATGAAACACAGAGTTTGCATCCGAATTTAATACCAAAGGAACAATTCCGACTTAAGTACAAGAGGACTGACACTCTAACTTTCTATGATTTGAACCTCTCCTGTGAGTCCAGTTTTAGATTCCGATGCTATACTTCAGGTTTACTGTATCCCTTGGACCTTCTTATTGACGATAAACACAGAAATTGCATCCGAATTTAATACAAACGGCACAATGGCGACTAAAGTACAAGAGGACTGACACTCTCACTTTCTATGATTTTGACCTCTCCTGTGAGCCCAGTTTTAGATTCCGGTGCTTCACTTCAGGTTTACTCTATACCTTGCACCTTCTTATTGACGATGAAACACAGAGTTTGCATCCGAATTTAATACAAAAGGCACGTTGCCGACTTACGTGCAAGAGGACTGACACTCTAACTTTCTATGATTTGAACCTCTCCTGTGAGTCTAGTTTTAGATTCCGATGCTACACTTCAGGTTTACTGTATACCTCGGACCTTCTTATTGAAGATGAAACACAGAAATTGGATCCGAATATAATACAAATGGGACAATGCCGACTTAAGTACAAGAGGACTGACACTCTCACTTTCTATGATTTAAACCTCTCCTGTGAGTTCAGTTTTAGATTCCGATGCTTCACTTCAGGTTTACTGTATCCCTTGGACCTTCTTATTGACGATGAAACACAGAAATTGCATCCGAATTTAATACAAATGGCACAATGCCGACTTAAGTACAAGAGGACTGACACTCTTACTCTCTATGATTCGAACCTCTCCTGTGAGGTCAGTTTTAGATTCGGATGCTTCACTTCAGGTTAACTGTATCCCTTGGACCTTCTTATTGACGAAAAAACACAGGAATTGTATCCGTATTTAATACAAATGGCACAATACCGACTTAAGTACAAGAGGAGTGACACTCCAACTTTCTATGATTTGAACCTCTCCTGTGAGTCCAGTTTTAGTTCCGATGTTTCACTTCAGGTTTACTGTATACCTTGCACCTTCTTATTGACAATGAAACACAGAAGTTGCATCGGAATAAAATTCAAAAGGCACCACGCCGACATAAGTACAAGAGGACTGACACTCTAACTTTCTATGATTTGAAACTCTCCCGTGAGTCCAGTTTTAGATTCCGATGCTTCACTTCAGGTTTACTGTATCCCTTGGACCTTCTTATTGACGATGAAACACAGAAATTGCATCCCAATTTAATATAGATGGCACAATGCCGACTTCAGTACAAGAAGACCGACACTCTCACTTTCTATGATTTGAACCTCTCCTGTGAGTCCAGTTTTAGATTCCGATGCTTCACTTCAGGTTTACTGTATCCCTTGGACCTTTTTATTGACGATGAAGCACAGGGTTTGCATCCGAATCTAATACAAAAGGCACAATGCCGACATAAGTGCAAGAGGACTGACACTCTCACTTTCTATGATTTGAACCTCTCCTGTCAGTCCAGTTTTAGATTCCGATGCTTCACTTCAAGTTTGCTGTATCCTTGGACCTTCTTATTGACGATGAAACACAGAAATTGCATCGGAATTAAATTCAAAAATCACAATGCCGTCTTAAGTACAAGAGGACTGACACTCTAACTTTCTATGATTTGAACCTCTCCCGTGAGTCCAGTTTTAGTTTCCGATGCTTCACTTCAGGTTTACTGTATCCCTTGTACCTTCTTATTGACGATGAAACACAGAAATCGCATCCGAATTTGATACAAAAGGCACAATACCGACTTAAGTACAAGAGGAGTGACCCTATATCTATGATTTGAATCCCTCGTGTGAGTCCCGTTTTACTTTCCGATGCTTCACTTCAGGTTTACTGTATCCCTTGGACCTTCTTATTGACGATGAAACACAGAAATTGCATCGGAATTAAATTCTAAAGGCACAATGCCGACTTAAGTAAAAGAGGACTGACACTCTCACTCTCTATGATTTGAACCTCTCCTGTGAGTCCAGTTTTAGATTCCGATGCTTCGCTTAAGGTTTACTGTATCCCTTGGACCATCTTATTGACGATGATACACAAAAATTGCATCAGAATTAAATTCAAAAGGCACAATGCCGACTTAAGTTTAAGAGGACTAACACTCAATCTTTCTATGATTTGAACCTCTCCTGTGAATCCAGTTTTTGATTCCGATGCTTTACTTCAGGTTTACTGTATCCCTTGGACCTTCTTATTGACGATGAAACACAGAGTTTGCATCCGAATTTAATACAAAAGGCACAATTCCGACTTAAGTACAAGAGGTCTGGCACTCTAACTTTCTATGATTTGAACCTCTCCTGTGAGTCCAGTTTTAGATTCCGATGCTTCACTTCAGGTTTACTGTATCCCTTGGACCTTCTTATTGACGATGAAACACAGAAATTGCATCCGAATTTAATACAAATGAAACAATGCCGACTTAAGTACAAGAGGAGTGACACTATATCTATGATTTAAATCGTTCCTGTGAGTCCAGTTTTAGATTCCGATGCTTCACTTGAGGTTTACTGTATCCCTTGGACCTTCTTATTGACGATGAAACACAGAAATTGCATCCGAATTTAATACAGATGGCACAATACCGACTTAAGTACAAGAGGACCGACACTCTCACTTTCTATTATTTGATCCTCTCCTATGAGTACAGTTTAAGATTCCGATACTTCACTTCAGGTTTACTGTATCCCTTGGGCCTTCTTATTGACTATGAAATACAGAAATTGCATCAGAATTAAATTCAAAAGGCACAATGCCGACTTAAGTGAAAGTGGACTAACACTCTCACTCTCTAAGATTTGAACCTCTCCTGTGAGTCCAGTTTTAGATTCCGATGCTTCGCTTAAGGTTTACTGTATCCCTTAGACCATCTTATTGACGATGAAACACAGAAATTGCATCGGAATTAAATTCAAAAGGCACAATGCCGACTTAAGTACAAGAGGACTGACACTCAAACTTTCTATGATTTGAACCTCTCCTGTGATTCCAGTTTTAGATTCCGATGCTTCACTTCAGGTTTACTGTATCCCTTGGACCTTCTTATTGACGATGAAACACAGAGTTTGCATCCGAATTTAATACCAAAGGAACAATTCCGACTGAAGTACAAGAGGACTGACACTCTAACTTTCTTTGATTTGAACCTCTCCTGTGAGTCCAGTTTTAGATTCCGATGCTATACTTCAGGTTTACTGTATCCCTTGGACCTTCTTATTGACGATAAACACAGAAATTGCATCCGAATTTAATACAAACGGCACAATGGCGACTAAAGTACAAGAGGACTGACACTCTCACTTTCTATGATTTGGACCTCTCTTGTGAGCCCAGTTTTAGATTCCGGTGCTTCACTTCAGGTTTGCTCTATACCTTGCACCTTCTTATTGACGATGAAACAAAGAGTTTGCATCCGAATTTAATACAAAAGGCACGTTGCCGACTTACGTGCAAGAGGACTGACACTCTAACTTTCTATTATTTGAACCTCTCCTGTGAGTCTAGTTTTAGATTCCGATGCTACACTTCAGGTTTACTGTATACCTTGGACCTTCTTATTGAAGATGAAACACAGAAATTGGATCCGAATATAATACAAATGGGACAATGCCGACTTAAGTACAAGAGGACTGACACTCTCACTTTCTATGACTTAAACCTCTCCTGTGAGTTCAGTTTTAGATTCCGATGCTTCACTTCAGGTTTACTGTATCCCTTGGACCTTCTTATTGACGATGAAACACAGAAATTGCATCCGAACTTAATACAAATGGCACAATGCCGACTTAAGTACAAGATGACTGACACTCTTACTCTCTATGATTCGAACCTCTCCTGTGAGGTCAGTTTTAGATTCGGATGCTTCACTTCAGGTTAACTGTATCCCTTGGACCTTCTTATTGACGAAAAAACACAGGAATTGTATCCGTATTTAATACAAATGGCACAATACCGACTTAAGTACAAGAGGAGTGGCACTCTAACTTTCTATGATTTGAACCTCTCCTGTGAGTCCAGTTTTAGTTCCGATGTTTCACTTCAGGTTTACTGTATCCCTTGGACCTTCTTATTGACTATGAATCACAGAAATTGCATCCGAATTTAATACAAAAGGCACAATGGCGACTTAAGTACAAGAGGACTGAGACTCTCACTTTCTATGATTTGAACCTCTCCTGTGAGTCCAGTTTCAGATTCCGATGCTTCACTTCAGGTTTACTGTATACCTTGCACCTTCTTATTGACAATGAAACACAGAAGTTGCATCGGAATAAAATTCAAAAGGCACCACGCCGACATAAGTACAAGAGGACTGACACTCTAACTTTCTATGGTTTGAAACTCTCCCGTGAGTCCAGTTTTAGATTCCGATGCTTCACTTCAGGTTTACTGTATCCCTAGGACCTTCTTATTGACGATGAAACACAGAAATTGCATCCCAATTTAATATAGATGGCACAATGCCGACTTCAGTACAAGAAGACCGACACTCTCACTTTCTATGATTTGAACCTCTCCTGTGAGTCCAGTTTTAGATTCCGATGCTTCACTTCAGGTTTACTGTATCCCTTGGACCTTTTTATTGACGATGAAGCACAGGGTTTGCATCCGAATCTAATTCCAAAGGCACAATGCCGACTTAAGTGCAAGAGGACTGACACTCTCACTTTCTATGATTTGAACCTCTCCTGTCAGTCCAGTTTTAGATTCCGATGCTTCACTTCAGGTTTGCTGTATCCTTGGACTTTCGTATTGACGATGAAACACAGAAATTGCATCGGAATTAAATTCAAAAAACACAATGCCGTCTTAAGTACAAGAGGACTGACACTCTCACTTTCTATGATTTGAACCTCTCCTGTCAGTCCAGTTTTAGATTCCGATGCTTCACTTCAGGTTTACTGTATCCCTTGTACCTTCTTATTGACGATGAAACACAGAAATCGCATCCGAATTTGATACAAAAGGCACAATACCGACTTAAGTACAAGAGGAGTGACTCTATATCTATGATTTGAATCCCTCGTGTGAGTCCAGTTTTACTTTCCGATGCTTCACTTCAGGTTTACTGTATCCCTTGGACCTTCTTATTGACGATGAAACACAGAAATTGCATCGGAATTAAATTCTAAAGGCACAATGCCGACTTAAGTAAAAGAGGACTGACACTCTCACTCTCTATGATTTGAACCTCTCCTGTGAGTCCAGTTTTAGATTCCGATGCTTCGCTTAAGGTTTACTGTATCCCTTGGACCATCTTATTGACGATGATACACAGAAATTGCATCAGAATGAAATTCAAAAGGCACAATGCCGACTTAAGTTTAAGAGGACTAACACTCAATCTTTCTATGATTTGAACCTCTCCTGTGAATCCAGTTTTTGATTCCGATGCTTTACTTCAGGTTTACTGTATCCCTTGGACCTTCTTATTGACGATGAAACACAGAGTTTGCATCCGAATTTAATACAAAAGGCACAATTCCGACTTAAGTACAAGAGGTCTGGCACTCTAACTTTCTATGATTTGAACCTCTCCTGTGAGTCCAGTTTTAGATTCCGATGCTATACTTCAGGTTTACTGTATCCCTTGGACCTTCTTATTGACGATGAAACACAGAAATTGCATCCGAATTTAATACAAACGGCACAATGGCGACTAAAGTACAAGAGGACTGACACTCTCACTTTCTATGATTTGAAACTCTCCTGCGAGCCCAGTTTTAGATTCCGGCGCTTCACTTCAGGTTTTACTGTATACCTTGCACCTTCTTATTGACGATGAAACACAGAAGTTACATCGAAATTAAATTCAAAAGGCACCACGCCGACTTAAGTACAAGAGGACTGACATTCTAACTTTCTATGTTTTGAACCTCTCCTGTGAATCCATTTTTAGATTCCCATGCTTCACTTCAGGTTTACTGTATCCCTTGGACCTTCTTATTGACGATGAAACACAGATTTTGCATCTGAATTAAATACAAATGAAACAATGCCGACTTACGTGCAAAAGGACTGACACTCTAACTTTCTATGACTTGAACCTCTCCTGTGAGTCCAGTTTTAGATTCCGATGCTTCACTTCGGGTTTACTGTATCCCTTGGACCTTCGTATTGACGATGAAACACAGAAATTGCACCCGAATTTAATACAAAAGGCACAATACCGACTCAAGTATAAAAGGAGTGACACTCTAACATTCTATGATTTGTATCTCTCCTGTGAGTACAGTTTTTGATTCCGATGCTGCACTTCAGGTTTACTGCATCCCTTGGACCTTCTTATTGATGATGAAACACAGAAATCGTACCCGAATTTAATACAAATGGCACAATGCCGACTTAAGTACAAGAGGACTGACACTCTCACTTTCTATGATTTGAACCTCTCCTGTGAGTCCAGTTTTAGATTCCGATGCTTCACTTCAGGTTTACTGTATCCCTTGGACCTTCTTATTGATGATGAAACACAGAAATTGCATCGGAATTAAATTCAAAACGCACAATGCCGACTTAAGTAAAAGAGGACTGACACTCTAACTTTCTATGATTTGAACCTCTCCTGTGAGTCCAGTTTTAGATTCCGATGCTTAACTTCAGGTTTACTGTATCCCTTGGACCTTCTTATTGACGATGAAACACATAAATTGCTTCCGAATTTAATAAAAAAGCACAATACCGACTTAAGTACAAGAGGAGTGACACTCAAACTATCTATGATTTGAATCTCTCCTGTGAGTCCAGTTTTAGATTCCGAAGCTTCACTTCAGGTTTACTGTATCCCTTGTACGTTCTTATTGACGATGAAACACAGAAATTGCATCCGAATTTAATACAAATGGCACAATGCCGACTTAAGTACAAGAGGACCAACACTCTCACTTTCTATGTTTTGAACTTCTCCTGTGAGCCCAGTTTTAGATTCCGATGCTTCACTTCAGGTTTACTGTATCCCTTGGACCTTCTTAGTGACTATGAATCACAGAAACTGCATCGGAATTAAATTGAAAAGGCACAATGCCGACTTAAGTACAACAGGACTGACACTCAAACGTTTAATGATTTGAACTTCTCCTGTGAGTCCGGTTTTAGATTCCGATGCTTCACTTCAGGTTTACTGTATCCCTTCGACCCTCTTATTGACGATGAAACACAGAGTTTGCATCCGAATATAATACAAAAGGCACAATGCCGACTTAAGTGCAAGAGGACTGACACTCTAACTTTCTATGATTTGAACTTATCCTGTGAGTCCAGTTTTAGATTCCGATGCTTCACTTCAGGTTTACTGTATCCCTTGGACCTTCATATCGACGATGAAACACAGAAATTGCATCCGAATTTAATACAAAAAGCACAATGGCGGCTTAAGTACAAGAGGACTGACACTCTCACTTTCTATGATTTGAACGTCTCCTGTGAGTCCAGTTTTAGATTCCGATGCTTAACTTCAGGTTTACTGTATACCTTGCACCTTCTTATTGACCATGAAACACAGAAGTTGCATCGGAATTAAATTCAAATGGCACCACGACGACTTAAGTACAAGAGGACTGATACTCTCACTTCCTATGATTTGAACCTCTCCTGCGAGTCCAGTTTTAGATTCCGATGCTTCACTTCAGGTTTAGTGTATCCATTCCACCTTCTTATTGACGATGAAACATAGAGTTTGCATCAGAATTTAATACAAAAGGCACAATGCCGACTTAAGTACAAGAGGACTGACACTCTCACTCCCTATGATTTGAACCTCTCCTGTGAGTCCAGTTTTAGATTCCGATGCTTCACTTCAGGTTCACTGTATTCCTTCGACCTTCTTATTGACGATGAAACACAGAAATTGCATCCGAACTTAATACAAATGGCACAATGCCGACTTAAGTACAAGAGGACCGACACTCTCACCTTTTTTGATTTGAACCTCTCCTGCGAGTCCAGTTTTAGATTCCGATGCTTCACTTCAGGTTTACTGTATCCCTTGGACCTTCTTATTGACGATGAAACACAGAAATTGCATCCGAATTTAATACAAATGGCACAATGCCGACTGAAGTACAAGAGGACTGACACTCTCACTTTCTCTTATTTGAACCTCTCCTGCGAGTCCAGTTTTAGATTCCGTTGCTTCACTTCAGGTTTGCTGTATGCCACGGACCTTCTTGTTGACGATGAAACACAGAAATTGCGTCGGAATTAAATTCAAAATGCACAATGCCGACTTAAGTAAAAGAGGACTGACACTCTCACTTTCTATGATTTAAATCTCTCCTGTGAGCCCAGTTTTAGGTTCCGATGCATCACTTTGGGTTTACTGTATCCCTTGGACCTTCTCATTGACGATGAAACATAGAAATTGCATCTGAATTTAATACAAATGCCACAATGCAGACTTAAGTACAAGAGGACTGACACTCTCGCTTTCTATGATTTGAACCTATCCTGTGAGTCCAGTTTTAGATTCCGATGCTTCAATTCAGGTTTACTGTATCCCTTGGACCTTCTTATTGACGATGAAACACAGAAATTGCACCCGAACTTAATACAAATGGCACAAAGCCGACTTAAGTACAAGAGGACTGACACTCTCACTTTCTATGATTTCAACCTCTCCTGTCAGTCCAGTTTTAGATTCCGATGCTTAACTTCAGGTTAACTGTATCCCTTGGACCTTCTTATTGACGATGAAACACAGAAATTGCATCGGAATTAAATTCAAAGCTCACAATGCCGACTTAAGTACAAGAGGACTGACACTCTAACTTTCTATGATTTGAACCCCTCCCGTGAGTCCAGTTTTAGGTTCCGATGCTTCACTTCAGGTTTACTGTATCCCTTGGACCTTCTTATTGACGATGAAACACAGATATTACATCCGAATTTAATACAAAGGCACAATGGCGACTTAAGTACAAGAGGACTGACACTCTAACTTTCTATGATTTGAACCTCTCCTGTGAGTCCAGTTTCAGATTCCGATGCTTCACTTCAGGTTTACTGTATACCTTCTTATTGACGATGAAACACAGAGATTGCATCGGAATTATGTTCAAAATGCACAATGCCGACTTAAGTACAAGAGGACCAACACTCTCACTTTCTATGTTTTGAACCTCTCCTGTGAGCCCAGTTTTAGATTCCGATGCTTCACTTCAGGTTTACTGTATCCCTTGGACCTTCTTAGTGACTATGAATCACAGAAATTGCATCGGAATTAAATTGAAAAGGCACAATGCCGACTTAAGTACAACAGGACTGACACTCAAACGTTTAATGATTTGAACTTCTCCTGTGAGTCCGGTTTTAGATTCCGATGCTTCACTTCAGGTTTACTGTATCCCTTCGACCCTCTTATTGACGATGAAACACAGAGTTTGCATCCGAATTTAATACAAAAGGCACAATGCCGACTTAAGTGCAAGAGGACTGACACTCTAACTTTCTATGATTTGACCTTATCCTGTGAGTCCAGTTTTAGATTCCGATGCTTCACTTCAGGTTTACTGTATCCCTTGGACCTTCATATCGACGATGAAACACAGAAATTGCATCCGAATTTAATACAAAAAGCACAATGGCGGCTTAAGTACAAGAGGACTGACACTCTCACTTTCTATGATTTGAACGTCTCCTGTGAGTCCAGTTTTAGATTCCGATGCTTAACTTCAGGTTTACTGTATACCTTGCACCTTCTTATTGACCATGAAACACAGAAGTTGCATCGGAATTAAATTCAAATGGCACCACGCCGACTTAAGTACAAGAGGACTGATACTCTCACTTCCTATGATTTGAACCTCTCCTGCGAGTCCAGTTTTAGATTCCGATGCTTCACTTCAGGTTTACTGTATCCATTCGACCTTCTTATTGACGATGAAACATAGAGTTTGCATCAGAATTTAATACAAAAGGCACAATGCCGACTTAAGTACAAGAGGACTGACACTCTCACTCCCTATGATTTGAACCTCTCCTGTGAGTCCAGTTTTAGATTCCGATGCTTCACTTCAGGTTCACTGTATTCCTTCGACCTTCTTATTGACGATGAAACACAGAAATTGCATCCGAACTTAATACAAATGGCACAATGCCGACTTAAGTACAAGAGGACCGACACTCTCACGTTTTTTGATTTGAACCTCTCCTGCGAGTCCAGTTTTAGATTCCGATGCTTCACTTTAGGTTTGCTGTATCCCTTGGACCTTCTTATTGACGATGAAACACAGAAATTGCATCGGAATTAAATTCAAAAGGCTCAATGCCGACTTAAGTGAAAGAGGACTATCACTTTCTTTGATTTAGATATCTCCTGTGAGTCCAGTTTTAGATTCCGATGCTTCACTTCAGGTTTACTGTATCCCTTGGACCTTCTTATTGACGATGAAACACAGAAATTGCATCCGAATTTAATACAAATGGCACAATGCCGACTGAAGTACAAGAGGACTGACACTCTCACTTTCTCTTATTTGAACCTCTCCTGCGAGTCCAGTTTTAGATTCCGTTGCTTCACTTCAGGTTTGCTGTATGCCACGGACCTGCTTGTTGACGATGAAACACAGAAATTGCGTCGGAATTAAATTCAAAATGCACAATGCCGACTTAAGTAAAAGAGGACTGACACTCTCACTTTCTATGATTTAAATCTCTCCTGTGAGCCCAGTTTTAGGTTCCGATGCATCACTTTGGGTTTACTGTATCCCTTGGACCTTCTTATTGACGATGAAACATAGAAATTGCATCTGAATTTAATACAAATGCCACAATGCAGACTTAAGTACAAGAGGACTGACACTCTCGCTTTCTATGATTTGAACCTATCCTGTGAGTCCAGTTTTAGATTCCGATGCTTCAATTCAGGTTTACTGTATCCCTTGGACCTTCTTATTGACGATGAAACACAGAAATTGCACCCGAACTTAATACAAATGGCACAATGCCGACTTAAGTACAAGAGGACTGACACTCTCACTTTCTATGATTTCAACCTCTCCTGTCAGTCCAGTTTTAGATTCCGATGCTTAACTTCAGGTTAACTGTATCCCTTGGACCTTCTTATTGACGATGAAACACAGAAATTGCATCGGAATTAAATTCAAAGCTCACAATGCCGACTTAAGTACAAGAGGACTGACACTCTAACTTTCTATGATTTGAACCCCTCCCGTGAGTCCAGTTTTAGGTTCCGATGCTTCACTTCAGGTTTACTGTATCCCTTGGACCTTCTTATTGACGATGAAACACAGATATTACATCCGAATTTAATACAAAGGCACAATGGCAACTTAAGTACAAGAGGACTGACACTCTAACTTTCTATGATTTGAACCTCTCCTGTGAGTCCTGTTTCAGATTCCGATGCTTCACTTCAGGTTTACTGTATACCTTCTTATTGACGATGAAACGCAGAGATTGCATCGGAATTAAGTTCAAAATGCACAATGCCGACTTAAGTACAAGTGGACTGACACTCTAACTTTCTATGATTTTAACCTCTGCTGTGAGTCCAGTTTTAGATTCCGATGCTTCACTTCATGTTTACTGTATCCCTTGGACCTTCTTATTGACGATGAAACACATAAATTGCATCCGAATTTAATAAAAAAATCACAATACCGTCTTAAGTACAAGAGGAGTGACACTCTAACTATCTATGATTTGAATCTCTCCTGTGAGTCCAGTTTTAGATTCCGATGCTTCACTTCAGGTTTACTGTATCCCTTGTACGTTCTTATTGACGATGAAACACAGGAATTGCATCCGAACTTAATACAAATGGCACAATGCCGACTTAAGTACAAGAGGACTGACACTCTCACTTTCAATGTTTTGAACCTCTCCTGTGAGTCCAGTTTTAGATTCCGATGCTTCACTTCAGGTTTACTGCATCCCTTGGACCTTCTTAGTGACGATGAATCACAGAAATTGCATCGGAATTAAATTGAAAAGGCACAACGCCGACTTAAGTACAACAGGACTGACACTCAAACTTTTAATGATTTGAACTTCTCCTGTGAGTCCGGTTTTAGATTCCGATGCTTCTCTTCAGGTTTACTGTATCCCTTCGACCTTCGTATTGACGATGAAACACAGAAATTGCACACGAACTTAATACAAATGGCACAATGCCGACTTAAGTACAAGAGGACTGACACTCTTACTTTCTATGATCTGAACCTCTCCTGTCAGTCCAGTTTTAGATTCCGATGCATCACTTCAGGTTAACTGTATCCCTTGGACCTTCTTATTGACGATGAAACACAGAAATTGCATCGGAATTAAATTCAAAACGCACAATGCTGCTTAAGTAAAAGTGGACTGACACTCTCACTTTCTATGATTTGAACTTCTCCTGTGAGTCCAGTTTTTGATTCCGATGCTTAACTTCAGGTTCACTGTATCCCTTGGACCTTCTTATTGACGATGAAACACTGAAATTGCATTGGAATTAAATTCAAAAATCACAATGCCGACTTAAGTACAAGAGGACTGACACTCTAACTTTCTATGATTTGAACCTCTCTCGTGAGTCCAGTTTTAGGTTCCAATGCTTCACTTCAGGTTTACTGTATCCCTTGGACCTTCTTATTGACGATGAAACACAGATATTACATCCGAATTTAATACAAAGGCACAATGCCGACTTAAGTACAAGAGGACTGACACTCTCACTTTCTATGATTTGAACCTCTCCTGTGAGTCCAGTTTCAGATTCCGATGCTTCACTTCAGGTTTACTGTATACCTTCTTATTGACGATCAAACACAGAGATTGCATCGGAATTAAGTTCAAAATGCACAATGCCGACTTAAGTACAAGAGGACTGACACTCTAACTTACAATGATTTGAACCTCTGCTGTGAGTCCAGTTTTAGATTCCGATGCTTCACTTCATGTTTACTGTATCCCTTGGACCTTCTTATTGACGATGAAACATAGAAATTGCATCCGAATTTAATACAAATGGCACAATGCCGACATAAGTAAAAGAGGACTGACACTCTAACTTTCTATGATTTGAACATCTCCTGTGAGTCCAGTTTTAGATTCCGATGCTTCACTTCAGGTTTACTGTATCCCTTGGACCTTCTTATTGACGATGAAACACAGAAATTGCATCCGAATTTAATACAAAAGGCACAATGGCGGCTTAAGTACAAGAGGACTGACATTTTCACTTTCTATGGTTTGAACCTCTCCTGTGAGTCCAGTTTTAGATTCCGATGCTTCACTTCAGGTTTACTGTATCCCTTGGACCTTCTTATTGACGATGAAACACAGGAATTGCACCCGAATTTAATACAAATGGCACAATGCCGACTTAAGTACAAGAGGACTGACACTCTCACTTTCTATGATTTGAACCTCTCCTGTTAGTCCAGTTTTAGATTCCGATGCTTCACTTCAGGTTTACTGTATCCCTTGGACCTTCTTATTGAAGATGAAACACAGATATTGCATCGGAATTAAATTCAAAACGCACAATGCCGACTTATGTAAAAGAGGAATAACACTCTCACTCTCTATGATTTTAACCTCTCCTGTGAGTCCAGTTTTAACTTCTGATGCTTCACTTCAGGTTTACTGTATCCCTTGGACCTTCTTATTGACTAAGAATCACAGAAATTGCATCCTATTTTAATACAAAAATCACAATGCCGACTTAAGTACAAGAGGACTGATACTCTGACTTTCTATGATTTGAACCTCTCCTGTGAGTCCAGTTCTAGATTCCGATGCTTCACTTCAGGTTTACTGTATCCCTTGGACCTTCTTATTAAGGAGGAAACACAGAAATAGCATCTGAATGTAATACAAAAGGCACAATACCGACTTAAGTACAAGAGGAGAGACACTCTAACTCTCTATGATTTGAACCTCCCCTGTGAGTCCAGTTTTACATTCTGATGCTTCACTTCAGGTTTACCATATCCCTTGGACCTTCTTATTGACGAAGAATCACAGAAATTGCATCCGAATTTAATACAATAGGCACAATACCGATTTAAGTACAAGAGGAGTGACACTATATCTATGATTTGAATCTTTTCTGTGAGTCCAGTTTTAGATTCCGATGCTTCGCTTAAGGTTTACTGTATCCCTTGGACCATCTTATTGACGTTGAAACACAGAAATTGCATCGGAATTAAATTCAAAAGGCACAATGCCGACTTAAGTACAAGAGGACTGACACTCAAACTTTCTATGATTTGAACCTTTCCTGTGATTCCAGTTTTAGATTCCGATGCTTCACTTCAGGTTTACTGTATCCCTTGGACCTTCTTATTGACGATGAAACACAGAGTTTGCATCCGAATTTAATACCAAAGGAACAATTCCGACTTAAGTACAAGAGGACTCACACTCTAACTTTCTATGATTTGAACCTCTCCTCTGAGTCCAGTTTTAGATTCCGATGCTATACTTCAGGTTTACTGTATCCCTTGGACCATCTTATTGACGATGAAACACAGAAATTGCATCGGAATTAAATTCAAAAGGCACAATGCCGACTTAAGTACAAGAGGACTGACACTCTATCTTTCTATGATTTGAACCTCTCCTGTGAGTCTACTTTTAGATTCCGATGCTACACTTCAGGTTTACTGTATACCTTGGACCTTCTTATTGAAGATGAAACACAGAAATTGGATCCGAATATAATACAAATGGGACAATGCCGACTTAAGTACAAGAGGACTGACACTGTCACTTTCTATGATTTAAACCTCTCCTGTGAGTTCAGTTTTAGATTCCGATGCTTCACTTCAGGTTTTCTGTATCCCTTGGACCTTTTTATTGACGATGAAACATAGAAATTGCATCCGATTTTAATACAAATGGCACAATGCCGACTTAAGTACAAGAGGACTGACACTCTTACACTCTATGATTCGAACCTCTCCTGTGAGGTCAGTTTTAGATTCGGATGCTTCACTTCAGGTTAACTGTATCCCTTGGACCTTCTTATTGACGAAAAAACACAGAAATTGTATCCGTATTTAATACAAATGGCACAATACCGACTTAAGTACAAGAGGAGTGACACTCTAACTTTCTATGATTTGAACCTCTCCTGTGAGTCCAGTTTTAGTTCCGATGTTTCACTTCAGGTTTACTGTATCCCTTGGACCTTCTTATTGACTAAGAATCACAGAAATTGCATCCGAATTTAATACAAAAGGCACAATGGCGACTTAAGTACAAGAGCTCTGACACTCTCACTTTCTATGATTTGAACCTCTCCTGTGAGTCCAGTTTTAGATTCCGATGCTTCACTTCAGGTTTACTGTATACCTTGCACCTTCTTATTGACGATGAAACACAGAAGTTGCATGGGAATTAAATTGAAAAGGCACCACGCCGACTTAAGTACAAGAGGACTGACACTCTAACTTTCTATGATTTGAACCTCCCTGTGAGTCCAGTTTTAGACTCCGATGCTTCACTTCAGGTTTACTGTATCCCTTGGACCTTTTTATTGACGATGAAGCACAGGGTTTGCATCCGAATCTAATACAAAAGGCACAATGCCGACTTAAGTGCAGGAGGACTGACACTCTCATTTTCTATGATTTGAATCTCTCCTGTCAGTCCAGTTTTAGATTCCGATGCTTCACCTCAGGTTTACAGTATCCTTGGACCTTCTTATTGACGTTGAAACACAGAAATTGCATCGGAATTAAATTCAAAACGCACAATGCTGCTTAAGTAAAAGTGGACTGACACTCTCACTTTCTATGATTTGAACCTCTCCTGTGAGTCCAGTTTTAGATTCCGATGCTTAACTTCAGGTTTACTGTATCCCTTGGACCTTCTTATTGACGATGAAACACAGAAATTGCATCCGAATTTAATACAAAAGGCACAATACCGACTTAAGTACAAGAGGAGTGACCCTATTTCTATGATTTGAATCCCTCGTGTGAGTCTAGTTTTAGATTCCGATGCTTCACTTCAGGTTTACTGTATCCCTTGGACCTTCTTATTGACGATGAGACACAGAAATTGCATCCCAATTTAATATAGATGGCACAATGCCGACTTAAGTACAAGAAGACCGACACTCTCACTTTCTATGATTTGAACCTCTCCTGTGAGTACAGTTTTAGATTCCGATATTTCACTTCAGGTTTACTGTATCCCTTGGACCTTCTTACTGACGATGAAACACAGAAATTGCATCGGAATTAAATTCAAAAGGCACAATGCCGACTTAAGTAAAAGAGGACTGACACTCTCACTCTTTATGACTTGAACCTCTCCTGTGAGTCCAGTTTTAGATTCCGATGCTTCGCTTAAGGTTTACTGTATCCCTTGGACCAACTTATTGACGATGATACACAGAAATTGCATCAGAATTAAATTCAAAAGGCACAATGCCGACTTAAGTTTAAGAGGACAAACACTCAATCTTTCTATGATTTGAACCTCTCCTGTGAGTCCAGTTTTAGATTTTGATGCTATACTTCAGGTTTACTGTATCCCTTGGACCTTCTAATTGACGATGAAACACAGAAATTGCATCCGAATTTAATACAAACGGCACAATAGCGACTAAAGTACAAGAGGACTGACACTCTCACTTTCTATGATTTGAAACTCTCCTGTGAGCCCAGTTTTAGATTCCGGTGCTTCACTTCAGATTTTACTGTATACCTTGCACCTTCTTATTGACGATGAAACACAGAAGTTACACCGAAATTAAATTCAAAAGGCACCACGCCGTCTTAAGTACAAGAGGACTGACATTCTAACTTTCTATGTTTTGAACCTCTCCTGTGAATCCATTTTTAGATTCCGATGCTTCACTTCAGGTTTACTGTATCCCTGGGACCTTCTTATTGACGATGAAACACAGATTTTGCATCTGTATTTAATACAAATGGCACAATGCCGACTTACGTGCAAAAGGACTGACACTCTAACTTTCTATGATTTGAACCTCTCCTGTGAGTCTAGTTTTAGATTCAGATGATTCACTTCAGGTTTATTGTATCCTTTGGACCTTCTTATTGAAGATGAAACACAGAAATTGCATCCGAATTTAATAAAAATGGCTCAATGCCAACTTAAGTACAAGAGGACTGACACTCTCACTTTCTATGATTTGAACCTCTCCTGTGAGTCCAGTTTTAGTTTCCGATGCTTCACTTCAGGATTACTGTATCCCTTGGACCTTCTTATTGACGACGAAACACAGAAATTGCATCCGAATTAAATACAAATGGCCCACGGGCGACTTAAGTACAAGAGGACCGACACTCTTACTTTCTATGATTTGAACATCTCCTGCGAGTCCAGTGTTAGATTCCGATGCTTCACTTCAGGTTTGCTGTATTCCTTGGACCTTCTTATTGACGATGAAACACAGAAATTGCATCGGAATTAAATTCAAAAGGCACAATGCCGACTTAAGTACAAGAGGACTGACACTCAAACTTTCTATGATTAGAACCTCTCCTGTGGGTCCAGTTTTCGATTCCGATGCTTCACTTCAGGTTTACTGTACCCCTTGGACCTTCTTATTGACGATGAAACAGAGAGTTTGCATCCGAATTTAATACAAAAGGCACAATGCCGACTTAAGTACAAGAGGACTACCACTCTATCTTTCTATGATTTGAACCTCTCCTGTGAGTCCAGTTTCAGATTCCGATGCTTCACTTCAGGTTTACTGTATACCTTGCACCTTCTTATTGTCGATGAAACACAGAAGTTGCATCGGAATTAAATTCAAGAGGCACCACGCCGACATAACTACAAGAGGACTGACACTCTAACTTTCTATGATTTGAACCTCTCCTGTGAGTACAGTTTTATATTCCGATACTTCACTTCAGGTTTACTGTATCCCTTGGACCTTCTTATTGAAGATGAAACACAGAAATTGCACCCGAATTTAATACAAACGGCACAATGGCGACTAAAGTACAAGAGGACTGACACTCTCACTTTCTAAGATTTGAAACTCTCCTGTGAGCCCAGTTTTAGATTCCGGTGCTTCACTTCAGGTTTACTGTATACCTTGCACCTTCTTATTGACGATGAAACACAGAAGTTGCATCGGAATTAAATTCAAAAGGCACCACGCCGACTTAAGTAAAAGAGGACTGACACTCTAACTTTCTATGTTTTGAACCTCTCCTGTGAGTCCATTTTTAGATTCCGATGCTTCACTTCAGGTTTACTGTATCCCTTGGACCTTCATATTGACGATGAAACACAGAGTTTGCATCCGAATTTAATACAAAAGGCACAATGCCGGCTTACGTGCAAGAGGACTGACACTCTAACTTTCTATGATTTGAACCTCTCCTGTGAGTCTAGTTTTAGATTCCGATTCTTCACTTAAGGTTTATTGGATCCCTTGGACCTTCTTATTGAAGATGAAACAGAGAAATTGCATCCGAATTTAATACAAATGGCACAAGGCCAACTTAAGTACATCAGGACTGACACTCTCACTTTCTATGATTTGAACCTCTTCTGTGAGTCCAGTTTTTGATTCCGATGCTTCACTTCAGGTTTACTGTATCCCTTGGACCTTCTTATTGACGATGAAACACAGAAATTGCATCCGAATTTAATACAAATGGCCCAATACCGACTTCAGTACAAGAGGACCGACACTCTCACTTTCTATGATTTGAACATCTCCTGCGAGTCCAGATTTAGATTCCGATGCTTCACTTCAGGTTTACTGTATCCCTTGGACCTTCTTATTGACGATGAAACACAGAAATTGCATCGGAATTAAATTCAAAAAGTACAATGCCGACTTAAGTACAAGAGGACTGACATTCAAACTTTCTATGATTTGAACCTCTCCTGTGGGTCCAGTTTTCGATTCCGATGCTTCACTTCAGGTTTACTGTATCCCTTGGACCTTCTTATTGACGATGAAACACAGAGATTGCATCCGAATTTAATACAAAAGGCACAATCCCGACTTAAGTACAAGAGGACTACCACTCTAACTTTCTATGATTTGAACCTCTATCGTGAGTCCACTTTTAGATTCCGATGCTTCACTTCAGGTTTACTGTATCCCTTGGACCTTCTTATTGATGATGAAACACAGAAATTGCATCCGAATTTAATACAAAAGGCACAATGGCGACTTAAGTACAAGAGTATTGAATCTGTCACTTTCTATGATTTGAACCTCTCCTGTGAGTCCAGTTTCAGATTCCGATGCTTCACTTCAGGTTTACTGTGTACCTTGCACCTTCTTATTGACGATGAAACACAGAAGTTGAATCGGAATTAAATTCAAAAGGCACCACGCCGACATAAGTACAAGAAGACTGACACTCTAACTTTCTATGATTTGAACCTCTAATATGAGTCCAGTTTTGGATTCCGATGCTTCACTTCAGGTTTACTGTATGCCTTGGACCTTTTTATTGCCGATGAAACACAGAAAATACATCCAAATTTAATCCAAAAGGCACAATACCGACTTAAGTACAAGAGGAGTGACACTCTAACTTTCTATGATTTGAACCTCTCCTGTGAGTCCAGTTTTAGATTCCGATGCTTTACTTCAGGTTTACTGTATCCCTTGGACCCTCTTATTGACGATGAAACACAGAAATTGCATCCGAATTTAATACAAAAGGCACAATCCCGACTTAAGTACAAGAGGACTACCACTCTAACTTTCTATGATTTGAACCTCTATCGTGAGTCCACTTTTAGATTCCGATGCTTCACTTCAGGTTTACTGTATCCCTTGGACCTTCTTATTGATGATGAAACACAGAAATTGCATCCGAATTTAATACAAAAGGCACAATGGCGACTTAAGTACAAGAGTATTGAATCTCTCACTTTCTATGATTTGAACCTCTCCTGTGAGTCCAGTTTCAGGTTCCGATGCTTCACTTCAGGTTTACTGTGTACCTTGCACCTTCTTATTGACGATGAAACACAGAAGTTGCATCGGAATTAAATTCAAAAGGCACCACGCCGACATAAGTACAAGAAGACTGACACTCTAACTTTCTATGATTTGAACCTCTACTATGAGTCCAGTTTTGGATTCCGATGCTTCACTTCAGGTTTACTGTATGCCTTGGACCTTTTTATTGCCGATGAAACACAGAAAATACATCCAAATTTAATCCAAAAGGCATAATACCGACTTAAGTACAAGATGAGTGACACTCTAACTTTCTAAGATTTGAACCTCTCCTGTGAGTCCAGTTTTAGATTCCGATGCTTTACTTCAGGTTTACTGTATCCCTTGGACCCTCTTATTGACGATGAAACACAGAAATTGCATCCGAATTTAGTACAAAAGGCACATTGGCGACTTAAATACAAGAGGACTGACACTCTTACTTTCTATGATTTGGCCCTCTCCTGTGAGTCCAAATTCAGATTCCGATGCTTCACTTCAGGTTTACAGTATACCTTGCACCTTCTTATTGACGATGAAACACAGTAATTGCATCCGAATTTAATACAAAAGGCACTATACCGACATAAGTACAAGGGGAGTGACACTCTAAATTTCTATGATTTGAACCTCTCCTGTGAGTCCAGTTTTAGATTCCGATTTTTCACTTCAGGTTACTGTATCCCTTGGACCTTCTTATTGACTTTGAATCACAGGAATTGCATGCGAATTTAATAAAAATGGCACAATGCCGACTTAAGTACAAGAGGACTGGCACTCTCACTTTCTATGATTTGAACCTTTCCTCTGAGTCCAGTTTTAGATTCCGATGCTTCACTTCAGGTTTACTGTATCCCTTGGACCTTCTTATTGACGATGAAACACAGAATTTGAACCCGAATTTAATACAAATGGCACAATGCCGACTTAAGTACAAGAGGACTGACACTCTCACTTTCTATGATTTGAACCTCTCCTGTTAGTCCAGTTTTAGATTCCGATGCTTCACTTCAGGTTCACTGTATCCCTTGGACCTTCTTATTGACGATGAAACACAGAAATTGCATCGGAATTATTTTCAAAACGCACAATGCCGACTTAAGTAAAAGAGGACTGACACTCTCACTTTCTATGACTTTAACCTCTCCTGTGAGTCCAGTTTTAACTTCTGATGCTTCACTTCAGGTGTACTGTATCCCTTGGACCTTCATATTGACGAAGAATCACAGAAATTGCATTCGATTTTAATACAAAAGTCACAATGCCGACTTAAGTACAAGAGGACTGATACTCTAACTTTCTATCATTTGAACCTCTCCTGTGAGTCCAGTTTTAGATTCCGATGCTTCACTTCAGGTTTACTGTATCCCTTCGACCTTCTTATTGACAAGGAAACACAGAAATAGCATCCGAATGTAATACAAAAGGCACAAAACCGACTTAAGTGCAAGAGGAGTGACACTATATCTATGATTTGAATCTCTCCTGTGAGTCCAGTTTTAGATTCCGATGCTTCACTTCAGGTTTACTGTATCCCTTGGACCTTCTTATTGACGATGAAACACAGAAATTGCATTTGAATTTAATACAGATGGCACAATGCCGACTTAAGTACAAGAGGACCGACACTCTCAATTTCTATGATTTGAACCTCTCCTGTGTGTACAGTTTTAGATTCCGATGCTTCACTTCAGGTTTACTGTATCCCTTGGACCTTCTTAATGACGATGAAACACAGAAATTGCATCGGAATTAAATTCAAAAGGCACAATGCCGGCTTAAGTACAAGAGAACTGACACTCAAACTTCCTATGATTTGAACCTTTCCTGTGATTCCAGTTTTAGATTCCGATGCTTCACTTAAGGTTTACTGTATCCCTTGGACCTTCTTATTGACGATGAAACACAGAGTTTGCATCCGAATTTAATACAAAAGGCACAATTCCGACTTAAGTAGAAGAGGACTGACACTCTAAGTTTCTTTGATTTGAACCTCTCCTGTGAGTCCAGTTTTACATTCCGATGCTATACTTCAGGTTTACTGTATCCCTTGGACCTTCTTATCGACGATGAAACACAGAAATTGCATCCGAATTTAATACAAATGGCTCAATGGCGACTAAAGTACAAGAGGACTGACACTCTCACTTTCTATGTGTTGAACCTCTCCTGTGAGCCCAGTTTTAGATTCCGGTGCTTCACTTCAGGTTTATTGTATACCTTGCACCTTCCTATTGACAATGAAACACAGAAGTTGCATCGGAATTAAATTCAAAATGCACCACGCCGAGTTAAGTACAAGAGGACTGACACTCTAACTTTCTATGGTTTGAACCTCTCCTGTGAGTCCAGTTTTAGATTCCGATGATTCACTTCAGGTTTACTGTATCCCTTGGACCTTCTTATTGACGATGAAACACAGAAATTGCATCCGAATTTAATACAAATGGCACAATGCCGACTTACGTGCAAGAGGACTGACACTCTAACTTTCTACTATTTGAACCTCTCCTGTGAGTCTGGTTTTAGATTCCGATGCTTCACTTCAGGTTTACTGTATCCCTTGGACCTTCTTATTGAAGATGAAACACAGAAATTGCATCCGAATTTAATACAAATGGCACAATGCCGACTGAAGTACAAGAGGACTGACACTCTCACTTTCTATGATTTGAACCTCTCCTGTGAGTCCAGTTTTAGATTCCGATGCTTCACTTCAGGTTTACTGAATCCCTTGGACCTTCTTATTGGCGATGAAACACCGAAATTGCATCAGAATTTAATACAAATGGTACAATGCCGACTTAAGTACAAGAGGACTGACACTCTTACTTTCTATGATTCGAACCTCTCCTGTGAGGTCAGTTTTAGATTCGGATGCTTCACTTCAGGTTAACTGTATCCTTTGGACCTTCTTATTGACGAAAAAACACAGAAATTGCATCCGTATTTAATACAAGTGGCACAATAGCGACTTAAGTACAAGAGGAGTGACTCTCTAGCTTTCTATGATTTGAACCTCTCCTGTGAATCCAGTTTTAGATTCCGATGTTTCACTTCAGGTTTACTGTATCCCTTGGACCTTCTTATTGACTTTGAATCACAGGAATTGCATCCGAAGTTAATACAAATGGCACAATGCCGACTTAAGTACAAGAGGACTGACACTCTCACTTTCTATGATTTGAACCTCTCCTGTGAGTCCGGTTTTAGATTCCGATGCTTCACTTCAGGTTTCCAGTGTACCTTGCCCCTTCTTATTGACGATGAAACACAGAAATTGATCGGAATTTAATACAAAAGGCACAATGCTGACTTAAGTAAAACAGGACCGACACTCTAACTTCCTATGATTTGAACCTCTCCTGTGAGTCCAGTTTTAGATTCCGATTCTTCACTTCAGGTTTACTGTATCCCCTGGACCTTCTTATTGACGATGAAACACTGAAATTGCATCCGAATTTAATACAAAAGGCACAATACCGACTTAAGTATAAGAGGACTGACACTCTAACTATCTATGATTTGAATCTCTCCTGTGATTCCAGTTTCAGGTTCCCATGCTTCCCTTCAGGTTTACTGTATCCCTTGGACCTTCTTATTGACGATGAAACACAGAAATTGCATCCGAATTTAATACAAATGTCAAAATGGCGAATTAAGTACAAGCTGACTGACACTCTAACAATCTATGATTTGAATCACTCCTGTGAGTCCACTTTTAGGTTCCGATGCTTAACTTCAGGTTTAGTGTATCCCTTGGACCTTCTTATTGACGATGAAACACAGAAATTGCATACGAATTTAATACAAATGGCACAATGGCGACTTAAGTACAAGAGGACTGAGACTCTCACTTTCTATGATTTGAACCTCTCCTGTGAGTTCAGTTTCAGATTCCGATGCTTCACTTCAGGTTTACTGTATACCTTGCACCTTCTTATTGACGATGAAACACAGAAGTCGCATCGGAATTAAATTCAAAACGCACCATGCCGACATAAGTACAAGAGGACTGACACTCTAACTTTCTATGACTTGAACATCTCCTGTGAGTCCAGTTTTGGATTCCGATGCTTCACTTCGGGTTTACTGTATCCCTTGGACCTTTTTATTGACGATGAAACACAGAAATTGCATACGAATTTAATCCAAAAGGCACAATACCGACTTAAGTACAAGAGGAGTGACACTCTAAGTTTCTATGATTTGAACCTCTCCTGTGAGTCCAGTTTTAGATTCCGATGCTTTACTTCAGGTTTACAGTATCCCTTGGACCTTCTTATTGACGATGAAACACAGAAATTGCATCCGAATTTAATACAAAAGGCACAATGGCG
This sequence comes from Schistocerca americana, assembly GCF_021461395.2. Lineage (NCBI taxonomy): Eukaryota > Metazoa > Arthropoda > Insecta > Orthoptera > Acrididae > Schistocerca > Schistocerca americana. The sequence goes on along the minus strand of NW_025725994.1, from coordinate 2,749,967 downwards.
ACTTAAGTACAAGAGGACTGACACTCTCACTTTCTATGATTTGAACCTCTCCTGTGAGTCCAGTTTTAGATTCCGATGCTTCACTTCAGGTTTACTGAATACCTTGGACCTTCTTATTGGCGATGAAACACCGAAATTGCATCAGAATTTAATACAAATGGTACAATGCCGACTTAAGTACAAGAGGACTGACACTCTTACTTTCTATGATTCGAACCTCTCCTGTGAGGTCAGTTTTGGATTCGGATGCTTCACTTCAGGTTAACTGTATCCTTTGGACCTTCTTATTGACGAAAAAACACAGAAATTGCATCCGTATTTAATACAAGTGGCACAATAGCGACTTAAGTACAAGAGGAGTGACTCTCTAACTTTCTATGATTTGAACCTCTCACGTGAATCCAAATTCAGATTCCGATGCTTCACTTCAGGTTTACTGTATACCTTGCACCTTCTTATTGACGATGAAACACAGAAATTGCATCCGAATTTTATACAAATGCCACAATGCCGACTTAAGTACAAGAGGACTGGCACTCTCACTTTCTATGATTTGAACCTTTCCTGTGAGTCCAGTTTTAGATTCCGATGCTTCACTTCAGGTTTACTATATCCCTTCGACCTTCTTATTGACGAGGAAACACAGAAATAGCATCCGAATGTAATACAAAAGGCACAATACCGACGTAAGTACAAGAGGAGTGACACTATATCTATGATTTGAATCTCTCCTGTGAGTCCAGTTTTAGATTCCGATGCTTCACTTCAGGTTTACTGTATCCCTGGGACCTTCTTATTGACGATGAAACACAGAAATTGCATCCGAATTTAATACAGATGGCACAATGCCGACTTAAGTACAAGAGGACCGACACTCTCAATTTCTATGTTTTGAACCTCTCCTGTGTGTACAGTTTTAGATTCCGATGCTTCACTTCAGGTTTACTGTATCCCTTGGACCTTCTTATTGACGATGAAACACAGAAATTGCATCGGAATTAAATTCAAAAGGCACAATGCCGACTTAAATAAAAGAGGACTGACACTCTCACAATCTATGATTTGAACCTCTCCTGTGAGTCCAGTTTAGATTCCGATGCTTCGCTTAAGGTTTACTGTATTCCGTGGACCATCTTATTGACAATGAAACACAGTAATTGCATCGGAATTAAATTCAAAAGGCACAATGCCGACTTAAGTACAAGAGGACTGACATTCAAACTTCATATGATTTGAACCTCTCCCGTGATACCTGTTTTAGATTCCGATGCTTCACTTTAGGTTTACTCTATCCCTTGGACCTTCTTATTGACGATGAAACACAGATTTTGCGTCCGAATTTAATACAAAAGGCACAATTCCGACTTAAGTACAAGAGGACTGACACTCTAAGTTTCTATGATTTGAACCTCTCCTGTGAGTCCAGTTTTAGATTCCGATGCTATACTTCAGGTTTACTGTTTCCCTTGGACCTTCTTATTGACGATGAAACACAGAAATTGCATCCGAATTTAATACAAATGGCTCAATGGCGACTGAAGTACAAGAGGACTGACACTCTCACTTTCTATGATTTGAACCTCTCCTGTGAGTCCAGTTTTAGATTCCGATGCTTCACTTCAGGTTTACTAAATCCCTTGGACCTTCTTATTGACGATGAAACACAGAAATTGCATCCGTATTTAATACAAGTGGCACAATAGCGACTTAAGTACAAGAGGAGTGACTCTCTAACTTTCTATGATTTGAACCCCTCCTGTGATTCCAGTTTCAGGTTCCGATGCTTCACTTCAGGTTTACTGTATCCCTTGGACCTTCTTATTGACAATGAAACACAGAAATAGCATCCGAATTTAATACAAATGGCACAATGGCGACTTTAGTACAATAGGACTAACACTCTAACAATCTATGATTTGAATCTCTCCTGTGAGTCCACTTTTAGGTTCCGATGCTTCACTTCAGGTTTAGTGTATCCCTTGGACCTTCTTATTGACGATGAAACACAGAAATTGCATACGAATATAATACAAAAGGCACAATACCGACTTAAGTACAAGAGGACTGCCACTCTAACTATCTATGATTTGAATCTCTCCTGCGAGTCCAGTTTTAGGTTCCGATGCTTCACTTCAGGTTTACTGTATCCCTTGGACCTTCTTATTGACGATGAAACACAGAAATTGCATCCGAATTTAATACAAATGGCACAATGGCGACTTAAGTACAAGAGGACTGAGACTCTCACTTTCTATGATTTGAACCTCTCCTGTGAGTCCAGTTTCAGATTCCGATGCTTCACTTCAGGTTTACTGTATACCTTGCACCTTCTTATTGACGATGAAACACCGAAGTTGCATCGGAATTAAATTCAAAACGCACCATGCCGACATAAGTACAAGAGGACTGACACTCTAATTTTCTATGACTTGAACACCTCCTGTGAGTCCAGTTTTGGATTGCGATGCTTCACTTCAGGTTTACTGTATCCCTTGCACCTTTTTATTGACGATGAAACTTAGAAATTGCATCCGAATTTAATCCAAAAGGCACAATACCGACTTAAGTACAAGAGGAGTGACACTCTAAGTTTCTATGATTTGAACCTCTCCTGTGAGTCCAGTTTTAGATTCCGATGCTTCACTTTAGGTTTACTGTATCCCTTGGACCTTCTTATTGACGATGAAACACAGAAATTGCATCGGAATTAAATTCAAAAGGCACAATGCCGACTTAAGTACAAGAGGACTGACACTCAAACTTCATATGATTTGAACCTCTCCTGTGATACCTGTTTTAGATTCCGATGCTTCACTTCAGGTTTACTGTATCCTTTGGACCTTTTTATTGACGATGAAACACAGAAATTGCATCCGAATTTAATACAAAAGGCACAATTCCGACTTAAGTACAAGAGGACTGACACTCTAAGTTTCTATGATTTGAACCTCTCCTGTGAGTCCAGTTCTAGATTCCGAAGCTGTACTTCAGGTTTACTGTATCCCTTGGACCTTCTTATTGACGATGAAACACAGAAATTGCATCCGAATTTAATACAAATGGCTCAATGGCGACTAAAGTACAAGAGGACTGACACTCTCACTTTCTATGTGTTGAACCTCTCCTGTGAGCCCAGTTTTAGATTCCGGTGCTTCACTTCAGGTTTACTGTATACCTTGCACCTTCTTATTGACGATGAAACACAGAAGTTGCATCGGAATTAAATTCAAAATGCACCACGCCGACTTAAGTTCAAGAGGACTGACACTCTAACTATCTATGTTTTGAACCTCTCCTGTGAGTCCAGTTTTAGATTCCGATGCTTCACTTCAGGTTTACTGTATCCCTTGGACCTTCTTATTGACGATGAATCACAGAGTTTGCATCCGAATTTAATACAAAAGGCACAATGCCGGCTTACGTGCAAGAGGACTGACACTCTAACTTTCTATGATTTGAACCTCTCCTGTGAGTCTAGTTTTGGAGTCCGATGCTTCACTTCAGGTTTACTGTATCCCTTGGACCATCTTATTGAAGATGAAACACAGAAATTGCATCCGAATTTAATACAAATGGCACAATGCCGACTGAAGTACAAGAGGACTGACACTCTCACTTTCTATGATTTGAACCTCTCCTGTGAGTCCAGTTTTAGATTCCGATGCTTCACTTCAGGTTTACTGAATCCCTTGGACCTTCTTATTGACGATGAAACACAGAAATTGCATCCGTATTTAATACAAATGGCACAATAGCGACTTAAGTACAAGAGGAGTGACTCTCTAACTTTCTATGATTTGAACCTCTCCTGTGATTCCAGTTTCAGGTTCCGATGCTTCACTTCAGGTTTACTGTATCCCTTGGACCTTCTTATTGACAATGAAACACAGAAATAGCATCCGAATTTAATACAAATGGCACAATGGCGACTTTACTACAAGAGGACTGACACTCTAACAATCTATGATTTGAATCTCTCCTGTGAGTCCACTTTTAGGTTCCGATGCTTCACTTCAGGTTTAGTGTATCCCTTGGACCTTCTTATTGACGATGAAACACAGAAATTGCATACGAATATAATACAAAAGGCACAATACCGACTTAAGTACAAGAGGACTGCCACTCTAACTATCTATGATTTGAATCTCTCCTGCGAGTCTAGTTTTAGGTTCCGATGCTTCACTTCAGGTTTACTGTATCCCTTGGACCTTCTTATTGACGATGAAACACAGAAATTGCATCCGAATTTAATACAAATGGCACAATGGCGACTTAAGTACAAGAGGACTGAGACTCTCACTTTCTATGATTTGAACCTCTCCTGTGAGTCCAGTTTCAGATTCCGATGCTTCACTTCAGGTTTACTGTATACCTTGCACCTTCTTATTGACGATGAAACACAGAAGTTGCATCGGAATTAAATTCAAAACGCACCATGCCGACATAAGTACAAGAGGACTGACACTCTAATTTTCTATGACTTGAACATCTCCTGTGGGTCCAGTTTTGGATTGCGATGCTTCACTTCAGGTTTACTGTATCCCTTGGACCTTTTTATTGACGATGAAACACAGAAATTGCATCCGAATTTAATCCAAGAGGCACAATACCGACTTAAGTACAAGAGGAGTGACACTCTAAGTTTCTATGATTTGAACCTCTCCTGTGAGTCCTGTTTTAGATTCCGATGCTTTACTTCAGGTTTTCAGTATCCCTTGGACCTTCTTATTGACGATGAAACACAGAAATTGCATCCGAATTTAATACAAAAGGCACAATGGCGACTTAAGTACAAGAGGACTGACACTCTCACTTTCCATGATTTGAACCTCTCCTGTGAGTCCAGTTTTAGATTCCGATACTCTCTTCAGGTTTACTGTATACGTTGCACCTTCTTATTGACGATGAATCACAGAAGTTGCATGGGAATTAAATTCAAACGGCACCACGCCGACTTAAGTACAAGAGGACTGACACTCAAACTTTCTATGATTTGAACCTCTCCTGTGGGTCCAGTTTTCGATTCCGATGCTTCACTTCAGGTTTACTGTATCCCTTGGACCTTCTTATTGACGATGAAACACAGAGTTTGCATTCGAATTTAATACAAAAGACACAATGCCGACTTAACTACAAGAGGACTACCACTCTAACTTTCTATGATTTGAACCTCTCCTGTGAGTCCACTTTTAGATTCCGATGCTTCAATTCAGGTTTACTGTATCCCTTGGACCTTCTTATTGACGATGAAACACAGAAATTGCATCCGAATTTAATACAAAAGGCACAATGGCGACTTAAGTACAACAGTACTGAATCTCTCACTTTCTATGATTTGAACCTCTCCTGTGAGTCCAGTTTCAGATTCCGATGCTTCACTTCAGGTTTACTGTGTACCTTGCACCTTCTTATTGACGATGAAACACAGTGGTTGCATCGGAATTAAATTCAAAAGGCACCACGCCGACATAAGTACAAGAGGACTGACACTCGAACTTTCTATGATTTGAACCTCTCCTGTGAGTCCAGTTTTAGATTCCAATGCTTCACTTCAGGTTTACTGTATGCGTTGGACCTTTTTATTGACGATGAAACACACAAAATACATCCGAATTTAATCCAAAAGGCACAATACCGACTTAAGTACAAGAGGACTGACACTCTAACTTTCTCTGATTTGAACCTCTCCTGTTAGTCCAAATTCAGATTCCGATGCTTCACTTCAGGTTTACTGTATACCTTGCACCTTCTTATTGACGATGAAACACAGAAATTGCATCCGAATTTAATACAAAAGGCACAATACCGACTTAAGTACAAGAGGAGTGACACTCTAAATTTCTATGATTTGAACCTCTCCTGTGAGTCCAGTTTTAGATTCCGATTTTTCACTTCAGGTTACTGTATCCCTTGGACCTTCTTATTGACTCTGAATCACAGGAATTACATCCGAATTTAATAAAAATGGCACAATGCCGACTTAAGTACAAGAGGACCGACACTCTCACTTTCTATGATTTGAACCTCTCCTGCGAGTCCAGTTTAAGATTCCGATGCTTCACTTCAGGTTTGCTGTATCCCTTGGACCTTCGTATTGATGATGAAACACAGAAATTGCATCGGAATTAAATTCAAAAGAAACAATGCCGACTTAAGTAAAAGAGGACTGACACTCTCACTTTCTATGCTTTAAATCTCTCCTGTGAGTCCAGTTTTAGATTCCGATGCTTCACTTCAGGTTGACTGTATCCCTTGGACCTTCTTATTGACGATGAAACACAGAAATTGCATCCGAATTTTATACAAATGCCACAATGCCGACTTAAGTACAAGAGGACTGGCACTCTCACTTTCTATGATTTGAACCTTTCCTGTGAGTCCAGTTTTAGATTCCGATGCTTCACTTCAGGTTTACTGTATCCCTTGGACCTTCTTATTGACGATGAAACACAGAAATTGCACCCGAATTTAATACAAATGGCACAATGCCGACTTAAGTACAAGAGGACTGACACTCTCAGTTTCTATGATTTGAACCTCTCCTGTTAGTCCAGTTTTAATTTCCGATGCTTCACTTCAGGTTTACTGTATCCCTTGGACCTTCTTATTGACGATGAAACACAGAAATTGCATCGGAATTAATTTCAAAACGCACAATGCCGACTTAAGTAAAAGAGGACTGACACTCTCACTTTCTATGACTTTAACCTCTCCTGTGAGTCCAGTTTTAACTTCTGATGCTTCACTTCAGGGTTACTGTATCCCTTGGACCTTCTTATTGACGAAGAATCACAGAAATTGCATCCGATTTTAATACAAAAGTCACAATGCCGACTTAAGTACAAGAGGACTGATACTCTAACTTTCTATCATTTGAACCTCTCCTGTGAGTCCAGTTTTAGATTCCGATGCTTCACTTCAGGTTTACTGTATCCCTTCGACCTTCTTATTGACGAGGAAACACAGAAATAGCATCCGATTGTAATACAAAAGGCACAATACCGATTTAAGTACAAGAGGAGTGACACTATATCTATGATTTGAATCTCTCCTGTGAGTCCAGTTTTAGATTCCGATGCTTCACTTCAGGTTTACTGTATCCCTTGGACCTTCTTATTGACGATGAAACACAGAAATTGCATCGGAATTAAATTCAAAAGCACAATGCCGACTTAAGTAAAAGAGGACTGACACTCTCACTATCTATGATTCGAACCTCTCCTGTGAGTCCAGTTTAGATTCCGATGTTTCGCTTTAGGTTTACTGTATCCCTTGGACCATCTTATTGACAATGAAACACAGAAATTGCATCGGAATTAAATTCAAAAGGCACAATGCCGACTTAAGTACAAGAGGACTGACACTCAAACTTCATATGATTTGAATCTCTCCTGTGAAACCTGTTTTAGATTCCGATGCTTCACTTTAGGTTTACTGTATCCCTTGGACCTTCTTATTGACGATGAAACACAGATTTTGCATCCGAATTTAATACAAAAGGCACAATTCCGACTTAAGTACAAGAGGACTGACACTCTAAGTTTCTATGATTTGAACCTCTCCTGTGAGTCCAGTTTTAGTTTCCGATGCTATACTTCAGGTTTACTGTATCCCTTGGACCTTCTTATTGACGATGAAACACAGAAATTGCATCCGAATTTAATACAAATGGCTCAATTTCGACTAAAGTACAAGAGGACTGACACTCTCACTTTCTATGTGTTGAACCTCTCCTGTGAGCCCAGTTTTAGATTCCGGTGCTTCACTTCAGGTTTACTGTATACCTTGCACCTTCTTATTGACGATGAAACACAGAAGTTGCATCGGAATTAAATTAAAAATGCACCACGCCGACTTAAGTTGAAGAGGACTGACACTCTAACTTTCTATGTTTTGAACCTCTCCTGTGAGTCCAGTTTTAGATTCCGATGCTTCACTTCAGGTTTACTGTATCCCTTGGACCTTCTTATTGACGATGAAACACAGAGTTTGCATCCGAATTTAATACAAAAGGCACAATGCCAGCTTACGTGCAAGAGGACTGACACTCTAACTTTCTATGATTTGAACCTCTCCTGTGAGTCTAGTTTTAGATTCCATTGCTTCACTTCAGGTTTTGTATCCCTTGGACCTTCTTATTGAAGATGAAACACAGAAATTGCATCCGAATTTAATACAAATGGCATAATGCCGACTTAAGTACAAGAGGACTGACACTCTCACTTTCTATGATTTGAACCTCTCCTGTGAGTCCAGTTTTAGGTTCCGATGCTTCACTTCAGGTTTACTGTATCCCTTGGACCTGCTTATTGACGATGAAACACAGAAATTGCATCCGAATTTAATACAAATGACACAATGCCGACTTAAGTACAAAAGGAGTGACACTCTCACTTTCTATGATTCGAACCTCTCCTGTGAGGTCAGTATTAGATTCGGATGCTTCACTTCAGGTTTACTGTATCCCTTGGACCTTCTTATTGACGAAAAAACACAGAAATTGCATCCGTATTTAATACAAATGGTACAATAACGACTAAAGTACAAGAGGAGTGACACTCTAACTTTCTATGATTTGAACCTCTCCTGTGAGTCCAGTTTTAGATTCCGATGCTTCACTTCAGGTTTACTGTATCGCTTGGACCTTCTTATTGAGGATGAAACAGAGAAATTGCATCCGAATTTAATACAAATGGCACAATGCAGACTTAAGTCCAAGAGGACTGACACTCTAAGTTTCATTGATTTGAACCTCTCCTGTGAGTCCAGTTTTAGGTTCCGATGCTTCACTTCAGGTTTACTCTATCCCTTGGACCATCTTATTGACGATGAAACACAGAAATTTCATCCGAATTTAATACAAATGAAACAATGCCGACTTAAGTACAAAAGGAGTGACACTCTCACTTTCTATGATTCGAACCTCTCCTGTGAGGTCAGTATTAGATTCGGATGCTTCACTTCAGGTTTACTGTATCCCTTGGACCTTCTTATTGACGATGAAACACAGAGTTTGCATCCGAATTTAATACTTAAGGCACAATTCCGACTTAAGTACAAGAGGACTGACACTCTAAGTTTCTTTGATTTGAACCTCTCCTGTGAGTCCAGTTTTAGGTTCCGATGCTTCACTTCAGGTTTACTGTATCGCTTGGACCTTCTTATTGAGGATGAAACAGAGAAATTCCATCCGAATTTTTATACAAATGGCACAATGCAGACTTAAGTACAAGAGGACCGACACTCTCACTTTCTATGATGTGAACCTCTCCTGCGAGTCCAGTTTTAGATTCCGATGCTTCACTTCAGGTTTGCTGTATTCCTTGGACCTTCTTATTGACGATGAAACAGATATATTGCATCGGAATTAAATTCAAAAGGCACAATGCCGACTTAAGTACAAGAGGACTGACTCTCAAATTTTCTATGAGTTGAAGCTCTCCTGTGAGTCCAGTTTTCGAGTCCGATGCTTCACTTCAGGTTTACTGTATCCCTTGGACCTTCTTATTGACGATGAAACACAGAGTTTGCATCCGAATTTATTACAAAAGGCACAATGCCGACTGAAGTACATGAGGACTACCACTCTAAATTTCTATGATTTGAACCTCTCCTGTGAGTCCACTTTTAGATTCCGACGCTTCACTTCAGGTTTTCTGTATCCCTTGGACCTTCTTATTGACGATGAAACACAGAAATTGCATCCGAAATTAATACAAAATGCACAATGGCGACTTAAGTACAAGAGGACTGACACTCTCAGTTTCTATGTTTAGAACCTCTCCTGTGAGTCCGGTTTTAGATTCCGATGCTTCACTTCAGGTTTACTGTATTCCTTTGACCTTCTTATTGACGATGAAACACAGAGGTTGCATAGGAATCAAATTCAAAAAGCACCACGCCGACTTAAGTACAAGAGGACTGACACTCTAACTTTCAATGATTTTAACCTCTCCTGTGAGTTCAGTTTTAGAGTCCGATGCATCACTTCAGGTTTACTGTATCCCTTGGACGTTTTTATTGACGATGAAACACAGAAATGGCATCCGAATTTAATACAAAAGGCACAATACCGACTTAAGTACAAGCGGAGTGACACTCTAACTTTCTATGATTTGAATCTCTCCTGTGAGTCCAGTTTTAGATTCCGATGTTTTACTTCAGGTTTACTGTATCCCTTGGACCTTCTTATTGACTATGAATCACAGGAATTGCATCCGAAATTAATACAAATGGCACAATGCCGGCTTAAGTACAAGAGGACTGACACTCTCACTTTCTATGATTAGAACCTCTCCTGTGAGTCCGGTTTTTGATTCCGATGCTTCACTTCAGGTTCACTGTGTACCTTGCACCTTCGTATTGACGATGAAACATAGAAATTGCATCGGAATTTAATACAAAAATCACAATGCTGACTTAAGTAAAACAGGACCGACACTCTAACTATCTATGATTTGAACCTCTCCTGTGAGTCCAGTTTAAGCTTCCGATTCTTCACTTCGGGTTTACTGTATCCCTTGGACCTTCTTATTGACGATGAAACACAGAAATTGCAACCGAATTTAATACAAAAGGCACAATACCGACTTAAGTATAAGAGGACTGACACTCTAACTATCTATGATTTGAATCTCTCCTGTGAGTCCAGTTTTAGGTTCCGATGCTTCACTTCAGGTTTACTGTATCCCTTGGACCATCTTATTGACGATGAAACACAGAAATTGCATCCGAATTTAATACAAATGGCACAATGGCGACTTAAGTACAAGAGGACCGACACTCTCACTTTCTATGATTTGAACATCTCCTGTGAGTCCAGTTTTAGATTCCGATGCTTCACTTCAGGATTACTGTATCCCTTGGACCTTCTTATTGACGATGAAACACTGAAGTTGCATAGGAATTAAATTCAATAAGCACCACGCCGACTTAAATACAAGAGGACTTACACTCTAACTTTCAATGATTTGAACCTCTCCTGTGAGTTCAGTTTTAGATTCCGATGCTTCACTTCAGGTTTACTGTATCCTTTGGACCTTCTTATTGACGATGAAACACAGAGTTTGCATCCGAATTTATTACAAAAGGCACAATGCCGACTGAAGTACATGAGGACTACCACTCTAAATTTCTATGATTTGAACCTCTCCTATGAGTCCACTTTTAGATTCCGATGCCTCACTTCAGGTTTTCTGTATCCGTTGGACCTTCTTATTGACGATGAAACACAGAAATTGCATCCGAATTTAATACAAAATGCACAATGGCGACTTAAGTACAAGAGGACTGACAATCTCACTTTCTATGATTTGAACCTCTCCTGTGAGTCCAGTTTTAGATTCCGATGCTTCACTTCAGGTTTACTGTATACCTTGGACCTTCTTATTGACGATGAAACACAGAAGTTGCATAGGAATTAAATTCAAAAAGCACCACTCCGACTTAAGTACAAGAGGACTGACACTCTAACTTTCAGTGATTTGAACCTCTCCTGTGAGTTCAGTTTTAGATTCCGATGCTTCGCTTCAGCTTTACTGTATCCCTTGGACCTTTTTATTGACGATGAAACACAGAAATTGCACCCGAATTTAATACAAAAATCACAATACCGACTTAAGTACAAGAGGAGTGACACTCTCTCTCTATGATTTGAACCTCTCCTGTGAGTCCAGTTTTAGATTCCGATGCTTCACTTCAGGTTTACAGCATTCCTTGGACCTTCTTATTGACGATGAATCACAGAAATTGCATCCGAATTTAATACAAAATGCACAATGCCATCTTAAGTAAAAGAGGACTGACTCTCTAATATTCTATGTTTTGAACCACTCCTGTGAGTCAAGTTTTAGATTCCGATGCTTCACATAAGGTTTACTGTATCCCTTGGACCATCTTATTGACGATGAAACACAGAAATTGCATCCGAATTTAATACAAAAGCACAATACCGACTTATGTACAAGCGGAGTGACACTCTAACTTTCTATGATTTGAATCTCTCCTGTGAGTCCAGTTTTAGATTCCGATGTTTCACTTCAGGTTTACTGTATCCCTTGGACCTTCTTATTGACTATGAATCACGGGAATTGCATCCGAATTTAATACAAATGGCACAATGGCGACTTAAGTACAAGAGGACTGACACTCTCACTTTCCATGATTTGAACCTCTCCTGTGAGTCCAGTTTTAGATTCCGATGCTTCACTTCAGGTGTACTGTATACGTTGCACCTTCTTATTGACGATGAAACACAGAAGTTGCATGGGAATTAAATTCAAAAGGCACCACGCCGACTTAAGTACAAGAGGAGTGACACTCTAACTTTCTATGATTTGAACCTCTCCTGTGAGTCCAGTTTTAGATTCCGATGCTTCACTTCAGGTTTACTGTATCGCTTGGACCTTCTTATTGAGGATGAAACAGAGAAATTGCATCCGAATTTAATACAAATGGCACAATGCAGACTTAAGTACAAGAGGACCGACACTCTCACTTTCTATGATGTGAACCTCTCCTGCGTGTCCAGTTTAAGATTCCGATGCTTCACTTCAGGTTTGCTGTATTCCTTGGACCTTCTTATTGACGATGAAACAGAGATATTGCATCGGAATTAAATTCAAAAGGCACAATGCCGACTTAAGTACAAGAGGACTGACACTCTAAGTTTCTTTGATTTGAACCTCTCCTGTGAGTCCAGTTTTAGGTTCCGATGCTTCACTTCAGGTTTACTGTATCCCGTGGACCTTCTTATTGACGATGAAACACAGAAATTGCATCCGAATTTAATACAAATGACACAATGCCGACTTAAGTACAAAAGGAGTTACACTCTCACTTTCTATGATTCGAACCTCTCCTGTGAGGTCAGTATTAGATTCGGATGCTTCACTTCAGGTTTACTGTATCCCTTGGACCTTCTTATTGACCATGAAACACAGAGTTTGCATCCGAATTTAATACTAAAGGCACAATTCCGACTTAAGTACAAGTGGACTGACACTCTAAGTTTCTTTGATTTGAACCTGTCCTGTGAGTCCAGTTTTAGGTTCCGATGCTTCACTTCAGGTTTACTGTATCCCTTGGACCTTCTTATTGACTATGAAACACAGAAATTGCATCCGAATTTAATACAAATGACACAATGCCGCCTTAAGTACAAAAGGAGTGACACTCTCACTTTCTATGATTCGATCCTCTCATGTGAGGTCAGTATTAGATTCGGATGCTTCACTTCAGGTTTACTGTATCCCTTGGAAATTCTTATTGACGAAAAAACACAGAAATTGCATCCGTATTTAATACAAATTGTACAATAACGACTAAAGTACAACAGGAGTGACACTCTAACTTTCTATGATTTGAACCTCTCCTGTGAGTCCAGTTTTAGATTCCGATGCTTCACTTCAGGTTTACTGTATCGCTTGGACCTTCTTATTGAGCATGAAACAGAGAAATTGCATCCGAATTTAATACAAATGGCACAATGCAGACTTAAGTACAAGAGGACTGACACTCTCGCATTCAATGATTTGAACCTCTCCTGTGAGTCCAGTTTTAGATTCCGATGCTTCACTTCAGGTTTGCTGTATTCCTTGGACCTTCTTATTGACGATGAAACAGAGATATTGCATCGGAATTAAATTCAAAAGGCACAATGCCGACTTAATTACAAGAGGACTGACTCTCAAACTTTCTATGATTTGAAGCTCTCCTGTGAGTCCAGTTTTCGATTCCGATGCTTCACTTCAGGTTTACTGTATCCCTTGGACCTTCTTATTGACGATGAAACACAGAGTTTGCATCCGAATTTATTACAAAAGGCACAATGCCGACTGAAGTACATGAGGACTACCACACTAAATTTCTATGATTTGAACCTCTCCTGTGAGTCCACTTTTAGATTCCGATGCTTCACTTCAGGTTTACTGCATTCCTTGGACCTTCTTATTGACGATGAATCAAAGAAATTGCATCCAAATTTAATACAAAATGCTCAATGCCGTCTTAAGAAAAAGAGGACTGACACTCTAATATTCTAATGTTTTGAACCACTCCAGTGAGTCAAGTTTTAGATTCTGATGCTTCACATCAGGTTTACTGTATCCCTTGGACCTTCTTATTGACGATGAAACACAGAAATTGCATGCGAATTTAATACAAAAGGCACAATACCGACTTAAGTACAAGCGGAGTGACACTCTAACTTTCTATGATTTGAATCTCTCCTGTGAGTCCAGTTTTAGATTCCGATGTTTTACTTCAGGTTTACTGTATCCCTTGTACCTTCTTATTGACTATGAATCACAGGAATTGCATCCGAAATTAATACAAATGGCACAATGCCGGCTTAAGTACAAGAGGACTGACACTCTCACTTTCTATGATTTGAACCTCTCCTGTGAGTCCGGTTTTAGATTCCGATGCTTCACTCCAGGTTTACTGTGTACCTTGCACCTTCTTATTGACGATGAAACATAGAAATTGCATCGGAATTTAATACAAAAGGCACAATGCTGACTTAAGTAAAACAGGACCGACACTCTAACTTTCTATGATTTGAACCTCTCCTGTGAGTCCAGTTTAAGCTTCCGATTCTTCACTTCAGGTTTACTGTATCCCTTGGACCTTCTTATTGACGATGAAACACAGAAATTGCATCCGAATTTAATACAAAAGGCACAATACCGACTTAAGTATAAGAGGACTGACACTCTAACTATCTATGATTTGAATCTCTCCTGTGAGTCCAGTTTTAGGTTCCGATGCTTCACTTCAGGTTTACTGTATCCCTTGGACCTTCTTATTGACGATGAAACACAGAAATTGCATCCGAATTTAATACAAATGGCACAATGGCGACTAAAGTACAAGAAGACTGACACTCTAACAATCTATGATTTGAATCTCTCCTGTGAGTCCACTTTTAGGTTCCGATGCTTCACTTCAGGTTTAGTGTATCCCTTGGAACTTCTTATTGACGATGAAACACAGAAATTGCATACGAATTTAATACAAAAGGCACAATACCGACTTAAGTACAAGAGGACTGGCACTCTAACTATCTATGATTTGAATCTCTCCTGCGAGTCCAGTTTTAGGTTCCGATGTTTCACTTCAGGTTTACTGTATCCCTTGGACCTTCTTATTGACGATGAAACACAGAAATTGCATCCGAATTTGATACAAATGGCACAATGGCGACTTAAGTACAAGGGGACTGAGACTCTCTCTTCCTATGATTTGAACCTCTCCTGTGAGTCCAGTTTCAGATTCCGATGCTTCACTTCAGGTTAACTGTATACCATGCACCTTCTTATTGACGATGAAACACAGAAGTTGCATCGGAATTAAATTCAAAACGCACCATGCCGACATAAGTACAAGAGGACTGACACTCTAACTTTCTATTACTTGAACATCTCCTGTGAGTCCAGTTTTGGATTCCGATGCTTCACTTCAGGTTTACTGTATCCCTTGGACCTTTTTATTGACGATGAAACACAGAAATTGCATCCGAATTTAGTCCAAAAGGCACAATACCGACTTAAGTACAAGAGGAGTGACACTCTAAGTTTCTATGATTTGAACCTCTCCTGTGAGTCCAGTTTTAGATTCCGATGCTTTACTTCAGGTTTACAGTACCCCTTGGACCTTCTTATTGACGATGAAACACAGAAATTGCATCCGAATTTAATACAAAAGGCACAATGGCGACTTAAGTAAAAGAGGACTGACACCCTCATTTTTTATGATTTGAACCTCTCCTGTGAGTCCAGTTTTAGATTCCGATGCTTCACTTCAGGTTTACTGTATACCTTGCACCATCTTATTGACGATGAAACACAGAAGTTGCATGGGAATTAAATTCAAAAGGCACCACCCCGACTTAAGTACAAGAGGACTGACACTCTAACTTTCTATGATTTGAACCTCTCCTGTGAGTCCAGTTTTAGATTCCGATGCTTCACTTCAGGTTTACTGTATCCCTTGGACCTTCTTATTGACGATGAAACACAGGGTTTGCATCCGAATTTAATACAAAAGGCACAATGCCGACTTAAGTGCAGGAGGACTGACACTCTAACTTTCAATGATTTGAACCTCTCCTGTGAGTCTAGTTTTAGATTCCGATGCTTCACTTCAGGTTTACTGTATCCCTTGGACATTCTTATTGAAGAAGAAACACAGAAATTGCATCCGAATTTAATACAAATGGCACAATGAAGACTTAAGTACAAGAGGACTGACACTCTCACTTTCTATGATTTGACCCTCTCCTGTGAGTCCAGTTTTAGATTCCGATGCTTCACTTCAGGTTTACTGTATACCTTGGACCTTCTTATTAAGGATGAAACAGAGAAATTGCATCTGTATTTAATACAAATGGTAAAATAACGACTAAAGTACAAGAGGTGTGACACTCTAACTTTCTATGATTTGAACACCTCCTGTGAGTCCAGTTTTAGATTCCGATGCTTCACTTCAGGTTTACTGTATCGCTTGGACCTTCTTATTGAGGATGAAACAGAGAAATTGCATCCGAATTTAATACAAATGGCACAATGCAGACTTAAGTACAAGAGGACCGACACTCTCACTTTCTATGATGTGAACCTCTCCTGCCAGTCCAGTTTTAGATTCCTTTGCTTCACTTCAGGTTTGCTGTATCCCTTGGACCTTCTTATTGACAATGAAACACAGATATTGCATCGGAATTAAATTCAAAAGGCACAATGCCGACTTAAGTACAAGAGGACTGATTCTCAAACTTTCTATGATTTGAAGCTCTCCTGTGAGTCCAGTTTTCGATTCCGATGCTTCACTTCGGGTTTACTGTATCCCTTGGACCTTCTTATTTACGACGAAACACAGAGTTTGCATCCGAATTTATTACAAAAGGTACAATGCCGACTGAAGTACATGAGGACTACCACTCTAAATTTCTATGATTTGAACCTCTCCTGTGAGTCCACTTTTAGATTCCGATGCTTCACTTCAGGTTTTCTGTATCCCTTGGACCTTCTTATTGACGATGAAACACAGAAATTGCATCCGAATTTAATACAAATTGCACAATGGCGACTTAAGTACAGAGGACTGACACTCTCACTTTCTATGATTTGAACCTCTCCTGTGAGTCCAGTTTTAGATTCCGATGCTTCACATAAGGTTTACTGTATCTCTTGGACCTTCTTATTGACGATGAAACACAGAAATTGCATCCGAATTTAATACAAAAGGCACAATACCGAATTAAGTACAAGCGGAGAGACACTCTAACTTTCTATGATTTGAATCTCTCCTGTGGGTCCAGTTGTAGATTCCGATGCTTCACTTCAGGTTTACTGTATCCCTTGGACCTACTTATTGACGACGAAACACAGAAATTGCATCCGAATTTAATACAAATGGCACAATGCCGACTTAGGTAGAATAGGACTGAGACTCTCACTTTCTATGATTTGAACCTCTCCTGTGAGTCCGGTATTAGATTCCGATGCTTTACTTCAGGTTTACTGTATACCTTGCACTTTCTTATTGACGATGAAACATAGAAATTGCATCCGAATTTAATACAAATGGGCACAATGCTTACTTAAGTAAAAGAGGACCGACACTCTAACTTTCTATGGTTTGAACCTCTCTTGTGAGTCCAGTTTTAGATTCCGATGCTTTACTTTAGGGTTACTGTATACCTTGCACCTTCTTATTGACGATGAAACACAGAAATTGCATACGAATTCAATACAAAAGGCACAATGCCGACTTAAGTACAAGAGGACTGACACTCTCACTTTCTATGATTTGAACCTCTACTGTGAGTTCAGTTTAGATTCCGCTGCTTCAATTCAGGTTTACTGTATCCCTTGGACCTTCTTATTGACGAAGAAACACAGAGTTTGCATCCGAATTTAATACAAAAGGGACAATGCCGACTTAAGTGCAAGAGGACTGACACTCTAATTTTCCATGATTTGAACCTCTCCTGTGAGTCTACTTTTAGATTCCGATGCTTCACTTGAGGTTTACTGTATCCCTTGGACCTTCTTAGTGACGATGAAACACAGATATTGCATCCGAATTTAATACAAATGGCACAATGCCGACTTAAGTACAAGAGGACTGACATTCTCACTCTCTATGATTTGAATCTCTCCAGTGAGTCCAGTTTTAGATTCCAATGATTCACTTCAGGTTTAATATATCCCTTGACGTTTCGTATTGACGATGAAACACAGATTTTGCATCCGAATAAAACAAAAAAGGCGCAATGCCGACTTAAGGACAAGCGTACTGACACTAACTTTCTAAGTATGGAACCTCTCCTGTGAGTCCAGTTTAAGACTCCCATGCTTCACTTCAGGTTTACTATATCCCTTGGACTATCTTATTGACGATGAAACACAGAAATTGCATCCAAATTTAATACAAAAGACACAATGCCGACTTAATTACAAGAGGACTGACACACTAACTCTCTATGATTTGAACGTCTCCTGTGAGTTTAGTTTTAGATTCCGATGCTTCACTTCAGGTTTACTGTATACCTTGCACCTTCTTATTGACGATGAAACACAGAAATTGCATCCGAATTGAATACAAAAGGCACAATTCCGAATTAAGTACAAGAGGACTGAGACTCTCACTTTCTATGATTTGAACCTCTCCTGTGAGTCCAGTTTCAGATTCCGATGCTTCACTTCAGGTTTACTGTATACCTTGCACCTTCTTATTGACGATGAAACACAGAAGTTGCATGGGAATTAAATTCAAAAGGCACCACGCCGACTTAAGTACAAGAGGACTGACACTCTAACTTTCTATGATTTGAACCTCTCCTGTGAGTCCACTTTTAGATTCCGATGCTTCACTTCAGTTTTACTGTATCCCTTGGACCTTCTTATTGACGATGAAACACAGGGTTTGCATCCGAATTTAATACAAAAGGCACAATGCCGACTTAAGTGCAAGAGGACTGACACTCTAACTTTCAATGATGTGAACCTCTCCTGTGAGTCTAGTTTTAGATTCCGATGCTTCACTTCAGGTTTACTGTATCCCTTGGATTTTCTTATTGAAGAAGAAACACAGAAATTGCATCCGAATTTAATACAAATGGCACAATGCCGACTTAAGTACAAGAGGACTGACACTCTCACTTACTATGATTTGACCCTCTCCTGTGAGTCCAGTTTTAGATTCCGATGCTTCACTTCAGGTTTACTGTAACCCTTGGACCTTCTTATTGACGATGAAACACAGAAATTGCATCCGAATTTAATACAAAAGACACAATGCCGACTTAAGTACAAGAGGAGTGACACTCTCACTTTCTATCATTCGAAACTCTCCTGTGGGTCCAGTTTTAGATTCCGATGCTTCACTTCAGGTTTACTGTATCGCTTGGACCTTCTTATTGAGAATGAAACAGAGAAATTGCATCCGAATTTAATACAAATGGCACATTGCCCACTTAAGTATAAGAGGAACGACACTCTCACTTTCTATGATGTGAACCTCTCCTGCGAGTCCAGTTTTAGATTCCGATGCTTCACTTCAGGTTTTCTGTATCCCTTGGACCTTCTTATTGACGATGAAACACAGAAATTGCATCCGAATTTAATACAAAATGCACAATGGCGACTTAAGTACAAGAGGACTGACACTCTCACTTTCTATGATTTGAACCTCTCCTGTGAGTCCAGTTTTAGATTCCGATGCTTCACTTCAGGTTTACTGTGTACCTTAGACCTTCTTATTGACGATGAAACACAGAAGTTGCATAGGAATTAAATTCAAAAAGCACCACGCCGTCTTAAGTACAAGAGGACTGACACTCTAACTTTCAATGATTTGAACCTCTCCTTTGAGTTCAGTTTTAGATTCCGATGCTTCACTTCTGGTTTACTGTATCCCTTGGACCTTTTTATTGACGATGAAACACAGAAATTGCATCCGAATTTAATACAAAAGGCACAATACCGACTTAAGTACAAGAGGAGTGACACTCTAACTCTCTATGATTTGGACCTCTCCTGTGAGTCCAGTTTTAGATTCCGATGCTTCACTTCAGGTTTACTGCATTCCTTGGACCTTCTTATTGACGATGATTCACAGAAATTGAATCCGAATTTAATACAAAATGCACAATGCCGTCTTAAGTAAAAGAGGACTGACACTCTAATATTCTATGTATTGAACCACTCCTGTGAGTCAAGTTTTAGATTCTGATGCTTCACATAAGGTTTACTGTATCTCTTGGACCTTCTTATTGACGATGAAACACAGAAATTGCATCCGAATTTAATACAAAAGGCACAATACCGAATTAAGTACAAGCGGAGAGACACTCTAACTTTCTATGATTTGAATCTCTCCTGTGGGTCCAGTTGTAGATTCCGATGCTTCACTTCAGGTTTACTGTATCCCTTGGACCTTCTTATTGACGACGAAACACAGAAATTGCATCCGAATTTAATACAAAAGGCACAATGCCGACTTAAGTACAAGAGGACTGACACTCTAAGTTTCTATGATTTGAACTTCTCCTGTGAGTCCAGTTTTAGATTCCGATGCTTCACTTCAGGTTTACTGTATACCTTGCACCTTCTTATTGCCGATGGAACACAGAAATTGCAACCGAATTTAATACAAAAGGCACAATGCCGACTTAAGTACAAGAGGACTGACACTCTCACTTTCTATGATTTGAACCTCTACTGTGAGTTCAGTTTAGAATCCGATGCTTCACTTCAGGTTTACTGTATCCCTTGGACCTTCTTATTGACGATGAAACACAGAGTTTGCATCCGACTTTAATACAAAAGGAACAATGCCGACTTAAGTGCAAGAGGACTGACACTGTAAATTTCTATGATTTGAACCTCTCCTGTGAGTCTAGGTTTAGATTCCGATGTTTCACTTCAGGTTTACTGTATCCCTTGGAGCTTGTTATTGACTATGAACCACAGGAATTGCATCCGAATTTAATACAAATGGCACAATGCCGACTTAGGTACAAGAGGACTGACACTCTCACTTTCTATGATTTGAACCTCTCCTGTGAGTCCGGTATTAGATTCCGATGCTTTACTTCAGGTTTACTGTATACCTTGCACTTTCTTATTGACGATGAAACATAGAAATTGCATCCGAATTTAAATCAAATGGGCACAATGCTTACTTAAGTAAAAGAGGACCGACACTCTAACTTTCTATGGTTTGAACCTCTCTTGTTAGTCAAGTTTTAGATTCCGATGCTTTACTTCAGGTTTACTGTATACCTTGCACCTTCTTATTGACGATGAAACACAGAAATTGCATACGAATTCAATACAAAAGGCACAATGCCGACTTAAGTACAAGAGGACTGACACTCTCACTTTCTATGATTTGAACCTCTACTGTGAGTTCAGTGTAGATTCCGCTGCTTCAATTCAGGTTTACTGTATCCCTTGGACCTTCTTATTGACGAAGAAACACAGAGTTTGCATCCGACTTTAATACTAAAGGGACAATGCCGACATACGTGCAACAGGACTGACACTCTAATTTTCCATGATTTGAACCTCTCCTGTGAGTCTACTTTTAGATTCCGATGCTTCACTTGAGGTTTCCTGTATCCCTTGGACCTTCTTATTGACGATGAAACACAGATATTGTATCCGAATTTAATACAAATGGCACAATGCCGACTTAAGTACAAGAGGACTGACACTCTCACTCTCTATGATTTGAACCTCTCCAGTGAGTCCAGTTTTAAATTCCAATGATTCACTAAGGTTTAATATATCCCTTGACCCTTCGTATTGACCATGAAACACAGATTTTGCATCCGAATGTAACAAAAAAGGCACAATGCCGACTTAAGGACAAGCGGACTGACACTCTAACTTTCTAAGAATGGAACCTCTCCTGTGAGTCCAGTTTTAGACTCCCATGCTTCACTTCAGGTTTACTATATCCCTTGGACTATCTTATTGACGATGAAACACAGAAATTGCATCCAAATTTAATACAAAAGACACAATGCCGACTTAATTACAAGAGGACTGACACACTAACTTTCTGTGATTTGAACGTCTCCTGTGAGTTTAGTTTTAGATTCCGATGCTTCACTTCAGGTTTACTGTATACCTTGCACCTTCTTATTGACGATGAAACACAGAAATTGCATCCGAATTGAATACAAAAGGCACAATGCCGACTTAAGTACAAGAGGACTGACACTCTCACTTTCTATGATTTGAACCTCTACTGTGAGTTCAGTTTAGATTCCGCTGCTTCAATCCAGGTTTACTGTATCCCTTGGACCTTCTTATTGACGAAGAAACACAGAGTTTGCATCCAAATTTAATACTAAAGGGACAATGCCGACTTAAGTGCAACAGGACTGACACTCTAATTTTCCATGATTTGAACCACTCCTGTGAGTCTACTTTTATATTCCGATGCTTCACTTGAGGTTTACTGTATCCCTTGGACCTTCTTATTGACGATGAAACACAGTTATTGCATCCGAATTTAATACAAATGGCACAATGCCGACTTAAGTACAAGAGGACTGACACTCTCACTCTCTATGATTTGAACCTCTCCAGTGAGTCCAGTTTTAAATTCCAATGATTCACTTCAGGTTTAATATATCCCTTGACCCTTCGTATTAACGATGAAACACAGATTTTGCATCCGAATGTAACAAAAAAGGCGCAATGCCGACTTAAGGACAAGCGGACTGACACTCTGACTTTCTAAGAATGGAACCTCTCCTGTGAGTCCAGTTTTAGACTCCCATGCTTCACTTCAGGTTTACTATATCCCTTGGACTATCTTATTGACGATGAAACACAGAAATTGCATCCAAATTTAATACAAAAGACACAATGCCGACTTAATTACAAGAGGACTGACACACTAACTTTCTATGATTTGAACGTCTCCTGTGAGTTTAGTTTTGGATTCTGATGCTTCACTTCAGGTTTACTGTATACCTTGCACCTTCTTATTGACGATGAAACACAGAAATTGCATCCGAATTGAATACAAAAGGCACAATGCCGAATTAAGTACAAGAGGGCTGAGACTCTCACTTTCTATGATTTGAACCTCTCCTGTGGGTCCAGTTTCAGATTCCGATGCTTCACTTCAGGTTAACTGTATACCATGCACCTTCTTATTGGCGATGAAACACAGAAGTTGCATCGGAATTAAATTCAAAACGCACCATGCCGACATAAGTACAAGAGGACTGACACTTTAACTTTCTATGACTTGAACATCTCCTGTGAGTCCAGTTTTGGATTTCGATGCTTCACTTCAGGTTTACTGTAACCCTTGGACCTTTTTATTGACGATGAAACACAGATATTTCATCCGAATTTAATCCGAAAGGCACAATACCGACTTAAATACAAGAGGAGTGACACTCTAAGTTTCTATGATTTGAACCTCTCCTGTGAGTCCAGTTTTGGATTCCGATGCTTTACTTCAGGTTTACAGTATCCCTTGGACCTTCTTATTGACGATGAAACACAGAAATTGCATCCGAATTTAATACAAAAGGCACAATGGCGACTTAAGTACAAGAGGACTGACACTCTCACTTTCTATGATTTGAACCTCTCCTGTGAGTCCAGTTTTAGATTCCGATGCTTCACTTCAGGTTTACTGTATACCTTGCACCTTCTTATTGACGATGAAATACAGAAGTTGCATGGGAATTAAATTCAAAAGGCACCACGCCGACTTAAGTACAAGAGGACTGACACTCTAACTTTCTATGATTTGAACCTCTCCTGTGAGTCCAGTTTTAGATTCCAATGCTTCACTTCAGGTTTACTGTATCCCTTGGACCTTCTTATTGACGATGAAACACAGGGTTTGCATCCGAATTTAATACAAATGGCACTATGCCGACTTAAGTACAAGGGGACTGACGCTCTCACTTTCTATGATTTGAACCTCTCCTGTGAGTCCAGTTTTAGATTCCGATGCTTCACTTCAGGTTTACTGTATCCCTTGGACATTCTTATTGACGATGAAACACAGAAATTGCATCCGAATTTAATACAAATGACACAATGCCGACTTAAGTACAAGAGGAGTGACACTTTCACTTTCTATGATTTGAACCTCTCCTGTGAGTCCAGTTTTAGATTCCGATGCTTCACTTCAGGTTTACTGTATCCCTTGGACCTTCTTATTGACGATGAAACACAGATATTGCATCGGAATTAAATTCAAAAGGCACAATGCCGACTTAAGTACAAGAGGACTGACTCTCAAACTTTCTATGATTTGAAGTTCTCCTGTGAGTCCAGTTTTCGATTCCGATGCTTCACTTCAGGTTTACTGTATCCCTTGGACCTTCTTATTGACGATGAAACACAGAGTTTGCATCCGAATTTATTACAAAAGGTACAATGCCGACTGAAGTACATGAGGACTACCACTCTAAATTTCTATGATTTGAACCTCTCCTGTGAGTCCACTTTTAGATTCCGATGCTTAACTTCAGGTTTTCTGTATCCCTTGGACCTACTTATTGACGACGAAACACAGAAATTGCATCCGAATTTAATACAAATGGCACAATGCCGACTTAGGTACAATAGGACTGAGACTCTCACTTTCTATGATTTGAACCTCTCCTGTGAGTCCGGTATTAGATTCCGATGCTTTACTTCAGGTTTACTGTATACCTTGCACTTTCTTATTGACGATGAAACATAGAAATTGCATCCGAATTTAATACAAATGGGCACAATGCTTACTTAAGTAAAAGAGGACCGACACTCTAACTTTCTATGGTTTGAACCTCTCTTGTGAGTCCAGTTTTAGATTCCGATGCTTTACTTTAGGTTTACTGTATACCTTGCACCTTCTTATTGGCGATGAAACACAGAAATTGCATACGAATTCAATACAAAAGGCACAATGCCGACTTAAGTACAAGAGGACTGACACTCTCACTTTCTATGATTTGAACCTCTACTGTGAGTTCAGTTTAGATTCCGCTGCTTCAATTCAGGTTTACTGCATCCCTTGGACCTTCTTATTGACGAAGAAACACAGAGTTTGCATCCGAATTTAATACAAAAGGGACAATGCCGACTTAAGTGCAAGAGGACTGACACTCTAATTTTCCATGATTTGAACCTCTCCTGTGAGTCTACTTTTAGATTCCGATGCTTCACTTGAGGTTTACTGTATCCCTTGGACCTTCTTAGTGACGATGAAACACAGATATTGCATCCGAATTTAATACAAATGGCACAATGCCGACTTAAGTACAAAAGGACTGACATTCTCACTCTCTATGATTTGAATCTCTCCAGTGAGTCCAGTTTTAGATTCCAATGATTCACTTCAGGTTTAATATATCCCTTGACGTTTCGTATTGACGATGAAACACAGATTTTGCATCCGAATAAAACAAAAAAGGCGCAATGCCGACTTAAGGACAAGCGTACTGACACTAACTTTCTAAGTATGGAACCTCTCCTGTGAGTCCAGTTTAAGACTCCCATGCTTCACTTCAGGTTTACTATATCCCTTGGACTATCTTATTGACGATGAAACACAGAAATTGCATCCAAATTTAATACAAAAGACACAATGCCGACTTAATTACAAGAGGACTGACACACTAACTCTCTATGATTTGAACGTCTCCTGTGAGTTTAGTTTTAGATTCCGATGCTTCACTTCAGGTTTACTGTATACCTTGCACCTTCTTATTGACGATGAAACACAGAAATTGCATCCGAATTGAATACAAAAGGCACAATTCCGAATTAAGTACAAGAGGACTGAGACTCTCACTTTCTATGATTTGAACCTCTCCTGTGAGTCCAGTTTCAGATTCCGATGCTTCACTTCAGGTTTACTGTATACCTTGCACCTTCTTATTGACGATGAAACACAGAAGTTGCATGGGAATTAAATTCAAAAGGCACCACGCCGACTTAAGTACAAGAGGACTGACACTCTAACTTTCTATGATTTGAACCTCTCCTGTGAGTCCAGTTTTAGATTCCGATGCTTCACTTCAGTTTTACTGTATCCCTTGGACCTTCTTATTGACGATGAAACACAGGGTTTGCATCCGAATTAATTACAAAAGGCACAATGCCGACTTAAGTGCAAGAGGACTGACACTCTAACTTTCAATGATGTGAACCTCTCCTGTGAGTCTAGTTTTAGATTCCGATGCTTCACTTCAGGTTTACTGTATCCCTTGGATTTTCTTATTGAAGAAGAAACACAGAAATTGCATCCGAATTTAATACAAATGGCACAATGCCGACTTAAGTACAAGAGGACTGACACTCTCACTTTCTATGATATGACCCTCTCCTGTGACTCCAGTTTTAGATTCCGATGCTTCACTTCAGGTTTACTGTAACCCTTGGACCTTCTTATTGACGATGAAACACAGAAATTGCATCCGAATTTAATACAAATGACACAATGCCGACTTAAGTACAAGAGGAGTGACACTCTCACTTTCTATCATTCGAAACTCTCCTGTGGGTCCAGTTTTAGATTCCGATGCTTCACTTCAGGTTTACTGTATCGCTTGGACCTTCTTATTGAGAATGAAACAGAGAAATTGCATCCGAATTTAATACAAATGGCACATTGCCGACTTAAGTATAAGAGGAACGACACTCTCACTTTCTATGATGTGAACCTCTCCTGCGAGTCCAGTTTTAGATTCCGATGCTTCACTTCAGGTTTTCTGTATCCCTTGGACCTTCTTATTGACGATGAAACACAGAAATTGCATCCGAATTTAATACAAAATGCACAATGGCGACTTAAGTACAAGAGGACTGACACTCTCACTTTCTATGATTTGAACCTCTCCTGTGAGTCCAGTTTTAGATTCCGATGCTTCACTTCAGGTTTACTGTATACCTTAGACCTTCTTATTGACGATGAAACACAGAAGTTGCATAGGAATTAAATTCAAAAGCACCACGCCGTCTTAAGTATAAGAGGACTGACACTCTAACTTTCAATGATTTGAACCTCTCCTTTGAGTTCAGTTTTAGATTCCGATGCTTCACTTCTGGTTTACTGTATCCCTTGGACCTTTTTATTGACGATGAAACACAGAAATTGCATCCGAATTTAATACAAAAGGCACAATACCGACTTAAGTACAAGAGGAGTGACACTCTAACTCTCTATGATTTGGACCTCTCCTGTGAGTCCAGTTTTAGATTCCGATGCTTCACTTCAGGTTTACTGCATTCCTTGGACCTTCTTATTGACGATGATTCACAGAAATTGAATCCGAATTTAATACAAAATGCACAATGCCGTCTTAAGTAAAAGAGGACTGACACTCTAATATTCTATGTTTTGAACCACTCCTGTGAGTCAAGTTTTAGATTCTGATGCTTCACATAAGGTTTACTGTATCTCTTGGACCTTCTTATTGACGATGAAACTCAGAAATTGCATCCGAATTTAATACAAAAGGCACAATACCGAATTAAGTACAAGCGGAGAGACACTCTAACTTTCTATGATTTGAATCTCTCCTGTGGGTCCAGTTGTAGATTCCGATGCTTCACTTCAGGTTTACTGTATCCCTTGGACCTTCTTATTGACGACGAAACACAGAAATTGCATCCGAATTTAATACAAAAGGCACAATGCCGACTTAAGTACAAGAGGACTGACACTCTAAGTTTCTATGATTTGAACTTCTCCTGTGAGTCCAGTTTTAGATTCCGATGCTTCACTTCAGGTTTACTGTATACCTTGCACCTTCTTATTGACGATGGAACACAGAAATTGCAACCGAATTTAATACAAAAGGCACAATGCCGACTTAAGTACAAGAGGACTGACACTCTCACTTTCTATGATTTGAACCTCTACTGTGAGTTCAGTTTAGAATCCGATGCTTCACTTCAGGTTTACTGTATCCCTTGGACCTTCTTATTGACGACGAAACACAGAGTTTGCATCCGACTTTAATACAAAAGGAACAATGCCGACTTAAGTGCAAGAGGACTGACACTGTAAATTTCTATGATTTGAACCTCTCCTGTGAGTCTAGGTTTAGATTCCGATGTTTCACTTCAGGTTTACTGTATCCCTTGGAGCTTGTTATTGACTATGAACCACAGGAATTGCATCCGAATTTAATACAAATGGCACAATGCCGACTTAGGTACAAGAGGACTGACACTCTCACTTTCTATGATTTGAACCTCTCCTGTGAGTCCGGTATTAGATTCCGATGCTTTACTTCAGGTTTACTGTATACCTTGCACTTTCTTATTGACGATGAAACATAGAAATTGCATCCGAATTTAAAACAAATGGGCACAATGCTTACTTAAGTAAAAGAGGACCGACACTCTAACTTTCT
This sequence comes from Schistocerca americana, assembly GCF_021461395.2. Taxonomy (NCBI): domain Eukaryota; kingdom Metazoa; phylum Arthropoda; class Insecta; order Orthoptera; family Acrididae; genus Schistocerca; species Schistocerca americana. The sequence goes on along the minus strand of NW_025725994.1, from coordinate 2,721,571 downwards.
ATGGTTTGAACCTCTCTTGTTAGTCAAGTTTTAGATTCCGATGCTTTACTTCAGGTTTACTGTATACCTTGCACCTTCTTATTGACGATGAAACACAGAAATTGCATACGAATTCAATACAAAAGGCACAATGCCGACTTAAGTACAAGAGGACTGACACTCTCACTTTCTATGATTTGAACCTCTACTGTGAGTTCAGTGTAGATTCCGCTGCTTCAATTCAGGTTTACTGTATCCCTTGGACCTTCTTATTGACGAAGAAACACAGAGTTTGCATCCGACTTTAATACTAAAGGGACAATGCCGACATAAGTGCAACAGGACTGACACTCTAATTTTCCATGATTTGAACCTCTCCTGTGAGTCTACTTTTAGATTCCGATGCTTCACTTGAGGTTTCCTGTATCCCTTGGACCTTCTTATTGACGATGAAACACAGATATTGTATCCGAATTTAATACAAATGGCACAATGCCGACTTAAGTACAAGAGGACTGACACTCTCACTCTCTATGATTTGAACCTCTCCAGTGAGTCCAGTTTTAAATTCCAATGATTCACTAAGGTTTAATATATCCCTTGACCCTTCGTATTGACCATGAAACACAGATTTTGCATCCGAATGTAACAAAAAAGGCACAATGCCGACTTAAGGACAAGCGGACTGACACTCTAACTTTCTAAGAATGGAACCTCTCCTGTGAGTCCAGTTTTAGACTCCCATGCTTCACTTCAGGTTTACTATATCCCTTGGACTATCTTATTGACGATGAAACACAGAAATTGCATCCAAATTTAATACAAAAGACACAATGCCGACTTAATTACAAGAGGACTGACACACTAACTTTCTATGATTTGAACGTCTCCTGTGAGTTTAGTTTTAGATTCCGATGCTTCACTTCAGGTTTACTGTATACCTTGCACCTTCTTATTGACGATGAAACACAGAAATTGCATCCGAATTGAATACAAAAGGCACAATGCCGACTTAAGTACAAGAGGACTGACACTCTCACTTTCTATGATTTGAACCTCTACTGTGAGTTCAGTTTAGATTCCGCTGCTTCAATCCAGGTTTACTGTATCCCTTGGACCTTCTTATTGACGAAGAAACACAGAGTTTGCATCCAAATTTAATACTAAAGGGACAATGCCGACTTAAGTGCAACAGGACTGACACTCTAATTTTCCATGATTTGAACCTCTCCTGTGAGTCTACTTTTAGATTCCGATGCTTCACTTGAGGTTTACTGTATCCCTTGGACCTTCTTATTGACGATGAAACACAGTTATTGCATCCGAATTTAATACAAATGGCACAATGCCGACTTAAGTACAAGAGGACTGACACTCTCACTCTCTATGATTTGAACCTCTCCAGTGAGTCCAGTTTTAAATTCCAATGATTCACTTCAGGTTTAATATATCCCTTGACCCTTCGTATTAACGATGAAACACAGATTTTGCATCCGAATGTAACAAAAAAGGCGCAATGCCGACTTAAGGACAAGCGGACTGACACTCTGACTTTCTAAGAATGGAACCTCTCCTGTGAGTCCAGTTTTAGACTCCCATGCTTCACTTCAGGTTTACTATATCCCTTGGACTATCTTATTGACGATGAAACACAGAAATTGCATCCAAATTTAATACAAAGGACACAATGCCGACTTAATTACAAGAGGACTGACACACTAACTTTCTATGATTTGAACGTCTCCTGTGAGTTTAGTTTTGGATTCTGATGCTTCACTTCAGGTTTACTGTATACCTTGCACCTTCTTATTGACGATGAAACACAGAAATTGCATCCGAATTGAATACAAAAGGCACAATGCCGAATTAAGTACAAGAGGGCTGAGACTCTCACTTTCTATGACTTGAACATCTCCTGTGAGTCCAGTTTTGGATTTCGATGCTTCACTTCAGGTTTACTGTAACCCTTGGACCTTTTTATTGACGATGAAACACAGATATTTCATCCGAATTTAATCCGAAAGGCACAATACCGACTTAAATACAAGAGGAGTGACACTCTAAGTTTCTATGATTTGAACCTCTCCTGTGAGTCCAGTTTTGGATTCCGATGCTTTACTTCAGGTTTACAGTATCCCTTGGACCTTCTTATTGACGATGAAACACAGAAATTGCATCCGAATTTAATACAAAAGGCACAATGGCGACTTAAGTACAAGAGGACTGACACTCTCACTTTCTATGATTTGAACCTCTCCTGTGAGTCCAGTTTTAGATTCCGATGCTTCACTTCAGGTTTACTGTATACCTTGCACCTTCTTATTGACGATGAAATACAGAAGTTGCATGGGAATTAAATTCAAAAGGCACCACGCCGACTTAAGTACAAGAGGACTGACACTCTAACTTTCTATGATTTGAACCTCTCCTGTGAGTCCAGTTTTAGATTCCAATGCTTCACTTCAGGTTTACTGTATCCCTTTGACCTTCTTATTGACGATGAAACACAGGGTTTGCATCCGAATTTAATACAAATGGCACTATGCCGACTTAAGTACAAGGGGACTGACGCTCTCACTTTCTATGATTTGAACCTCTCCTGTGAGTCCAGTTTTAGATTCCGATGCTTCACTTCAGGTTTACTGTATCCCTTGGACATTCTTATTGACGATGAAACACAGAAATTGCATCCGAATTTAATACAAAAGGCACAATGGCGACTTAAGTACAAGAGGAGTGACACTTTCACTTTCTATGATTTGAACCTCTCCTGTGAGTCCAGTTTTAGATTCCGATGCTTCACTTCAGGTTTACTGTATCCCTTGGACCTTCTTATTGACGATGAAACACAGATATTGCATCGGAATTAAATTCAAAAGGCACAATGCCGACTTAAGTACAAGAGGACTGACTCTCAAACTTTCTATGATTTGAAGTTCTCCTGTGAGTCCAGTTTTCGATTCCGATGCTTCACTTCAACTTTTACTGTATCCCTTGGACCTTCTTATTGACGATGAAACACAGAGTTTGCATCCGAATTTATTACAAAAGGTACAATGCCGACTGAAGTACATGAGGACTACCACTCTAAATTTCTATGATTTGAACCTCTCCTGTGAGTCCACTTTTAGATTCCGATGCTTAACTTCAGGTTTTCTGTATACCTTGGTCCTTCTTATTGACGAAGAAACACAGAAATTGCATCCGAATTTAATACAAAATGCACAATGGCGACTTAAGTACAAGAGGACTGACACTCTAATATTCTATGTTTTGAACCAATCCTGTGAGTCAAGTTTTAGATTCTGATGCTTCACATAAGGTTTACTGTATCCCTTGGACCTTCTTATTGACGATGAAACACAGAAATTGCATCCGAATTTAATACAAAAGGCACAATACCGAATTAAGTACAAGCGGAGTGACACTCTAACTTTCTATGATTTGAATCTCTCCTGTGGGTCCAGTTGTAGTTTCCGATGCTTCACTTCAGGTTTACTGTATCCCTTGGACCTTCTTATTGACGACGAAACACAGAAATTGCATCCGAATTTAATACAAAAGGCACAATGCCGACTTAAGTACAAGAGGACTAACACTCTAAGTTTCTGTGATTTGGACCTCTCCTGTGAGTCTAGGTTTAGATTCCGATGTTTCACTTCAGGTTTACTGTATCCCTTGGAGCTTGTTATTGACTATGAACCACAGGAATTGCATCCGAATTTAATACAAATGGCACAATGCCGACTTAGGTACAAGAGGACTGACACTCTCACTTTCTATGATTTGAACCTCTCCTGTGAGTCCGGTATTAGATTCCGATGCTTTACTTCAGGTTTACTGTATACCTTGCACTTTCTTATTGACGATGAAACATAGAAATTGCATCCGAATTTAAAACAAATGGGCACAATGCTTACTTAAGTAAAAGAGGACCGACACTCTAACTTTCTATGGTTTGAACCTCTCTTGTTAGTCAAGTTTTAGATTCCGATGCTTTACTTCAGGTTTACTGTATACCTTGCACCTTCTTATTGACGATGAAACACAGAAATTGCATACGAATTCAATACAAAAGGCACAATGCCGACTTAAGTACAAGAGGACTGACACTCTCACTTTCTATGATTTGAACCTCTACTGTGAGTTCAGTGTAGATTCCGCTGCTTCAATTCAGGTTTACTGTATCCCTTGGACCTTCTTATTGACGAAGAAACACAGAGTTTGCATCCGACTTTAATACTAAAGGGACAATGCCGACATAAGTGCAACAGGACTGACACTCTAATTTTCCATGATTTGAACCTCTCCTGTGAGTCTACTTTTAGATTCCGATGCTTCACTTGAGGTTTCCTGTATCCCTTGGACCTTCTTATTGACGATGAAACACAGATATTGTATCCGAATTTAATACAAATGGCACAATGCCGACTTAAGTACAAGAGGACTGACACTCTCACTCTCTATGATTTGAACCTCTCCAGTGAGTCCAGTTTTAAATTCCAATGATTCACTAAGGTTTAATATATCCCTTGACCCTTCGTATTGACCATGAAACACAGATTTTGCATCCGAATGTAACAAAAAAGGCACAATGCCGACTTAAGGACAAGCGGACTGACACTCTAACTTTCTAAGAATGGAACCTCTCCTGTGAGTCCAGTTTTAGACTCCCATGCTTCACTTCAGGTTTACTATATCCCTTGGACTATCTTATTGACGATGAAACACAGAAATTGCATCCAAATTTAATACAAAAGACACAATGCCAACTTAATTACAAGAGGACTGACACACTAACTTTCTATGATTTGAACGTCTCCTGTGAGTTTAGTTTTAGATTCCGATGCTTCACTTCAGGTTTACTGTATACCTTGCACCTTCTTATTGACGATGAAACACAGAAATTGCATCCGAATTGAATACAAAAGGCACAATGCCGACTTAAGTACAAGAGGACTGACACTCTCACTTTCTATGATTTGAACCTCTACTGTGAGTTCAGTTTAGATTCCGCTGCTTCAATCCAGGTTTACTGTATCCCTTGGACCTTCTTATTGACGAAGAAACACAGAGTTTGCATCCAAATTTAATACTAAAGGGACAATGCCGACTTAAGTGCAACAGGACAGACACTCTAATTTTCCATGATTTGAACCTCTCCTGTGAGTCTACTTTTAGATTCCGATGCTTCACTTGAGGTTTACTGTATCCCTTGGACCTTCTTATTGACGATGAAACACAGTTATTGCATCCGAATTTAATACAAATGGCACAATGCCGACTTAAGTACAAGAGGACTGACACTCTCACTCTCTATGATTTGAACCTCTCCAGTGAGTCCAGTTTTAAATTCCAATGATTCACTTCAGGTTTAATATATCCCTTGACCCTTCGTATTAACGATGAAACACAGATTTTGCATCCGAATGTAACAAAAAAGGCGCAATGCCGACTTAAGGACAAGCGGACTGACACTCTGACTTTCTAAGAATGGAACCTCTCCTGTGAGTCCAGTTTTAGACTCCCATGCTTCACTTCAGGTTTACTATATCCCTTGGACTATCTTATTGACGATGAAACACAGAAATTGCATCCAAATTTAATACAAAAGACACAATGCCGACTTAATTACAAGAGGACTGACACACTAACTTTCTATGATTTGAACGTCTCCTGTGAGTTTAGTTTTGGATTCTGATGCTTCACTTCAGGTTTACTGTATACCTTGCACCTTCTTATTGACGATGAAACACAGAAATTGCATCCGAATTGAATACAAAAGGCACAATGCCGAATTAAGTACAAGAGGGCTGAGACTCTCACTTTCTATGATTTGAACCTCTCCTGTGAGTCCAGTTTCAGATTCCGATGCTTCACTTCAGGTTAACTGTATACCATGCACCTTCTTATTGGCGATGAAACACAGAAGTTGCATCGGAATTAAATTCAAAACGCACCATGCCGACATAAGTACAAGAGGACTGACACTTTAACTTTCTATGACTTGAACATCTCCTGTGAGTCCAGTTTTGGATTTCGATGCTTCACTTCAGGTTTACTGTAACCCTTGGACCTTTTTATTGACGATGAAACACAGATATTTCATCCGAATTTAATCCGAAAGGCACAATACCGACTTAAATACAAGAGGAGTGACACTCTAAGTTTCTATGATTTGAACCTCTCCTGTGAGTCCAGTTTTGGATTCCGATGCTTTACTTCAGGTTTACAGTATCCCTTGGACCTTCTTATTGACGATGAAACACAGAAATTGCATCCGAATTTAATACAAAAGGCACAATGGCGACTTAAGTACAAGAGGACTGACACTCTCACTTTCTATGATTTGAACCTCTCCTGTGAGTCCAGTTTTAGATTCCGATGCTTCACTTCAGGTTTACTGTATACCTTGCACCTTCTTATTGACGATGAAATACAGAAGTTGCATGGGAATTAAATTCAAAAGGCACCACGCCGACTTAAGTACAAGAGGACTGACACTCTAACTTTCTATGATTTGAACCTCTCCTGTGAGTCCAGTTTTAGATTCCAATGCTTCACTTCAGGTTTACTGTATCCCTTGGACCTTCTTATTGACGATGAAACACAGGGTTTGCATCCGAATTTAATACAAATGGCACTATGCCGACTTAAGTACAAGGGGACTGACGCTCTCACTTTCTATGATTTGAACCTCTCCTGTGAGTCCAGTTTTAGATTCCGATGCTTCACTTCAGGTTTACTGTATCCCTTGGACATTCTTGTTGACGATGAAACACAGAAATTGCATCCGAATTTAATACAAATGACACAATGCCGACTTAAGTACAAGAGGAGTGACACTTTCACTTTCTATGATTTGAACCTCTCCTGTGAGTCCAGTTTTAGATTCCGATGCTTCACTTCAGGTTTACTGTATCCCTTGGACCTTATTATTGACGATGAAACACAGATATTGCATCGGAATTAAATTCAAAAGGCACAATGCCGACTTAAGTACAAGAGGACTGACTCTCAAACTTTCTATGATTTGAAGTTCTCCTGTGAGTCCAGTTTTCGATTCCGATGCTTCACTTCAACTTTTACTGTATCCCTTGGACCTTCTTATTGACGATGAAACACAGAGTTTGCATCCGAATTTATTACAAAAGGTACAATGCCGACTGAAGTACATGAGGACTACCACTCTAAATTTCTATGATTTGAACCTCTCCTGTGAGTCCACTTTTAGATTCCGATGCTTAACTTCAGGTTTTCTGTATACCTTGGTCCTTCTTATTGACGAAGAAACACAGAAATTGCATCCGAATTTAATACAAAATGCACAATGGCGACTTAAGTACAAGAGGACTGACACTCTAATATTCTATGTTTTGAACCAATCCTGTGAGTCAAGTTTTAGATTCTGATGCTTCACATAAGGTTTACTGTATCCCTTGGACCTTCTTATTGACGATGAAACACAGAAATTGCATCCGAATTTAATACAAAAGGCACAATACCGAATTAAGTACAAGCGGAGTGACACTCTAACTTTCTATGATTTGAATCTCTCCTGTGGGTCCAGTTGTAGTTTCCGATGCTTCACTTCAGGTTTACTGTATCCCTTGGACCTTCTTATTGACGACGAAACACAGAAATTGCATCCGAATTTAATACAAAAGGCACAATGCCGACTTAAGTACAAGAGGACTAACACTCTAAGTTTCTGTGATTTGGACCTCTCCTGTGAGTCTAGGTTTAGATTCCGATGTTTCACTTCAGGTTTACTGTATCCCTTGGAGCTTGTTATTGACTATGAACCACAGGAATTGCATCCGAATTTAATACAAATGGCACAATGCCGACTTAGGTACAAGAGGACTGACACTCTCACTTTCTATGATTTGAACCTCTCCTGTGAGTCCGGTATTAGATTCCGATGCTTTACTTCAGGTTTCCTGTATACCTTGCACTTTCTTATTGACGATGAAACATAGAAATTGCATCCGAATTTAAAACAAATGGGAACAATGCTTACTTAAGTAAAAGAGGACCGACACTCTAACTTTCTATGGTTTGAACCTCTCTTGTTAGTCAAGTTTTAGATTCCGATGCTTTACTTCAGGTTTACTGTATACCTTGCACCTTCTTATTGACGATGAAACACAGAAATTGCATACGAATTCAATACAAAAGGCACAATGCCGACTTAAGTACAAGAGGACTGACACTCTCACTTTCTATGATTTGAACCTCTACTGTGAGTTCAGTGTAGATTCCGCTGCTTCAATTCAGGTTTACTGTATCCCTTGGACCTTCTTATTGACGAAGAAACACAGAGTTTGCATCCGACTTTAATACTAAAGGGACAATGCCGACATAAGTGCAACAGGACTGACACTCTAATTTTCCATGATTTGAACCTCTCCTGTGAGTCTACTTTTAGATTCCGATGCTTCACTTGAGGTTTCCTGTATCCCTTGGACCTTCTTATTGACGATGAAACACAGATATTGTATCCGAATTTAATACAAATGGCACAATGCCGACTTAAGTACAAGAGGACTGACACTCTCACTCTCTATGATTTGAACCTCTCCAGTGAGTCCAGTTTTAAATTCCAATGATTCACTAAGGTTTAATATATCCCTTGACCCTTCGTATTGACCATGAAACACAGATTTTGCATCCGAATGTAACAAAAAAGGCACAATGCCGACTTAAGGACAAGCGGACTGACACTCTAACTTTCTAAGAATGGAACCTCTCCTGTGAGTCCAGTTTTAGACTCCCATGCTTCACTTCAGGTTTACTATATCCCTTGGACTATCTTATTGACGATGAAACACAGAAATTGCATCCAAATTTAATACAAAAGACACAATGCCGACTTAATTACAAGAGGACTGACACACTAACTTTCTATGATTTGAACGTCTCCTGTGAGTTTAGTTTTAGATTCCGATGCTTCACTTCAGGTTTACTGTATACCTTGCACCTTCTTATTGACGATGAAACACAGAAATTGCATCCGAATTGAATACAAAAGGCACAATGCCGACTTAAGTACAAGAGGACTGACACTCTCACTTTCTATGATTTGAACCTCTACTGTGAGTTCAGTTTAGATTCCGCTGCTTCAATCCAGGTTTACTGTATCCCTTGGACCTTCTTATTGACGAAGAAACACAGAGTTTGCATCCAAATTTAATACTAAAGGGACAATGCCGACTTAAGTGCAACAGGACTGACACTCTAATTTTCCATGATTTGAACCTCTCCTGTGAGTCTACTTTTAGATTCCGATGCTTCACTTGAGGTTTACTGTATCCCTTGGACCTTCTTATTGACGATGAAACACAGTTATTGCATCCGAATTTAATACAAATGGCACAATGCCGACTTAAGTACAAGAGGACTGACACTCTCACTCTCTATGATTTGAACCTCTCCAGTGAGTCCAGTTTTAAATTCCAATGATTCACTTCAGGTTTAATATATCCCTTGACCCTTCGTATTAACGATGAAACACAGATTTTGCATCCGAATGTAACAAAAAGGGCGCAATGCCGACTTAAGGACAAGCGGACTGACACTCTGACTTTCTAAGAATGGAACCTCTCCTGTGAGTCCAGTTTTAGACTCCCATGCTTCACTTCAGGTTTACTATATCCCTTGGACTATCTTATTGACGATGAAACACAGAAATTGCATCCAAATTTAATACAAAAGACACAATGCCGACTTAATTACAAGAGGACTGACACACTAACTTTCTATGATTTGAACGTCTCCTGTGAGTTTAGTTTTGGATTCTGATGCTTCACTTCAGGTTTACTGTATACCTTGCACCTTCTTATTGACGATGAAACACAGAAATTGCATCCGAATTGAATACAAAAGGCACAATGCCGAATTAAGTACAAGAGGGCTGAGACTCTCACTTTCTATGATTTGAACCTCTCCTGTGAGTCCAGTTTCAGATTCCGATGCTTCACTTCAGGTTAACTGTATACCATGCACCTTCTTATTGGCGATGAAACACAGAAGTTGCATCGGAATTAAATTCAAAACGCACCATGCCGACATAAGTACAAGAGGACTGACACTTTAACTTTCTATGACTTGAACATCTCCTGTGAGTCCAGTTTTGGATTTCGATGCTTCACTTCAGGTTTACTGTAACCCTTGGACCTTTTTATTGACGATGAAACACAGATATTTCATCCGAATTTAATCCGAAAGGCACAATACCGACTTAAATACAAGAGGAGTGACACTCTAAGTTTCTATGATTTGAACCTCTCCTGTGAGTCCAGTTTTGGATTCCGATGCTTTACTTCAGGTTTACAGTATCCCTTGGACCTTCTTATTGACGATGAAACACAGAAATTGCATCCGAATTTAATACAAAAGGCACAATGGCGACTTAAGTACAAGAGGACTGACACTCTCACTTTCTATGATTTGAACCTCTCCTGTGAGTCCAGTTTTAGATTCCGATGCTTCACTTCAGGTTTACTGTATACCTTGCACCTTCTTATTGACGATGAAATACAGAAGTTGCATGGGAATTAAATTCAAAAGGCACCACGCCGACTTAAGTACAAGAGGACTGACACTCTAACTTTCTATGATATGAACCTCTCCTGTGAGTCCAGTTTTAGATTCCAATGCTTCACTTCAGGTTTACTGTATCCCTTGGACCTTCTTATTGACGATGAAACACAGGGTTTGCATCCGAATTTAATACAAATGGCACTATGCCGACTTAAGTACAAGGGGACTGACGCTCTCACTTTCTATGATTTGAACCTCTCCTGTGAGTCCAGTTTTAGATTCCGATGCTTCACTTCAGGTTTACTGTATCCCTTGGACATTCTTATTGACGATGAAACACAGAAATTGCATCCGAATTTAATACAAATGACACAATGCCGACTTAAGTACAAGAGGAGTGACACTTTCACTTTCTATGATTTGAACCTCTCCTGTGAGTCCAGCATTAGATTCCGATGCTTCACTTCAGGTTTACTGTATCCCTTGGACCTTCTTATTGACGATGAAACACAGATATTGCATCGGAATTAAATTCAAAAGGCACAATGCCGACTTAAGTACAAGAGGACTGACTCTCAAACTTTCTATGATTTGAAGTTCTCCTGTGAGTCCAGTTTTCGATTCCGATGCTTCACTTCAACTTTTACTGTATCCCTTGGACCTTCTTATTGACGATGAAACACAGAGTTTGCATCCGAATTTATTACAAAAGGTACAATGCCGACTGAAGTACATGAGGACTACCACTCTAAATTTCTATGATTTGAACCTCTCCTGTGAGTCCACTTTTAGATTCCGATGCTTAACTTCAGGTTTTCTGTATACCTTGGTCCTTCTTATTGACGAAGAAACACAGAAATTGCATCCGAATTTAATACAAAATGCACAATGGCGACTTAAGTACAAGAGGACTGACACTCTAATATTCTATGCTTTGAACCAATCCTGTGAGTCAAGTTTTAGATTCTGATGCTTCACATAAGGTTTACTGTATCCCTTGGACCTTCTTATTGACGATGAAACACAGAAATTGCATCCGAATTTAATACAAAAGGCACAATACCGAATTAAGTACAAGCGGAGTGACACTCTAACTTTCTATGATTTGAATCTCTCCTGTGGGTCCAGTTGTAGTTTCCGATGCTTCACTTCAGGTTTACTGTATCCCTTGGACCTTCTTATTGACGACGAAACACAGAAATTGCATCCGAATTTAATACAAAAGGCACAATGCCGACTTAAGTACAAGAGGACTAACACTCTAAGTTTCTGTGATTTGGACCTCTCCTGTGAGTCCAGTTTTAGATTCCGATGCTTCACTTCAGGTTTACTGTATACCTTGCACCTTCTTATTGACGATTAAACACAGAAATTGCAACCGAATTTAATACAAAAGGCACAATGCCGACTTAAGTACAAGAGGACTGACACTCACACTTTCTATGATTTGAACCTCTACAGTGAGTTCAGTTTAGAATCCGATGCTTCACTTCAGGTTTACTGTATCCCTTGGACCTTCTTATTGACGATGAAACACAGAGTTTGCATCCGACTTTAATACAAAAGGCACAATGCCGACTTAAGTGCAAGAGGACTGACACTGTAAATTTCTATGATTTGAACCTCTCCTGTGAGTCTAGTTTTAGGTTCCGATGCTTCACTTCAGGTTTACTGTATCCCTTGGAGCATGTTATTGACTATGAACCACAGGATTTGCATCCGAATTTAATACAAATGGCACAATGCCGACTTAGGTACAAGAGGACTGACACTCTCACTTTCTATGATTTGAACCTCTCCTGTGAGTCCGGTATTAGATTCCGATGCTTTACTTCAGGTTTACTGTATACCATGCACCTTCTTATTGGCGATGAAACACAGAAATTGCATACGAATTCAATACAAGAGGCACAATGCCGACTTAAGTACAAGTGGACTGAGACTCTCACATTCTATGATTTGAACATCTCCTGTGAGTCCAGTTTTAGATTCCGATGCTTCACTTCAGCTTTACCGTATCCCTTGGACCGTCTTATTGACGATGAAACACAGAAATTGCATCCGAATTTAATACAAAAATCACAATGGCGACTTAAGTGCATGAGGACTGACACTCTCACTCCCTATGATTTGAACCTCTCCTGTGAGTCCAGTTTTAGATTCCGATGCTTCACTTCAGGTTTAGTGTAATCCTTGCACCTTCTTATTGCCGATGAAACACAGAAATTGCACCGGAATTAAATTCAAAGGGCACAATGCCGACATAAGTACAAGACGACTGAGACTCTAACTTTCTATGATTTGAACCTCTCCTGTGAGGCCAGTTTTAGATTCCGATGCTTCACTTCATGTTTACTGTATCTCTTGGACCTTCTTATTGACGATGAAACGCAGAAATTGCATCCGAATGTAATACAAAAGGCACAATACCGACTCAAGTACAAAAGGAGTGACACTCTAAGTTTCTATGATTTGACCTCTCCAGTGAGTCCAGTTTTAGATTCCGATGCTTCACTTCAGGTTTACTGTATACCATGCACCTTCTTATTGGCGATGAAACACAGAAGTTGCATCGGAATTAAATTCAAAACGCACCATGCCGACATAAGTACAAGAGGACTGACACTTTAACTTTCTATGACTTGAACATCTCCTGTGATTCCAGTTTTGGATTTCGATGCTTCACTTCAGGTTTACTGTAACCCTTGGACCTTTTTATTGACGATGAAACACAGATATTGCATCCGAATTTAATCCGAAAGGCACAATACCGACTTAAATACAAGAGGAGTGACACTCTAAGTTTCTATGATTTGAACCTCTCCTGTGAGTCCAGTTTTGGATTCCGATGCTTTACTTCAGGTTTACAGTATCCCTTGGACCTTCTTATTGACGATGAAACACAGAAATTGCATCCGAATTTAATACAAAAGGCACAATGGCGACTTAAGTACAATAGGACTGACACTCTCACTTTCTATGATTTGACCTCTCCTGTGAGTCCAGTTTTAGATTCCGATGCTTCACTTCAGGTTTACTGTATACCTTGCACCTTCTTATTGACGATGAAATACAGAAGTTGCATGGGAATTAAATTCAAAAGGCACCACGCCGACTTAAGTACAAGAGGACTGACACTCTAACTTTCTATGATATGAACCTCTCCTGTGAGTCCAGTTTTAGATTCCAATGCTTCACTTCAGGTTTACTGTATCCCTTGGACCTTCTTATTGACGATGAAACACAGGGTTTGCATCCGAATTTAATACAAATGGCACTATGCCGACTTAAGTACAAGGGGACTGACGCTCTCACTTTCTATGATTTGAACCTCTACAGTGAGTTCAGTTTAGAATCCGATGCTTCACTTCAGGTTTACTGTATCCCTTGGACCTTCTTATTGACGATGAAACACAGAGTTTGCATCTGACTTTAATACAAAAGGCACAATGCCGACTTAAGTGCAAGAGGACTGACACTGTAAATTTCTATGATTTGAACCTCTCCTGTGAGTCTAGTTCTAGATTCCGATGCTTCACTTCAGGTTTACTGTATCCCTTGGAGCTTGTTATTGACTATGAACCACAGGATTTGCATCCGAATTTAATACAAATGGCACAATGCCGACTTAGGTACAAGAGGACTGACACTCTCACTTTCTATGATTTGAACCTCTCCTGTGAGTCCGGTATTAGATTCCGATGCTTTACTTCAGGTTTACTGTATACCTTGCACCTTCTTATTGACGATGAAACATAGAAATTGCATCGGAATTTAATACAAATGGGCACAATGCTTACTTAAGTAAAAGAGGACCGACACTCTAACTTTCTATGGTTTGAACCTCTCTAGTGAGTCCAGTTTTAGATTCCGATGCTTCACTTCAGGTTTACTGTATACCTTGCACCTTCTTATTGACGATGAAACACAGTTATTGCATCCGAATTTAATACAAATGGCACAATGCCGACTTAAGTACAAGAGGACTGACACTCTCACTCTCTACGATTTGAACCTCTCCAGTGAGTCCAGTTTTAAATTCCAATGATTCACTTCAGGTTTAATATATCCCTTGACCCTTCGTATTAACGATGAAACACAGATTTTGCATCCGAATGTAACAAAAAGGGCGCAATGCCGACTTAAGGACAAGCGGACTGACACTCTGACTTTCTAAGAATGGAACCTCTCCTGTGAGTCCAGTTTTAGACTCCCATGCTTCACTTCAGGTTTACTATATCCCTTGGACTATCTTATTGACGATGAAACACAGAAATTGCATCCAAATTTAATACAAAAGACACAATGCCGACTTAATTACAAGAGGACTGACACACTAACTTTCTATGATTTGAACGTCTCCTGTGAGTTTAGTTTTGGATTCTGATGCTTCACTTCAGGTTTACTGTATACCTTGCACCTTCTTATTGACGATGAAACACAGAAATTGCATCCGAATTGAATACAAAAGGCACAATGCCGAATTAAGTACAAGAGGGCTGAGACTCTCACTTTCTATGATTTGAACCTCTCCTGTGAGTCCAGTTTCAGATTCCGATGCTTCACTTCAGGTTAACTGTATACCATGCACCTTCTTATTGGCGATGAAACACAGAAGTTGCATCGGAATTAAATTCAAAACGCACCATGCCGACATAAGTACAAGAGGACTGACACTTTAACTTTCCATGACTTGAACATCTCCTGTGAGTCCAGTTTTGGATTTCGATGCTTCACTTCAGGTTTACTGTAACCCTTGGACCTTTTTATTGACGATGAAACACAGATATTTCATCCGAATTTAATCCGAAAGGCACAATACCGACTTAAATACAAGAGGAGTGACACTCTAAGTTTCTATGATTTGAACCTCTCCTGTGAGTCCAGTTTTGGATTCCGATGCTTTACTTCAGGTTTACAGTATCCCTTGGACCTTCTTATTGACGATGAAACACAGAAATTGCATCCGAATTTAATACAAAAGGCACAATGGCGACTTAAGTACAAGAGGACTGACACTCTCACTTTCTATGATTTGAACCTCTCCTGTGAGTCCAGTTTTAGATTCCGATGCTTCACTTCAGGTTTACTGTATACCTTGCACCTTCTTATTGACGATGAAATACAGAAGTTGCATGGGAATTAAATTCAAAAGGCACCACGCCGACTTAAGTACAAGAGGACTGACACTCTAACTTTCTATGATATGAACCTCTCCTGTGAGTCCAGTTTTAGATTCCAATGCTTCACTTCAGGTTTACTGTATCCCTTGGACCTTCTTATTGACGATGAAACACAGGGTTTGCATCCGAATTTAATACAAATGGCACTATGCCGACTTAAGTACAAGGGGACTGACGCTCTCACTTTCTATGATTTGAACCTCTCCTGTGAGTCCAGTTTTAGATTCCGATGCTTCACTTCAGGTTTACTGTATCCCTTGGACATTCTTATTGACGATGAAACACAGAAATTGCATCCGAATTTAATACAAATGACACAATGCCGACTTAAGTACAAGAGGAGTGACACTTTCACTTTCTATGATTTGAACCTCTCCTGTGAGTCCAGCATTAGATTCCGATGCTTCACTTCAGGTTTACTGTATCCCTTGGACCTTCTTATTGACGATGAAACACAGATATTGCATCGGAATTAAATTCAAAAGGCACAATGCCGACTTAAGTACAAGAGGACTGACTCTCAAACTTTCTATGATTTGAAGTTCTCCTGTGAGTCCAGTTTTCGATTCCGATGCTTCACTTCAACTTTTACTGTATCCCTTGGACCTTCTTATTGACGATGAAACACAGAGTTTGCATCCGAATTTATTACAAAAGGTACAATGCCGACTGAAGTACATGAGGACTACCACTCTAAATTTCTATGATTTGAACCTCTCCTGTGAGTCCACTTTTAGATTCCGATGCTTAACTTCAGGTTTTCTGTATACCTTGGTCCTTCTTATTGACGAAGAAACACAGAAATTGCATCCGAATTTAATACAAAATGCACAATGGCGACTTAAGTACAAGAGGACTGACACTCTAATATTCTATGCTTTGAACCAATCCTGTGAGTCAAGTTTTAGATTCTGATGCTTCACATAAGGTTTACTGTATCCCTTGGACCTTCTTATTGACGATGAAACACAGAAATTGCATCCGAATTTAATACAAAAGGCACAATACCGAATTAAGTACAAGCGGAGTGACACTCTAACTTTCTATGATTTGAATCTCTCCTGTGGGTCCAGTTGTAGTTTCCGATGCTTCACTTCAGGTTTACTGTATCCCTTGGACCTTCTTATTGACGACGAAACACAGAAATTGCATCCGAATTTAATACAAAAGGCACAATGCCGACTTAAGTACAAGAGGACTAACACTCTAAGTTTCTGTGATTTGGACCTCTCCTGTGAGTCCAGTTTTAGATTCCGATGCTTCACTTCAGGTTTACTGTATACCTTGCACCTTCTTATTGACGATTAAACACAGAAATTGCAACCGAATTTAATACAAAAGGCACAATGCCGACTTAAGTACAAGAGGACTGACACTCTCACTTTCTATGATTTGAACCTCTACAGTGAGTTCAGTTTAGAATCCGATGCTTCACTTCAGGTTTACTGTATCCCTTGGACCTTCTTATTGACGATGAAACACAGAGTTTGCATCCGACTTTAATACAAAAGGCACAATGCCGACTTAAGTGCAAGAGGACTGACACTGTAAATTTCTATGATTTGAACCTCTCCTGTGAGTCTAGTTTTAGGTTCCGATGCTTCACTTCAGGTTTACTGTATCCCTTGGAGCATGTTATTGACTATGAACCACAGGATTTGCATCCGAATTTAATACAAATGGCACAATGCCGACTTAGGTACAAGAGGACTGACACTCTCACTTTCTATGATTTGAACCTCTCCTGTGAGTCCGGTATTAGATTCCGATGCTTTACTTCAGGTTTACTGTATACCATGCACCTTCTTATTGGCGATGAAACACAGAAATTGCATACGAATTCAATACAAGAGGCACAATGCCGACTTAAGTACAAGTGGACTGAGACTCTCACATTCTATGATTTGAACATCTCCTGTGAGTCCAGTTTTAGATTCCGATGCTTCACTTCAGCTTTACCGTATCCCTTGGACCGTCTTATTGACGATGAAACACAGAAATTGCATCCGAATTTAATACAAAAATCACAATGGCGACTTAAGTGCATGAGGACTGACACTCTCACTCCCTATGATTTGAACCTCTCCTGTGAGTCCAGTTTTAGATTCCGATGCTTCACTTCAGGTTTAGTGTAATCCTTGCACCTTCTTATTGCCGATGAAACACAGAAATTGCACCGGAATTAAATTCAAAGGGCACAATGCCGACATAAGTACAAGACGACTGAGACTCTAACTTTCTATGATTTGAACCTCTCCTGTGAGGCCAGTTTTAGATTCCGATGCTTCACTTCATGTTTACTGTATCTCTTGGACCTTCTTATTGACGATGAAACGCAGAAATTGCATCCGAATGTAATACAAAAGGCACAATACCGACTTAAGTACAAAAGGAGTGACACTCTAAGTTTCTATGATTTGACCTCTCCAGTGAGTCCAGTTTTAGATTCCGATGCTTCACTTCAGGTTTACTGTATACCATGCACCTTCTTATTGGCGATGAAACACAGAAGTTGCATCGGAATTAAATTCAAAACGCACCATGCCGACATAAGTACAAGAGGACTGACACTTTAACTTTCTATGACTTGAACATCTCCTGTGATTCCAGTTTTGGATTTCGATGCTTCACTTCAGGTTTACTGTAACCCTTGGACCTTTTTATTGACGATGAAACACAGATATTGCATCCGAATTTAATCCGAAAGGCACAATACCGACTTAAATACAAGAGGAGTGACACTCTAAGTTTCTATGATTTGAACCTCTCCTGTGAGTCCAGTTTTGGATTCCGATGCTTTACTTCAGGTTTACAGTATCCCTTGGACCTTCTTATTGACGATGAAACACAGAAATTGCATCCGAATTTAATACAAAAGGCACAATGGCGACTTAAGTACAATAGGACTGACACTCTCACTTTCTATGATTTGACCTCTCCTGTGAGTCCAGTTTTAGATTCCGATGCTTCACTTCAGGTTTACTGTATACCTTGCACCTTCTTATTGACGATGAAATACAGAAGTTGCATGGGAATTAAATTCAAAAGGCACCACGCCGACTTAAGTACAAGAGGACTGACACTCTAACTTTCTATGATATGAACCTCTCCTGTGAGTCCAGTTTTAGATTCCAATGCTTCACTTCAGGTTTACTGTATCCCTTGGACCTTCTTATTGACGATGAAACACAGGGTTTGCATCCGAATTTAATACAAATGGCACTATGCCGACTTAAGTACAAGGGGACTGACGCTCTCACTTTCTATGATTTGAACCTCTACAGTGAGTTCAGTTTAGAATCCGATGCTTCACTTCAGGTTTACTGTATCCCTTGGACCTTCTTATTGACGATGAAACACAGAGTTTGCATCTGACTTTAATACAAAAGGCACAATGCCGACTTAAGTGCAAGAGGACTGACACTGTAAATTTCTATGATTTGAACCTCTCCTGTGAGTCTAGTTCTAGATTCCGATGCTTCACTTCAGGTTTACTGTATCCCTTGGAGCTTGTTATTGACTATGAACCACAGGATTTGCATCCGAATTTAATACAAATGGCACAATGCCGACTTAGGTACAAGAGGACTGACACTCTCACTTTCTATGATTTGAACCTCTCCTGTGAGTCCGGTATTAGATTCCGATGCTTTACTTCAGGTTTACTGTATACCTTGCACCTTCTTATTGACGATGAAACATAGAAATTGCATCGGAATTTAATACAAATGGGCACAATGCTTACTTAAGTAAAAGAGGACCGACACTCTAACTTTCTATGGTTTGAACCTCACTAGTGAGTCCAGTTTTAGATTCCGATGCTTCACTTCAGGTTTACTGTATACCTTGCACCTTCTTATTGACGATGAAACACAGAAATTGCATACGAATTCAATACAAGAGGCACAATGCCGACTTAAGTACAAGAGGACTGACACTCTCACTTTCTATGATTTGAACCTCTACTGTGAGTTCAGTTTAGACTCCGCTGCTTCAATTCAGGTTTACTGTATCACTTGGACCTTCTTATTGACGAAGAAACACAGAGTTTGCATCCGAATTTAATACAAAAGGGACAATGCCGACTTAAGTGCAAGAGGACTGACACTCTCACTTTCTACGATTTGAACCTCTGCAGTGAGTCCAGTTTTAGATTCCAATGCTTCACTTCAGGTTTACTATATCCCTTGGACTATCTTATTGACGATGAAACACAGAAATTGCATCCGAATTTAATACAAATGGCATAATGCCGACTTAATTACAAGATGACTGACACTCTCACTTTCTATGATTTGAAATTATCCTGTGAGTCCAGTACTAGATTCCGATGTTTCACTTAAGGTTTACTGTATCCCTTGGACCTTCTTATTGACGATGAAACACAGAAATTGCATCCGAATTTAATACAAAAGGCACAATACCGACTTAAGTACAAGTGGACTGACACTCTCACATTCTATGATTTGAACATCTCCTGTGAGTCCAGTTTTAGATTCCGATGCTTCACTTCAGCTTTACTGTATCCCTTGGACCGTCTTATTGACGAAGAAACACAGAAATTGCATCCGAATTTAATACAAAAATCACAATGGCGACTTATGTGCATGAGGACTGACACTCTCACTCCCTATGATTTGAACCTCTCCTGTGAGTCCAGTTTTAGATTCCGATGCTTCACTTCAGGTTTAGTGTAAACCTTGCACCTTCTTATTGCCGATGAAACACAGAAATTGCACCGGAATTAAATTCAAAGGGCACAATGCCGACATAAGTACAAGACGACTGAGACTCTAACTTTCTATGATTTGAACCTCTCCTGTGAGGCCAGTTTTAGATTCCGATGCTTCACTTCATGTTTACTGTATCTCTTGGACCTTCTTATTGACGATGAAACGCAGAAATTGCATCCGAATGTAATACAAAAGGCACAATACCGACTTAAGTACAAAAGGAGTGACACTCTAAGTTTCTATGATTTGACCTCTCCAGTGAGTCCAGTTTTAGATTCCGATGCTTCACTTCAGGTTTACTGTATCCCTTGGACCTTCTTATTGACGATGATACCCAGAAATTGCATCCGAATTTAATACAAATGGCACAATGCCGGCTTAAGTACAAGAGGACTGACACTCACACTTTTTATGGTTTGAACCTTTCCTGTGAGTCCAGTTTTAGATTCAGATGCTTCACTTCAGGTTTACTGTATCTCTTGGACCTTCTTATTGACGATGAAACACAGAAATTGCATCGGAATTTAATACAAATGGCATAATGCCGACTTAATTACAAGATGACTGACACTCTCACTGTCTATGATTTGAACCTATCCTGTGAGTCCAGTTTTAGATTCCGATGCTTCACGTCAGGTTTACTGTATCCCTTGGACCTTCTTATTGACGATGAAACACAGAAATTGCATCCGAATTTAATACAAAAGGCACAATACCGACTTAAGTACAAGCGGAGTGACACTCTGACTTTCTATGATACGAACCTCTCCTGTGAGTCCAGTTTTAGATTCCGATGCTTCACTTCGGGTTTACTGTATACCTTGCACCTTCTTATTGACAATGAAACAAAGAAATTGCATCGGAATTAAATTCAAAAGGCACAATGCCGACTTAAGTACAAGAGGACTGACACTCTAACTCTCTATGATTGGAACCTCTCCTGTGAGTCCACATTTATATTCCGATGCTTCACTACAGGTTTACTGTATCCCTTTGACCTTTTTATTGACGATGAAACACAGGAATTGCATCCGAATTTAATACAAAAGGCACAATGCCAACTTAAGTACAAGAGGACTGACACTCACACTTTCTATGGTTTGAACCTTTCCTGTGAGTCCATTTTTAGATTCAGATGCTTCACTTCAGGTTTACTGTATCCCTTGAGACCTTCTTATCGGCGATGAAACACAGAAATTGCATCCGCATTTTATACAAATTCCACATGTCCGACTTAAGTACAAGAGCACTGACACTTTCACTTTCTGTAATTTGAATCTCTCCTGTGAGTTCAGTTTTAGATTCCAATGCTTCACTTCAGGTTTACTGTATACCTTGCACCTTCGTATTGACGGTGAAACACAGAGTTTGCATCTGAATTTAATACAAAAGGCACAATGCCGACTTAAGTACAAGAGGACTGACACTCTACCGTTCTATGATTTGAACCACTCCTGTGAGTCCAGTTTTAGATTCCGATGCTTCACTTCAGGTTTACTGTATCCCTTGGACCGTCTTATTGACGATGAAACACAGAAATTGCATCCGAATTTAATACAAAAATCACAATGGCGACTTAAGTGCAAGAGGACTGACACTCTCACTCCCTATGATTTGAACCTCTCCTGTGAGTCCAGTTTTAGATTCCGATGCTTCACTTCAGGTTTAGTGTATACCTTGCACCTTCTTATTGACGATGAAACACAGAAATTGCATCCGAATTTAATACAAATGGCACAACGCCGGCTTAAGTACAAGAGGACTGACACTCACACTTCTTATGGTTTGAACCTTTCCTGTGAGTCCAGTTTCAGATTCCGATGCTTCACTTCAGGTTTAGTGTATACCTTGCACCTTCTTATTGACGATGAAACACAGAAATTGCACCGGAATTAAATTCAAAAGGCACAATGCCGACTTAAGTACAAGACGACTGACACTCTAACATTCTATCATTTGAACCTCTCCTGTGAGGCCAGTTTTAGATTCCGATGCTTCACTTCATGTTTACTGTATCTCTTGGACCTTCTTATTGACGATGAAACGCAGAAATTGCATCCGAATTTAATACAAAAGGCACAATACCGACAAGTACAAAAGGAGTGACACTCTAACTTTGTATGATTTGACCTCTCCTGTGAGTCCAGTTTTAGATTCCGATGCTTCACTTCAGGTTTACTGTATCCCATGGACCTTCTTATTGACGATGAAACACAGAAATTGCATCCGAATTTAATACAAATGGCACAATGCCGACATAAGTACAAGAGGACTGACACTCTCACCTTCCATGATTTGAACCTCTCTTGTTGGTCCAGTTTTAGATTCCGATTCTTCAGGTTTACTGTATACCTTGCACCTTCATATTGACGATGAAACACAGAAATTGCAGCCGAATTTAATACAAAAAGCACAATGCCGACTTAAGTACAAGACGACTGACATTCTAACTTTCTATGATTTGAACCTCTCCTGTGAGCCCAGTTTTAGATTCCGATGCTTCACTTCAGGTTTACTGTATCCCTTGGACCTTCTTATTGACGATGAAACACAGAGTTTGCATCCGAAATTAATACAAAAGTCACAATGGCAACTTAAGGACAAGAGGAGTGACACTCTAACTTTCTATGATTTAACCTCTCCTGTGAGTCCAGTTTTGGATTCCGATGCTTCACTTCAGGTTTACTGTATCCCTTGGACCTTCTTATTGACGATGAAACACAGGAATTGCATCCGAATTTAATACAAATGGCACAATGCCGACTTAAGTACAAGAGGACTGACACTCACACTTTCTATGGTTTGAACCTTTCCTGTGAGTCCAGTTTTAGATTCAGATGCTTCACTTCAGGTTTACTGTATCTCTTGGACCTTCTTATTGACGATGAAACACAGAAATTGCATCGGAATTTAATACAAATGGCATAATGCCGACTTAATTACAAGATGACTGACACTCTCACTTTCTATGATTTGAACCTATCCTGTGTGTCCAGTTTTAGATTCCGATGTTTCACTTAAGGTTTACTGTATCCCTTGGTCCTTCTTATTGACGATGAAACACAGAAATTGCATCCGAATTTAATACAAAAGGCACAATACCGACTTAAGTACAAGCGGAGTGACACTCTAACTTTCTATGATATGAACCTCTCCTGTGAGTCCAGTTTTAGATTCCGATGCTTCACTTCAGGTTTACTGTATACCTTGCACCTTCTTATTGACGATGAAACAAAGAAATTGCATCGGAATGAAATTCAAAAGGCACAATGCCGACTTAAGTACTAGAGGACTGACACTCTAACTCTCTATGATTGGAACCTCTCCTGTGAGTCCACATTTATATTCCGATGCTTCACTACAGGTTTACTGTATCCCTTGGACCTTTTTATTGACGATGAAACACAGGAATTGCATCCGAATTTAATACAAAAGGCACAATGCCGACTGAAGTACAAGAGGACTGACACTCACACTTTCTATGGTTTGAACCTTTCCTGTGAGTCCATTTTTAGATTCAGATGCTTCACTTCAATTTTACTGTATCCCTTGAGACCTTCTTATCGGCGATGAAACACAGAAATTGCATCCGCATTTTATATAAATTCCACATTGCCGACTTAAGTAAAAGAGCACTGACACTTTCACTGTCTATAATTTGAACCTCTCCTGTGAGTTCAGTTTTAGATTCCGATGCTTCACTTCAGGTTTACTGTATACCTTGCACCTTCGTATTGACGATGAAACACATAGTTTGCATCTGAATTTAATACAAAAGGCACAATGCCGACTTAAGTACAAGAGGACTGACACTCTACCTTTCTATGATTTGAACCTCTCCTGTGAGTCCAGTTTTAGATTCCGATGCTTCACTTCAGGTTTACTGTATCCCTTGGACCGTCTTATTGACGATGAAACACAGAAATTGCATCCGAATTTAATACAAAAATCACAATGGCGACTTAAGTGCAAGAGGACTGACACTCTCACTCCCTATGATTTGAACCTCTCCTGTGAGTCCAGTTTTACATTCCGATGCTTCACTTCAGGTTTAGTGTATACCTTGCACCTTCTTATTGACGATGAAAAACAGAAATTGCACCGGAATTAAATTCAAAAGGCACAATACCGACTTAAGTACAAGCGGAGTGACACTCTAACTTTCTATGATATGAACCTCTCCTGTGAGTCCAGTTTTAGATTCCGATGCTTCACTTCAGGTTTACTGTATACCTTGCACCTTCTTATTGACGATGAAACAAAGAAATTGCATCGGAATGAAATTCAAAAGGCACAATGCCGACTTACGTACAAGAGGACTGACACTCTAACTCTCTATGATTGGAACCTCTCCTATGAGTCCACATTTATATTCCGATGCTTCACTACAGGTTTACTGTATCCCTTTGACCTTTTTATTGACGATGAAACACAGGAATTGCATCCGAATTTAATACAAATGGCACAATGCCAACTTAAGTACAAGAGGACTGACACTCACACTTTCTATGGTTTGAACCTTTCCTGTGAGTCCATTTTTAGATTCAGATGCTTCACTTCAGGTTTACTGTATCCCTTGAGACCTTCTTATCGGCGATGAAACACAGAAATTGCATCCGCATTTTATACAAATTCCACATTGCCGACTTAAGTACAAGAGCACTGACACTTTCACTTTCTGTAATTTGAATCTCTCCTGTGAGTTCAGTTTTAGATTCCGATGCTTCACTTCAGGTTTACTGTATACCTTGCACCTTCTTATTGACGATGAAACACAGAGATTTCATCTGAATTTAATACAAAAGGCACAATGCCGACTTAAGTACAAGAGGACTGACACTCTACCTTTCTATGATTTGAACCACTCCTGTGAGTCCAGTTTTAGATTCCGATGCTTCACTTCAGGTTTACTGTATCCCTTGGACCGTCTTATTGACGATGAAACACAGAAATTGCATCCGAATTTAATACAAAAATCACAATGGCGACTTAAGTCCAAGAGGACTGACACTCTCACTCCCTATGATTTGAACCTCTCCTGTGAGTCCAGTTTTAGATTCCGATGCTTCACTTCAGGTTTAGTGTATACCTTGCACCTTCTTATTGACGATGAAACACAGAAATTGCACCGGAATTAAACTCAAAGGCACATTGCCGACTTAAGTACAAGACGACTGACACTCTAACTTTCTATCATTTGAACCTCTCCTGTGAGGCCAGTTTTAGATTCCGATGCTTCACTTCATGTTTACTGTATCTCTTGGACCTTCTTATTGACGATGAAACGCAGAAATTGCATCAGAATTTAATACAAAAGGCAAAGTACCGACAAGTACAAAAGGAGTGACACTCTAACTTTCTATGATTTGACCTCTCCTGTGAGTCCAGTTTTAGATTCCGATGCTTCACTTCAGGTTTACTGTATCCCATGGACCTTCTTATTGACGATGAAACACAGAAATTGCATCCGAATTTAATACAAATGGCACAATGCCGACATAAGTACAAGAGGACTGACACTCTCACCTTCTATGATTTGAACCTCTCCTGTTGGTCCAGTTTTAGATTCCGATTCTTCAGGTTTACTGTATACCTTGCACCTTCTTATTGACGATGAAACACAGAAATTGCAGCCGAATTTAATACAAAAGGCATAATGCCGACTTAAGTACAAGACGACTGACATTCTAACTTTCTATGATTTGACCTCTCCTGTGAGTCCAATTTTAGATTCCGATGCTTCACTTCAGGTTTATTGTATCCCTTGGACCTTCTTATTGACGATGAAACACAGGAATTGCATCCGATTTAATACAAATGGCACAATGCCGACTTAAGTACAAGAGGACTGACACTCACACTTTCTATGGTTTGAACCTTTCCTGTGAGTCCAGTTTTAGATACAGATGCTTCACTTCAGGTTTACTGTATCTCTTGGACTTTCTTATTGACGATGAAACACAGAAATTGCATCGGAATTTAATACAAATGGCATAATGCCGACTTAATTACAAGATGACTGACACTCTCACCTTCTATGATTTGAACCTATCCTGTGAGTCCAGTTATAGATTCCGATGTTTCACTTAAGGTTTACTGTATCCCTTGGACCTTCTTATTGACGATGAAACACAGAAATTGCATCCGAATTTAATACAAAAGGCACAATACCGACTTAAGTACAAGCGGAGTGACACTCTAACTTTCTATGATATGAACCTCTCCTGTGAGTCCAGTTTTAGATTCCGATGCTTCACTTCAGGTTTACTGTATACCTTGCACCTTCTTATTGACGATGAAACAAAGAAATTGCATCGGAATGAAATTCAAAAGGCACAATGCCGACTTAAGTACTAGAGGACTGACACTCTAACTCTCTATGATTGGAACCTCTCCTGTGAGTCCACATTTATATTCCGATGCTTCACTACAGGTTTACTGTATCCCTTGGAAATTTTTATTGACGATGAAACACAGGAATTGCATCCGAATTTAATACAAATGGCATAATGCCGACTTAATTACAAGATGACTGACACTCTCACCTTCTATAATTTGAACCTCTCCTGTGAGTTCAGTTTTAGATTCCGATGCTTCACTTCAGGTTTACTGTATACCTTGCACCTTCTAATTGACGATGAAACACATAGTTTGCATCTGAATTTAATACAAAAGGCACAATGCCGACTTAAGTACAAGAGGACTGACACTCTACCTTTCTATGATTTGAACCTCTCCTGTGAGTCCAGTTTTAGATTCCAATGCTTCACTTCAGGTTTACTGTATCCCTTGGACCGTCTTATTGACGATGAAACACAGAAATTGCATCCGAATTTAATACAAAAATCACAATGGCGACTTAAGTGCAAGAGGACTGACACTCTCACTCCCTATGATTTGAACCTCTCCTGTGAGTCCAGTTTTAGATTCCGATGCTTCACGTCAGGTTTACTGTATCCCTTGGACCTTCTTATTGACGATGAAACACAGAGTTTGCTTCCGAATTTAATACAAAAGGCACAATACCGACTCAGGTACAAGAGGAGTGACACTCTAACTTTCTATGATATGACCTCTCCTGTGAGTCCAGTTTAAGATTCCGATGCTTCACTTCAGGTTTACTGTATCCCTTGGACCTTCTTATTGACGATGAAGCACAGGAATTGCATCCGAATTTAATACAAATGGCACAATGCCGACTTAAGTACAACAGGACTGACACTCACACTTTCTATGGTTTGAACCTTTCCTGTGAGTCCAGTTTTAGATTCAGATGCTTCACTTCAGGTTTACTGTATCTCTTGGACCTTCTTATTGACGATGAAACACAGAGTTTGCATCTGAATTTAATACAAAAGGCACAATGCCGACTTAAGTACAAGAGGACTGACACTCTGGCTTTCTATGATTTGAACGTCTCCTGTGAGTCCAGTTTTAGATTCCGATGCTTCACTTCAGGTTTACTGTATGCCTTGGACCGTCTTATTGACGATGAAACACAGAAATTGCATCCGAATTTAATACAAAAATCACAATGGCGACTTAAGTGCAAGAGGACTGACACCCTCACTCCCTATGATTTGAACCTCTCCTGTGAGTCCAGTTTTAGATTCCGATGCTTCACTTCAGGTTTACTGTATACCTTGCACCTTCTTATTGACGATGAAACACAGAAATTGCACCGTAATTAAATTCAAAAGGCACAACGCCGACTTAAGTACAAGACGACTGATACTCTAACTTTCTATGATTTGAAACTCTCCTGTTAGGCCAGTTTTAGATTCCGATGCTTCACTTCATGTTTACTGTATCTCTTGGACCTTCTTATTGACGATGAAACGCAGAAATTGCATCCGAATTTAATACAAAAGGCACAATACCGACAAGTACAAAAGGAGTGACACTCTAACTTTCTATGATTTGACCTCTCCTGTGAGTCCAGTTTTAGATTCCGATGCTTCACTTCAGGTCTACTGTATCCCATGGACCTTCTTATTGACGATGAAACACAGAAATTGCATCCGAATTTAATACAAATGGCACAATGCTGACTTAAGTACAAGAGGACTGACACTCTCACTTTCTATGATTTGAACCTCTCCTGTTGGTCCAGTTTTAGATTCCGATTCTTCAGGTTTACTGTATACCTTGCACCCTCTTGTTGACGATGAAACACAGAAATTGCATCCGAATTTAATACAAAAGTCACAATGCCGTCTTAAGTACAAGAGGACTGACATTCTAACTTTCTATGATTTGAACCTCTCCTGTGAGCCCAGTTTTAGATTCCGATGCTTCACTTCAGGTTTACTGTATCCCTTGGACCTTCTTATTGACGAAGAAACACAGAGTTTGCATCTGAAATTAATGCAAAAGTCACAATGGCGACTTAAGGACAAGAGGACTGACACTCACACTATCTATGGTTTGAACCTTTCCTGTGAGTCCAGTTTTAGATTCAGATGCTTCACTTCAGGTTTACTGTATCTCTTGGACTATCTTATTGACGATGAAACACAGAAATTGCATCGGAATTTAATACAAATGGCATAATGCCGACTTAATTAAAAGATGACTGACACTCTCACTTTCTATGATTTGAACCTATCCTGTGAGTCCAGTTTTAGATTCCGATGTTTCACTTAAGGTTCACTGTATCCCTTGGACCTTCTTATTGACGATGAAAC
This sequence comes from Schistocerca americana, assembly GCF_021461395.2. Classification (NCBI taxonomy): domain Eukaryota; kingdom Metazoa; phylum Arthropoda; class Insecta; order Orthoptera; family Acrididae; genus Schistocerca; species Schistocerca americana. The sequence continues at coordinate 2,692,444 of NW_025725994.1, read as the reverse complement.
ACAGAAATTGCATCCGAATTTAATACAAAAGGCACAATACCGACTTAAGTACAAGCGGAATGACACTCTAACTTTCTATGATATGAACCTCTCCTGTGAGTCCAGTTTTAGATTCCGATGCTTCACTTCAGGTTTACTATATCGCTTGCTCCTTCTTGTTGACGATGAAAGACAGAAATTGCATCCGAATTTAATACAAAAGGCACAATGGCGACTTAAGTACAAGTGGACTGACACTCTCACATTCTATGATTTGAACCACTCCTGTGAGTCCAGTTTTAGATTCCGATGCTTCACTTCAGGTTTCCTGTATACCTTGCACCTTCTTATTGACGATGGAATACAGAAATTGCATCGGAATTAAATTCAAAAGGCACAATGCCGACATAAGTACAAGAGGACTGACACTCTAACTCTCTATGATTGGAACCTCTCCTGTGATTCCACATTTATATTCCGATGCTTCACTACAGGTTTACTGTATCCCTTGGACCTTTTTATTGACGATGAAACACAGAAATTGCATCCGAATTTAATACAAAAGGCACAATGCCGACTTAAGTACAAGAGGACTGACACTCTCACTTTCTATAATTTGAACATCTCCTGTGAGTCCAGTTTTAGATTCCGATGCTTCACTTCATGTTTACTGTATCCCTTGAGACCTTCTTATCGGCGATGAAACACAGACATTCCATCCGCATTTAATACAAATGGAACATTGCCGACTTAAGTACAAGAGCACTGACACTTACACTTTCTATGCTTTGAACCTCTCCTGTGAGTACAGTTTTAGTATCCGATGCTTCACTTCAGGTTTACTGTATACCTTGCACCTTCTTATTGACGATGAAACACAGAGTTTGCATCTGAATTTAATACAAAAGGCACAATGCCGACTTAAGTACAAGAGGACTGACAATCTACCTTTCTATGATTTGACCCTCTCCTGTGAGTCCAGTTTTAGATTCCGATGCTTCACTTCAGGTTTACTGTATCCCTTGGACCGTCTTATTGACGATGAAACACAGAAATTGCATCCGAATTTAATACAAAAATCACAATGGCGACTTAGTGCAAGAGGACTGACACTCTCACTCCCTATGATTTGACCTCTCCAGTGAGTCCAGTTTTAGATTCCGATGCTTCACTTAAGGTTTACTGTATCCCTTGGACCTTCTTATTCACGATGAAACACAGAAATTGCATCCGAACTTAATACAAATGGCACAATGCCGACTTAAGTACAAGAGGACTGACACTCACACTTTCTATGATTTGAACCTATCCTGTGAGTCCAGTTTTAGATTCCGATGTTTCACTTAAGGTTTACTGTATCCCTTGGACCTTCTTATTGACGATGAAACACAGAAATTGCATCCGAATTTAATACAAATGGCATAATGCCGACTTAATTACAAGATGACTGACACTCTCACTTTCTATGATTTGAACCTATCCTGTGAGTCCAGTTTTAGATTCCGATGTTTCACTTAAGGTTTACTGTATCCATTGGACCTTCTTATTGACGATGAAACACAGAAATTGCATCCGAATGTAATACAAAAGGCACAATACCAACTTAAGTACAAGTGGAGTGACACTCTAATATTCTATGATTTGAACCTCTCCTGTGAGTCCAGTTTTAGATTCCGATGCTTCACATAAGGCTTACTGTATCCCTTGGACCTTCTTATTGACGATGAAACACTGAAATTGCATCCGAATTTAATACAAAAGACAGAATACTGACTTAAGTACAAGCGGAGTGACACTCTAACTTTCTATGATTTGAATCTCTCCTGTGGGTCCAGTTTTAGATTCCGATGCTTCACTTCAGGTTTACTGTATCCCTTAGACCTTCTTATTGACGATGAGACACAGAAATTGCATCCGAATTTAATACAAATGGCACAATGCCGGCTTAAGTACAAGAGGTCTGACACTGTCACTTTCTATGATTTGAACCTCTCCTGTGAGTCCAGTTTTAAATTCCGATGCTTCACTTCAGGTTTACTGTATACCTTGCACCTCTTTATTGACGATGAAACACAGAAATTGCATCGGAATTAAATTCAAAAGGCACAATGCCGACTTAATTACAAGAGGACTGACACTCTAACTTTCTATGATTGGAACCTCTCCTGTGAGTCCAGTTTTAGATTCCGATGCCTCACTTCAGGTTTACTGTATCCCTTGGACCTTCTTATTGACGATGAAACACAGAAATTGCAACCGAATTTAATACAAATGGCACAATGCCGAATTAAGTACAAGAGGACTGACACTCTCACTTTCTATGATTTCAACCTCTCCAGTGACTCCAGTTTTAGATTCCGATGCTTAACTTCATGTTTACTGTATCCCTTGAGACCTTTTTATCGGCGATTAAACACACAAATTGCATCCGCATTTAATACAAATGGCACATTGCCGACTTAAGTACAAGAGCACTGACACTCTCACTTTCTATGATTGGAACCTCTCCTGTGAGTTCAGTTTTAGATTCCGATGCTTCACTTCAGGTTTACTGTATACCTTGAACCTTCTTATTGACGATGGAACACAGAAATTGCACCGGAATTAAATTCAAAAGGCACAGTGCAGACTTAAGTACAAGACGACTGACACTCTAACTTTCTATGAATTTAACCTCTCCTATGAGGCCAGTTTAAGATTCCGATTCTTCAGGTTTACTGTATACCTTACACCTTCTTATTGACGATGAAACACAGAAATTGCATCCGAATTTAATACAAAAGGCACAATGCCGACTTAAGTACAAGAGGACTGACATTCTAACTTTCTACGATTTGAACCTCTCCTGTGAGCCCAGTTTTAGATTCCGATGCTTCACTTCAGGTTTCCTGTATCCCTTGGACCTTCTTATTGACGATGAAACACAGAGTTTGCATCCGAATTTAATACAAAAGGCACAATACCGACTCATATACTAGAGGAGTGACACTCTAACTTTCTATGATTTGACCTCTCCTGTGAGTCCAGTTTTAGATTCCGATGCTTCACTTCAGGTTTACTGTATCCCTTGGACCTTCTTATTGACGATGAAACACAGAAATTGCATCCGAATTTAATACAAATGGCACAATGCCGACTTAAGTACAAGAGGAGTGAGACTCACACTTTCTATGATTTGAACCTTTCCTGTGAGTCCAGTTTTAGATTCAGATGCTTCACTTCAGGTTTACTGTATCTCTTGGACCTTCTTATTGACGATAAAACACAGAAATTGCATCCGAATTTAATACAAATGGCATAATGCCGTCTTAATTACAAGATGACTGACACTCTCACTTTCTATGATTTGAACCTATCCCGTGAGTCCAGTTTTAGATTCCGATGCTTCACTTCAGGTATACTGTATACCTTGCGCCTTCTTATTGACGATGAAACACAGATATTGCATCGGAATTTAATTCAAAAGGCACAATTCCCACTTAAGTACAAGAGGACTGACACTCTAACTTTCTATCATTTGAACCTCTCCTGTGAGTCCAGTTTTAGATTCCGATGCTTCACTACACGTTTACTGTATCCCTTGGACCTTCTTATTTTCGATGAAACACAAAAATTGCATCCGCATTCAATACAAATGGCACAATGCCGAATTAAGTACAAGAGGACTGACACTCTCACTTTCTATGATTTGAACCTCTCCTGTGAGTTCAGTTTTAGATTCCCATGCTTCACTTCAGGTTTACTGTATACCTTGCACCTACTTATTGACGATGAAACACAGAGTATGCATCCGAGTGTAATACAATAGGCACAATGCCGACTTAAGTACAAGAGGACTGACACTCTAACTTTCTATGATTTGAATCTCTCCTGTGAGTCCAGTTAAGTTTCCGATGGTTCACTTTAGGTTTACTGCATTCCTTGGACCTTCTTATTGACGATGAAACACAGAAATTGCATCCGAATTTAATACAAACGGCACAATGCCGACTTAAGTACAAGAGGACTGACACTCTCACTTTCTATGATTTGAACGTCTACTGTGAGTCTAGTTTTAGATTCCGATGCTTCACTTCAGGTTTACTGTATCCCTTGGTTCTTCTTATTGACGATCAAACACAGAAATTGCATCCGAGTTTAATACAAATGGCATAATGACGACTTAATTACAAGATGACTGACACTCTCACTTTCTATGATTTGAACCTATCCTGTGAGTCCAGTTTTAGATTCCGATGTTTCACTTAAGGTTCACTGTATCACTTGGACCTTCTTATTGACGATGAAACACGGAAATTGCATCCGAATTTAATACAAAAGGCACAATACCGACTTAAGTACAACCGGAGTGACACTCCAACTTTCTATGATTTGAACCTCTCCTGTGAGTCCAGTTTTAGATTCCGATGCTTAACTTCAGGTTTACTGTATCGCTTGGTCCTTCTTGTTGACGATGAAAGACAGAAATTGCATCCGAATTAAATACAAAAGGCACAATGGCGACTTAAGTGCAAGTGGACAGACACTCTCACGTTCTATGACTTGAACCTCTCCTGTGAGTCCAGATTTATATTCCGATGCTTCACTACAGGTTTACTGTATCCCTTGGACCTTTTTATTGACGATGAAACACAGAAATTGCATCCGAATTTAATACTAAAGGCACAATGCCGACTTAAGTACAAGAGGACTGACACTCTCACTTTCTATAATTTGAACATCTCCTGTGAGTCCAGTTTTAGATTCCGATGCTTCATTTCAGGTTTGCTGTATACCTTGCTCCCTTTTATTGACGATGAAACACAGAAATTGCATCGGAATTAAATTCAAAAGACACAATGCCGACTTAATTACAAGATGACTGACCCTCTCACTTTCTATTCTTTGAACCTCTCCTGTGAGTCCAGTTTTAGATTCCGATGCTTCACTTCAGGTTTACTGTATCCCTTGGACCTTTTTATTGACGATGAAACACAGAAATTGCATCCGAAATTAATACAAAATGCACAATGCCGTCTTAAGTAAAAGAGGACTGACACCCTAAAATTCTATGATTTGAACCTCTCCTGTGAGTCCAGTTTTAGATTCCGATGCTTCACATAAGGTTTACTGTATCCCTTGGACCTTCTTATTGACGACGAAACACAGAAATTGCATCCGTATTTAATACAAATGGCACAATGCCGACTTAAGTACAAGAAGACTGACACTCTCACTTTCTATGATTTGAATCTCTCCTGTGAGTCCAGTTTTAGATTCCGATGCTTCACTTCAGGTATACTGTATACTTTGCACCTTCTTATTGACGATGAAACACAGAAATTGCATCCGAATTTAATACAAACGGCACAATGCCGACTTAAGTACAAGAGGACTGACACTTTCACTTTCTATGATTTGAACCTCTACTGTGAGTCTAGTTTTAGATTCCGATGCTTCACTTCAGGTTTACTGTATCCCTTGGTTCTTCTTATTGACGATGAAACACAGAAATTGCATCCGAATTTGATACAAATGGCATAATGTCGACTTAATTACAAGATGACTGACACTGTCACTTTCTATGATTTGAACCTCTCCTGTGAGTGCAGTTTCAGTTTCCGATGCTTCACTTGAGGTTTACTGTATACCTTGCACCTTCTTATTGACGATGAAACACAGAAATTGCATCGGAATTAAATTCAAAAGGCACAATGCCGACTTAAGTACAAGAGGACTGACACTCTAACTTTCTATGATTGGAACCTCTCCTGTGAGTCCAGATTTATATTCCGATGCTTCACTACAGGTTTACTGTATCCCTTGGACCTTTTTATTGACGATGAAACACAGAAATTGCATCCGAATTTAATACAAAAGTCACAATGCCGACTTAAGTACAAGAGGACTGACACTCTCAGTTTCTTTAATTTGAATATCTCCTGTGAGTCCAGTTTTAGATTCCGATGCTTCATTTCAGGCTTACTGTATACCTTGCTCCCTCTTATTGACGATGAAACACAGAAATTGCATCGGAATTAAATTCAAAAGGCACAATGCCGACTTAATTACAAGATGACTGACACTCTCAATTTCTATGATTTGAACCTCTCCTGTGAGTCCAGTTTTAGATTCCGATGCTTCTCTTCAGGTTTACTGTATCCCTTAGACCTTCTTATTGACGATGAAACACAGAAATTGCATCCGAATTTAATACAAATATCACAATGCCGACTTAAGTACAAGAGGACTGACACTCACACTTTCTATGATTTGAACCTTTCCTGTGAGTCCAGTTTTAGATTCAGATGCTTCACTTCAGGTTTACTGTATCTCTTGGACCTTCTTATTGACGATTAAACACAGAAATTGCATCCGAATATAATACAAATGGCACAATGCCGACTTAATTACAAGATGACTGACACTCTCACTTTCTATGATTTGAACCTATCCTGCGAATCCAGTTTTAGATTCCGATGTTTCACTTTAGGTTTACTGTATCCCTTGGACCTTTTTATTTACGATGAAACACAGAAATTGCATCCGAATTTAATACAAAAGGCACAATGCCGACTTAAGTACAAGAGGACTGACACTCTAACTTTCTATAATTTGAACATCTCTTGTGAGTCCAGTTTTAGATTCCGATGCTTCATTTCAGGTTTACTGTATACCTTGCTCCCTCTTATTGACGATGAAACACAGAAATTGCATCGGAATTAAATTCAAAAGGCACAATGCCGACTTAATTACAAGATGACTGACACTCTCAATTTCTATGATTTGAACCTCTCCTGTGAGTCCAGTTTTAGATTCCGATGCTTCTTTTCAGGTTTACTGTATCCCTTAGACCTTCTTATTGACGATGAAACACAGAAATTGCATCCGAATTTAATACAAATGGCACAATGCCGACTTAAGTACTAGAAGACTGACACTCTCACTTTCTATGATTTGATTCTCTCCTGTGGGTCCAGTTTTAGATTCCGATGCTTCACTTCAGATATACTGTATACCTTGCACCTTCTTATTGACGATGAAACACAGATATTGCATCGAAATTAAATTCAAAATGCACAATGCCCACCTAAGTACAAGAGGACTGACACTCTAACTTTCTATGATTGGAACCTCTCCTGTGAGTCCAGTTTTAGGTTCCGATACTTCACTTCACGTTTACTGTATCCCTTGGACCTTCTTGTTGGCGATGAAACACAGAAATTGCATCCGCAATTAATACAAATGGCACAATGCCGACTTAAGTACAAGAGGACACACACTCTCACTTACTATGATTTGAACCTCTCCTGTGAGTTCAGTTTTAGATTCCCATGCTTCACTTCAAGTTTACTGTATACCTTCCACCTTCTTATTGACGATGAAACACAGAGTTTGCATCCGAATGCAATACAAAAGGCACAATGCCGACTTAAGTACAAGTGGACTGACACTCTAACTTTCTATGATTTGAACCTCTCCTGTGAGTCCAGTTTTAGATTCCGATGCTTCACTTCAGGTTTACTGCATTCAGTCGTCCTTCTTATTGACGATGAAACACAGAAATTGCATCCGAATTTAATACAAACGGCACAATGCCGACTTAAGTACAAGAGGACTGACACTCTCACTTTCTATGATTTGAACCTCTACTGTGAGTCTAGTTTTAGATTCTGATGCTTCACTTCAGGTTTACTGTATCCCTTGGATCTTCTTATTGACGATGAAACACAGATTTTGCATCCGAATTTAATACAAAAGGCACAATTCCGACTTAAGTACAAGAGGACTGACACTCTAAGTTTCTATGATTTGAACCTCTCCTGTGAGTCCAGTTTTATATTCCGATGCTTCACTTTAGGTTTACTGTATACCTTGCACCTTCTTATTGACGATGAAACACAGAAATTGCATCCGAATTTAATACAAATGGCACAATGCCGACTTAAGTACAAGAGGACTGACACTCTCACTTTCTATGATTTGAACCTCTCCTGTGAGTCCAGTTTTAGATTCCGATGCTTCACTTCAGATTTACTTTATCCCATGGACCATCTTAATGACGATGAAACACAGAAATTGCATCCGAATTTAATACAAATGGCACAATGAACGACTTAAGTACAATAGGACTGACACTCTCACTTTCTATGATTTGAACCTCTCCTGTGAGTCCAGTTTTAGATTCCCATGCTTCACTTTTGGTTTACTGTATCCCCTGGACCTTCTTATTGACGATGAAACACAGAAATTGCATCCGAATTTAATACGAAAGGAACAATGCCGACTTAAGTACAAGAGGACTGACACTCTCACTTTCTATGATTTGAACCTCTACTGTGAGTTAAGTTTATAATCCAATGCTTCACTTCAGGTTCACTGTATCCCTTGGACATTCTTATTGACGATGGAACACAGAGTTTGCATCCGAATGTAATACAAAAGGCACAGTGCCGACATACGTGCAAGAGGCCTGACATTATAAATGTCTATGATTTGAACCTGTCCTGTGAGTCTAGTTGTAGATTCCGATGCTTCACTTCAGGTTTACTGTATCTCTTGGACCTTGTTATTGACTATTAACCACAGGAATTGCATCCGGATTTAATACAAATGGGACAATGCCGACTTAGGTACAAGAGGACTGACACTCTCACTTTCTATGATTTGAACCTCTCCTGTGAGTCCGGTTTTAGATTCCGATGCTTTACTTCAGGTTTACTGTATACCTTGCACCTTCTTATTGACGATGAAACATAGAAATTGCATCGGAAATTAATACAAATGGGCACAATGCTGACTTAAGTAAAAGAGGACCGACACTCTAACTTTTTATTATTTGAACCTCTCCTGTGAGTCCAGTTTTAGATTCCGATGCTTCACTTCAGGTTTACTGTATCCCTTGGACCTTCTTATTGACGATGAAACACAGATATTGCATCCGAATTTAATACAAAACGCACAATGCCGACTTAAGTACAAGAGGACTGACACTCTCACTTTCTATGGTTTGAACCTGTCTTGTGAGTCCAGTTTTAGATTCTGATGCTTCACTTCAGGTTTACTGTATCCCATGGACCTTCTTATTGACGATGAAACACAGAAATTGCATATGAACTCAATACAAAAGGCACAATGCCGACTTAAGTACAAAAGGACTGACACTCTCACTTTCAATGACTTGAACCTCTACTGTGAGTTCAGTTTAGATTCCGCTGCTTCAATTCAGGTTTACTGTATCCCTTGGACCTTCTTATTGACGAAGAAACACAGAGTTTGCATCCGAATTTAATACAAAAGGGACAATGCCGACTTAAGTGCAAGAGGACTTACACTCTAATTTTCTATGATTTGAACCTCTCCTGTGAGTCTACTTATAGATTCCGATGCTTCACTTCTGGTTTAATGTATCCCTTGGTTCTTCTTATTGACGATGAAACACAGAGTTTGCATCCAAATTTAATACAAAAGGCACAATGCAGACTTATGTACAAGAGGACTGACACTCTAACTTTCTATGATTTGAACCTCTCCTGTGAGTCCAGTTTTAGATTCCGATGCTTCACTTCAGGTTTACTGTATACCTTGCACCTTGTTATTGACGATGAGACACAGAAATTGCATCCGAATTTAATACAAAAGTCACAATGCCGACTTAAGTACAATAGGACTGACACTCTCACTTTCTATGATTTGAACCTCTACTGTGAGTTCAGTTTAGAATCCGATGCTTCACTTCAGGTTTACTGTATCCCTTGGACCTTCTTATTGACAATGAAACACAGAGTTTGCATCCGAATTTAATACAAAAGGCACAATGCCGACTTAAGTGCAAAAGGACTGGCAATGTAAATTTCTATGATTTGAGCCTCTCCTGTGAGTCTAGTTGTAGATTCCGATGCTTCACTTCAGGTTAACTGTATCCCTTGGACCTTGATATTGACTATTAACCACAGGAATTGCATCCGAATTTAATACAAATGGCAAAATGCCGACTTAGGTACAAGAGGACTGACACTCTCACTTTATATGATTTGAACCTCTCCTGTGAGTCCGGTTTTAGATTCCGATGCTTTACTTCAGGTTTACTGTATACCTTGCACCTTCTTATTGATGATGAAACATAGAAATTGCATCGGAATTATAACAAATGGGCACAATGCTGACTTAAGTAAAAGAGGACCGACGCTCTAACTTTCTATTATTTGAACCTCTCCTGTGAGTCTAGTTTTAGATTCCAATGCTTCACTTCAGGTTTACTGTATAACTTGGACCTTCTTATTGACGATGAAACACAGAAATTGCATATGAATTCAATACAAAAGCACAATGCCGACTTAAGTACAAGGGGACTGACACTCTCACTTTCTATGATTTGAACCTCTACTGTGAGTTCAGTTTAGATTCCGCTGCTTCAATTCAGGTTTACTGTATCCCTTGGACCTTCTTATTGACAAAGAAACACAGAGTTTGCATCCGAATTTAATACAATAGGCACAATGCCGACTTACGTGCAAGAGGCCTGACATTAGAAATTTCTATGATTTGTACCTCTCCTGTGAGTCTAGTTGTAGATTCCGATGCTTCACTTCTGGTTTACTGTATCCCTTGGACCTTGTTATTGACTATTAACCACAGGAATTGCATCCGAATTTAATACAAATGGCACAATGCCGACTTAGCTACAAGAGGACTGACACTCTCACTTTCTATGATTTGAACCTCTCCTGTGAGTCCGGTTTTAGATTCCGATGCTTTACTTCAGGTTTACTGTATAACTTGCACCTTCTTATTGACGATGAAACATAGAAATAGCATCGGAATTTAATACAAATGGGCACAATGCTGACTTAAGTAAAAGAGGACCGATACTCTAACTTTCTATTATTTGAACCTCTCCTGTGAGTCCAGTTTTAGATTCCGATGCTTCACTTCAGGTTTACTGTATACCTTGCACCTTCTTATTGACGAGGAAACACAGAAGTTGCATCGGACTTAAATTCAATAGGCACCACGCCGACTTAAGTGCAAGAGGACTGACACTCTAACTTTCTATGATTTGAACCTCTCCTGTGCGTCCAGTTTAGATTCCGATGCTTCACTTCAGGTTTACTGTATCCCTTGGACCTTCTTATTGACGATGAAACACAGAAATGGCACCCGAATTTAATACAAAATGCACAATACCGTCTTATGTACAAGTGGAGTGACACTCTAACTCTCTATGATCTGAACCTCTCCTGTGAGTCCAGTTTAAGATTCTGATGCTTCACTTCAGGTTTACTGTATCCCTTGGACCTTCTTATTGACGTTGAAACACAGACATTGCATCCGAATTTAATACAAAACGCACAATGCCGACTTAAGTACAAGAGGACTGACACTCTCACTTTCTATGGTTTGAACCTGTCTTGTGAGTCCAGTTTTAGATTCTGATGCTTCACTTCAGGTTTACTGTCTCCCATGGACCTTCTTATTGACGATGAAACACAGAAATTGCATATGAATTCAATACAAAAGGCACAATGCCGACTTAAGTACAAGAGGACTGACACTCTCACTTTCAATGACTTGAACTCTACTGTGAGTTCAGTTGAGATTCTGCTGCTTCAATTCAGGTTTTACTGGTATCCCTTGGACCTTCTTATTGACGATGAAACACAGAAATTGCATCCGAATTTAATACATAACGCACCATGCCGACTTTAGTACAAGAGGACTGACACTCTCACTTTCTATGATTTGAACCTCTCCAGTGAGTCCAGTTTTAGATTCCAATGCTTCACTTCAGGTTTACTATATCCCTTGAACCTTCGTATTGACGATGAAACAAAGATTTGGCATCCGAATGTAACAAAAAAGGCGCAATGCCGACTTAAGTACAAGACGACTGACACTCTAACTTCCCTAAGAATTGAACCTCTCCTGTGAGTCCAGTTTTAGACTCCATGCTTCACTTCAGGTTTACTATATCCCTTGGACTATCTTATTGACGATGAAACACATAAATTAAATCCGAATTTAATACAAAAAGGCACAATGCCGACTTAAGTACAGGAGGACCGACACTCAAACTTTCTATGATTTGAACCACTACTGTGAGTTCAGTTTAGAATCCGATGCTTCACTTCAGGTTTACTGTATCCCTTGGACCTTCTTATTGACGATGAAACACAGAGTTTGCATCCGAATTTAAATACAAAAGGCACAATGCCGACTTAAGTGCAAGAGGACTGACACTGTAAATTTCTATGATTTCAACCTCTCCTGTGAGTCTAGTTGTAGATTCTGATGCTTCACTTCAGGTTAACTGTATCCCTTGGACCTTGTTGTTGACTATTAACCACAGGAATTGCATCCGAATTTAATACAAATGGCACAATGCCGACTTAGGTACAAGAGGACTGACACTCTCACTTTCTATGATTTGAACCTCTCATGTGAGTTCGGTTTTAGATTCCGATGCTTTACTTCAGGTTTACAGTATACCTTCCACCCTCTTATTGACGATGAAACACAGAAATTGCAGCCGAATTTAATACAAAAGGCACAATACCGACTTAAGTACTACCGGAGTGACACTCTAACTTTCTATGATTTGAATCTCTCCTGTGGGTCTAGTTTTAGTTTCCGATGCTTTACTTCAGGTTTACTGTAGACCTTGCACCTTCTTATTGACGATGAAACGTAGAAATTGCATCGGAATTATAACAAATGGGCACAATGCTGACTTAAGTAAAAGAGGACCGACGCTCCAACTTTCTATTATTTGAACCTCTCCTGTGAGTCCAGTTTTAGATTCCGATGCTTCACTTCAGGTTTACTGGATCCCTTGGACCTTCTTATTGACGATGAAACACAGAAATTGCATATGAATTCAATTCAAAAGGCACAATGCCGACTTAAGTACAAGAGGACTGACACTCTCACTTTCTATGATTTGATCCTCTACTGTGAGTTCAGTTTAGATTCCGCTGCTTCAATTCAGGTTTACTGTATCCCTTGGACCTTCTTATTGACAAAGAAACACAGAGTTTGCATCCGAATTTAATACAAAAGGCACAATGCCGACTTACGTGCAAGAGGCCTGACATTATAAATTTCTATGATTTGTACCTCTCCTGTGAGTCTAGTTGTAGATTCCGATGCTTCACTTCTGGTTTACTGTATCCCTTGGACCTTGTTATTGACTATTAACGACAGGAATTGCATCCGAATTTAATACAAATGGCACAATGCCGACTTAGCTACAAGAGGACTGACACTCTCACTTTCTATGATTTGAACCTCTCCTGTGAGTCCGGTTTTAGATTCCGATGCTTTACTTCAGGTTTACTGTATAACTTGCACCTTCTTATTGACGATGAAACATAGAAATTGCATCGGAATTTAATACAAATGGGCACAATGCTGACTTAAGTAAAAGGGGACCGATACTCTAACTTTCTATTATTTGAACCTCACCTGTGAGTCCAGTTTTAGATTCCGATGCTTCACTTCAGGTTTACTGTATACCTTGCACCTTCTTATTGACGAGGAAACACAGAAGTTGCATCGGACTTAAATTCAATAGGCACCACGCCGACTTAAGTACAAGAGGACTGACACTCTAACTTTCTATGATTTGAACCTCTCCTGTGCGTCCAGTTTAGATTCCGATGCTTCACTTCAGGTTTACTGTATCCCTTGGACCTTCTTATTGACGATGAAACACAGAAATGGCATCCGAATTTAATACAAAATGCACAATACCGTCTTAAGTACAAGTGGAGTGACACTCTAATTCTCTATGATCTGAACCTCTCCTGTGAGTCCAGTTTTAGATTCTGATGCTTCACTTCAGGTTTACTGTATCCCTTGGACCTTCTTATTGACGATGAAACACAGACATTGCATCCGAATTTAATACAAAGCGCACAATGCCGACTTAAGTACAAGAGGACTGACACTCTCACTTTCTATGGTTTGAACCTGTCTTGTGAGTCCAGTTTTAGATTCTGATGCTTCACTTCAGGTTTACTGTCTCCCATGGACCTTCTTATTGACGATGAAACACAGAAATTGCATATGAATTCAATACAAAAGGCACAATGCCGACTTAAGTACAAGAGGACTGACACTCTCACTTTCAATGACTTGAACCTCTACTGTGAGTTCAGTTGAGATTCTGCTGCTTCAATTCAGGTTTACTGTATCCCTTGGACCTTCTTATTGACGATGAAACACAGAAATTGCATCCGAATTTAATACATAACGCACCATGCCGACTTTTGTACAAGAGGACTGACACTCTCACTTTCTATGATTTGAACCTCTCCAGTGAGTCCAGTTTTAGATTCTAATGCTTCACTTCAGGTTTACTATATCCCTTGAACCTTCGTATTGACGATGAAACAAAGATTTGGCATCCGAATGTAACAAAAAAGGCGCAATGCCGACTTAAGTACAAGACGACTGACACTCTAACTTCCTAAGAATTGAACCTCTCCTGTGAGTCCAGTTTTAGACTCCCATGCTTCACTTCAGGTTTACTATATCCCTTGGACTATCTTATTGACGATGAAACACATACATTGCATCCGAATTTAATACAAAAGGCACAATGCCGACTTAAGTACAGGAGGACCGACACTCAAACTTTCTATGATTTGAACCTCTACTGTGAGTTCAGTTTAGAATCCGATGCTTCACTTCAGGTTTACTGTATCCCTTGGACCTTCTTATTGACGATGAAACACAGAGTTTGCATCGGAATTTAATACAAAAGGCACAATGCCGACTTAAGTGCAAGAGGACTGACACTGTAAATTTCTATGATTTGAATCTCTCCTGTGAGTCTAGTTGTAGATTCCGATGCTTCACTTCAGGTTAACTGTATCCCTTGGACCTTGTTATTGACTATTAACCACAGGAATTGCATCCGAATTTAATACAAATGGCACAATGCCGACTTAGGTACAAGAGGACTGACACTCTCACTTTCTATGATTTGAACCTCTCATGTGAGTTCGGTTTTAGATTCCGATGCTTTACTTCAGGTTTACAGTATACCTTCCACCCTCTTATTGACGATGAAACACAGAAATTGCAGCCGAATTTAATACAAAAGGCACAATACCGACTTAAGTACTACCGGAGTGACACTCTAACTTTCTATGATTTGAATCTCTCCTGTGGGTCTAGTTTTAGTTTCCGATGCTTTACTTCAGGTTTACTGTAGACCTTGCACCTTCTTATTGACGATGAAACGTAGAAATTGCATCGGAATTATAACAAATGGGCACAATGCTGACTTAAGTAAAAGAGGACCGACGCTCCAACTTTCTATTATTTGAACCTCTCCTGTGAGTCCAGTTTTAGATTCCGATGCTTCACTTCAGGTTTACTGTATCCCTTGACCTTCTTATTGACGATGAAACACAGAAATTGCATATGAATTCAATTCAAAAGGCACAATGCCTACTTAAGTACAAGAGGACTGACACTCTCACTTTCTATGATTTGAACCTCTACTGTGAGTTCAGTTTAGATTCCGCTGCTTCAATTCAGGTTTACTGTATCCCTTGGACCATCTTATTGACAAAGAGACACAGGGTTTGCATCCGAATTTAATACAAAAGGGACAATGCCGACTTAAGTGCAAGAGGACTGACACTCTAATTTTCTATGATTTGAACCTCTCCTGTGAGTCTACTTTTAGATCCCGATGCTTCACTTCAGGTTTACTGTATCCCTTGGACCTTCTTATAGACGATGAAACACAGAAATTGCATCCGAATTTAATACAAATGGCACAATGCCGACTTAAGTACAAGAGGACTGACACTCTCACTTTCTATGATTTAAACCTCTCCTGTGAGTTCCGTTTTAGATTCCGATGCTTCACTTCAGGTTTACTGTATCCCTTGGACCTTCTTATTGACAAAGAGACACAGGGTTTGCATCCGAATTTAATACAAAAGGGACAATGCCGACTTAAGTGCAAGAGGACTGACACTCTAATTTTCTATGATTTGAACCTCTCCTGTGAGTCTACTTTTAGATCCCGATGCTTCACTTCAGGTATACTGTATCCCTTGGACCTTCTTATAGACGATGAAACACAGAAATTGCATCCGAATTTAATACAAATGGCACAATGCCGACTTAAGTACAAGAGGACTGACACTCTCACTTTCTATGATTTAAACCTCTCCTGTGAGTTCCGTTTTAGATTCCGATGCTTCACTTCAGGTTTACTGTATCCCTTGGACCTTCTTATTGACGATGAAACACAGAAATTGCATCTGAATTTAATACAAAAGGCACAATGCCGAATCAAGTACAAGAGGACTGACACTCTCACATTCTATGAGTTGAACCTCTCCTGTGAGTCCAGTTGTAGATTCCGATGCTTCACTTCAGGTTTACTATATACCTTGCACCTTCTTATTGACGATGAAACACAGAAATTGCATCCGAATTTAATACAAAACGCACCATGCCGACTTTAGTACAAGAGGACTGACACTCTCACTTTCTATGATTTGAACCTCTCCAGTGAGTCCAGTTTTACATTCCAATGCTTCACTTCAGGTTTACTATATCCCTTCAACCTTCGTATTGACGATGAAACACAGATTTGGCATCCGAATGTAACAAAAAAGGCGCAATGCCGACTTAAGTACAAGACGACTGACACTCTAACTTTCTAAGAATTGAACCTAACCTGTGAGTCCAGTTTTAGACTCCCATGCTTCACTTCAGGTTTACTATATCCCTTGGACTATCTTATTGACGATGAAACACAGAAATTGCATCCGAAATTAATACAAAAGGCACAATGCCGACTTAAGTACATGAGGACTGACACTCAAACTTTCTATGATTTGATCCTCTACTGTGAGTTCAGTTTAGAATCCGATGCTTCACTTCAGGTTTACTGTATCCCTTGGACCTTCTTATTGACGATGAAACACAGAGTTTGCATCCGAATTTAATACAAAAGGCACAATGCCGACTTAAGTGCAAGAGGACTGACACTGTAAATTTCTATGATTTGAACCTCTCCTGTGAGTCTAGTTGTAGATTCCGATGCTTCACTTCAGGTTAACTGTGTCCCTTGGACCTTGTTATTGAATATTAACCACAGGAATTGCATTCGAATTTAATACAAATGGCACAATGCCGACTTAGGTACGAAAGGACTGACACTCTCACTTTCTATGATTTGAACCCCTCCTGTGAGTCCGGTTATAGGTTCCGATGCTTTACTTCAGGTTTACAGTATACCTTCCACCCTCTTATTGACGATGAAACACAGATATTGCATCAGAATTAAATTCAAAAGGCATAATGACGACTTAATTACAAGATGACTGACACTCTCACTTTCTATGATTTGAACCTCTCCTGTGAGGCCAGGTTTTGATTCCGATGCTTCACTTCAGGTTTACTGTATCACTTGGACATTCTTATTGACGATGAAACACAGAAATTGCATCCGAATTTAATTCAAAATGTACAATGCCGTCTTAAGTAAAAGAGGACTGACACTCTAATATTCTATGTTTTGAACCTCTCCTGTGATTCCAGTTTTAGATTCCGAGGCTTCACATAAGGTTTACTGTATCCCTTGGACCTTCTTATTGACGATGAAACACAGAAATTGCATCCGAATTTAATACAAAAGGCACAATACCGACTTAAGTACAAGCGGAGTGACACTCTAACTTTCTATGATTTGAATCTCTCCTGTGGGTCCAGTTTTAGATTCCGATGCTTCACTTCAGGTTTACTGTATCCCTTGGACCTTCTTATTGACGATGAAACACAGAAATTGCAACCGAATTTAATACAAATGGCACAATGCCGACTTAAGTACAAGAGGACTGACACTCAATCTTTCTATGATTTGAACCTCTCCTGTGAGTCCTGTTTTAGATTCCGATGTTTCACTTCAGGTCTACTGTATACCTTGCACCTTCTTATTGACGATGAATCACAGAAATTGCATCGGAATTAAATTCAAAAGGCACAATGCCGACTTAAGTACAAGAGGACTGACACTCTAACTTTCTATGATTGGAACCTCTCCTTTGAGTCCAGTTTTAAATTCCGATGCCTCACTTCAGGTTTACTGTATCCCTTGGACCTTCTTATTGACGATGAAACACAGAAATTGCATCCGAATTTAATACAAAAGGCACAATACCGACTTAAGTACAAGCGGAGTGACACTCTGACTTTCTATGATTTGAACCTCTCCTGTGAGTCCAGTTTTAGATTCCGATGCTTCACTTCAGGTTTACTGTATCGCTTGGTCCTTCTTGTTGACGATGAAAGACAGAAATTGCATCCGAATTTAATACAAAAGGCACAATGGCGACTTAAGTACAAGTGGACTGACACTCTCACATTCTATGATTTGAACCTCTCCTGTGAGTCCAGTTTTAGATTCCGATGCTTCACTTCAGGTTTACTGTATACCTTGCACCTTCTTATTCCCGATGAAACACACAAATTGCATCGGAATTAAATTCAAAAGGCACAATGCCGACTTAAGTACAAGAGGACTGACACTCTAACTTTCTATGATTGGAAGCTCTCCTGGGAGTCCAGATTTAGATTCCGATGCTTCACTACATGTTTACTGTATCCCTTGGACATTCTTATTGAAGATGAAACACAGAAATTGCATACGAATTTAATACAAAAGGCACAATGACGACTTCAGTACAAGAGGACTGCCACCCACACTTTCTATGATTTGAACCTTTCCTGTGAGTCCAGTTTTAGATTCCGATGCCTCACTTCAGGTTTACTGTATCCCTTGGACCTTCTTAATGACGATGAAACACAGAAATTGCATCCGAATTTAATACAAATGGCACAATTCCGACATAAGTACAAGAGGATTGACGCTCTAACTTTCTATGATTTGAACCTCTCCTGTGGGTCCAGTTTTAGATTCCAATGCTACACTTCAGGTTTACTGTATCCCTTGGACCTTCTTATTGACAAAGAGACACAGGGTTTGCATCCGAATTTAATACAAAAGGGACAATGCCGACTTAAGTGCAAGAGGACTGACACTCTAATTTTCTATGATTTGAACCTCTCCTGTGAGTCTACTTTTAGATCCCGATGCTTCACTTCAGGTATACTGTATCCCTTGGACCTTCTTATAGACGATGAAACACAGAAATTGCATCCGAATTTAATACAAATGGCACAATGCCGACTTAAGTACAAGAGGACTGACACTCTCACTTTCTATGATTTAAACCTCTCCTGTGAGTTCCGTTTTAGATTCCGATGCTTCACTTCAGGTTTACTGTATCCCTTGGACCTTCTTATTGACGATGAAACACAGAAATTGCATCTGAATTTAATACAAAAGGCACAATGCCGAATCAAGTACAAGAGGACTGACACTCTCACATTCTATGAGTTGAACCTCTCCTGTGAGTCCAGTTTTAGATTCCGATGCTTCACTTCAGGTTTACTATATACCTTGCACCTTCTTATTGACGATGAAACACAGAAATTGCATCCGAATTTAATACAAAACGCACCATGCCGACTTTAGTACAAGAGGACTGACACTCTCACTTTCTATGATTTGAACCTCTCCAGTGAGTCCAGTTTTACATTCCAATGCTTCACTTCAGGTTTACTATATCCCTTCAACCTTCGTATTGACGATGAAACACAGATTTGGCATCCGAATGTAACAAAAAAGGCGCAATGCCGACTTAAGTACAAGACGACTGACACTCTAACTTTCTAAGAATTGAACCTAACCTGTGAGTCCAGTTTTAGACTCCCATGCTTCACTTCAGGTTTACTATATCCCTTGGACTATCTTATTGACGATGAAACACAGAAATTGCATCCGAAATTAATACAAAAGGCACAATGCCGACTTAAGTACATGAGGACTGACACTCAAACTTTCTATGATTTGATCCTCTACTGTGAGTTCAGTTTAGAATCCGATGCTTCACTTCAGGTTTACTGTATCCCTTGGACCTTCTTATTGACGATGAAACACAGAGTTTGCATCCGAATTTAATACAAAAGGCACAATGCCGACTTAAGTGCAAGAGGACTGACACTGTAAATTTCTATGATTTGAACCTCTCCTGTGAGTCTAGTTGTAGATTCCGATGCTTCACTTCAGGTTAACTGTGTCCCTTGGACCTTGTTATTGAATATTAACCACAGGAATTGCATTCGAATTTAATACAAATGGCACAATGCCGACTTAGGTACGAAAGGACTGACACTCTCACTTTCTATGATTTGAACCCCTCCTGTGAGTCCGGTTATAGGTTCCGATGCTTTACTTCAGGTTTACAGTATACCTTCCACCCTCTTATTGACGATGAAACACAGATATTGCATCAGAATTAAATTCAAAAGGCATAATGACGACTTAATTACAAGATGACTGACACTCTCACTTTCTATGATTTGAACCTCTCCTGTGAGGCCAGGTTTTGATTCCGATGCTTCACTTCAGGTTTACTGTATCACTTGGACATTCTTATTGACGATGAAACACAGAAATTGCATCCGAATTTAATTCAAAATGTACAATGCCGTCTTAAGTAAAAGAGGACTGACACACTAATATTCTATGTTTTGAACCTCTCCTGTGATTCCAGTTTTAGATTCCGAGGCTTCACATAAGGTTTACTGTATCCCTTGGACCTTCTTATTGACGATGAAACACAGAAATTGCATCCGAATTTAATACAAAAGGCACAATACCGACTTAAGTACAAGCGGAGTGACACTCTAACTTTCTATGATTTGAATCTCTCCTGTGGGTCCAGTTTTAGATTCCGATGCTTCACTTCAGGTTTACTGTATCCCTTGGACCTTCTTATTGACGATGAAACACAGAAATTGCATCCGATTTTAATACAAATGGCACAATGCCGACTTAAGTACAAGAGGACTGACACTCTCACTTTCTATGATTTGAACCTCTCCTGTGAGTCCTGTTTTAGATTCCGATGCTTCACTTCATGTTTACTGTATACCTTGCACCTTCTTATTGACGATGAAACACAGAAATTGCATCGGAATTAAATTCAAAAGGCACAATGCCGACTTAAGTACAAGAGGACTGACACTCTAACTTTCTATGTTTGGAACCTCTCCTGTGAGTCCAGTTTTAGATTCCGATGCCTCACTTCAGGTTTACTGTATCCCTTGGACCTTCTTATTGACGATGAAACACAGAAATTGCAACCGAATTTAATACAAATGGCACAATGCCGACTTAAGTACAAGAGGACTGACACTCAATCTTTCTATGATTTGAACCTCTCCTGTGAGTCCTGTTTTAGATTCCGATGTTTCACTTCAGGTCTACTGTATACCTTGCACCTTCTTATTGACGATGAATCACAGAAATTGCATCGGAATTAAATTCAAAAGGCACAATGCCGACTTAAGTACAAGAGGACTGACACTCTAACTTTCTATGATTGGAACCTCTCCTGTGAGTCCAGTTTTAAATTCCGATGCCTCACTTCAGGTTTACTGTATCCCTTGGACCTTCTTATTGACGATGAAACACAGAAATTGCATCCGAATTTAATACAAAAGGCACAATACCGACTTAAGTACAAGCGGAGTGACACTCTAACTTTCTATGATTTGAACCTCTCCTGTGAGTCCAGTTTTAGATTCCGATGCTTCACTTCAGGTTTACTGTATCGCTTGGTCCTTCTTGTTGACGATGAAAGACAGAAATTGCATCCGAATTTAATACAAAAGGCACAATGGCGACTTAAGTACAAGTGGACTGACACTCTCACATTCTATGATTTGAACCTCTCCTGTGAGTCCAGTTTTAGATTCCGATGCTTCACTTCAGGTTTACTGTATACCTTGCACCTTCTTATTCCCGATGAAACACACAAATTGCATCGGAATTAAATTCAAAAGGCACAATGCCGACTTAAGTACAAGAGGACTGACACTCTAACTTTCTATGATTGGAAGCTCTCCTGGGAGTCCAGATTTAGATTCCGATGCTTCACTACATGTTTACTGTATCCCTTGGACATTCTTATTGAAGATGAAACACAGAAATTGCATACGAATTTAATACAAAAGGCACAATGACGACTTCAGTACAAGAGGACTGCCACCCACACTTTCTATGATTTGAACCTTTCCTGTGAGTCCAGTTTTAAATTCCGATGCCTCACTTCAGGTTTACTGTATCCCTTGGACCTTCTTAATGACGATGAAACACAGAAATTGCATCCGAATTTAATACAAAAGGCACAAAGCCGACTTAAGTACTAGAGGACTGACATTCTAACCTTCTATGATTTGAACCTCTCCTGTGAGCCCAGTTTTAGATTCCGATGCTTCACTTCAGGTTTACTGTATCCCTTGGACCTTCTTATTGACGATGAAACACAGAGTTTGCATAAGAAGTTAATACAAAAGGCACAATACCGACTCTAGTACAAGAGGAGTGACACTCTAACTTTCTTTGATTTGACCTCTCCTGTGAGTCCAGTTTTAGATTCCGATGCTTCACTTCAGGTTTACTGTATCCCTTGGACCTTCTTATTGACGATGAATCACAGAAATTGCATCCGAATTTAATACAAATGGCACAATGCCGACTTAAGTAAAAGATGACTGACACTCTCACTTTCTATGATTTGAACCTCTCCAGTGAGTCCAGTTTTAGATTCCGATGCTTCACTTTAGGTTTAATGTATCGCTTGGTCCTTCTTGTTGACGATGAAAGACAGAAATTGCATCCGAATTTAATACAAAAGGCACAATGCCGACTTAAGTACTAGAGGACTGACATTCTAACCTTCTATGATTTGAACCTCTCCTGTGAGCCCAGTTTTAGATTCCGATGCTTCACTTCAGGTTTACTGTATCCCTTGGACCTTCTTATTGACGATGAAACACAGAGTTTGCATAAGAAGTTAATACAAAAGGCACAATACCGACTCTAGTACAAGAGGAGTGACACTCTAACTTTCTTTGATTTGACCTCTCCTGTGAGTCCAGTTTTAGATTCCGATGCTTCACTTCAGGTTTACTGTATACCTTGCACCTTCTTATTGACGATGAAACACAGAAATTGCATCGGAATTAAATTCAAAAGGCACAATGACGACATAATTACAAGATGACTGACACTCTCACTTTCTATGATTTGAACCTCTCCTGTGAGGCCAGTTTTAGATTCCGATGCTTCACTTCAGGTTTACTGTATCCCTTGGACCTTCTTATTGACGATGAAACACAGAAATTGCATCCGAATTTAATACAAAATGCACTATGCCGTCTTAAGTAAAGGAGGAATCACACTCTAATATTCTATGTTTTGAACCTCTCCTGTGAGTCCTGTTTTAGATTCCGATGCTTCACTTCAGGTTTACTGTATACCTTGCACCTTCTTATTGACGATGATACACAGAAATTGCATCGGAATTAAATTCAAAAGGCACAATGCCGACTTAAGTACAAGAGGACTGACACTCTAACTTTCTATGATTGGAACCTCTCCTGTGAGTCCAGTTTTAGATTCCGATGCCTCACTTCAGGTTTACTGTATCCCTTGGACCTTCTTATTGACGATGAAACACAGAAATTGCAACCGAATTTAATACAAATGGCACAATGCCGACTTAAGTACAAGAGGACTGACACTCTCACTTTCTATGATTTGAACCTCTCCTGTGAGTCCAGTTTTAGATTCCGATTCGTCAGGTTTACTGTATACCTTGCACCTTCTTATTGACGATGAAACACAGAAATTGCATCCGAATTTAATACAAAAGGCACAATGCCGACTTAAGTACTAGAGGACTGACATTCTAACCTTCTATGATTTGAACCTCTCCTGTGAGCCCAGTTTTAGATTCCGATGCTTCACTTCAGGTTTACTGTATCCCTTGGACCATCTTATTGACGATGAAACACAGAGTTTGCATAAGAAGTTAATACAAAAGGCACAATACCGACTCTAGTACAAGAGGAGTGACACTCTAACTTTCTATGATTTAACCTCTCCTGTGAGTCCAGTTTTAGATTCCGATGCTTCACTTCAGGTTTACTGTATCCCTTGGACCTTCTTATTGCCGATGAATCACAGAAATTGCATCCGAATTTGATACAAATGGCACAATGCCGACTTAAGTAAAAGAGGACTGACACTCACACTTTCTATGATTTGAACCTCTCCTGTGAGTCCAGTTTTAGATTCCGATGCTTCACTTCAGGTTTACTGTATACCTTGCACCTTCTTATTGACGATGAAACACACAAATTGCATCGGAATTAAATTCAAAAAGCACAATGCCGACTTAAGTACAAGAGGACTGGCAATCTAACTATCTATGATTGGAAGCTCTCCTGTGTGTCCAGATTTAGATTCCGATGCTTCACTACATGTTTACTGTATCCCTTGGACCTTCTTATTGAAGATGAAACACAGAAATTGCGTACGAATTTAATACGAAAGGCACAATGACGACTTAAGTACAAGAGGACTGACACTCTCACTTTCTATAATTTGAACATCTCTTGTGAGTCCAGTTTTAGACTGCGATGCTTCATTTCAGGTTTACTGTATACCTTGCACCCTCTTATTGACGATGAAACACAGAAATTGCATCGGAATTAAATTCAAAAGGCACAATGCCGACTTAATTACAAGATGACTGACACTCTCACTTTCTATGATTTGAACCTCTCCTGTGAGTCCAGTTTTAGATTCCGATGCTTCACTTCAGGTTTACTGTATCCCTTGGACCTTATTATTGACGATGAAACACAGAAATCGCATCCGAATTTAATACAAATGGCACAATGCCGACTTCAGTACAAGAGGACTGACACTCACACTTTCTATGATTTGAACCCTTTCTGTGAGTCCAGTTTTAGATTCCGATGCCTCACTTCAGGTTTACGGTATCCCTTGGACCTTCTTATTGACGATGAAACACAGAAATTGCAACCGAATTTAATACAAATGGCACAATGCCGACTTAAGTACAAGAGGACTGACACTCTAACTTTCTATGATTTGAACCTCTCCTGTGAGTCCAGTTTTAGATTCCAATGCTTCACTTCAGGTTTACTGTATCCCTTGGACTTTCTTATTGACGATGAAACACAGAAATTGCATCCGAATTTAATACAAAGGGCACAATGCTGACTTAAGTACAAGAGGACTGACACTCTCACTTTCTATGATTTGCACCTCTCCTGTGAGTCCTGTTTTAGATTCCGATGTTTCACTTCAGGTCTACTGTATCCCTTGCACCTTCTTATTGACGATGAAACACAGAAATTGCATCAGAATTAAATTCAAAAGGCACAATGCCGACTTAAGTACAAGAGGACTGACTCTCTAACTTTCTATGATTGGAACCTCTCCTGTGAGTCCAGTTTTCGATTCCGATGCCTCACTTCAGGTTTACAGTATCCCTTGGACCTTCTTATTGACGATGAAACACAGAAATTGCAACCGAATTTAATACAAATGGCACAATGCCGACTTAAGTACAAGAGGACTGACACTCTCACTTTCTATGATTTGAACCTCTCCTGTGAGTCCTGTTTTAGATTCCGATGTTTCACTTCAGGTCTACTGTATACCTTGCACCTTCTTATTGACGATGAAACACAGAAATTGCATCCGAATTTAATACAAAAGGCACAATGGCGACTTAAGTACAAGAGGACTGACATTCTAACTTTCTATGATTTGAACCTTTCCTGTGAGCCCAGTTTTAGATTCCGATGCTTCACTTCAGGTTTAGTGTATCCCTTGGACCTTCTTATTGACGATGAAACACAGAGTTTGCATAGGAAGTTAATACAAAAGGCACAATACCGACTCTAGTACAAGAGGAGTGACACTCTAACTTTCTATGATTTGACCTCTCCTGTGAGTCCAGTTTTAGATTCCGATGCTTCACTTCAGGTTTACTGTATGCCTTGGACCTTATTATTGCCGATGAATCACAGAAATTGCATCCGAATTTAATACAAATGGCACAATGCCGACTTAAGTAAAAGAGGACTGACACTCACACTTTCTATGATTTGAACCTTTCCTGTGAGTCCAGTTTTAGATTCAGATGTTTCACTTCAGGTTTCCTGTATCTCTTGGACCTTCATATTGAAGATGAAACACAGAAATTGCATCCGAATTAAATACAAATGGCATAATGCCGAAGTAATTACAAGATGACAGAAACTCTCACTTTCTATGACTTGAACCTATCCTGTGGGTCCAGTTTTAGATTCCTATGTTTCACTTAAGGTTTACTGTATCCCTTGGACCTTCTTATTGACGATGAAACACAGAAATTGCATCCGAATTTAACACAAAAGGCACAATACCGACTTAAGTACAAGCGGAGTGACACTCTAACTTTCTATGATTTGAACCTCTCCTGTGAGTCCAGTTTTAGATTCCGATGCTTCACTTCAGGTTTACTGTATACCTTGCACCTTCTTATTGACGATGAAACACACAAATTTCATCGGAATTAAATTCAAAAGGCACAATGCCGACTTAAGTACAAGAGGACTGGCAATCTAACTAACTATGATTGGAAGCTCTCCTGTGTGTCCAGATTTAGATTCCGATGCTTCACTACATGTTTACTGTATCCCTTGGACCTTCTTATTGAAGATGAAACACAGAAATTGCGTACGAATTTAATACGAAAGGCACAATGACGACTTAAGTACAAGAGGACTGACACTCTCACTTTCTATAATTTGAACATCTCTTGTGAGTCCAGTTTTAGACTGCGATGCTTCATTTCAGGTTTACTGTATACCTTGCACCCTCCTATTGACGATGAAACACAGAAATTGCATCGGAATTAAATTCAAAAGGCACAATGCCGACTTAATTACAAGATGACTGACACTCTCACTTTCTATGATTTGAACCTCTCCTGTGAGTCCAGTTTTAGATTCCGATGCTTCACTTCAGGTTTACTGTATCCCTTGGACCTTATTATTGACGATGAAACACAGAAATCGCATCCGAATTTAATACAAATGGCACAATGCCGACTTCAGTACAAGAGGACTGACACTCACACTTTCTATGATTTGAACCTTTCCTGTGAGTCCAGTTTTAGATTCCGATGCCTCACTTCAGGTTTACTGTATCCCTTGGACCTTCTTATTGACGATGAAACACTGAAATTGCAACCGAATTTAATACAAATGGCACAATGCCGACTTAAGTACAAGAGGACTGACACTCTAACTTTCTATGATTTGAACCTCTCCTGTGAGTCCAGTTTTAGATTCCAATGCTTCACTTCAGGTTTACTGTATCCCTTGGACTTTCTTATTGACGATGAAACACAGAAATTGCATCCGAATTTAATACAAAGGGCACAATGCTGACTTAAGTACAAGAGGACTGACACTCTCACTTTCTATGATTTGCACCTCTCCTGTGAGTCCTGTTTTAGATTCCGATGTTTCACTTCAGGTCTACTGTATACCATGCACCTTCTTATTGACGATGAAACACAGAAATTGCATCCGAGTTTAATACAAAAGGCACAATGGCGACTTAAGTACAAGAGGACTGACATTCTAACTTTCTATGATTTGAACCTTGCCTGTGAGCCCAGTTTTAGATTCCGATGCTTCACTTCAGGTTTACTGTATCCCTTGGACCTTCTTATTGACGATGAAACACAGAGTTTGCATAAGAAGTTAATACAAAAGGCACAATACCGACTCTAGTACAAGATGAGTGACACTCTAACTTTCTATGATTTGACCTCTCCTGTGACTCCAGTTTTAGATTCCAGTGCTTCACTTCAGGTTTACTGTATCCCTTGGACCTTCTTATTGACGATGAAACACAGAAATTGCATCCGAATTTAATACAAAGGGCACAATGCTGACTTAAGTACAAGAGGACTGACACTCTCACTTTCTATGATTTGACCCTCTCCTGTGAGTCCTGTTTTAGTTTCTGATGTTTCACTTCAGGTCTACTGTATACCTTGCACCTTCTTATTGACGATGAAACGCAGAAATTGCAACCGAATTTAATACAAATGGCACAATGCCGACTTAAGTACAAGAGGACTGACACTCTCACTTTCTATGATTTGAACCTCTCCTGTGAGTTAAGTTTTAGATTCCGATTCTTCAGGTTTACTGTATACCTTGCACCTTCTTATTGACGATGAAACACAGAAATTGCATCCGAATTTAATACAAAGGGCACAATGCTGACTTAAGTACAAGAGGACTGACACTCTCACTTTCTATGATTTGACCCTCTCCTGTGAGTCCTGTTTTAGTTTCTGATGTTTCACTTCAGGTCTACTGTATACCTTGCACCTTCTTATTGACGATGAAACGCAGAAATTGCAACCGAATTTAATACAAATGGCACAATGCCGACTTAAGTACAAGAGGAGTGACACTCAAACTTTCTATGATTGGAACCTCTCCTGTGAGTAAAGATTTAGAATCCGATGCTTCACTACATGTTTACTGTATCCCTTGGACCTTCTTATTGACGGTGAAACACAGAAATTGCAACCGAATTTAATACAAATGGCACAATGCCGACTTAAGTACAAGAGGACTGACACTCTCACTTTCTATGATTTGAACCTCTCCTGTGAGTTAAGTTTTAGATTCCGATTCTTCAGGTTTACTGTATACCTTGCACCTTCTTATTGACGATGAAACACAGAAATTGCATCCGAATTTAATACAAAAGGCACAATGCCGACTTAAGTACAAGAGGACTGACATTCTAACTTTCTATGATTTGAACGTCTCCTGTGAGCCCAGTTTTAGATTTCGATGCTTCACTTCAGGTTTACTGTATCCCTTGGACCTTCTTATTGACGATGAAATACAGAGTTTGCATAAGAATTTAATACAAAAGACACAATACCGACTCTAGTACAAGAGGAGTGACACTCTAACTTTCTATGATTTGACCTCTCCTGTGAGTCCAGATTTAGATTCCGATGCTTCACTTCAGGTTTACTGTATCCCTTGGACCTCCTTATTGACGATGAATCACAGAAATTGCATCCGAATTTAATACACAAAGCACAATGGCGACTTAAGTACAAGTGGACTGACACTCTCACATTCTATGATTTGAACCTCTCCTGTGAGTCCGGTTTTAGATTCCGATGCTTCACTTCAGGTTTACTGTATACCTTGCACCTTCTTATTGACGATGAAACACAGAAATTGCATCGGAATTAAATTCAAAAGGCACAATGCCGACTTAAGTACAAGAGGACTGACACTCTAACTTTCTATGATTGGTACCTCTCCTGTGAGTCCAGATTTAGATTCCGATGCTTCACTACATGTTTACTGTATCCCTTGGACCTTCTTATTGACGATGAAACACAGAAATTGCATCCGACTTTAATACAAAAGGCACAATGACAACTTAAGTACAAGAGGACTGAGACTCTCACTTTCTATAATTTGAACATCTCCTGTGAGTCCAGTTTTAGATACCGATGCTTCATTTCAGGTTTACTGTATACCTTGCACCCTCTTATTGACGATGAAACACAGAAATTGCATCGGAATTAAGTTCAAAAGGCACAATGCCGACTTAATTACAAGATGACTGACACTCTCACTTTCTATGATTTGAACCTCTCCTGTGAGTCCAGTTTTAGATTCCGATGCTTCACTTCAGGTTTACTTTTTCCATTGGACCTTCTTATTGGCGATGAAACACAGAAATTGCATCCGAATTTAATACAAATGGCACAATGCCGACTTAAGTACAAGAGTACTGACACTCTCACTTTCTATGATTTGAAACTCTCCTGTGAGTCCAGTTTTACATTCCGATGCTTCACTTCAGGTTTACTGTATCCCTTGGACCTTCTTATTGACAATGATACACAGAAATTGGATCCGAATTTAATACAAATTTCGCAAGGCCGACTTAAGTACAAGAGGACTGACACTCTCACTTTCTATGATTTGAACCTCTCCTGTGAGTCCAGTTTTAGATTCCGATTCTTCAGGTTTACTGTATACCTTGCACCTTCTTATTGACGATGAATCACAGAAATTGCATCCGAATTTAATACAAAAGGCACAATGCCGACTTAAGTACAAGAGGTCTGACATTCTAACTTTCTATGATTTGAACCTCTCCTGTGAGCCCAGTTTCAGATTCCGATGCTTCACTTCAGGTTTCCTGTGTCCCTTGGACCTTCTTATTGACGATGAAACACAGAGTTTGCATAAGAATTTAATACAAAAGGCACAACACCGACTCAAGTACAATAGGAGTGACACTCTAACTTTCTATGATTTGATCTCTCCTGTGAGTCCAGTTTTAGATTCCGATGCTTCACTTCAGGTTTACTGTATCCCTTGGACCTTCTTATTGACAATGAAACACAGAAATTGGATCCGAATTTAATACAAATTGCGCAATGCCGACTCAAGTACAAGAGGACAGACACTCTCACTTTCTATGATTTGAACCTCTCCTGTGAGTCCAGTTTTAGATTCCGATTCTTCAGGTTTACTGTATACCTTGCACCTTCTTATTGACGATGAATCACAGAAATTGCATCCGAATTTAATACAAAAGGCACAATGCCGACTTAAGTACAAGAGGACTGACATTCTAACTTTCTATGATTTGGACTTCTCCTGTGAGCCCAGTTTTAGATTCCGATGCTTCACTTCAGGTTTCTGTATCCTTTGGACCTTCTTATTGACGATGAAACGCAGAGTTTGCATAAGAATTTAATACAAAAGGCACAATACCGACTCAAGTACAAGAGGAGTGACACTCTAACTTTCTATGATTTGATCTCTCCTGTGAGTCCAGTTTTAGATTCCGATGCTCCACTTCAGGTTTACTGTATCCCTTTGACCCTCTTATTGACGATGAAACACAGAAATTGCATCCGAATTTAATACAAATGGCACAATGCCGACTTAAGTACAAGAGGACTGACACTCACACTTTCTATGATTTGAACCTTTCCTGTGAGTCCAGTTTTAGATTCAGACGCTTCACTTCAGGTTTACTGTATCTCTTGGACCTTCTTATTGACGATGAAACACAGAAATTGCATCCGAATTTAAAACAAATGGCATAATGCCGACTTAATTACAAGATGACTGACACTCTCACTTTCTATGATTTGAACCTATCCTGTGAGTCCAGTTCTAGTTTCCGATGTTTCACTTAAGGTTTACTGTATCCCTTGGACCTTCTTATTGACGATCAAACACAGAAATTGCTTCGGAATTAAATTCAAAAGGCACAATGCCGACTTAAGTACAAGAGGACTGACACTCTAACTTTCTATGATTGGAACCTCTCCTGTGAGTCCAGTTTTAGATTCCGATGCCTCACTTCAGGTTTACTGTATCCCTTGGACCTTCTTATTGACGATGAAACACAGAAATTGCATCCGAATTTAATACAAATGGCATAACGCCGACTTAATTACAAGATGACTGACACTCTCCCTTTCTATGATTTGAACCTATCCTGTGAGTTCCGTTTTAGATTCCGATGCTTCACTTCAGGTTTACTGTATCCCTTGGACCTTCTTATTGAAGATGAAACACAGACATTGCATCTGAATTTAATACAAAAGGCACAATGCCGAATCAAGTACAAGAGGACTGACACTCTCACATTCTATGAGTTGAACCTTTCCTGTGAGTCCAGTTTTAGATTCCGATGCTTCACTTCAGGTTTACTATATACCTTGCACCTTCTTATTGACGATGAAACACAGTAATTGCATCCGAATTTAATACAAAACGCACCATGCCGACTTCAGTACAAGAGGACTGACACTCTCACTTTCTATGATTTGAACCTCTCCTGTGAGCCCAGTTTTAGGTTCCGATGCTTCACTTCAGGTTTACTGTATCCCTTGGACCTTCTTATTGACGATGAAACACAGAGTTTGCATAAGAATTTAATACAAAACTCACAATACCGACTCTAGTACATGAGGAGTGACACTCTAACTTTCTATGATTTGACCTCTCCTGTAAGTCCAGTTTCAGATTCCGATGCTTCACTTCAGGTTTACTGTATTCCTTGCACCTTCTAATTGACGATGAAACATAGAAATTGCATCGGAATTAAATTCAAAAGTCACAATGCCGACATAAGTACAAGAGGTCTGACACTCTAACTTTCTATGATTGGAACCTCTCCTGTGAGTCCAGATTTAGATTTCGATGCTTCACTACATGTTTACTGTATCCCTTGGGCGTTCTTATTGACGTTGAAACACAGAAATTGCATCCGAATTTAATACAATTGGCACAATGACGACTTAAGTACAAGAGGACTGATACTCTCACTTTCTATAATTTGAACATCTCCTGTGAGTCCAAATTTAGATTCTGATGCTTCATTTCAGGTTTACTGTATACCTTGCACCTTCTTATTGACGATGAAACACAGAAATTGCATCGGAATTAAATTCAAAAGGCACAATGCCGACGTAAGTACAAGAGGACTGCCACTTTTACTTTCTATGATTGGAACCTCTCACGTGAGTCCAGTTTTAGATTCCGATGCCTCACTTCAGGTTTACTGTATCCCTTGGACCTTCTTATTGACGATGAAACACAGAAATTGCATCCGAATTTAATACAAATGGCGTAATGCCGACTTAATTACAAGATGACTGACACTCTCACCTTCTATGATTTGAACCTATCCTGTGAGTTCCGTTTTAGATTCCGATGCTTCACTTCAGGTTTACTGTATCCCTTGGACCTTCTTATTCACGATGAAACACAGAAATTGCATCTGAATTTAATACAAAAGGCACAATGCCGAATCAAGTACAAGAGGACTGACACTCTCACATTCTATGAGTTGAACGTCTCCTGTGAGTCCAGTTTTAGATTCCGATGCTTCACTTCAGGTTTACTATATACCTTGCACGTTCTTATTGACGATGAAACACAGAAATTGCATCCGAATTTAATACAAAACGCACCATGCCGACTTCAGTACAAGAGGACTGACACTCTCACTTTCTATTATTTGAACCTCTCCAGTGAGTCCAGTTTTAGATTCCAATGCTTCACTTCAGGTTTACTATATCCCTTAAACCTTCGTATTGACGATGAAACACAGATTTTGCATCCGAATGTAACAAAAAACTCGCATTGCCGACTTAAGTACAAGACGAATGACACTCTCACTTTCTTTGATTTGAACCTCTCCTGTGAGTCCAGTTTTAGATTCCGATTCTTCAGGTTTACTGTATACCTTGCATCTTCTTATTGACGATGAAACACAGAGTTTGCATAAGAATTTAATGCAAAAGGCACTATACCGACTCTAGTACAAGAGGAGTGACACTCTAACTTTCTATGATTTGACCTCTCCTGTGAGTCCAGTTTTAGATCCCGGTGCTTCACTTCAGGTTTACTGTATCCCTTGGACCTTCTTATTGACGATGAATCACAGAAATTGCATCCGAATTTAATACAGATGGCACAATGCCGACTTAAGTAAAAGAGGACTGACACTCACACTTTCAATGATTTGAACCTTTCCTGTGAGTCCAGTTTTAGATTCAGATGCTTTACTTCAAATTTACTGTATCTCTTGGACCTTCTTATTGACGATGAAACACAGAAATTGCATCCGAATTAAATACAAATGGCATAATGCAGACTTAATTACAAGATGACTGACACTCTCACTTTCTATGATTTGAACCTATCCTTTCAGTCCAGTTTTAGTTTCCGATGTTTCACTTAAGGTTTACTGTATCCCTTGGACGTTCTTATTGACGATGAAACACAGAAATTGCATCCGAATTTAATACAAAAGGCACAATACCGACTTAAGTACAAGCGGAGTGACACTCTAACTTTCTATGATTTGAACCTCTCCTGTGAGTCCAGTATTAGATTCCGATGCTTCACTTCAGGTTTACTGTATCGCTTGGTCCTTCTTGTTGACGATGAAAGACAGAAATTGCATCCGAATTTAATACAAAGGCACAATGGCGACTTAAGTACAAGTGGACTGACACTCTCACATTCTATGATTTGAACCTCTCCTGTGAGTTCAGTTTTAGATTCCGATGCTTCACTTCAGGTTTACTGTATACCTTGCACCTTCTTATTGACGATGAAACACAGAAATTGCATCGGAATTAAATTGAAAAGGCACAATGCCGACATAAGTACAAGAGGACTGACACTCTAACATTCTATGATTGGAACCTCTCCTGTGAGTCCAGATTTAGATTCCGATGCTTCACTACATGTTTACTGTATCCCTTGGACCTTCTTATTGACGGTGAAACACAGAAATTGCAACCGAATTTAATACAAAAGGCACAATGCCGACTTAAGTACAAGTGACTGACATTCTAACTTTCTATGATTTGAACCTCTCCTGTGAGCCCAGTTTTAGGTTCCGATGCTTCACTTCAGGTTTACTGTATCCCTTGGACCTTCTTATTGACGATGAAACACAGAGTTTGCATAAGAATTTAATACAAAAGGCACAATACCGACTCTAGTACATGAGGAGTGAAACTCTAACTATCTATGATTTGACCTCTCCTGTGAGTCCAGTTTTAGATTCCGATGCTTCACTTCAGGTTTACTGTATACCTTGCACCTTCTTATTGACGATGAAACACAGAAATTGCATCGGAATTAAATTCAAAAGTCACAATGCCGACATAAGTACAAGTGGTCTGACACTCTAACTTTCTATGATTGGAACCTCTCCTGTGAGTCCCGATTTAGATTTCGATGCTTTACTACATGTTTACTGTATCCCTTGGGCGTTCTTATTGACGTTGAAACACAGAAATTGCATCCGAATTTAATACAAAAGGCACAATGACGACTTAAGTACAAGAGGACTGATACTCTCACTTTCTATAATTTGAACAACTCCTGTGAGTCCAAATTTAGATTCTGATGCTTCATTTCAGGTTTACTGTATACCTTGCACCTTCTTATTGACGATGAAACACAGAAATTACATCGGAATTAAATTCAAAAGGCACAATGCCGACGTAAGTACAAGATGACTGCCACTTTTACTTTCTATGATTGGAACCTCTCATGTGAGTCCAGTTTTAGATTCCGATGCCTCACTTCAGGTTTACTATATCCCTTAAACCTTCGTATTGACGATGAAACACAGATTTTGCATCCGAATGTAACAAAAAAGGCGCATTGCCGACTTAAGTACAAGACGACTGACACTCTCACTTTCTATGATTTGAACCTCTCCTGTGAGTCCAGTTTTAGATTCCGATTCTTCAGGTTTACTGTATACCTTGCACCTTCTTATTGACGATGAAATGCAGAGTTTGCATAAGAATTTAATACAAAATGCACAATACCGACTCTAGTACAAGAGGAGTGACACTCTAACTTTCTATGATTTGACCTCTCCTGTGAGTCCAGTTTTAGATGCCGGTGCTTCACTTCAGGTTTACTGTATCCCTTGGACCTTCTTATTGACGATGAATCACAGAAATTGCATCCGAATTTAATACAAATGGCACAATGCCGACTTAAGTAAAAGAGGACTGACACTCACACTTTCAATGATTTGAACCTTTCCTGTGAGTCCAGTTTTAGATTCAGATGCTTTACTTCAGTTTTACTGCATCTCTTGGACCTTCTTATTGACGATGAAACACAGAAATTGCATCCGAATTAAATACAAATGGCATAATGCCGATTTAATTACAAGATGACTGACACTCTCACTTTCAATGATTTGAACCTATCCTTTGAGTCCAGTTTTAGTTTCCGATGTTTCACTTAAGGTTTACTGTATCCCTTGGACCTTCTTATTGACGATGAAACACAGAAATTGCATCCGAATTTAATACAAAAGGCGCAATACCGACTTAAGTACAAGAGGACTGACACTCTCACTTTCTATGATTTGACCTCTCCTGTGAGTCCACTTTTAGATTCCGATGCTTCACTTCAGGTTTACTATATCCCTTAAACCTTCGTATTGACGATGAAACACAGATTTTGCATCCGAATGTAACAAAAAAGGCGCAATGCCGACTTAAGTACAAGTGGACTGACACTCTCACATTCTATGATTTGAACCTCTCCTGTGAGTCCAGTTTAAGATTCCAATGCTTCACTTCAGGTTTACTGTATACCTTGCACCTTCTTATTGACGATGAAACACAGAAATTGCATCGGAATTAAAATCAAAAGGCACAATGCCGACTTAAGTACAAGAGGACTGACACTCTCACTTTCTATAATTTGAACCTCTCCTGTGATTCCAGTTTTAGATTCCGATTCTTCAGGTTTACTGTATACCTTGCACCTTCTTATTGACGATGAAACACAGAAATTGCATCCGAATTTAATACAAAAGGCACAATGCCGACCTAAGTACAAGAGGAGAGACATTCTAACTTTCTATGATTTGAACCGCTCCTGTGAGCCCAGTTTTAGATTCCGATGCTTCACTTCAGGTTTACTGTATCCCTTGGACCTATTTATTGACGATGAAACACAGAGTTTGCATAAGAATTTAATACAAAAGGCACAATACCGACTCTAGTACAAGAGGAGTGACACTCTAACTTTCTATGATTTGACCTCTCCTGTGAGTCCAGTTTTAGATTCCGATGCTTCACTTCATGTTTACTGTATACCTTGCACCTTCTTATTGACGATGAAACACAGAAATTGCATCGGAATTAAATTCAAAAGGCACAATGCCGACTTAA
Organism: Schistocerca americana; assembly: GCF_021461395.2. Classification (NCBI taxonomy): domain Eukaryota; kingdom Metazoa; phylum Arthropoda; class Insecta; order Orthoptera; family Acrididae; genus Schistocerca; species Schistocerca americana. Next base: position 2,655,704 of record NW_025725994.1, on the reverse strand, counting down.
GTACAAGAGGACTGACACTCTAACTTTCTATGATTGGAACCTCTCTTGTGTGTCCAGATTTAGATTCGGATGCTTCACTACATGTTTACTGTATCCCTTGGACCTTCTTATTGACGATGAAACACAGAAATTGCATCCGAATTTAATACAAAATGCACAATGACGACTTAAGTACAAGAGGACTGACACTCTCACTTTCTATAATTTGAACATCTCCTGTGAGTCCAGTTTTAGATTCTGATGCTTCATTTCAGGTTTACTGTATACCTTGCACCTTCTTATTGACGATGAAACACAGAAATTGCATCGGAATTAAATTCAAAAGGCACAATGCCGACTTAAGTACAAGAGGACTGACACTTTAATTTTCTATGATTGGAACCACTCCTGTGAGTCCAGTTTTAGATTCCGATGCCTCACTTCAGGTTTACTGTATCCCTTGGACCATCTTATTGACGATGAAACACAGATATTGCATCCGAATTTAATACAGATGGCATAATGCCGACTTAATTACAAGATGACTGACACTCTCACTTTCTATGATTTGAACCTATCCTGTGAGTTCCGTTTTAGATACCGATGCTTCACTTCAGGTTTACTGTATCCCTTGGACCTTCTTATTGACGATGAAACACAGAAATTGCATCTGAATTTAATACAAAAGGCACAATGCCGAATCAAGTACAAGAGGACTGACACTCTCACATTCTATGAGTTGAACCTCTCCTGTGAGTCCAGTTTTAGATTCCGATGCTTCACTTCAGGTTTACTATATACCTTGCACCTTCTTATTGACGATGAAACACAGAAATTGCATCCGAATTTAATACAAAACGCACCATGCCGACTTCAGTACAAGAAGACTGACACTCTCACTTTCTATGATTTGAACCTCTCCAGTGAGTCCAGTTTTAGATTCCAATGCTTCACTTCAGGTTTACTATAACCCTTAAACCTTCGTATTGACGATGAAACACAGATTTTGCATCCGAATGTAACAAAAAAGGCGCAATGCCGACTTAAGTACAAGACGACTGACACTCTCACTTTCTATGATTTGAACCTCTCCTGTGAGTCCAGTTTTAGATTCCGATGCTTCACTTCAGGTTTACTGTATCCCTTGGACCTTCTTATTGGCGATGAAACACAGAAATTGCATCCGAATTTAATACAAATGGCACAATGCCGACTTAAGTGCAAGAGTAATGATACTCTCACTTTCTATGATTTGAACGTCTCCTGTGAGTCCAGTTTTACATTCCGATGCTTCACTTCAGGTTTACTGTATCCCTTGGACCTTCTTATTGACGATGAAACACAGAGTTTGATAAGAATTTAATACAAAAGGCACAATACCGACTCTAGTACAAGAGGAGTGACACTCTAACTTTCTATGATTTGACCTCTCCTGTGAGTCCAGTTTTAGATTCCGATGCTTCACTTCAGGTTTACTGTATCCCTTGGACCTTCTTATTGACGATGAATAACAGAAATTGCATCCGAATTTAATACAAATGGCACAATGCCGACTTAAGTAAAAGAGGATTGACACTCTAACTTTCTATGATTTGAACCTTTCCTGTGAGTCCAGTTTTAGATTCAGATGCTTTACTTCAGGTTTACTGTATCTCTTGGACCTTCTTATTGACGATGAAACACAGGAATTGCATCCGATTTAATACAAATGGCACAATGCCGTCTTAAGTACAAGAGGACTGACACTCACACTTTCTATGGTTTGAACCTTTCCTGTGAGTCCAGTTTTAGATTCAGATGCTTCACTTCAGGTTTACTGTATCTCTTGGACCTTCTTATTGACGATGAAACACAGAAATTGCATCAGAATTAAATACAAATGGCATAATGCCGACTTAATTACAAGATGACTGACACTCTCACTTTCTATGATTTGAACCTATCCTGTGAGTCCAGTTTTAGGTTCCGATGTTTCACTTAAGGTTTACTGTATCCCTTGGACCTTCTTATTGACGATGAAACACAGAAATTGCATCCGAATTTAATAGAAAAGGCACAATGCCGACTTAAGTACAAGAGGACCGACACGCTAAGTTTCTATGATTTGAACCTCTCCTGTGAGTCCAGTTATAGATTCCGATGCTTCACTTCAGGTTTACTGTATCCCTTGGACCTTCTTATTGACAATGAAACACAGAAATTGCATCCGAATTTAATACAAAAGGCACAATGACGACTTAAGTACAAGAGGAATGACACTCTCACTTTCTATAATTTGAACATCTCCTGTGAGTCCAGTTTTAGATTCTGATGCTTCATTTCAGGTTTACTGTATACCTTGCACCCTCTTATTGACGATGAAACACAGAAATTGCATCGGAATTAAATTCAAAAGGCACAATGCCGACTTAAATACAAGATGACTGACACTCTCACTTTCTATGATTTGAACCTCTCCTGTGAGTCCTGTTTTAGATTCCGATGCTTCACGTCAGGTTTACTGTATCCCTTGGACCTTCTTATTGGCGATGAAACACAGAAATTGCATCCGAATTTAATACAAATGGCACAATGCCGACTAAAGTGCAAGAGTACTGACACTCTCACTTTCTATGATTTAAACGTTTCCTGTGAGTCCAGTTTTACATTCCGATGCTTCACTTCAGGTTTACTGTATCCCTTGGACCTTCTTATTGACAATGAAACACAGAAATTGCATCCGAATTTAATACAAATGGCGCAATGCCGACTTAAGTACAAGAGGACTGACACTCTCACTTTCTATGATTTGACCTCTCCTGTGAGTCCAGTTTCAGATTCCGAAGCTTCACTTCAGGTTTACTATATCCCTTAAACCTTCGTATTGACGATGAAACACAGATTTTGCATCCGAATGTAACAAAAAAGGCGCAATGCCGACTTAAGTACAAGTGGACTGACACTCTCACATTCTATGATTTTTACCTCTCCTGTGAGTCCAGTTTTAGATTCCGATGCTTCACTTAGGGTTTACTGTATACCTTGCACCTTCTTATTGACGATGAAACACAGAAATTGCATCGGAATTAAATTGAAAAGGCACAACGCCGACTTAAGTACAAGAGGACTGACACTCTCACTTTCTATAATTTGAACATTTCCTGTGAGTCCAGTTTTAGATTGTGATGCTTCAATTCAGGTTTACTGTATACCTTGCACCTTCTTATTGACGATGAAACACAGAAATTGCATCCGAATTTAATACAAAAGGCACAATGCCGACTTAAGTACAAGAGGACTGACATTCTAACTTTCTATGATTTAAACCTCTCCTGTGAGCCCAGTTTTAGATTCCGATGCTTCACTTCAGGTTTACTGTATTCCTTGGACCTTCTTATTGACGATGAAACACAGAGTTTCCATAAGAATTTAATAAAAAAGGCACAAGAACGACTCAAGTACAAGAGGAGTGACACTCAAACTTTCTATGATTTGACCTCTCCTGTGAGTCCAGTTTTAGATTCCGATGCTTCACTTCAGGTTTACTGTATCCCTTGGACCTTCTTATTGACAATGAAACACAGAAATTGCATCCGAATTTAATACAAAACGCACCATGCCGACTTAAGTACAAGAGGACTGACACTCATACTTTCTATGATTTGAACCTTTCCTGTGAGTCCAGTTTTAGATTCCAATGCTTCACTTCAGGTTTACTGTATCCCTTGGACCTTCTTATTGACGATGAAACACAGAAGTTGCATCCGAATTTAATACAAATGGCATAATGCCGACTTAGTTACAAGATGACTGACACTCTCACTTTCTATGATTTGAACCTATCCTGTGAGTTCCGTTTTAGATTCCGATGCTTCACTTCAGGTTTACTGTATCCCTTGGACCTTCTTATTGACGATGAAACACAGAAATTGCATCCGAATTTAATACAAATGGCATAATGCCGACTTAATTACAAGATGACTGACACTCTCACTTTCTATGATTTGAACCTCTCCTGTGAGTCCAGTTTTAGATTCCGATTCTTCAGGTTTACTGTATACCTTGCACCTTCTTATTGCCGATGAAACACAGAAATTGCATCCGAATTTAATACAAAAGGCACAATGCCGACTTAAGTACAAGAGGACTGACATTCTAACTTTCTATGATTTGAACCTCTCCTGTGAGTCCAGTTTTAGATTCCGATGCTTCACTTCAGGTTTACTGTATCGCTTGGTCCTTCTTGTTGACGATGAAAGACAGAAATTGCATCCGAATTTAATACAAAAGGCACAATGGCGACTTAAGTACAAGTGGACTGACACTCTCACATTCTATGATTTGAACATCTCCTGTGAGTCCAGTTTTAGATTCCGATGCTTCACTTCAGGTTTACTGTATACCTTGCACCCTCTTATTGACGATGAAACACAGAAATTGCATCGGATTAAATTCAAAAGGCACAATGCCGACTTAATTACAAGATGACTGACACTCTCACTTTCTATGATTTGAACCTCTCCTATGAGTCCAGTTTTAGATTCCGATGCTTCACTTCAGGATTACTGTATCCCTTGGACCTTCTTATTGGCGATGAAACACAGAAATTGCATCCGAATTTAATACAAATGGCACAATGCCGACTTAAGTACAAGAGTACTGACACTCTCACTTTCTATGATTTGAACCTCTCCTCTGAGTCCAGTTTTACATTCCGATGCTTCACTTCAGGTTTATTGTATCCCTTGGACCTTCTTATTGTCAATGAAACACAGAAAATGCATCCGAATATAATACAAATGGCGCAATGCCGACTTAAGTACAAGAGGACTGACACTCTCACTTTCTATGATTTGAACCTCTCCGTTGAGTCCAGTTTTAGATTCCGATTCTTCAGGTTTACTGTATACCTTGCACCTTCTTATTGACGATGAAACACAGAATTTGCATCCGAATTTAATACAAAAGGCACAATGGCGACTTAAGTACAAGTGGACTGACACTCTCACATTCTATGATTTGAACCTCTCCTGTGAGTTCAGTTTTAGATTCCGATGCTTCACTTCAGGTTTACTGTATACCTTGCACCTTCTTATTGACGATGAAACACAGAAATTGCATCGGAATTAAATTGAAAAGGCACAATGCCGACATAAGTACAAGAGGACTGACACTCTAACTTTCTATGATTGGAACCTCTCCTGTGAGTCCAGATTTAGATTCCGATGCTTCACTACATGTTTACTGTATCCCTTGGACCTTCTTATTGACGGTGAAACACAGAAATTGCAACCGAATTTAATACAAAAGGCACAATGCCGACTTAAGTACAAGTGACTGACATTCTAACTTTCTATGATTTGAACCTCTCCTGTGAGCCCAGTTTTAGGTTCCGATGCTTCACTTCAGGTTTACTATATCCCTTAAACCTTCGTATTGACGATGAAACACAGATTTTGCATCCGAATGTAACAAAAAAGGCGCATTGCCGACTTAAGTACAAGACGACTGACACTCTCACTTTCTATGATTTGAACCTCTCCTGTGAGTCCAGTTTTAGATTCCGATTCTTCAGGTTTACTGTATACCTTGCACCTTCTTATTGACGATGAAATGCAGAGTTTGCATAAGAATTTAATACAAAATGCACAATACCGACTCTAGTACAAGAGGAGTGACACTCTAACTTTCTATGATTTGACCTCTCCTGTGAGTCCAGTTTTAGATGCCGGTGCTTCACTTCAGGTTTACTGTATCCCTTGGACCTTCTTATTGACGATGAATCACAGAAATTGCATCCGAATTTAATACAAATGGCACAATGCCGACTTAAGTAAAAGAGGACTGACACTCACACTTTCAATGATTTGAACCTTTCCTGTGAGTCCAGTTTTAGATTCAGATGCTTTACTTCAGTTTTACTGCATCTCTTGGACCTTCTTATTGACGATGAAACACAGAAATTGCATCCGAATTAAATACAAATGGCATAATGCCGATTTAACTACAAGATGACTGACACTCTCACTTTCAATGATTTGAACCTATCCTTTGAGTCCAGTTTTAGTTTCCGATGTTTCACTTAAGGTTTACTGTATCCCTTGGACCTTCTTATTGACGATGAAACACAGAAATTGCATCCGAATTTAATACAAAAGGCGCAATACCGACTTAAGTACAAGCGGAGTGACACTCTAACTTTCTATGATTTGAACCTCTCCTGTGAGTCCAGTTTTAGATTCCGATGCTTCACTTCAGGTTTACTGTATCGCTTGGTCCTTCTTGTTGACGATGAAAGACAGAAATTGCATCCGAATTTAATACAAAAGGCACAATGGCGACTTAAGTACAAGTGGACTGACACTCTCACATTCTATGATTTGAACCTCTCCTGTGAGTTCAGTTTTAGATTCCGATGCTTCACTTCAGGTTTACTGTATACCTTGCACCTTCTTATTGACGATGAAACACAGAAATTGCATCGGAATTAAATTGAAAAGGCACAATGCCGACTTAAGTACAAGAGGACTGACACTCTAACTTTCTATGATTGGAACCTCTCCTGTGAGTCCAGTTTTAGTTTCCGATGCTTCACTTAAGGATTTACTGTATACCTTGCACCTTCTTATTGACGATCAAACACAGAAATTGCATCCGAATTTAATACAAAAGGCACAATGCCGACTTAAGTACAAGAGGACTGACAATCTAACTTTCTATGATTAGAACCTCTCCTGTGAGTCCACTTTTAGATTCCGATGCTTCACTTCAGGTTTACTATATCCCTTAAACCTTCGTATTGACGATGAAACACAGATTTTGCATTCGAATGTAACAAAAAAGGCGCAATGCCGACTTAAGTACAAGTGGACTGACACTCTCACATTCTATGATTTGAACCTCTCCTGTGAGTCCAGTTTAAGATTCCAATGCTTCACTTCAGGTCTACTGTATACCTTGCACCTTCTTATTGACGATGAAACACAGAAATTGCATCGGAATTAAAATCAAAAGGCACAATGCCGACTTAAGTACAAGAGGACTGACACTCTCACTTTCTATAATTTGAACCTCTCCTGTGATTCCAGTTTTAGATTCCGATTCTTCAGGTTTACTGTATACCTTGCACCTTCTTATTGACGATGAAACACAGAAATTGCATCCGAATTTAATACAAAAGGCACAATGCCGACTTAAGTACAAGAGGAGAGACATTCTAACTTTTTATGATTTGAACCGCTCCTGTGAGCCCAGTTTTAGATTCCGATGCTTCACTTCAGGTTTACTGTATCCCTTGGACCTACTTATTGACGATGAAACACAGAGTTTGCATAAGAATTTAATACAAAAGGCACAATACCGACTCTAGTACAAGAGGAGTGACACTCTAACTTTCTATGATTTGACCTCTCCTGTGAGTCCAGTTTTAGATTCCGATGCTTCACTTCATGTTTACTGTATACCTTGCACCTTCTTATTGACGATGAAACACAGAAATTGCATCGGAATTAAATTCAAAAGGCACAATGCCGACTTAAGTACAAGAGGACTGACACTCTAACTTTCTATGATTGGAACCTCTCTTGTGTGTCCAGATTTAGATTCGGATGCTTCACTACATGTTTACTGTATCCCTTGGACCATCTTATTGACGATGAAACACAGATATTGCATCCGAATTTAATACAGATGGCATAATGCCGACTTAATTACAAGATGACTGACACTCTCACTTTCTATGATTTGAACCTATCCTGTGAGTTCCGTTTTAGATACCGATGCTTCACTTCAGGTTTACTGTATCCCTTGGACCTTCTTGTTGACGATGAAACACAGAAATTGCATCTGAATTTAATACAAAAGGCACAATGCCGAATCAAGTACAAGAGGACTGACACTCTCACATTCTATGAGTTGAACCTCTCCTGTGAGTCCAGTTTTAGATTCCGATGCTTCACTTCAGGTTTACTATATACCTTGCACCTTCTTATTGACGATGAAACACAGAAATTGCATCCGAATTTAATACAAAACGCACCATGCCGACTTCAGTACAAGAAGACTGACACTCTCACTTTCTATGATTTGAACCTCTCCAGTGAGTCCAGTTTTAGATTCCAATGCTTCACTTCAGGTTTACTATAACCCTTAAACCTTCGTATTGACGATGAAACACAGATTTTGCATCGGAATGTAACAAAAAAGGCGCAATACCGACTTAAGTACAAGACGACTGACACTCTCACTTTCTATGATTTGAACCCCTCCTGTGAGTCCAGTTTTAGATTCCGATGCTTCACTTCAGGTTTACTGTATCCCTTGGACCTTCTTATTGGCGATGAAACACAGAAATTGCATCCGAATTTAATACAAATGGCACAATGCCGACTTAAGTGCAAGAGTAATGATACTCTCACTTTCTATGATTTGAACGTCTCCTGTGAGTCCAGTTTTACATTCCGATGCTTCACTTCAGGTTTACTGTATCCCTTGGACCTTCTTATTGACGATGAAACACAGAGTTTGATAAGAATTTAATACAAAAGGCACAATACCGACTCTAGTACAAGAGGAGTGACACTCTAACTTTCTATGATTTGACCTCTCCTGTGAGTCCAGTTTTAGATTCCGATGCTTCACTTCAGGTTTACTGTATCCCTTGGACCTTCTTATTGACGATGAATAACAGAAATTGCATCCGAATTTAATACAAATGGCACAATGCCGACTTAAGTAAAAGAGGATTGACACTCACACTTTCTATGATTTGAACCTTTCCTGTGAGTCCAGTTTTAGATTCAGATGCTTTACTTCAGGTTTACTGTATCTCTTGGACCTTCTTATTGACGATGAAACACAGGAATTGCATCCGATTGAATACAAATGGCACAATGCCGACTTAAGTACAAGAGGACTGACACTCACACTTTCTATGGTTTGAACCTTTCCTGTGAGTCCAGTTTTAGATTCAGATGCTTCACTTCAGGTTTACTGTATCTCTTGGACCTTCTTATTGACGATGAAACACAGAAATTGCATCAGAATTAAATACAAATGGCATAATGCCGACTTAATTACAAGATGACTGACACTCTCACTTTCTATGATTTGTACCTATCCTGTGAGTCCAGTTTTAGGTTCCGATGTTTCACTTAAGGTTTACTGTATCCCTTGGACCTTCTTATTGACGATGAAACACAGAAATTGCATCCGAATTTAATAGAAAAGGCACAATGCCGACTTAAGTACAAGAGGACCGACACGCTAAGTTTCTATGATTTGAACCTCTCCTGTGAGTCCAGTTATAGATTCCGATGCTTCACTTCAGGTTTACTGTATCCCTTGGACCTTCTTATTGACGATGAAACACAGAAATTGCATCCGAATTTAATACAAAAGGCACAATGACGACTTAAGTACAAGAGGACTGACACTCTCACTTTCTATAATTTGAACATCTCCTGTGAGTCCAGTTTTAGATTCTGATGCTTCATTTCAGGTTTACTGTATACCTTGCACCCTCTTATTGACGATGAAACACAGAAATTGCATCGGAATTAAATTCAAAAGGCACAATGCCGACTTAAATACAAGATGACTGACACTCTCACTTTCTATGATTTGAACCTCTCCTGTGAGTCCAGTTTTAGATTCCGATGCTTCACTTCAGGTTTACTGTATCCCTTGGACCTTCTTATTGGCGATGAAACACAGAAATTGCATCCGAATTTAATACAAATGGCACAATGCCGACTAAAGTGCAAGAGTACTGACACTCTCACTTTCTATGATTTAAACGTTTCCTGTGAGTCCAGTTTTACATTCCGATGCTTCACTTCAGGTTTACTGTATCCCTTGGACCTTCTTATTGACAATGAAACACAGAAATTGCATCCGAATTTAATACAAATGGCGCAATGCCGACTAAAGTACAAGAGGACTGACACTCTCACTTTCTATGATTTGACCTCTCCTGTGAGTCCAGTTTCAGATTCCGAAGCTTCACTTCAGGTTTACTATATCCCTTAAACCTTCGTATTGACGATGAAACACAGATTTTGCATCCGAATGTAACAAAAAATGCGCAATGCCGACTTAAGTACAAGTGGACTGACACTCTCACATTCTATGATTTTTACCTCTCCTGTGAGTCCAGTTTTAGATTCCGATGCTTCACTTAGGGTTTACTGTATACCTTGCACCTTCTTATTGACGATGAAACACAGAAATTGCATCGGAATTAAATTGAAAAGGCACAACGCCGACTTAAGTACAAGAGGACTGACACTCTAACTATCTATGATTGGAACCTCTCCTGTGAGTCCAGATTTAGATTCCGATGCTTCACTACATGTTTACTGTATCCCTTGGACCTACTTATTGACGATGAAACACAGAAATTGCATCCGAATTTAATACAAAAGGCACAATGACGACTTAAGTACAAGAGGAATGACACTCTCACTTTCTATAATTTGAACATCTCCTGTGAGTCCAGTTTTAGATTGTGATGCTTCAATTCAGGTTTACTGTATACCTTGCACCTTCTTATTGACGATGAAACACAGAAATTGCATCCGAATTTAATACAAAAGGCACAATGCCGACTTAAGTACAAGAGGACTGACATTCTAACTTTCTATGATTTAAACCTCTCCTGTGAGCCCAGTTTTAGATTCCGATGCTTCACTTCAGGTTTACTGTATTCCTTGGACCTTCTTATTGACGATGAAACACAGAGTTTCCATAAGAATTTAATAAAAAAGGCACAAGAACGACTCAAGTACAAGAGGAGTGACACTCAAACTTTCTATGATTTGACCTCTCCTGTGAGTCCAGTTTTAGATTCCGATGCTTCACTTCAGGTTTACTGTATCCCTTGGACCTTCTTATTGACAATGAAACACAGAAATTGCATCCGAATTTAATACAAATGGCACAATGCCGACTTAAGTACAAGAGGACTGACACTCATACTTTCTATGATTTGAACCTTTCCTGTGAGTCCAGTTTTAGATTCCAATGCTTCACTTCAGGTTTACTGTATCCCTTGGACCTTCTTATTGACGATGAAACACAGAAGTTGCATCCGAATTTAATACAAATGGCATAATGCCGACTTAGTTACAAGATGACTGACACTCTCACTTTCTATGATTTGAACCTATCCTGTGAGTTCCGTTTTAGATTCCGATGCTTCACTTCAGGTTTACTGTATCCCTTGGACCTTCTTATTGACGATGAAACACAGAAATTGCATCCGAATTTAATACAAATGGCATAATGCCGACTTAATTACAAGATGACTGACACTCACACTTTCTATGATTTGAACCTCTCCTGTGAGTCCAGTTTTAGATTCCGATTCTTCAGGTTTACTGTATACCTTGCACCTTCTTATTGCCGATGAAACACAGAAATTGCATCCGAATTTAATACAAAAGGCACAATGCCGACTTAAGTACAAGAGGACTGACATTCTAACTTTCTATGATTTGAACCTCTCCTGTGAGTCCAGTTTTAGATTCCGATGCTTCACTTCAGGTTTACTGTATCGCTTGGTCCTTCTTGTTGACGATGAAAGACAGAAATTGCATCCGAATTTAATACAAAAGGCACAATGGCGACTTAAGTACAAGTGGACTGACACTCTCACATTCTATGATTTGAACATCTCCTGTGAGTCCAGTTTTAGATTCCGATGCTTCACTTCAGGTTTACTGTATACCTTGCACCCTCTTATTGACGATGAAACACAGAAATTGCATCGGATTAAATTCAAAAGGCACAATGCCGACTTAATTACAAGATGACTGACACTCTCACTTTCTATGATTTGAACCTCTCCTATGAGTCCAGTTTTAGATTCCGATGCTTCACTTCAGGATTACTGTATCCCTTGGACCTTCTTATTGGCGATGAAACACAGAAATTGCAACCGAATTTAATACAAATGGCACAATGCCGACTTAAGTACAAGAGTACTGACACTCTCACTTTCTATGATTTGAACCTCTCCTCTGAGTCCAGTTTTACATTCCGATGCTTCACTTCAGGTTTATTGTATCCCTTGGACCTTCTTATTGTCAATGAAACACAGAAAATGCATCCGAATATAATACAAATGGCGCAATGCCGACTTAAGTACAAGAGGACTGACACTCTCACTTTCTATGATTTGAACCTCTCCGTTGAGTCCAGTTTTAGATTCCGATTCTTCAGGTTTACTGTATACCTTGCACCTTCTTATTGACGATGAAACACAGAATTTGCATCCGAATTTAATACAAAAGGCACAATGCCGACTTAAGTATAAGAGGACTGACATTCTTACTTTCCATGATTTGAACCTCTCCCGTGAGCCCAGTTTTAGATTCCGATGCTTCACTTCAGGTTTACTGTATCCCTTGGACCTTCTTATTGACGATGAAACACAGAGTTTGCATAAGAATTTAATACAAAAGGCACAATACCGACTCAAGTACAAGAGGAGTGACACTCTAACTTTCTATGATTTGACCTCTCCTGTGAGTCCAGATTCCGATGCTTCACTTCAGGTTTACTGTATCCCTTGGACCTTCTTATTGTCGATGAAACACAGAAATTGCATCCGAATTTAATACAAATGGCACAATGCCGACTTAAGTACAAGAGGACTGACACTCTCACTTTCTATGATTTGAACCTCTCCCGTGAGTCCTGTTTTAGATTCCGATGTTTCACTCCAGGTCTACTGTATACCTTGCACCTTCTTATTGACGATGAAACACAGAATTTGCATCGGAATTAAATTCAAAATGCACAATGCCGACTTAAGTACAAGAGGACTGACACTCTAACTTTCTATGATTGGAACCTCTCCTGTGAGTCCAGTTTTAGATTCCGATGCCTCACTTCAGGTTTGCTGTATCCCTTGGACCTTCTTATTGACGATGAAACACAGAAATTGCAACCGAATTTAATACAAATGGCGCAATGCCGACTTAAGTACAAGAGGACTGACACTCTCACTTTCTATGAGTTGAACCTCTCCTGTGAGTCCAGTTTTAGATTCCGATTCTTCAGGTTTACTGTATACCTTGCACCTTCTTATTGACGATGAAACACAGAAATTGCATCCGAATTTAATACAAAAGGCACAATGCCGACTTAAGTACAAGAGGACTGACATTCTAACTTTCTATGATTTGAACCTCTCCTGTGAGCCCAGTTTTGCGTTCCGATGCATCACTTCAGGTTTACTGTATCCCTTGGAACTTCTTATTGATGATGAAACACAGAGTTTGCATAAGAATTTAATACAAAAGGCACAATACCGACTCAAGTACAAGAGGAGTGACACTCTAACGTTCTATGATTTGACCTCTCCTGTGAGTCCAGTTTTAGATTCCGACGCTTCACTTCAGGTTTACTGTATCCCTTGGACCTTCTTACTGACGATGAAACATAGAAATTGCAACCGAATTTAATACAAATGTCACAATGCCGACTTAAGTACAAGAGGACTGACACTCACACTTTCTATGATTTGAACCTTTCCTGTGAGTCCAGTTTCAGATTCAGATGCTTCACTTCAGGTTTACTGTATCTCTTGGACCTTCTTATTGACGATGAAACACAGAAATTGCATCCGAATTTAATACAAATGGCATAATGCCAACTTAACTACAAGATGACTGACACTCTCACTTTCAATTATTTGAACCTATCCTGGGAGTCCAGTTTTAAACTCCGATGTTGCACTTAACTTTTACTGTATCATTTGGACCTTCTTATTGACGATGAAACACAGAAATTGCATCCGAATTTAATACAAAAGGCACAATGACGACTTAAGTACAAGAGGAATGACACTCTCACTTTCTATAATTTGAACATCTCCTGTGAGTCCAGTTTTAGATTGTGATGCTTCAATTCAGGTTTACTGTATACCTTGCACCTTCTTATTGACGATGAAACACAGAAATTGCATCCGAATTTAATACAAAAGGCACAATGCCGACTTAAGTACAAGAGGACTGACATTCTAACTTTCTATGATTTAAACCTCTCCTGTGAGCCCAGTTTTAGATTCCGATGCTTCACTTCAGGTTTACTGTATTCCTTGGACCTTCTTATTGACGATGAAACACAGAGTTTCCATAAGAATTTAATAAAAAAGGCACAAGAACGACTCAAGTACAAGAGGAGTGACACTCAAACTTTCTATGATTTGACCTCTCCTGTGAGTCCAGTTTTAGATTCCGATGCTTCACTTCAGGTTTACTGTATCCCTTGGACCTTCTTATTGACAATGAAACACAGAAATTGCATCCGAATTTAATACAAATGGCACAATGCCGACTTAAGTACAAGAGGACTGACACTCATACTTTCTATGATTTGAACCTTTCCTGTGAGTCCAGTTTTAGATTCCAATGCTTCACTTCAGGTTTACTGTATCCCTTGGACCTTCTTATTGACGATGAAACACAGAAGTTGCATCCGAATTTAATACAAATGGCATAATGCCGACTTAGTTACAAGATGACTGACACTCTCACTTTCTATGATTTGAACCTATCCTGTGAGTTCCGTTTTAGATTCCGATGCTTCACTTCAGGTTTACTGTATCCCTTGGACCTTCTTATTGACGATGAAACACAGAAATTGCATCCGAATTTAATACAAATGGCATAATGCCGACTTAATTACAAGATGACTGACACTCACACTTTCTATGATTTGAACCTCTCCTGTGAGTCCAGTTTTAGATTCCGATTCTTCAGGTTTACTGTATACCTTGCACCTTCTTATTGCCGATGAAACACAGAAATTGCATCCGAATTTAATACAAAAGGCACAATGCCGACTTAAGTACAAGAGGACTGACATTCTAACTTTCTATGATTTGAACCTCTCCTGTGAGTCCAGTTTTAGATTCCGATGCTTCACTTCAGGTTTACTGTATCGCTTGGTCCTTCTTGTTGACGATGAAAGACAGAAATTGCATCCGAATTTAATACAAAAGGCACAATGGCGACTTAAGTACAAGTGGACTGACACTCTCACATTCTATGATTTGAACATCTCCTGTGAGTCCAGTTTTAGATTCCGATGCTTCACTTCAGGTTTACTGTATACCTTGCACCCTCTTATTGACGATGAAACACAGAAATTGCATCGGATTAAATTCAAAAGGCACAATGCCGACTTAATTACAAGATGACTGACACTCTCACTTTCTATGATTTGAACCTCTCCTATGAGTCCAGTTTTAGATTCCGATGCTTCACTTCAGGATTACTGTATCCCTTGGACCTTCTTATTGGCGATGAAACACAGAAATTGCAACCGAATTTAATACAAATGGCACAATGCCGACTTAAGTACAAGAGTACTGACACTCTCACTTTCTATGATTTGAACCTCTCCTCTGAGTCCAGTTTTACATTCCGATGCTTCACTTCAGGTTTATTGTATCCCTTGGACCTTCTTATTGTCAATGAAACACAGAAAATGCATCCGAATATAATACAAATGGCGCAATGCCGACTTAAGTACAAGAGGACTGACACTCTCACTTTCTATGATTTGAACCTCTCCGTTGAGTCCAGTTTTAGATTCCGATTCTTCAGGTTTACTGTATACCTTGCACCTTCTTATTGACGATGAAACACAGAATTTGCATCCGAATTTAATACAAAAGGCACAATGCCGACTTCAGTATAAGAGGACTGACATTCTTACTTTCCATGATTTGAACCTCTCCCGTGAGCCCAGTTTTAGATTCCGATGCTTCACTTCAGGTTTACTGTATCCCTTGGACCTTCTTATTGACGATGAAACACAGAGTTTGCATAAGAATTTAATACAAAAGGCACAATACCGACTCAAGTACAAGAGGAGTGACACTCTAACTTTCTATGATTTGACCTCTCCTGTGAGTCCAGATTCCGATGCTTCACTTCAGGTTTACTGTATCCCTTGGACCTTCTTATTGTCGATGAAACACAGAAATTGCATCCGAATTTAATACAAATGGCACAATGCCGACTTAAGTACAAGAGGACTGACACTCTCACTTTCTATGATTTGAACCTCTCCCGTGAGTCCTGTTTTAGATTCCGATGTTTCACTCCAGGTCTACTGTATACCTTGCACCTTCTTATTGACGATGAAACACAGAATTTGCATCGGAATTAAATTCAAAATGCACAATGCCGACTTAAGTACAAGAGGACTGACACTCTAACTTTCTATGATTGGAACCTCTCCTGTGAGTCCAGTTTTAGATTCCGATGCCTCACTTCAGGTTTGCTGTATCCCTTGGACCTTCTTATTGACGATGAAACACAGAAATTGCAACCGAATTTAATACAAATGGCGCAATGCCGACTTAAGTACAAGAGGACTGACACTCTCACTTTCTATGAGTTGAACCTCTCCTGTGAGTCCAGTTTTAGATTCCGATTCTTCAGGTTTACTGTATACCTTGCACCTTCTTATTGACGATGAAACACAGAAATTGCATCCGAATTTAATACAAAAGGCACAATGCCGACTTAAGTACAAGAGGACTGACATTCTAACTTTCTATGATTTGAACCTCTCCTGTGAGCCCAGTTTTGCGTTCCGATGCATCACTTCAGGTTTACTGTATCCCTTGGAACTTCTTATTGATGATGAAACACAGAGTTTGCATAAGAATTTAATACAAAAGGCACAATACCGACTCAAGTACAAGAGGAGTGACACTCTAACGTTCTATGATTTGACCTCTCCTGTGAGTCCAGTTTTAGATTCCGACGCTTCACTTCAGGTTTACTGTATCCCTTGGACCTTCTTACTGACGATGAAACATAGAAATTGCAACCGAATTTAATACAAATGTCACAATGCCGACTTAAGTACAAGAGGACTGACACTCACACTTTCTATGATTTGAACCTTTCCTGTGAGTCCAGTTTCAGATTCAGATGCTTCACTTCAGGTTTACTGTATCTCTTGGACCTTCTTATTGACGATGAAACACAGAAATTGCATCCGAATTTAATACAAATGGCATAATGCCAACTTAACTACAAGATGACTGACACTCTCACTTTCAATTATTTGAACCTATCCTGGGAGTCCAGTTTTAAACTCCGATGTTGCACTTAAGGTTTACTGTATCATTTGGACCTTCTTATTGACGATGAAACACAGAAATTGCATCCGAATTTAATACAAATGGCATAATGCCGACTTAATTACAAGATGACTGACACTCTCACTTTCTATGATTTGAACCTATCCTGTGAGTTCCGTTTTAGATTCCGATGCTTCACTTCAGGTTTACTGTATCCCTTGGACCTTCTTATTGACGATGAAACACAGAAATTGCATCTGAATTTAATACAAAAGGCACAATGCCGAATCAAGTACAAGAGGACTGACACTCTCACATTCTATGAGTTGAACCTTTCCTCTGAGTCCAGTTTTTAATTCCGATGCTTCACTTCAGGTTTACTGTATCCCTTGGACCTTCTTATTGGCGATGAAACACAAAAATTGCATCCGAATTTAATACAAATGGCACAATGCCGACTTAAGTACAAGAGTACTGACACTCTCACTTTCTATGATTTGAACCTCTCCTGTGAGTCCAGTTTTACATTCCGATGCTTCACTTCAGGTTTACTGTATCCCTTGGACCTTCTTACTGACGATGAAACACAGAAATTGCAACCGAATTTAATACAAATGGCACAATGCCGGCTTAAGTACAAGAAGACTGACACTCTCACTTTCTATGATTTGAACCTCTCTTGTGAGTCCTGTTTTAGATTCCGATGTTTCACTTCAGGTCTACTGTATACCGTGTACCTTCTTATTGACGATGAAACACAGAAATTGCATCGGAATTAAATTCAAAAGGCACAATGCCGACGTAAGTACAAGAGGACTGACACTCTAACTTTCTATGATTGGAACCTCTCCTGTGAGTCCAGTTTTAGATTCCGATGCGTCACTTCAGGTTTACTGTATCCCTTGGACCTTCTTACTGACGATGAAACACAGAAATTGCAACCGAATTTAATACAAATGGCACAATGCCGACTTAAGTACAAGAGGACTGACACTCTCACTTTCTATAATTTGAACATCTCCTGTGAGTCCAGTTTTAGATTCCGATGCTTCATTTCAGGTTTACTGTATACCTTGCACCCTCTTATTGACGATGAAACACAGAAATTGCATCGGAATTAAATTCAAAAGGCACAATGCCGACTTAATTACAAGATGACTGACACTCTCACTTTCTATGATTTGAACCTCTCCTGTGAGTCCAGTTTTAGATTCCGATGCTTCACTTCAGGTTTACTGTATCCCTTGGACCTTCTTATTGGCGATGAAACACAGAAATTGCATCCGAATTTAATACAAATGGCACAATGCCGACTTAAGTACAAGAGTACTGACACTCTCACTTTCTATGATTTGAGCCTCTCCTGTGAGTCCAGTTTTACATTCCGATGCTTCACTTCTGGTTTGCTGTATCCCTTGGACCTTCTTATTGACAATGAAACACAGAAATTGCATCCGAATTTAATACAAATGGCGCAATGCCGTCTTAAGTACAAGAGGACTGACACTCTCAGTTTCTATGATTTGAACCTCTCCTGTGAGTCCAGGTTTTGATTCCGATTCTTCAGGTTTACTGTATACCTTGCACCTTCTTATTGACGATGAAACACAGAAATTGCATCCGAATTTAATACAAATGGCACAATGCCGACTTAAGTACAAGAGTACTGACATTCTATCATTCTATGATTTGACCTCTCCTGTGAGTCCAGTTTTAGATTCCGATGCTTCACTTCAGGTTTACTGGATCCCTTGGACCTTCTTATTGACGATGAAACACAGAAATTGCATCCGAATTTAATACAAATGGCACAATGCCGACTTAAGTACAAGAGGACTGACACTCACACTTTCTATGATTTGAACCTTTCCTGTGAGTCCAGTTTTAGATTCAGATGCTTCACTTCAGGTTTACTGTATCTCTTGGACCTTCTTATTGACGATGAAACACAGAAATTGCATCCGAATTTAATACTAATGGCATAATGCCGACTTCATTACAAGATGACTGACACTCTCACTTTCTATTATTTGAACCTATCCTGGGAGTCCAGTTTTAGATTCCGATGTTTCACTTAAGGTTTACTGTATCACTTGGACCTTCTTATTGACGATGAAACACAGAAATTGCATCCGAATTAAATACAAATGGCATAATGCCGACTTAATTACAAGAAGACTGATACTCTCAGTTTCTATGATTTGAACCTCTCCTGTGAGTCCTGTTTTAGATTCCGATGTTTCACTTCAGGTCTACTGTATACCTTGTACCTTCTTATTGACGATGAAACACAGAAATTGCATCGGAATTAAATTCAAAAGGCACAATGCCGACGTAAGTACAAGAGGACTGACACTCTAACTTTCTATGATTGGAACCTCTCCTGTGAGTCCAGTTTTAGATTCCGATGCCTCACTTCAGGTTTACTGTATCCCTTGGACCTTCTTACTGACGATGAAACACAGAAATTGCAACCGAATTTAATACAAATGGCACAAAGCCGACTTAAGTACAAGAGGACTGACACTCTAGTTTTCTATGATTTGAACCTCTCCTGTGAGTCCAGTTTTAGATTCCAATGCTTCACTTCAGGTTTACTGTATCCCTTGGACCTTCTTATTGACGATGAAACACAGAAATTGCATCCGAATTTAATACAAATGGCACAATGCCGACTTAAGTGCAAGAGGACTGACACCCTCACTTTCTATGATTTGAACCTCTCCTGTGAGTCCTGTTTTAGATTCTGATGTTTCACTTCAGGTCTACTCTATACCTTGCACCTTCTTATTGACGATGAAACACAGAAATTGCATCGGAATTAAATTCAAAAGGCACAATTCCGACTTAAGTACAAGAGGACTGACACTCTAACTTTTTATGATTGGAACCTCTCCTGTGAGTCCAGTTTTAGATTCCGATGCCTCACTTCAGGTTTACTGTATCTCTTGGACCTTCTTATTGACGCTGAAACACAGAAATTGCATCCGAATTAAAAACAAATGGCTTAATGCCGACTTAATTACAAGATGACTGACACTCTCACTTTCTATGATTTGAACCCCTCCTGTGAGTCCAGTTTTAGATTCCGATTCTTCAGGTCTACTGTATCCCTTGGACCTTCTTATTGACGATGAATCACAGAAATTGCATCTGAATTTAATACAAATGGCACAATGCCGACATAAGTAAAAGTGGCCTGACAATCACACTTTCTATGATTTGAACCTTTCCTGTGAGTCCAGTTTTAGATTCAGATGCTTCACTTCAGGTTTACTCTAACCCTTGGACCTTCTTATTGACGATGAAACACAGAAATTGCTTCCGAATTTAATACAAAATGCACAATGCCGACTTTAGTAAAAGAGGACTGACACTCTAACACTCTATGATATGAACCTATCCTGTGAGTCCAGTTTTAGATTCCGATGCTTCACTTAAGGTTTACTGTATCCCTTGGACCTTCTTATTGACGATGAAACACAGAAATTGTATCCGATTTTAATAGAAAAGGCACAATACCGACTTAAGTACAAGAGGATTGCCACTCTCACTTTCTATGGTTTGAACCTCTCTTGTGAGTCCAGTTTTAGATTCTGAGGCTTCACTTCAGGTTTACTGTATCCCTTGGACCTTCTTATTGACGATGAAACACAGAAATTGCATATGAATTCAATACAAAAGCACAATGCTGACTTAAGTACAAGAGGACTGACACTCTTACTTTCTATGATTTGAACCGCTACTGAGAGTTCAGTTTAGAATCCGCTGGTTCAAATCAGGTTTACTGTATCCCTTGGACCTTCTTATTGACGAAGAAACACAGAGTTTGCATCCGAATTTAATACAAAAGGACAATGCCAACTTAAGTGCAAGAGGACTGATACTCTAATTTTCTATGATTTGAACCTCTCCTGTGAGTCTACTTTTAGATTCCGATGCTTCACTTCAGGTTTACTGTATCCCTTGGACCTTCTTTTTGACGATGAAACACAGAAATTGCATCCGAATTTAATACAAATGGCACAATGCCGACATAAGTACAAGAGGACTGACACTCTCACTTTCTATGATTTGAACCTCTCTTGTGAGTTCCGTTTTAGATTCCGATACTTCACTTCAGGTTTACTGTATCCCTTATACCTTCTTATTGACGATGAAACACGGAAATTGCATCTGAATTTAATACAAAAGGCACAATGTCGAATCAAGTACAAGAGGACTGACACTCTCACATTCTATGAGTTGAACCTCTCCTGTGAGTCCAGTTTTAGATTCCGATGCTTCACTTCAGGTTTACTATATACCTTGCACCTTCTTATTGACGATGAAACACAGAAATTGCATCCGAAGTTAATACAAAACGCACCATGCCGACTTCAGTACAAGAGGACTGACACTCTCACTTTCTATGATTTGAACCTCTCCAGTGAGTCCAGTTTTAGATTCCAATGCTTCACTTCAGGTTTACTATATCCCTTAAACCTTCGTATTGACGATGAAACACAGATTTTGCATCCGAATCTAACAAAAAAGGCGCAATGCCGACTTAAGTACAGGACGACTGACACTCTAACTTTCTAAGAATTGAACCTCTCCTGTGAGTCCAGTTTTAGACTCCCATGCTTCACTTCAGGTTTACTATATCCCTTGGACTATCTTATTGACGATGAAACACAGAAATTGCATCCGAATTTAATACAAAAGGCACAATGCCGACTTAAGTACAAGAGGACTGACACTCAAACATTCTATGATTTGAACCTCTCCTGTAAGTATAGTTTTAGATTCCGATGCTACACTTCAGGTTTACTGTATACCTTGCACCTTCTTATTGACGATGAAACACAGACATTGCATCCGAATTAAATACAAAAGGCACAATGCCGACTTAAGTACAAGAGGACTGAGACTCTCACTTTCTATCATTTGAACCTCTCCTGTGAGTCCAGTATTAGATTCCGATGCTTCCCTTCAGGTTTACTGTATCCCTTGGACCTTCTTATTGACGATGAAACACAGAAATTGCAACCGAATTTAATACAAATGGCACAATTCAGACTTAAGTACAATAGGACTGACACTCTCACTTTCTATGATTTGAACCTCTCCTGTGAGTCCAGTTTTAGAATCCGATGCTTCACTTCATGTTTACTGTATCCCTTGAGACCTTCTTAATGGCGATGAAACACAGAAAGAGCATCCGCATTTAATACAAATGGCACATTGCCGACATAAGTACAAGAGCACTGACACTCTCACTTTCTATGATTTGAACCTCTCCTGTGAGTTCAGTTTTAGATTCCGATTCTTCACTTCAAGTTTACTGTATACCTTGCACCTTCTTATTGACGATGAAACACAGAAATTGCATCCGAAATTAATACAAATATCACAATGCCGACTTAAGTACAAGAGGACTGACACTCTCACTTTCTATGAATTGTACCTCTCCTGTGAGTCCAGTTTTAGATTCCGATGCTTCACTTCAGGTTTAATGTATCCCTGGGACCTTCTTATTGACGATGAAACACAGAAATTGCATCCGAATTTGATACAATCGGCACAATGCCGACTTAAGTACAAGAGGACTGACACTCTCACTTTCTATGATTTGAACCTCTCCTGTGAGTCCAGTTTTAGATTCCGATGCCTCACTTCAGGTTTACTGTATCCCTTGGACCTTCTTATTGACGATGAAACACAGAAATTGCAACCGAATTTAATACAAATGGCACAATTCAGACTTAAGTACAATAGGACTGACACTCTCACTTTCTATGATTTGAACCTCTCCTGTGAGTCCAGTTTTAGAATCCGATGCTTCACTTCATGTTTACTGTATCCCTTGAGACCTTCTTAATGGCGATGAAACACAGAAAGAGCATCCGCATTTAATACAAATGGCACATTGCCGACATAAGTACAAGAGCACTGACACTCTCACTTTCTATGATTTGAACCTCTCCTGTGAGTTCAGTTTTAGATTCCGATTCTTCACTTCAGGTTTACTGTATACCTTGCACCTTCTTACTGACGATGAAACACAGAGTTTGCATCCGAATTTAATACAAAAGGCACAATGCCGACTTAAGTACAAGAGGACTGACACTCTAACTTTCTATGATTTTAACCTCTCCTGTGAGTCCAGTTTTAGATTCCGATGCTTCACTTCAGGTTTACTGTATCCCTTGGACCGTCTTATTGACGATGAAACACAGAAATTGCATCCGAATTTAATACAAAAATCACAATGGCGACTTAAGTACAAGAGGACTGACACTCTCACTCTCAATGATTGGAACCTCTCCGGTGAGTCCAGTTTTAGATTCCGATGCTTCACTTTTGGTTTACTGTATACCTTGCACCTTCTTATTGACGATGAAACACAGAAATTGCACCGGAATTAAATTCAAAAGGCACAATGCCGACTTAAGTACAAGACGACTGACACTCTAACTTTCTATGATTTGAACTTCTCCTGTGAGGCCAGTTTTAGATTCCGATGCTTCACTTCATGTTTACTGTATCTCTTGGACCTTCTGATTGACGATGAAACGCAGAAATTGCATCCGAATTTAATAAAAAAGCCACAATACCGACTTAAGTACAAAAGGAGTGACACTCTAACTTTCTATCATTTGAACTCTCCTGTGAGTCCAGTTTTAGATTCCGATGCTTCACTTCAAGTTTACTGTATCCCTTGGTCCTTCTTATTGACGATGAAACACAGAAATTGCATCCGAATTTAATACAAATGGCACAATGCCGACTTAAGTACAAGAGGACTGACTCTCTCACTTTCTATGATTCGACCTCTCCTGTGAGTCCAGTTTTAGATTCCGATTCTTCAGGTTTATTGTATACCTTGCACCTTCTTATTGATGATGAAACACAGTAAATTGCATCCGAATTTAATACAAAAGGCACAATGCCGACTTAAGTAGTCGAGGACTGACATTCTAACTTTCTATGATTTGAACCTCTCCTGTGAGCCCAGTTTTAGATTCCGATGCTTCACTTCAGGTTTACTGTATCTCTTGGACCTTCTTATTGACGATGAAACACAGAAATTGCATCCGAATTTAATACAAAAGGCACAACACCGACTCAAGTACAAGCGGAGTGACACTTTAACTTTCTATGATTTGAACCGCTCCTTTGAGTCCAGTTTTAGATTCCGATTCTTCACTTCACGTTTACTGTATCGCTTGGTCCTTCTTGTTGACGATGAAAGAAAGAAATTGCATCCGAATTTAATACAAAATGCACAATGGCGACTTAAGTACAAGTGGACTGACACTCTCACATTCTATGATTTGAACCTCTCCTGTGAGTCCAGTTTTAGATTCCGATTCTTCACTTCAGGTTTACTGTATCCCTTGGACGTTCTTATTGGCGATGAAACACAGAAATTGCATCCGAATTTAATACAAATGGCACAATGCCGACTTAAGTACAAGAGGACTGACACTCTCACTTTCTATTATTTGAACATCTCCTGTGAGTCCAGTTTTAGATTCCGATGCTTCATTTCAGGTTTACTGTATACCTTGCGCCCTCTTATTGACGATGAAACACAGAAATTGCATCGGAATTAAATTCAAAAGGCACAATGCGGACTTAATTACAAGATGACTGACTCTCTCACTTTCTATGATTTGAACCTCTCCTGTGAGTCCAGTTTTAGATTCCGATGCTTCACTTCAGGTTTACTGTATCCCTTGGACCTTCTTATTGGCGATGAAACACAGAAATTGCATCCGAATTTAATACAAATGGCACAATGCCGACTTAAGTACAAGAGGACTGACACTCTCACTTTCTATGATTTGAACCTTTATTGTGAGTCCAGTTGTAGATTCCGATGCTTCACTTCAGTTTTACTGTATCCCTTGGACCTTCTTCTTGACGATGAAACACAGAAATTGCATCCGAACTTAATACAAATGGCTTAATGCCGACTTAATTACAAGATGACTGACACTCTCACTTTCTATTATTTGAACCTCTCCTGTGAGTACAGTTTTAGATTCCGATGCTACACTTCAGGTTAACTGTATCCCTTGGACCTTCTTATTGACGATGAAACACAGAAATTGCTTCCGAATTTAATACAAAATGCACAATGCCGACTTAAGTAAAAGAGGACTGACACTCTAACATCCTATGATTTCAACCTATCCTGTGAGTCCAGTTTTAGATTCTGATGCTTCACTTAAGGTTTACTGTATTCCTTGGACCTTCTTATTGACGATTAAACACAGAAATTTTATCCGATTTTAATACAAGAGGCACAATACCGACTTAAGTACAAGCGGAGTGACACTCTAACTTTCTATGATTTGAACCTATCCTGTGAGTCCAGTTTTAGATATCGATGCTTCACTTCAGGTTTACTGTATCCCTTGGACCTTCTTATTGACGATGAAACACAGAGTTTGCATTCGAAATTAATACAAAAGGCACAATGCCGACTTAAGTAAAAGAGGACTGACACTCTAATTTTCTATGATTTGATCCTCTCCTGTGAGTCCAGTTTTAGATTCCGATGCTTCACTTCAGGTTTACTGTTTCCCTTGGACCTTCTTGTTGACGATGAAACACAGAAATTGCATACTAATTTAATAGAAAAGGCACAATGGCGACATAAGTACAAGAGGACTGACACTCTAACTATCTATGATTTGAATCTCTCCTGTGAGTCCAGTTTTAGATTCCGATGCTTCACTACAGATTTACTGCATCCCTTGGACCTTCTTATAGACGATGAAACACAGACATTGCATCCGAATTTAATACAAATGGCACAATACCGACTTAAGTACAAGCGCACTGACACTTTCACTTTCTATGATTTGAACCTCTCCTGTGAGTCCAGTTTCGTATTCCGATGCTTCACTTCAGGATTACTGTATCCCTTGGACCTTCTTATTGACGATGAAACACAGACATTGCATCGGAACTAAATTCAAAAGGCACAATGCCGACTTAAGTAAAAGAGGACTGACACACTCACTTTCTATGATTTGAACCTCTCCTGTGAGTCCAATTTTGGATTCCGACGCTTCACTTCAGGTCTACTGTATCCCTTGGACCTTCTTATTGACGATGAAACACAGAAATTGCATCGGAATTAATTTCAAAAGGCACAATGCCGACTTAAGTACAAGAGGACTGACACTCTAACTTTCTATGATTTGAACCTCTCCAGTGAGTCCAGTTTTAGATTCCGATGCTTCACTTCAGGTTTACTGTATCCCTTGGACCTTCTTATTGGCGATGAAACACAGAAATTGCATCCGAATTTAATACAAATGGCACAATGCCGACTTAAGTACAAGAGGACTGACACTCTCACTTTCTATAATTTGAACATCTCCTGTGAGTCCAGTTTTAGATTCCGATGCTTCATTTCAGGTTTACTGTATACCTTGCGCCCTCTTATTGACGATGAAACACAGAAATTGCATCGGAATTAAATTCAAAAGGCACAATGCGGACTTAATTACATGATGACTGACACTCTCACTTTCTATGATTTGAACCTCTCCTGTGAGTCCAGTTTTAGATTCCGATGCTTCACTTCAGGTTTACTGTATCCCTTGGACCTTCTTATTGGCGATGAAACACAGAAATTGCATCCGAATTTAATACAAATGGCACAATGCCGACTTAAGTACAAGAGGACTGACACTCTCACTTTCTATGATTTGAACCTTTATTGTGAGTCCAGTTGTAGATTCCGATGCTTCACTTCAGTTTTACTGTTTCCCTTGGACCTTCTTCTTGACGATGAAACACAGAAATTGCATCCGAATTTAATACAAATGGCATAATGCCGACTTAATTACAAGATGACTGACACTCTCACTTTCTATTATTTGAACCTCTCCTGTGAGTACAGTTTTAGATTCCGATGCTTCACTTCAGGTTAACTGTATCCCTTGGACCTTCTTATTGACGATGAAACACAGAAATTGCTTCCGAATTTAATACAAAATGCACAATGCCGACTTAAGTAAAAGAGGACTGACACTCTAACATCCTATGATTTCAACCTATCCTGTGAGTCCAGTTTTAGATTCTGATGCTTCACTTAAGGTTTACTGTATTCCTTGGACCTTCTTATTGACGATGAAACACAGAAATTTTATCCGATTTTAATACAAGAGGCACAATAACGACTTAAGTACAAGCGGACTGACACTCTCACTTTCTATGATTTGAACCTCTCCTGTGAGTCCAGTTTCGGATTCCGATGCTTCACTACAGGATTACTGTATCCCTTGGACCTTCTTATTGACGATGAAACACAGACATTGCATCGGAACTAAATTCAAAACGCACAATGCCGACTTAAGTAAAAGAGGACTGACACTCTCACTTTCTATGATTTGAACCTCTCCTGTGAGTCCAATTTTGGATTCCGACGCTTCACTTCAGGTCTACTGTATCCCTTGGACCTTCTTATTGACGATGAAACACAGAAATTACATCGGAATTAATTTCAAAAGGCACAATGCCGACTTAAGTACAAGAGGACTGACACTCTAACTTTCTACGATTTGAACCTCTCCAGTGAGTCCAGTTTTAGATTCCGATGCTTTACTTCAGGTTTACTCTATCCCTTGGACCTTCTTATTGACGATGAAACACAGAGTTTGCATCCGAATTTAATACAAAAGGCACAATGCCGACTTAAGTACAAAAGGACTGACACCCTAACTTTCAATGATTTGAATCTCTCCTGTGATCCAGTTTTAAATTCCGATGCTTCACTTCAGGTTTACTGTATCCGTTGGACCTTCTTATTGACGATAAAACACAGAAATTGCATCCGAATTTAACACAAAAGGCACAATGGCGACTTAAGTAAAGAGGACTGACACTCTCACTTTCTATGATTTGAACCTCTCCTGTGGGTCCAGTTTTAGATTCTGATGCTTCACTTCAGGTTTACTGTATACCTTGCACCTTCTTATTGACGAAGAAGCACAGAAATTGCATCGGAATTAAAATTAAAAGGCACAATGCCGACTTAAATACAAGAGGACTGACTCTCTAACATTCAATGATTTGAACCTCTCCTGTGAGTCCACTTTTAGATTCCGATGCTTAACTTCAGGTTTACTGTATCCCGTGGACCTTCTTATTGACGATGAAACACAGAAATTCCATCCGAATTGAACACAAATGGCACAATACCGACTTAAGTACAAGAGGAGTGACACTCTAACTCTCTATGATTTGAACCTCTCCTGTGATTCCAGTTTTAGATTCCGATGCTTCACTTCAGGTTTACTGTATCCCTTGGACCTTCTTGTTTACGATGAAACACAGATATTGCATCCGAAATTAATACAAAGGGCACAAAGGCGACTTAAGAACAAGAGGACTAACACTCTCACTTTCTATGATTTGAACCTCTCCTGTGAGTCCAGTTTTAGAATTCGATGCTTCACTTCAGGTTTACTGTATACCTTGCACCTTTTTATTGACGATGAAACACAGAAATTGCATCGGAATTAAATTCAAAAGACACAATGCCGAATTAAGTACATGAGGACTGACACTCTAACTTTCTATGATTGGAACCTCTTCTGTGAGTCCAGTTTTAGATTCCGATGCTTCACTACAGATTTACTGTATCTCTTGGACCTTCTTATTGACGATGAAACACAGATATTGCATCCGAATTTAATACAAATGGCACAATGCCGACTTAGGTACAAGAGGAATGACACTTTAACTCTCTATGATTTGAGCCTCTCCTGTGAGTCCAGTTTTAGATTCCGATGTTTCACTTAAGGTTTACTGTATTCCTTGGACATTCTTATTGACGATGAAACACAGAAATTGCATCCGAATTTAATACAAATGCCATAATGCCGACTTAAGTACAAGGGGACTGACATACTCACTTTCTATGATTTGAACCTCTCCTGTGAGTCCAGTTTTTGATTCCGATTCTTCACTTCAGGTTTACTGTATACCTTGCACCTTCTTATTGACGATGATATACAGGAATTGCATCGGAATTAAATTCAAAAGGCACAATGCCGACTTAAGTACAAGAGGACTGACACAATAACTTTCTATGATTTGAACCTCTCCTGTGAGTCCAGTTTTAGATTCCGATGCTTCACTTCAGGTTTACTGTATCCCTTGGACCTTCTTATTGACGATGAAACACAGAAATTGCATCCGAATTTAATACAAAAGGCACAATACCGACTTAACTACAAGAGGAGTGACACTCTAACTCTCCATGATTTGAACCTCTCCTGTGAGTCCAGTATTAGATTCTGATGCTTCACTTCAGGTTTACTGTATCCCTTGGACCATCGTATTGACGATGAGACACAGAAATTCATCCGAATTTAATACAAATGGCACAATGCCGACTTAAGTACAAGAGGACTGACACTCTCACTTTCTATGATTTGAACCCCTCCTGTGAGTCCAGTTTTAGATTCCAATGCTTCACTTCAGATTTACTTTATCCCTTGGACACTCTTATTGAGGACGAAACACTGAAATTGCATCCGAATTTAATACAAATCGCACAATGCCGACTTAAGTACAAGAGGACTGACACTCCCACTTTCTATGATTCAAACCTCTCCTGTGAGGTCAGTTTTAGATTCCGATGCTTCACTTCAGGTTTACTGTATCCCTTGGAACTTCTTATTGACGATAAAGCACAGAAATTGCATCCGAATTTAATACAAAAGGCACAATACCGACTTAATTACAAGAGGAGTGACACTCTAACTTTCTATGATTTGAACCTCTCCTGTGAGTCCAGTTTAAGATTCCGATGTTTCACTTCAGGTTTAGTGTATCCCTCGGACCTTCTTATTGACTATGAAACACAGGAATTGAATCCGAATTTAATACAAATGGCATAATGCCGACATAAGTACAAGAGGACTGACACTCTCACTTTCTATGATTTGAACCTCTCCTGTGAGTCCAGTTTTAAATTCCGATGCTTCACTTCAGGTTTACTGTATACCTTGCACCTTCTTATTGACGATGTAACATAGAAATTGCATCGGAATTTAATACAAAAGGCACAATGCCGACGTAAGTAAAAGAGGCCTGACACTCTAACTTTGTATGATTTGAACTTCTCCTGTGAGTCCAGTATTAGTTTCCGATGCTTCACTTCAGGTATACTGTATCCCTTGGACCTTCTTATTAACGATGAAACACAGAAATTGCATCCGAATTTAATACAAATGGCACAATGTCGACTTAAGTACAAGAGGACTGACACTCTCACTTTCTATGATTTGAACCTCTCCTGTGAGTCCAGTTTTAGATTCCGATGCTTCACTTCAGGTTTCCTGTATACCTTACACCTTCTTATTGACGATGAAGCACAGAAATTGTATCCGAATTTAATACAAAAGGCACAATGCCGACTTAAGTACAAGAGGACTGACATTCTAACTATCTATGATTTGAACCTCTCCAGAGAGTCCTGTTTTAGATTCCGATGCTTCACTTCTGGTTTACTGTATCCCTTGGACTCTCTTATTGACGATGAAACACAGAAATTGCATCCGAGTTTAATACAAATGGCACAATACCGACTTAAGTACGAGAGGAGTGACACACTAACTTTCTATGATTTGAACCTTTCCTGTGAGTCCAGTTTTAGATTCCGATGCTTCACTTCAGGTTTACTGTATATCTTGGACCTTCTTATTGACGATGAAACACAGAAATTGCATCCGAATATAATACAAATGGCAAAATGCCTACTTAACTACAAGAGGACTGACACTCTCACTTTCTATGATTTGAACTTCTCCTGTGAGTCCAGTTTTAGATTCCGATGTTTCACTTCAGGTTTAGTGTATCCCTCGGACCTTCTTATTGACTATGATACACAGGAATTGCATCCGAATTTAATACAAATGGCACAATGCCGACTTAAGTACAAGAGGACTGACAATCTCACTTTCTATGATTTGAATTCCTCCTGTGAGTCCAGTTTTAGATTCCGATGCTTCACTTCGGGTTTTCTGTATAACTTGCACCTTCTGATTGACGATGAAACACAGAAATTGCAATGGAATTTAATACAATAGGCACAATGCCGACTTAAGTACAAGAGGACTGACACTCTAAATTTCTATGATTTGAACCTCTCTTGTGAGCCCAGTTTTAAATACCGATGCTTCACTTCAGGTTTACTGTATACCTTGCACCTTCTTAATGACGATGAAACATAGAAATTGCATCGGAAATTAATACAAAAGCCACAATGCCGACGTAAGTAAAAGAGGTCTGACACTCTAACTTTCTATGATTTGAACCTCTCCTGTGAGTCCAGTTTTAGATTCTGATGCTTCACTTCAGGTTTACTGTATATCTTGGACCTTCTTGTTGACGATGAAACACAGAAAATGCGTCCGAATTTAATACAAATGGCACAATGCCGACTTAAGTACAAGAGGACTGACGCTCTCACTTTCTATGATTTGAATCCCTCCCGTGAGTCCAGTTTTAGATTCCAGAGCTTCACTTCGGGTTTTCTGTATAACTTGCACCTTCTGATTGACGATGTAACACAGAAATTGCATCGGAATTTAATACAAAAGGCACAATGCCGACTTATGTTAAAGAGGACAGACGCTCTAACTTTCTATGATTTGAACCTCTCGAGTGAGTCCAGTTTTAGATTCTGATGCTTCACTTCAGGATTACAGTATCCCTTGCACCTTCTTATTGACGATGAAACACAGAAATTGCATCCGAATTTAATAGAAAAGGCACAATGCCGACTTAAGTACAGGAGGACTGACACTCTCACTTTCTATGATTTGAACCTCTCCTGTAAGTCCAGTTTTAGATTCCGATGCTTCACTTCAGTGTTACTGTATACCTTGCACCTTCTTATTGGCGATGAAACACAGAGTTTGCAACCGAATTTAATACAAAAGGCACAATTCCTACTTAAGTAAAAGAGGACAGACACTCTCACTTTCTATGATTTGAACCTCTCCTGTGAGTCCAGTTTTAGATTCCGATGCTTCACTTCAGGTTTACTGTATCCCTTGCACCTTCTTATTGACGATGAAACATAGATATTGCATCGGAATTTAATACAAAATACACAATGCCGACGTAAGTAAAAGAGGCCTGACACTCTAACTTTCCATGATTTGATCCTCCCTGTGAGTCCAGTTTTAGATTCCGATGCTTCACTTCAGGTATACTGTATCCCTTGGACCTTCTTATTAACGATAAAACACAGAAATTACATCCGAATTTAATACAAATGGCACAATGTCGACTTAAGTACAAGAGGACTGACACTCTCACTTTCTATGATTTGTACCTCTCTTGTGAGTCCAGTTTTAGATTCCGATGCTTCGCTTCAGGTTTCCTGTATACCTTGCACCTTCTTATTGACGATGAAACACAGAAATTGTTTCCGAATTTAATACAAAAGGCTCAATGCCGACTTAAGTACAAGGGGACTGACATTCTAACTTTCTATGATTTGAACCTCTCCTGAGAGTCCAGTTTTAGATTCCGATGCTTCACTTCAGGTTTCCTGTATACCTTACACCTTCTTATTGACGATGAAACACAGAAATTGAATCCGAATTTAATACAAAAGGTACAATGCCGACTTAAGTACAAGAGGACTGACATTCTAACTATCTATGATTTGAACCTCTCCAGAGAGTCCAGTTTTAGATTCCGATGTTTCACTTCAGGTTTAGTGTATCCCTTGGACCTTCTTATTGACTATGAATCACAGGAATTGCATCCGAATTTAATACAAATGGCACAATGCCGACTTAAGTACAAGAGGACTGACACTCTAACTTTCTATGATTTGAACCTCTCCTGTGAGCCCAGTTTTAAATACAGATGCTTCACTACAGGTTTACTGTATACCTTGCACCTTCTTATTGACGATGAAACATAGAAATTGAATCGGAATTTAATGCAAAAGCCACAATGCTGACGTAAGTAAAAGAGGCCTGACACTCTAACTTTCTATGATTTGAACCTCTCCTGAGAGTCCAGTTTTAGATTCCGATGCTTCACTTCTGGTTTACTGTATCCCTTGGACTTTCTTATTGTCGATGAAACACAGAAATTGCATCCGTGTTTGATACATAAGGCACAATACCGACTTAAGTACACGAGGAGTGACACTCTAACTTTCTATGATTTGAACCTCTCCTGTGAGTCCAGTTTTAGATTCCGATGCTTCACTTCAGGTATACTGTATCCCTTGGACCTTCTCATTAACGATGAAACACAGAAATTGCATCCGAATTTGATACAAATGCCACAATGCCGACATAAGTACAAGAGGACAGACACTCTCTTTTTCTATCATTTGTACCTCTCCTGTGAGTCAGTTTTAGATTCCGATGCTTCACTTCAGGTTTCCTGTATACGTTTCACCTTCTTATTGACGATGAAACACAGAATTTGTATCCGAGTTTAATACAGAAGGAACAATGCCGACTTAAGTACAAGAGGACTGACATTCTAACTTTCTATGATTTGAACCTCTCCTGAGAGTCCAGTTTTAGATTCCGATGCTTCACTTCTGGTTTACTGTATCCCTTGGACTTTCTTATTGTCGATGAAACACAGAAATTGCATCCGAGTTTGATACAAATGGCACAATACCGACTTAAGTACAAGAGGAGTGACACTCTAACTTTCTATGATACGAACCTCTCCTGTGAGTCCAGTTTCAGATTCCGATGCTTCACTTCAGGTTTACTGTATATCTTGGACCTTCTTATTGACGATGAAACACAGAAATTGCATCCGAGTATAATTCAAATGGCACAATACCGACTTAAGTACATGGGGAGTGACACTCTAACTTTCTATGATTTGAACCTCTCCTGTGAGTCCAGTTTTAGATTCCGATGCTTCACTTCAGGTTTACTGTATATCTTGGACCTTCGTATTGACGATGAAACACAGAAATTGCGTCCGAATTTAATACAAATGGCACAATGCCGACTTAAGTACAAGAGGACTGACACTCTCACTTTCTATGATTTAAATCCCTCCTGAGAGTCCAGTTTTAGATTCCAGAGCTTCACTTCGGGTTTTCTGTATAACTTGCACCTTCTGATTGACGATGTAACACAGAAATTGCATCGGAATTTAATACAAAAGGCACAATGCCGACTTAAGTAAAAGAGGACAGACCCTCTAACTTTCTATGATTTGAACCTCTCGTGTGAGTCCAGTTTTAGATTCTGATGCTTCACTTCAGGATTACTGTATCCCTTGGACCTTCTTATTGACGATGAAACACAGAATTTGCATCGGAATTAAATTCAAAAGGCACAATGCCTACTTAAGTAAAAGAGGACAGGCACTCTCACTTTCTATGATTTGAACCTCTCCTGTGAGTCCAGTTTTAGATTCCGATGCTTCACTTCAGGTTTACTGTATTCCTTGGACCTTCTTATTGACGATGAAACACAGAAATTGCATCGGAATTAAATTCAAAACGCACAATGCCGACTTAAGTACAACAGGACTGACACTCTAACCTTCTATGATTTCAACCTCTCCTGTAGGTCCAGTTTTAGATTCCGATGCTTCACTTCAGGTTTACTGTATCCCTTGGACCTTCTTATTGACGATGAAACACAGAGTTTGCATCCGAATTTAATACAAAATGCACAATGCAGACGTAAGTACAACTGGACAGACACTCTAACTTTCTATGATTTGAACCTCTCCTGTGAGTCCAGTTTAAGATTCCGATGCTTCACTTCAGGTTTACTGTGTCCCTTGGACCTTCTTATTGACGATGAAACACAGAAATTGCATCCGAATTTAATCCAAAAGGCACAATACCGACTTAAGTACAAGAGGAGTGACACTAACTTTCTATGATTTGAACCTCTCCTGTGAGTCCAGTTTTAGATACCGATGTTTCACTTCAGGTTTAGTGTATCCCTTGGACCTTCTTAACGACTATGAAACACAGGAATTGCATCCGAATTTAATACAAATAGCACAATGCCGACTTAAGTACAAGAGGATTGACACTCTAACTTTCTATGATTTGAACCTCTCCTGTGAGTCCAGTTTTAAATACCGATGCTTCACTTCAGGTTTACTGTATTCCTTGCACCTTCTTATTGACGATGAAACGTAGAAATTGCATCGGAATTTAATACAAAAGCCACAATGACGACGTAAGTGAAAGAGGCCTGACACTCTAACTTTCTATGATCTGAACCTCTCCTGTGAGTCCAGTTTTAGATTCCGATGCTTCACTTCAGGTATACTGTATCCCTTGGACCTTCTTATTAACGATGAAACACAGAAATTGCATCCGAATTTAATACAAATGGCACAATGTCGACTTAAGTACAAGAGGACTGACACTCTCACTTTCTATGATTTGTACCTCTCTTGTGAGTCCAGTTTTAGATTCCGATGTTTCACTTCAGGTTTCCTGTATACCTTGCACCTTCTGAATGACGATGAAACACAGAAATTGTATCCGAATTTAATAATTTAATACAAAAGGCTCAATGCCGTCTTAAGTACAAGGGGACTGACATTCTAACTTTCTATGATTATAACCTCTCCTGTGAGTCCAGTTTTAGATTCCGATGCTTCACTTCTGGTTTACTGTATCCCTTGGACTTTCTTATTGTCGATGAAACACAGAAATTGCATCCGAGTTTAATACAAATTTCACAATACCGACTTAAGTACAAGAGGAGTGACACTCTAACTTTCTATGATTTGAACCACTCCTGTGAGTTTAGTTTTAGATTCCGATGTTTCACTTCAGGTTTAGTGTATCCCTTGGACCTTCTTATTGACTATGAAACACAGGAATTGCATCCGAACTTAATACAAATGGCACAATGCCGACTTAAGTACAAGAGGAATGACACTCTAACTTTCTATGATTTTTACCTCTCCTGTGACTCCAGTTTTAAATACCGATGCTTCACTTCAGGTTTACTGTATACCTTGCACCTTCTTATTGACGATGAAACACAGAAATTGTATCTGAATTTAATACAAATGGCACAATGTCGACTTAAGTACAAGAGGACTGACACTCTTACTTTCTATGATTTGTACCTCTCCTGTGAGTCCAGTTTTAGATTCCGATGCTTCACTTCAGGTTTCCTGTATATCTTGCACCTTCCTATTGACGATGAAACACAGAAATTGTATCCGAATTTAATACAAAAGGCACAATGCCGACTTAAGTACAAGAGGACCGACATTCTAACTTTCTATGATTTGAACCTCTCCTGACAGTCCAGTTTTAGATCCGACGCTTCACTTCTGGTTTACTGTATCCCTTGGACTTTCTTATTGTCGATGAAACACAGAAATTGCATCCGAGTTCAATACAAATGGCACAATACCGACTTAAGTACAAGAAGAGTGACACTCTAACTTTCTATGATTTGAACCTCTCCTGTGAGTCCAGTTTTAGATTCCGATGCTTCACTTCAGGTTTACTGTATATCTTGGACCTTCATAGTGACGATGAAATACAAAAATTGCATCCGAGTTTAATACAAATGGCACAATACCGACTTAAGTACAAGAGGAGTGGCACTCAAACTTTCTATTATTTGAACCTCTCCTGTGAGTCCAGTTTTAGATTCCGAAGCTTCACTTCGGGTTTTCTGTATAACTTGCACCTTCTGATTGACGATGTAACACAGAAATTGCATCGGAATTTAATACAAAAGGCACAATGCCGACTTAAGTAAAAGAGGACAGACCCTTTAACTTTCTATGATTTGAACCTCTCCTGTGAGTCCTGTTTTAGATTCCGATGCTTCACTTCAGGTTTACTGTATACCTTGGACCTTCTTATTGACGATGATACACAGAAATTGCATCGGAATAAAATTCAAAAGCCACAATGCCGACGTAAGTAAAAGAGGCCTGACACTCTAACTTTCTATGATTTGAACGTCTCCTGTGAGTACAGTTTTAGATTCCGATGTTTCACTTCAGGTTTAGTGTATCCCTTGGACCTTCTTATTGACTATGAAACACAGGAATTGCATCCGAATTCAATACAAATGGCACAATGCCGACTTAAGTACAAGAGGACTGACACACTAACATTCTATGATTTGTACCTCTCCTGTGAGTCCAGTTTTAAATACCGATACTTCACTTCAGGTTTACTGTATACCTTGCACCTTCTTATTGACGATGAAACACAGAAATTGTATCCGAGTTTAATGCAAATGGCACAATACCGACTTAAGTACAAGAGGAGTGACAATCTAACTTTCTATGATTTGAACCTCTCCTGTGAGTCCAGTTTTAGATTCCGATGCTTCACTTCAGGTTTACTGTATATCTTGGACCTTCTTATTGACGATGAAACACAAAAATTGCATCCGAGTTTAATACAAATGGCACAATACCGACATAAGTACAAGAGGACTGACACTCTCACTTTTTATGATTTGAAACCCTCCTGTGAGTCCAGTTTTAGATTACGATGCTTCACTTTGGGTTTTCTGTATAACTTGCACCTTCTGATTGACGATGAAACACAGAAATTGCATCGGAATTTAATACAAAAGGCACAATGCCGACTTAAGTAAAAGAAGACAGACTCTCTAACTTTCTATGATTTGAACCTCTCCTGTGAGTCCAGTTTTAGATTCTGATGCTTCACTTCAGATTTAGTGTATCCCTTGGACCTTCTTATTGACGATGAAACACAGAAATTGCATCCGAATTTAATACGAAAGGCACAATGCCGACTTAAGTACAAGAGGACTGACACTCTCACTTGCTATGATTTGAACCTCTCCTTTAAGTCCAGTTTTAGATTCCGATGCTTCACTTCAGGGTTACTGTATACCTTGCACCTTCTTATTGACGATGAAACACAGAAATTGCATCGGAATTAAATTCAAAAGGCACAATGCCTACTTAAGTAAAAGAGGACAGAGACTCTCACTTTCTATGATTTGAACCTCTCCTGTGAGTCCAGTTTTAGATTCCAATGCTTCACTTCAGGTTTACTGTATCCCTTGGACCTTCTTATTGACGATGAAACACAGAAATTGCATCGGAATTATATTCAAAAGTCACAATGCCGACTTAAGTACAACAGGACTGACACTCTAACCTTCTATGATTTCAACATCTCCTGTAGGTCCAGTTTTAGATTCCGATGCTTCACTTCAGGTTTACTGTATCCCTTGGAGCTTCTTATTCACGATGAAACACAGAGTTTGCATCCTAATTGAATACAAAAGGCACAATGCCGACGTAAGTAAAAGAGGACAGACCCTCTAACTTTCTATGATTTGAATCCCTCCTGTGAGTCCAGTTTTTGATTCCGATGCTTCACTTCGGGTTTTCTGTATAACTTGCACCTTCCGATTGACGATGAAACACAGAAATTGCATCGAATTTAATACAAAAGGCACAATGCCGACTTAAGTAAAAGAAGACAGACCCTGTAACTTTCTATGATTTGAACCACTCCTCGAGTCCAGTTTTAGATTCTGATGCTTCACTTCAGATTTACTGTATCCCTTGGACCTTCTTATTGACGATGAAACACAGAAATTGCTTCCGAATTTAATACAGAAGGCACAATGCCGACTTAAGTACAAGAGGACTGACACTCTCACTTTCTATGATTTGAACCTCTCCTGTAAGTCCAGTTTTAGATTCCGATGCTTCACTTCAGGGTTACTGTATACCTTGCACCTTCTTATTGACGTTGAAACACAGAAATTGCATCTGAATTAAATTCAAAAGGCACAATGCCTACTTAAGTAAAAGAGGACAGACACTCCCACTTTCTATGATTTGAACCTCTCCTGTGAGTCCAGTTTTAGATTCCGATGCTTCACCTCAGGTTTACTGTATCCCTTGGACCTTCTTATTGACGATGAAACACAAAAATTGCATCCGAGTTTAATAAAAATGGCACAATGCCGACTTAAGAACAAGAGGACTGACACTCTCACTTTCTATGATTTGAATCCCTCCTGTGAATCCAGTTTTAGATTCCGAAGCTTCACTTCGGGTTTTCTGTATAACTTGCACCTTCTGATCGACGATGTAACTCAGAAATTGCATCGGAATTTAATAGAAAAGGCACAATGCCGACTTAAGTAAAAGAGGACTGACCCTCTAACTTTCTATGATTTGAACCTCTCCTGTGAGTCCAGTTTTAGATTCTGATGCTACACTTCAGGTTTACTGTATCCCTTGGACCTTCTTATTGACGATGAAACACAGAAATTGCATCCGAATTTAATACAAATGCACAATGCCGACTTAAGTACAAGAGGACTGACACTCTTACTTTCTATGATTTGAATCTCTCCTGTAAGACCAGTTTTAGATTCCGATGCTTCACTTCAGGGTTACTGTATAGCTTGCACCTTCTTATTGACGATGAAACACAGAAATTGCATCGGAATAAAATTCAAAAGGCACAGTGCCGACCTAAGTAGAAGACGACTAACACTCTAACTTTCTATGATTTGAACATCTCCTGTGAGTCCAGTTTTATATTCCGATGCTTCACTTCAGGTATACTGTATCCCTTCGACTTTCTTATTTACGATGAAACACAGAAATTGCATCCGAATTTGATACAAATGCCACAATGCCGACATAAGTACAAGAGGACAGACACTCTCACTTTCTATGATTTGTACCTCTCCTGTGAGTCAGTTTTAGATTCCGATGCTTCACTTCAGGTTTCCTGTATACCTTGCACCTTCTTATTGACGATGAAACACAGAAATTGCATCCGAATTTAATACAAAAGGCACAATGCCGACTTAAGTACAAGAGGACTGACATTCTAACTATCTGTGATATGAACCTCTCCAGAGAGTCCAGTTTCAGATTCCGATGCTTCACTTCTGGTTTACTGTACCCCTTGGACTTTCTTATTGACGATGAAACACAGAAATTGCATCCGAGTTTCATACAAATGGCACAATACCGACTTAAGTACAAGAGGAGTGTCACACTAACTTTCTATGATTTGAACCTCTCCTGTGAGACCAGTTTTAGATTCCGATGCTTCACTTCAGGTTTACTGTATATCTTGGACCTTCTTATTGACGATGAAACACAGAAATTGCATCCGAATTTAATACAAATGGCACAATGCCGACTTAAGTACAAGAGGACTGACACTCTCACATTCTATGATTTGAATCCCTCCTGTGAGTCCAGTTTTAGATTCCGATGCTTCACTTCGTGTTTTCTGTATAACTTGCGCCTTCTGATTGACGATGAAACACTGAAATTGCATTGGAATTTAATACAAAAGGCACAATGCTGACTTAAGTAAAAGAGGACAGACATTCTAACTTTCTATGATTTGAACCTCTCCTGTGAGGTCAGGTTTAGATTCCGATGCTTCACTTCAGGTTCACTGTATCATTTGGTTCTTCTTATTGACGATAAAACACAGGAATTGCATCCGAATTTAATACAAAAGGCACAATACTGAATTAAGTACAAGAGGACTGACACTTTTCACTTTCTATGATTTGAACCTCTCCTGTGAGTCCAGTTTTAGATTCCGATGTTTCACTTCAGGTTTAGTGTATCCCTTGGACCTTCTTATTGACTATGAATCACAGGAATTGCATCCGAATTTAATACAAATGGCACAATGCCGACTTAAGCACAAGAGGACTGGCACTCTAACTTTCTATGATTTGAACCTCTCCTGTGAGCCCAGTTTTAGATTCCGATGCTTCCCTTCAGGTATACTGTATCCCTTGGACCTTCTCATTAACGATGAAACACAGAAATTGCATCCGAATTTGATACAAATGCCACAATGCCGACATAAGTACAAGAGGACAGACACTCTCACTTTCTATGATTTGTACCTCTCCTGTGAGTCAGTTTTAGATTCCAATGCTTCACTTCAGGTTTCCTGTATACCTTGCACCTTCTTATTGACGATGAAACACAGAAATTGTATCCGAATTTAATACAAAAGGAACAATGCCGACTTACGTACAAGAGGACTGACATTCTAACTTTCTATGATTTGAACCTCTCCTGAGAGTCCAGTTTTAGATTCCGATGCTTCACTTCTGGTTTACTGTATCCCTTGGACTTTCTTATTTTCGATGAATCACAGAAATTGCATCCGAGTTTGATACAAATGGCACAATACCGACTTAAGTACAAGAGGAGTGACACTCTAACTTTCTATCATATGAACCTCTCCTGTGAGTCCAGTTTTAGATTCCGATGCTTCACTTCAGGTTTACTGTATATGTTGGACCTTCTTATTGACGATGAAACACAGAAATTGCATCCGAGTTTAATACAAATGGCACAATACCGACTTAAGTACAAGGGGAGTGACACTCTAACTTTCTATGATTTGTACCTCCCTGTGAGTCCAGTTTTAGATTCCGATGCTTCACTTCAGGTTTACTGTATATCTTGGTCCTTCTTATTGACGATGAAACTCAGAAATTGCGTCCGAATTTAATACAAATGGCACAATGCCGACTTAAGTACAAGAGGACTGACACTCTCACTTTCTATGATTTGAATCCCTCCTGTGAGTCCAGTTTTAGATTCCAGAGCTTCACTTCGGGTTTTCTGTATAACTTGCACCTTCTGATTGACGATGTAACACAGAAATTGCATCGGAATTTAATACAAATGGCACAATGCCGACTTAAGTAAAAGAGGACAGTCCCTCTAACGTTCTATGATTTGAACCTCTCGTGTGAGTCCAGTTTTAGATTCTGATGCTTCACTTCAGGATTACTGTATCCCTTGGACCTTCTTATTGACGATGAAACACAGAAATAGCATCCGAATTTAATAGAAAAGACACAATGCCGACTTAAGTACAAGAGGACTGACACTCTCGCTTTCTATGATTTGAACCTGTCCTGTAAGTCCAGTTTTAGATTCCGATGCTTCACTTCTGGGGTTACTGTATACCTTGCACCTTCGTATTGTCGATGAAACACAGAAATTGCATCGGAATTAAATTCAAAATGCACAATGCCTACTTAAGTAAAAGAGGACAGGCACTCTCACTTTCTATGGTTTGAACCTCTCCTGTGAGTCCAGTTTTAGATTCCGATGCTTCACTTCAGGTTTACTGTATCCCTTGGACCTTCTTATTGACGATGAAACACAGAAATTGCATCGGAATTAAATTCAAAAAGCACAATGCCGACTTAAGTACAACAGGACTGACACTCTAACCTTCCATGATTTCAACCTCTCCTGTAGGTCCAGTTTTAGATTCCGATGCTTCACTTCAGGTTTACTGTATCCCTTGGACCTTCTTATTGACGATGAAACACAGAGTTTGCATCCGAATTTAATACAAAAGGCACAATGCAGACGTAAGTACAAGTGGACAGACATTCTAACTTTCTATGGTTTGAACCTCTCCTGTGAGTCCAGTTTAAGATTCCGATGCTTCACTTCAGGTTTACTGTGTCCCTTGGACCTTCTTATTGACGATGAAACACAGAAATTGTATCCGAATTTAATCCAAAAGGCACAATACCGACTTAAGTACAAGAGGACTGACACTCTCACTTTCTATGATTTGTACCTCTCTTGTGAGTCCAGTTTTAGATTCCGATGTTTCACTTCAGGTTTAGTGTATCCCGTGGACCTTCTTAACGACTATGAAACACAGGAATTGCATCCGAATTTAATACAAATGGCACAATGCCGACTTAAGTACAAGCGGACTGACACTCTAATTTTCTATGATTTGAACCTCTCCTGTGAGTCCAGTTTTAAATACCGATGCTTCACTTCAGGTTTACTGTATTCCTTGCACCTTCTTATTGACGATGCAACATAGAATTTGCATCGGAATTTAATACAAAAGCCACAATGCCGACGTAAGTAAAAGAGGCCTGACACTCTAACTTTCTATGATTTGACCTCTCCTGTGAGTCCAGTTTTAGATTCCGATGCTTCACTTCAGGTATAATGTATCCCTTGGACCTTCTTATTAACGATGAAACACAGAAATTGCATCCGAATTTAATACAAATGGCACAATGTCGACTTAAGTACAAGAGGACTGACACTCTCACTTTCTATGATTTGTACCTCTCTTGTGAGTCCAGTTTTAGATTCCGATGTTTCACTTCAGGTTTCCTGTATACCTTGCACCTTCTTAATGACGATGAAACACAGAAATTGTATCCGAATTTAATAATTTAATACAAAAGGGTCAATGCCGTCTTAAGTACAAGCGGACTGACATTCTAACTTTCTATGATTTGAACCTCTCCTGAGAGTCCAGTTTTAGATTCCGATGCTTCACTTCTGGTTTACTGTATCCCTTGGACTTTCCTATTGTCGATGAAACACAGAAATTGCATCCGAGTTTAATACAAATGGCACAATACCGACTTAAGTACAAGAGGAGTGACACTCTAACTTTCTATGATTTGAACCTCTCCTGTGAGTTTAGTTTTAGATTCCGATGTTTCACTTCAGCTTTAGTGTATCCCTTGGACCTTCTTATTGACTATGAAACACAGGAATTGCATCCGAACTTAATACAAATTGCACAATGCCGACTTAAGTACAAGAGGACTGACACTCTAACTTTCTATGATTTTTACCTCTCCTGTGAGTCCAGTTTTAAATACCGTTGCTTCACTTCAGGTTTATTGAATACCTTGCACCTTCTTATTGACGATGAAACATAGAAATTGCATCGGAATTTAATACAAACGCCACAATGCCGATGTAAGTAAAAGAGGCCTGACACTCTAACTTTCTATAATTTGAACCTCTCCAGTGAGTCCAGTTTTAGATTCCGATGCTTCACTTCAGGTATCCTGTATACCTTGCACCTTCTTATTGACGATGAAACACAGAAATTGTATCCGAATTTAATACAAATGGCACAATGTCGACTTAAGTACAAGAGGACTAACACTCTCACTTTCTATGATTTGTACCTCTCCTGTGAGTCCAGTTTTAGATTCCGATGCTTCACTTCAGGTTTCCTGTATACCTTGCACCTTCTTATTGACGATGAAACACAGAAATTGTATCCGAATTTAAAACAAAAGGCACAATGCCGACTTATGTACAAGAGGACCAACATTCTGACTTTCTATGATTTGAACGTCACCTGACCGTCCAGTTTTAGATCCGACGCTTCACTTCTGGTTTACTGTATCCCTTGGACTTTTTTATCGTCGATGAAACACAGAAATTGCATCCGAGTTTAATACAAATGGCACAATACCGACTTAAGTACAAGAAGAGTGACACTCTAACTTTCTATGATTTGAACCTCTCCTGTGAGTCCAGTTTTAGATTCCGATGCTTCACTTCAGGTTTACTGTATATCTTGGACCTTCTTATTGACGATGAAACACAGAAATTGTATCCGAATTTAATACAAATGGCACAATGCCGACTTAAGTACAGGAGGACTGACGCTCTCACTTTCTATGATTTGAATCCCTCTT
The DNA here is from genome assembly GCF_021461395.2 of Schistocerca americana. NCBI lineage: Eukaryota > Metazoa > Arthropoda > Insecta > Orthoptera > Acrididae > Schistocerca > Schistocerca americana. Next base: position 2,611,124 of record NW_025725994.1, on the reverse strand, counting down.
GTGAGTCCAGTTTTAGATTCCGAAGCTTCACTTCGGGTTTTCTGTATAACTTGCACCTTCTGATTGACGATGTAACACAGAAATTGCATCGGAATTTAATACAAAAGGCACCATGCCGACTTAAGTAAAAGAGGACAGACCCTCCAACTTTCTATGATTTGAACCTCTCGTGTGAGTCCAGTTTTAGATTCTGATGCTTCACTTCAGGAATACTGTATCCCTTGGACCTTCTTATTGACGATGAAACACAGAAATTGCATCCGAATTTAATCCAAAAGGCACAATACCGACTTAAGTACAAGAGGAGTGACACTCTAACTTTCTATGATTTGAACCTCTCCTGCGAGTCCAGTTTTAGATACCGATGTTTCACTTCAGGTTTAGTGTATCCCTTGTACCTTCTTAACGACTATGAAACACAGGAGTTGCATCCAAATTTAATACTAATGGCACAATGCCGACTTAAGTACAAGAGGACTGACACTCTAACTTTCTATGATTTGAACCTCTCCTGTGAGTCCAGTTTTAAATACTGATGCTTCACTTCAGGTTTACTGTATTCCTTGCACCTTCTTATTGACGATGCAACATAGAATTTGCATCGGAATTTAATACAAAAGCCACAATGCCGACGTAAGTAAAAGAGGTCTGACACTCTAACTTTCTATGATTTGGACCTCTCCTGTGAGTCCAGTTTTAGATTCCGATGCTTCACTTCAGGTATAATGTGTCCCTTGGACCTTCTTATTAACGATGAAATACAGAAATTGCATCCGAATTTAATACAAATGGCACAATGTCGACTTAAGTACAAGAGGACTGACACTCTCACTTTCTATGATTTGAACCTCTCCTGTGGGTCCAGTTTTAGATTCCAATGCTACACTTCAGGTTTACTGTATCCCTTGGACCATCTTATTGACGATGAAACACAGAAATTGCATCCGAATTTAATACAAATGGCACAATGCTGACTTAAGTACAAGAGGACTGACACTCTTACTTTCTATGATTGGAACCTCTCCTGTGAGTCCAGTTTTAGATTCCGATTCTTCAGGTTTACTGTATACCTAGCACCTTCTTATTGACGATGAAACACAGAAATTGCATCCGAATTTAATACAAATGCACAATGCCGACTTAAGTACAAGAGGACTGACACTCTTACTTTCTATGATTTGAATCTCTCCTGTAAGACCAGTTTTAGATTCCGATGCTTCACTTCAGGGTTACTGTATAGCTTGCACCTTCTTATTGACGATGAAACACAGAAATTGCATCGGAATAAAATTCAAAAGGCACAGTGCCGACCTAAGTAGAAGACGACTAACACTCTAACTTTCTATGATTTGAACATCTCCTGTGAGTCCAGTTTTATATTCCGATGCTTCACTTCAGGTATACTGTATCCCTTCGACTTTCTTATTTACGATGAAACACAGAAATTGCATCCGAATTTGATACAAATGCCACAATGCCGACATAAGTACAAGAGGACAGACACTCTCACTTTCTATGATTTGTACCTCTCCTGTGAGTCAGTTTTAGATTCCGATGCTTCACTTCAGGTTTCCTGTATACCTTGCACCTTCTTATTGACGATGAAACACAGAAATTGCATCGGAATAAAATTCAAAAGGCACAGTGCCGACCTAAGTAGAAGACGACTAACACTCTAACTTTCTATGATTTGAACATCTCCTGTGAGTCCAGTTTTTAATATTCCGATGCTTCACTTCAGGTATACTGTATCCCTTCGACTTTCTTATTGACGATGAAACACAGAAATTGCATCCGAGCTTCATACAAATGGCACAATACCGACTTAAGTACAAGAGGAGTGTCACACTAACTTTCTATGATTTGAACCTCTCCTGTGAGACCAGTTTTAGATTCCGATGCTTCACTTCAGGTTTACTGTATATCTTGGACCTTCTTATTGACGATGAAACACAGAAATTGCATCCGAATTTAATACAAATGGCACAATGCCGACTTAAGTACAAGAGGACTGACACTCTCACATTCTATGATTTGAATCCCTCCTGTGAGTCCAGTTTTAGATTCCGATGCTTCACTTCGTGTTTTCTGTATAACTTGCGCCTTCTGATTGACGATGAAACACTGAAATTGCATTGGAATTTAATACAAAAGGCACAATGCTGACTTAAGTAAAAGAGGACAGACATTCTAACTTTCTATGATTTGAACCTCTCCTGTGAGGTCAGGTTTAGATTCCGATGCTTCACTTCAGGTTCACTGTATCATTTGGTTCTTCTTATTGACGATAAAACACAGGAATTTCATCCGAATTTAATACAAAAGGCACAATACTGAATTAAGTACAAGAGGACTGACACTTTTCACTTTCTATGATTTGAACCTCTCCTGTGAGTCCAGTTTTAGATTCCGATGTTTCACTTCAGGTTTAGTGTATCCCTTGGACCTTCTTATTGACTATGAATCACAGGAATTGCATCCGAATTTAATACAAATGGCACAATGCCGACTTAAGCACAAGAGGACTGGCACTCTAACTTTCTATGATTTGAACCTCTCCTGTGAGCCCAGTTTTAGATTCCGATGCTTCCCTTCAGGTATACTGTATCCCTTGGACCTTCTCATTAACGATGAAACACAGAAATTGCATCCGAATTTGATACAAATGCCACAATGCCGACATAAGTACAAGAGGACAGACACTCTCACTTTCTATGATTTGTACCTCTCCTGTGAGTCAGTTTTAGATTCCAATGCTTCACTTCAGGTTTCCTGTATACCTTCCACCTTCTTATTGACGATGAAACACAGAAATTGTATCCGAATTTAATACAAAAGGAACAATGCCGACTTACGTACAAGAGGACTGACATTCTAACTTTCTATGATTTGAACCTCTCCTGAGAGTCCAGTTTTAGATTCCGATGCTTCACTTCTGGTTTACTGTATCCCTTGGACTTTCTTATTTTCGATGAATCACAGAAATTGCATCCGAGTTTGATACAAATGGCACAATACCGACTTAAGTACAAGAGGAGTGACACTCTAACTTTCTATCATATGAACCTCTCCTGTGAGTCCAGTTTTAGATTCCGATGCTTCACTTCAGGTTTACTGTATATGTTGGACCTTCTTATTGACGATGAAACACAGAAATTGCATCCGAGTTTAATACAAATGGCACAATACCGACTTAAGTACAAGGGGAGTGACACTCTAACTTTCTATGATTTGTACCTCCCTGTGAGTCCAGTTTTAGATTCCGATGCTTCACTTCAGGTTTACTGTATATCTTGGTCCTTCTTATTGACGATGAAACTCAGAAATTGCGTCCGAATTTAATACAAATGGCACAATGCCGACTTAAGTACAAGAGGACTGACACTCTCACTTTCTATGATTTGAATCCCTCCTGTGAGTCCAGTTTTAGATTCCAGAGCTTCACTTCGGGTTTTCTGTATAACTTGCACCTTCTGATTGACGATGTAACACAGAAATTGCATCGGAATTTAATACAAATGGCACAATGCCGACTTAAGTAAAAGAGGACAGTCCCTCTAACGTTCTATGATTTGAACCTCTCGTGTGAGTCCAGTTTTAGATTCTGATGCTTCACTTCAGGATTACTGTATCCCTTGGACCTTCTTATTGACGATGAAACACAGAAATAGCATCCGAATTTAATAGAAAAGACACAATGCCGACTTAAGTACAAGAGGACTGACACTCTCGCTTTCTATGATTTGAACCTGTCCTGTAAGTCCAGTTTTAGATTCCGATGCTTCACTTCTGGGGTTACTGTATACCTTGCACCTTCGTATTGTCGATGAAACACAGAAATTGCATCGGAATTAAATTCAAAAGGCACAATGCCTACTTAAGTAAAAGAGGACAGGCACTCTCACTTTCTATGGTTTGAACCTCTCCTGTGAGTCCAGTTTTAGATTCCGATGCTTCACTTCAGGTTTACTGTATCCCTTGGACCTTCTTATTGACGATGAAACACAGAAATTGCATCGGAATTAAATTCAAAACGCACAATGCCGACTTAAGTACAACAGGACTGACACTCTAACCTTCCATGATTTCAACCTCTCCTGTAGGTCCAGTTTTAGATTCCGATGCTTCACTTCAGGTTTACTGTATCCCTTGGACCTTCTTATTGACGATGAAACACAGAGTTTGCATCCGAATTTAATACAAAAGGCACAATGCAGACGTAAGTACAAGTGGACAGACATTCTAACTTTCTATGGTTTGAACCTCTCCTGTGAGTCCAGTTTAAGATTCCGATGCTTCACTTCAGGTTTACTGTGTCCCTTGGACCTTCTTATTGACGATGAAACACAGAAACTGTATCCGAATTTAATCCAAAAGGCACAATACCGACTTAAGTACAAGAGGACTGACACTCTCACTTTCTATGATTTGTACCTCTCTTGTAAGTCCAGTTTTAGATTCCGATGTTTCACTTCAGGTTTAGTGTATCCCGTGGACCTTCTTAACGACTATGAAACACAGGAATTGCATCCGAATTTAATACAAATGGCACAATGCCGACTTAAGTACAAGCGGACTGACACTCTAATTTTCTATGATTTGAACCTCTCCTGTGAGTCCAGTTTTAAATACCGATGCTTCACTTCAGGTTTACTGTATTCCTTGCACCTTCTTATTGACGATGCAACATAGAATTTGCATCGGAATTTAATACAAAAGCCACAATGCCGACGTAAGTAAAAGAGGCCTGACACTCTAACTTTCTATGATTTGACCTCTCCTGTGAGTCCAGTTTTATATTCCGATGCTTCACTTCAGGTATAATGTATCCCTTGGACCTTCTTATTAACGATGAAACACAGAAATTGCATCCGAATTTAATACAAATGGCACAATGTCGACTTAAGTACAAGAGGACTGACACTCTCACTTTCTATGATTTGTACCTCTCTTGTGAGTCCAGTTTTAGATTCCGATGTTTCACTTCAGGTTTCCTGTATACCTTGCACCTTCTTAATGACGATGAAACACAGAAATTGTATCCGAATTTAATAATTTAATACAAAAGGGTCAATGCCGTCTTAAGTACAAGCGGACTGACATTCTAACTTTCTATGATTTGAACCTCTCCTGAGAGTCCAGTTTTAGATTCCGATGCTTCACTTCTGGTTTACTGTATCCCTTGGACTTTCCTATTGTCGATGAAACACAGAAATTGCATCCGAGTTTAATACAAATGGCACAATACCGACTTAAGTACAAGAGGAGTGACACTCTAACTTTCTATGATTTGAACCTCTCCTGTGAGTTTAGTTTTAGATTCCGATGTTTCACTTCAGCTTTAGTGTATCCCTTGGACCTTCTTATTGACTATGAAACACAGGAATTGCATCCGAACTTAATACAAATTGCACAATGCCGACTTAAGTACAAGAGGACTGACACTCTAACTTTCTATGATTTTGACCTCTCCTGTGAGTCCAGTTTTAAATACCGATGCTTCACTTCAGGTTTATTGAATACCTTGCACCTTCTTATTGACGATGAAACATAGAAATTGCATCGGAATTTAATACAAACGCCACAATGCCGATGTAAGTAAAAGAGGCCTGACACTCTCACTTTCTATAATTTGAATCCCTCCTGTGAATCCAGTTTTAGATTCCGAAGCTTCACTTCGGGTTTTCTGTATAACTTGCACCTTCTGATCGACGATGTAACTCAGAAATTGCATCGGAATTTAATAGAAAAGGCACAATGCCGACTTAAGTAAAAGAGGACTGACCCTCTAACTTTCTATGATTTGAACCTCTCCTGTGAGTCCAGATTTAGATTCTGATGCTACACTTCAGGTTTACTGTATCCCTTGGACCTTCTTATTGACGATGAAACACAGAAATTGCATCCGAATTTAATACAAATGCACAATGCCGACTTAAGTACAAGAGGACTGACACTCTTACTTTCTATGATTTGAATCTCTCCTGTAAGACCAGTTTTAGATTCCGATGCTTCACTTCAGGGTTACTGTATAGCTTGCACCTTCTTAATGACGATGAAACACAGAAATTGCATCGGAATAAAATTCAAAAGGCACAGTGCCGACCTAAGTAGAAGACGACTAACACTCTAACTTTCTATGATTTGAACATCTCCTGTGAGTCCAGTTTTATATTCCGATGCTTCACTTCAGGTATACTGTATCCCTTCGACTTTCTTATTTACGATGAAACACAGAAATTGCATCCGAATTTGATACAAATGCCACAATGCCGACATAAGTACAAGAGGACAGACACTCTCACTTTCTATGATTTGTACCTCTCCTGTGAGTCAGTTTTAGATTCCGATGCTTCACTTCAGGTTTCCTGTATACCTTGCACCTTCTTATTGACGATGAAACACAGAAATTGCATCGGAATAAAATTCAAAAGGCACAGTGCCGACCTAAGTAGAAGACGACTAACACTCTAACTTTCTATGATTTGAACATCTCCTGTGAGTCCAGTTTTTAATATTCCGATGCTTCACTTCAGGTATACTGTATCCCTTCGACTTTCTTATTTACGATGAAACACAGAAATTGCATCCGAATTTAATACAAAAGGCACAATGCCGACTTAAGTACAAGAGGACTGACATTCTAACTATCTGTGATATGAACCTCTCCAGAGAGTCCAGTTTCAGATTCCGATGCTTCACTTCTGGTTTACTGTACCCCTTGGACTTTCTTATTGACGATGAAACACAGAAATTGCATCCGAGTTTCATACAAATGGCGCAATACCGACTTAAGTACAAGAGGAGTGTCACACTAACTTTCTATGATTTGAACCTCTCCTGTGAGACCAGTTTTAGATTCCGATGCTTCACTTCAGGTTTACTGTATATCTTGGACCTTCTTATTGACGATGAAACACAGAAATTGCATCCGAATTTAATACAAATGGCACAATGCCGACTTAAGTACAAGAGGACTGACACTCTCACATTCTATGATTTGAATCCCTCCTGTGAGTCCAGTTTTAGATTCCGATGCTTCACTTCGTGTTTTCTGTATAACTTGCGCCTTCTGATTGACGATGAAACACTGAAATTGCATTGGAATTTAATACAAAAGGCACAATGCTGACTTAAGTAAAAGAGGACAGACATTCTAACTTTCTATGATTTGAACCTCTCCTGTGAGGTCAGGTTTAGATTCCGATGCTTCACTTCAGGTTCACTGTATCATTTGGTTCTTCTTATTGACGATAAAACACAGGAATTGCATCCGAATTTAATACAAAAGGCACAATACTGAATTAAGTACAAGAGGACTGACACTTTTCACTTTCTATGATTTGAACCTCTATTGTGAGTCCAGTTTTAGATTCCGATGTTTCACTTCAGGTTTAGTGTATCCCTTGGACCTTCTTATTGACTATGAATCACAGGAATTGCATCCGAATTTAATACAAATGGCACAATGCCGACTTAAGCACAAGAGGACTGGCACTCTAACTTTCTATGATTTGAACCTCTCCTGTGAGCCCAGTTTTAGATTCCGATGCTTCCCTTCAGGTATACTGTATCCCTTGGACCTTCTCATTAACGATGAAACACAGAAATTGCATCCGAATTTGATACAAATGCCACAATGCCGACATAAGTACAAGAGGACAGACACTCTCACTTTCTATGATTTGTACCTCTCCTGTGAGTCAGTTTTAGATTCCAATGCTTCACTTCAGGTTTCCTGTATACCTTGCACCTTCTTATTGACGATGAAACACAGAAATTGTATCCGAATTTAATACAAAAGGAACAATGCCGACTTACGTACAAGAGGACTGACATTCTAACTTTCTATGATTTGAACCTCTCCTGAGAGTCCAGTTTTAGATTCCGATGCTTCACTTCTGGTTTACTGTATCCCTTGGACTTTCTTATTTTCGATGAATCACAGAAATTGCATCCGAGTTTGATACAAATGGCACAATACCGACTTAAGTACAAGAGGAGTGACACTCTAACTTTCTATCATATGAACCTCTCCTGTGAGTCCAGTTTTAGATTCCGATGCTTCACTTCAGGTTTACTGTATATGTTGGACCTTCTTATTGACGATGAAACACAGAAATTGCATCCGAGTTTAATACAAATGGCACAATACCGACTTAAGTACAAGGGGAGTGACACTCTAACTTTCTATGATTTGTACCTCCCTGTGAGTCCAGTTTTAGATTCCGATGCTTCACTTCAGGTTTACTGTATATCTTGGTCCTTCTTATTGACGATGAAACTCAGAAATTGCGTCCGAATTTAATACAAATGGCACAATGCCGACTTAAGTACAAGAGGACTGACACTCTCACTTTCTATGATTTGAATCCCTCCTGTGAGTCCAGTTTTAGATTCCAGAGCTTCACTTCGGGTTTTCTGTATAACTTGCACCTTCTGATTGACGATGTAACACAGAAATTGCATCGGAATTTAATACAAATGGCACAATGCCGACTTAAGTAAAAGAGGACAGTCCCTCTAACGTTCTATGATTTGAACCTCTCGTGTGAGTCCAGTTTTAGATTCTGATGCTTCACTTCAGGATTACTGTATCCCTTGGACCTTCTTATTGACGATGAAACACAGAAATAGCATCCGAATTTAATAGAAAAGACACAATGCCGACTTAAGTACAAGAGGACTGACACTCTCGCTTTCTATGATTTGAACCTGTCCTGTAAGTCCAGTTTTAGATTCCGATGCTTCACTTCTGGGGTTACTGTATACCTTGCACCTTCGTATTGTCGATGAAACACAGAAATTGCATCGGAATTAAATTCAAAAGGCACAATGCCTACTTAAGTAAAAGAGGACAGGCACTCTCACTTTCTATGGTTTGAACCTCTCCTGTGAGTCCAGTTTTAGATTCCGATGCTTCACTTTAGGTTTACTGTATCCCTTGGACCTTCTTATTGACGATGAAACACAGAAATTGCATCGGAATTAAATTCAAAACGCACAATGCCGACTTAAGTACAACAGGACTGACACTCTAACCTTCCATGATTTCAACCTCTCCTGTAGGTCCAGTTTTAGATTCCGATGCTTCACTTCAGGTTTACTGTATCCCTTGGACCTTCTTATTGACGATGAAACACAGAGTTTGCATCCGAATTTAATACAAAAGGCACAATGCAGACGTAAGTACAAGTGGACAGACATTCTAACTTTCTATGGTTTGAACCTCTCCTGTGAGTCCAGTTTAAGATTCCGATGCTTCACTTCAGGTTTACTGTGTCCCTTGGACCTTCTTATTGACGATGAAACACAGAAAATGTATCCGAATTTAATCCAAAAGGCACAATACCGACTTAAGTACAAGAGGACTGACACTCTCACTTTCTATGATTTGTACCTCTCTTGTGAGTCCAGTTTTAGATTCCGATGTTTCACTTCAGGTTTAGTGTATCCCGTGGACCTTCTTAACGACTATGAAACACAGGAATTGCATCCGAATTTAATACAAATGGCACAATGCCGACTTAAGTACAAGCGGACTGACACTCTAATTTTCTATGATTTGAACCTCTCCTGTGAGTCCAGTTTTAAATACCGATGCTTCACTTCAGGTTTACTGTATTCCTTGCACCTTCTTATTGACGATGCAACATAGAATTTGCATCGGAATTTAATACAAAAGCCACAATGCCGACGTAAGTAAAAGAGGCCTGACACTCTAACTTTCTATGATTTGACCTCTCCTGTGAGTCCAGTTTTAGATTCCGATGCTTCACTTCAGGTATTAACGATGAAACACAGAAATTGCATCCGAATTTAATACAAATGGCACAATGTCGACTTAAGTACAAGAGGACTGACACTCTCACTTTCTATGATTTGTACCTCTCTTGTGAGTCCAGTTTTAGATTCCGATGTTTCACTTCAGGTTTCCTGTATACCTTGCACCTTCTTAATGACGATGAAACACAGAAATTGTATCCGAATTTAATAATTTAATACAAAAGGGTCAATGCCGTCTTAAGTACAAGCGGACTGACATTCTAACTTTCTATGATTTGAACCTCTCCTGAGAGTCCAGTTTTAGATTCCGATGCCTCACTTCTGGTTTACTGTATCCCTTGGACTTTCCTATTGTCGATGAAACACAGAAATTGCATCCGAGTTTAATACAAATGGCACAATACCGACTTAAGTACAAGAGGAGTGACACTCTAACTTTCTATGATTTGAACCTCTCCTGTGAGTTTAGTTTTAGATTCCGATGTTTCACTTCAGCTTTAGTGTATCCCTTGGACCTTCTTATTGACTATGAAACACAGGAATTGCATCCGAACTTAATACAAATTGCACAATGCCGACTTAAGTACAAGAGGACTGACACTCTAACTTTCTATGATTTTTACCTCTCCTGTGAGTCCAGTTTTAAATACCGATGCTTCACTTCAGGTTTATTGAATACCTTGCACCTTCTTATTGACGATGAAACATAGAAATTGCATCGGAATTTAATACAAACGCCACAATGCCGATGTAAGTAAAAGAGGCCTGACACTCTAACTTTCTATAATTTGAACCTCTCCAGTGAGTCCAGTTTTAGATTCCGATGCTTCACTTCAGGTATCCTGTATACCTTGCACCTTCTTATTGACGATGAAACACAGAAATTGTATCCGAATTTAATACAAATGGCACAATGTCGACTTAAGTACAAGAGGACTAACACTCTCACTTTCTATGATTTGTACCTGTCCTGTGAGTCCAGTTTTAGATTCCGATGCTTCACTTCAGGTTTCCTGTATACCTTGCACCTTCTTATTGACGATGAAACACAGAAATTGTATCCGAATTTAAAACAAAAGGCACAATGCCGACTTATGTACAAGAGGACCAACATTCTGACTTTCTATGATTTGAACCTCACCTGACAGTCCAGTTTTAGATCCGACGCTTCACTTCTGGTTTACTGTATCCCTTGGACTTTTTTATCGTCGATGAAACACAGAAATTGCATCCGAGTTTAATACAAATGGCACAATACCGACTTAAGTACAAGAAGAGTGACACTCTAACTTTCTATGATTTGAACCTCTCCTGTGAGTCCAGTTTTAGATTCCGATGCTTCACTTCAGGTTTACTGTATATCTTGGACCTTCTTATTGACGATGAAACACAGAAATTGTATCCGAATTTAATACAAATGGCACAATGCCGACTTAAGTACAGGAGGACTGACGCTCTCACTTTCTATGATTTGAATCCCTCTTGTGAGTCCAGTTTTAGATTCCGAAGCTTCACTTCGGGTTTTCTGTATAACTTGCACCTTCTGATTGACGATGTAACACAGAAATTGCATCGGAATTTAATACAAAAGGCACCATGCCGACTTAAGTAAAAGAGGACAGACCCTCTAACTTTCTATGATTTGAACCTCTCGTGTGAGTCCAGTTTTAGATTCTGATGCTTCACTTCAGGAATACTGTATCCCTTGGACCTTCTTATTGACGATGAAACACAGAAATTGCATCCGAATTTAATCCAAAAGGCACAATACCGACTTAAGTACAAGAGGAGTGACACTCTAACTTTCTATGATTTGAACCTCTCCTGCGAGTCCAGTTTTAGATACCGATGTTTCACTTCAGGTTTAGTGTATCCCTTGTACCTTCTTAACGACTATGAAACACAGGAGTTGCATCCAAATTTAATACTAATGGCACAATGCCGACTTAAGTACAAGAGGACTGACACTCTAACTTTCTATGATTTGAACCTCTCCTGTGAGTCCAGTTTTAAATACTGATGCTTCACTTCAGGTTTACTGTATTCCTTGCACCTTCTTATTGACGATGCAACATAGAATTTGCATCGGAATTTAATACAAAAGCCACAATGCCGACGTAAGTAAAAGAGGTCTGACACTCTAACTTTCTATGATTTGGACCTCTCCTGTAAGTCCAGTTTTAGATTCCGATGCTTCACTTCAGGTATAATGTGTCCCTTGGACCTTCTTATTAACGATGAAATACAGAAATTGCATCCGAATTTAATACAAATGGCACAATGTCGACTTAAGTACAAGAGGACTGACACTCTCACTTTCTATGATTTGTACCTCTCTTGTGAGTCCAGTTTTAGATTCCGATGTTTCACTTCAGGTTTCCTGTATACCTTGCACCTTCTTAATGACGATGAAAAACAGAAATTGTATCCGAATTTAATAATTTAATACAAAAGGCTCAATGCCGTCTTAAGTACAAGGGGACTGACATTCTAACTTTCTATGATTTGAACCTCTCCTGAGAGTCCAGTTTTAGATTCCGATGCTTCACTTCTGGTTTACTGAATCCCTTGGACTTTCCTATTGTCGATGAAACACAGAAATTGCATCCGAGTTTAATACAAATGGCACAATACCGACATAAGTACAAGAGGACTGACACTCTAACTTTCTATGATTTGAACCTCTCCTGTGAGTCCAGTTTTAAATACCGATGCTTCACTTCAGGTTTACTGTATTCCTTGCACCTTCTTATTGACGATGCAACATAGAATTTGCATCGGAATTTAATACAAAAGCCACAATGCCGACGTAAGTAAAAGAGGCCTGACACTCTAACTTTCTATGATTTGAACGTCTCCTGTGAGTACAGTTTTAGATTCCGATGTTTCACTTCAGGTTTAGTGCATCCCTTTTACCTTCTTATTGACTATGAAACACAGGAATTGCATCCGAATTTAATACAAATGGCACAATGGCGACTTAAGTACAAGAGGACTGACACACTAACTTTCAATGATTTGTACCTCTCCTGTGAGTCCAATTTTAAATACCGATGCTTCACTTCAGGTTTACTGTATACCTTGCACCTTCTTATTGACGATGAAACATAGAAATTGCATCGGAATTTAATATAAAAGCCACAATGCCGACGTAAGTAAAAGAGGCCTGACATTCTAACTTTCTATGATTTGAACCTCTCCTGTGAGTCCAGTTTTAGATTCCGATGCCTCACTTCAGGTATACTGTATCCCTTGGACCTTCTTATTAATGATGAAACACAGAAATTGCATCCGAATTTAACACAAATGGCACAATGTCGACTTAAGTACAAGAGGACCGACGCTCTCACTTTCTATGATTTGAACCTCTCCTGTGAGTCCAGTTTTAGATTCCGATGCTTCACTTCAGGTTTACTGTATATCTTGGACCTTCTTATTGACGATGAAACACAGAAATTGCGTCCGAATTTAATACAAATGGCACAATGCCGACTTAAGTACAAGAGGTCTGACACTCTCACTTTCTATGATTTGAATCCCTCCTGTGAGTCCAGTTTTAGATCCCAGAGCTTCACTTCGGGTTTTCTGTATAACTTGCACCTTCTGATTGACGATGTAACACAGAAATTGCATCGGAATTTAATACAAAAGGCACAATGCCGACTTAAGTAAAAGAGGACAGACCCTCTAACTTTCTATGATTTGAAGCTCTCGTGTGAGTCCAGTTTTAGATTCTGATGCTTCACTTCAGGATTACTGTATCCCTTGGACCTTCTTATTGACGATGAAACACAGAAATTGCATCCGAATTTAATAGAAAAGGCACAATGCCGACTTAAGTGCAAGAGGACTGACACTCTTACTTTCTATGATTTGAACCTGTCCTGTAAGTCCAGTTTTAGATTCCGATGCTTCACTTCTGGGGTTACTGTATACCTTGCACCTTCTTATTGATGATGAAACACAGAAATTGGATCGGAATTAAATTCAAAATGCACAATGCCTTCTTAAGTAAAAGAGGACCGGCACTCTCACTTTCTATGATTTGAACCTCTCCTGTGAGTCCAGTTTTAGATTCCGATGCTTCACTTCAGGTTTACTGTATCCCTAGGACCTTCTTATTGACGATGAAACACAAAGTTTGCATCCGAATTTAATACAAAAGGCACAATGCAGACGTAAGTACAAGTGGACAGACATTCTAACTTTCTATGATTTGAACCTCTCCTGTGAGTCCAGTTCAAGATTCCGATGCTTCACTTCAAGTTTACTGTGTCCCTTGGACCTTCTTATTGACGATGAAACACAGAAATTGCATCCGAATTTAATCCAAAAGGCACAATACCGACTTACGTACAAGAGGAGTGACACTCTAACTTTCTATGATTTGAACCTCTCCTGCGAGTCCAGTTTTAGATACCGATGTTTCACTTCAGGTTTAGTGTATCCCTTGGACCTTCTAAACGACTATGAAACACAGGAGTTGCATCCAAATTTAATACTAATGGCACAATGCCGACTTAAGTACAAGAGGACTGACACTCTAACTTTCTATGATTTGAACCTCTCCTGTGAGTCCAGTTTTAAATACCGATGCTTCACTTCAGGTTTACTGTATTCCTTGCACCTTCTTATTGACGATGCAACATAGAAATTGCATCGGAATTTAATACAAAAGCCACAATGCCGACGTAAGTAAAAGAGGCCTGACACTCTAACTTTCTGTGAGTTGAACCTCGCCTGTGAGTCCAGTTTTAGATTCAGATGCTTCACTTCAGGTATACTGTATCCCTTGGACCTTCTTATTAACGATGAAACACAGAAATTGCATCCGAATTTAATACAAATGGCTCAATGTCGACTTAAGTACAAGAGGACTGACACTCTCACTTTCTATGATTTGTACCTCTCTTGTGAGTCCAGTTTTAGATTCCGATGTTTCACTTCAGGTTTCCTGTATACCTTGCACCTTCTTAATGACTATGAAACACAGAAATTGTATCCGAATTTAGTAATTTAATACAAAAGGCTCAATGCCGTCTTAAGTACGAGGGGACTGACATTCTAACTTTCTATGATTTGAACCTCTCCTGACAGACCAGTTTTAGATTCCGATGCTTCACTTCTGGTTTACTGTATCCCTTGGACTTTCTTATTGTCGATGAAACAAAGAAATTGCATCCGAGTTTAATACAAATGGCACAATGCCGACTTAAGTACAAGAGGACTGACACTCTAACTTTCTATGATTTTTACCTCTCTGTGAGTCCAGTTTTAAATACCGATGCTTCACTTCAGGTTTACTGAATACCTTGCACCTTCTTATTGACGATGAAACATAGAAATTGCATCGGAATTTAATACAAACGCCACAATGCCGATGTAAGTAAAAGAGGCCTGACACTCTAACTTTCAATAGATTGAACCTCTCCAGTGAGTCCAGTTTTAGATTCCGATGCTTCACTTGAGGTATACTGTATCCCTTGGACCTTCTTATTAACGATAAGACACAGAAATTGCATCCGAATTTAATACAAATGGCACAATGTCGACTTAAGTACAAGAGGACTGACACTCTCACTTTCTATGATTTGTACCTCTCCTGTGAGTCCGGTTTTAGATTCCGATGCTTCACTTCAGGTTTCCTGTATACCTTGCACCTTCTTATTGACGATGAAACACAGAAATTGTATCCGAATTTAATACAAATGGCACAATGTCGACTTAAGTACAAGAGGACTGACACTCTCACTTTCTATGATTTGTACCTCTCATGTGAGTCCAGTTTTAGATTCCGATGCTTCACTTCAGGTTTCCTGTATACCTTGCACCTTCTTATTGACGATGAAACACAGAAATTGTATCCGAATTTAATACAAAAGGCACAATGCCGACTTAAGTACAAGAGGACCAACGTTCTAACTTTCTATGATTTGAACCTCTCCTGACAGTCCAGTTTTAGATCCGACGCTTCACTTCTGGTTTACTGTATCCCTTGGACTTTCTTATTGTCGATGAAACACAGAAATTGCATCCGAGTTTAATACAAATGGCACAATACCGACTTAAGTACAAGAGGAGTGACACTCAAACTTTCTATTATTTGAACCTCTCCTGTAAGTCCAGTTTTAGATTCCGATGCTTCACTTCAGGTTTACTGTATATCTTGGACCTTCTTATTGACGATGAAACACAGAAATTGTATCCGAATTTAATACAAATGGCACAATGCCGACTTAAGTACAAGAGGACTGACACTCTCACTTTCTATGATTTGAATCCCTCCTGTGAGTCCAGTTTTAGATTCCGAAGCTTCACTTCGGGTTTTCTGTATAACTTGCACCTTCTGATTGACGATGTAACACAGAAATTGCATCGGAATTTAATACAAAAGCCACCATGCTGACATAAGTAAAAGAGGACAGACCCTCTAACTTTCTATGATTTGAACCTCTCCTGTGACTCCAGTTTTAGATTCCGATGCTTCACTTCAGGTTTACTGTATACCTTGGACCTTCTTATTGACGATGATACACAGAAATTGCATCGGAATAAAATTCAAAAGCCACAATGCCGACGTAAGTAAAAGAGGCCTGACACTCTAACTTTCTATGATTTGAACCTCTCCTGAGAGTTCAGTTTTAGATTCCGATGCTTCACTTCTGGTTTACTGTATCCCTTGGACCTTCCTAATGTCGATGTAACACCTAAATTGCATCCGAGTTTAATGCAAATGGCACAATACCGACTTAAGTACAAGAGGAGTGACAATCTAACTTTCTATGATTTGAACCTCTTCTGTAAGACCAGTTTTAGATTCCGATGCTTCACTTCAGGGTTACTGTATACCTTGCACCTTCTTATAGACGATGAAACACAGAAATTGCATCGGAATTAAATTCAAAAGGCACAAAGCCTACTTAAGTAAAAAAGGACAGACACTCTCACTTTCTGTGATTTGAACCTCTCCTGTGAGTCCAGTTTTAGATTCCGATGCTTCACTTCAGGTTTACTGTATACCTTGGACCTTCTTATTGACGATGCAACACAGAAATTGCATCGGAATTAAATTCAAGAGGCACAATGCCGACTTAAGTACAAAAGGACTGACACTCTAACCTTCTATGATTTCAACCTCTCCTGTAGGTCCAGTTTTAGATTCCGATGCTTCACTTCAGGTTTACTGTATCCCTTGGAACTTCTTATTGACGATGAAACACAGTTTGCATCCGAATTTAATACAAAAGGCACAATTCCGACGTAAGTACAAGAGAACAGACACTCTAATTTTCTATGATTTGAACCTCTCCTATGAGTCCAGTTTTAGATTCCGATGCTTCACATCGGGTTTACTGTGTCCCTTGGACCTTCTTAATGACGATGAATCACAGAAAATGCATCCGAATTTAATATAAAAGGCACAATACCGACTTAAGTACAAGAGGAGTGACACTCTCACTTTCTATGATTTGAACCTATCCTGTGAGTCCATTTTTATATACCGATGCTTCACTTCAGGTCTCCTGTATACCTTGCACCTTCTTATTGACGATGAAACATAGAAATTGCATCGGAATTTAATACAAAAGGCACAATGTCGACTTAAGTACAAGAGGACTGACACTCTCACTTTCTATTATTTGTACTTCTCCTGTGAGTCCAGTTTTAGATTCCGATGCTTCACTTCAGGTTTCCTGTATACCTTGCACCTTCTTATTGACGATGAAACACAGAAATTGTATACGAATTTAATACAAAAGGTTCAATGCCGACTTAAGTACAAGAGGACTGACATTCTAACTTTCTATGATTTGAACATCTCCTGAGAGTCCAGTTTTAGATTCCGATGCTTCACTTCTGGTTTACTGTATCCCTTGGACTTTCTTATTGTCGATGAAACACAGATATTGCATCCGAGTTTAATACAAATGGCACAATACCGACTTAAGTACAAGAGGAGTGACACTCTAACTTTCTATGATTTGAACCTCTCCTGTGAGTCCAGTTTTAGATTCCGATGCTTCACTTCAGGTTTACTGTATATCTTGGACCGTCTTATTGACAATGAAACACAGAAATTGCATCCGAATTTAATACAAATGGCACAATGAAGACTTAAGTACAAGAGGACTGACACTCTCACTTTCTATGATTTGAATCCCTCCTGTGAGTCCAGTTTTAGATTCCGATGCTTCACTTCGGGTTTTCTGTATAACTTGCACCTTCTGATTGACGATGAAACACAGAAATTGCATCGGAATTTAATACAAAAGGCACAATGCCGACTTAAGTGAAAGAGGACAGACCCTCTAACTTTCTATGATTTGAACCTCTCATGTGAGTCCAGTTTTAGATTCTGATGCTTCACTTCAGATTTACTGTATCCCTTGGACCTTCTTATTGACGATGAAACACAGAAATTGCATCTGAATTTAATACAAAAGGCACAATGCCGACTTAAGTACAATAGGACTGACACTCTCACTTTCTATGATTTGAACCTCTCCTTTAAGTCCAGTTTTAGATTCCGATGCTTCACTTCAGGGTTACTGTATACCTTGCACCTTCTTATTGACGAGGAAACACAGAAATTGCATCGGAATTAAATTCAAAAGGCACAATGCCTACTTAAGTAAAAGAGGACAGACACTCTCACTTTCTATGATTTGAACCTCTCCTGTGAGTCCAGTTTTAGATTCCGATGCTTCACTTCAGGTTTACTGTAACCCTTGGACCTTCGTATTGACGATGAAACTCAGAAATTGCATCGGATTTATATTTAAAAGTCACAATGCCGACTTAAGTACAACAGGACTGACACTCTAACCTTCTATGATTTCAACATCTCCTGTAGGTCCAGTTTTAGATTCTGATGCTTCACTTCAGGTTTACTGTATCCCTTGCAGCTTCTTATTGACGATGAAACACAGAGTTTGCATCCGAATTTAATACAAAAGGCACAATGCCGACGTAAGTAAAAGAGGACAGACCCTCTAACTTTCTATGATTTGAATCCCTCCTGTGAGTCCAGTTTTAGATTCCAATGCTTCACTTCGGTTTTCTGTATAACTTGCACCTTCTGATTGACGACGAAACACAGAAATTGCATCGGAATTTAATACAAAAGGCACAATGCCGACTTAAGTAAAAGAGGACAGACTCTCTAACTTTCTATGATTTGAACCTCTCCTCGAGTCCAGTTTTAGATTCTGATGCTTAACTTCAGATTTACTGTATCCCTTGGACCTTCTTATTGACGATGAAACACAGAAATTGCATCCGAATTTAATACAAAAGGCACAATGCCGACTTAAGTACAACAGGACTGTCACTCTCACTTTCTATGATTTGAACCTCTCCTGTAAGTCTAGTTTTAGATGCCGATGCTTCACTTCAGGGTTACTGTATACCTTGCACCTTCTTATTGTCGATGAAACACAGAAATTGCATCTGAATTAAATTCAAATGGCACAATGCCTACTTAAGTAAAAGAGGACAGACACTATCACTTTCTATGATTTGAACCTCTCCTGTGAGTCCAGTTTTAGATTCCGATGCTTCACTTCAGGTTTACTGTATCCCTTGGACCTTCTTATTGACGATGAAACACAAAAATTGCATCAGAGTTTAATACAAATGGCACAATACCGACTTAAGTACAAGAGGAGTGACACTCAAACTTTCTATTATTTGAACCTCTCCTGTGAGTCCAGTTTTAGATTCCGATGCTACACTTCAGGTTTACTGTATATCTTGGACCTTCTTATTGACGATGAAACACAGAAATTGCACCCGAATTTAATACAAATGGCACAATGCCGACTTAAGTACAAGAGGACTGACACTCTCACTTTCTATGATTTGAATCATTCCTGTGAGTCCAGTTTTAGATTCCGAAGCTTCACTTCGGGTTTTCTGTATAACTTGCACCTTCTGATTGACGATGTAACACAGAAATTGCATCGGAATTTAATACAAAAGGCACAATGCCGACTTAAGTAAAAGAGGACAGACCCTCTAACTTTCTATGATTTGAACCTCTCCTCGAGTCCAGTTTTAGATTCTGATGCTTAACTTCAGATTTACTGTATCCCTTGGACCTTCTTATTGACGATGAAACACAGAAATTGCATCCGAATTTAATACAAAAGGCACAATGCCGACTTAAGTACAACAGGACTGTCACTCTCACTTTCTATGATTTGAACCTCTCCTGTAAGTCTAGTTTTAGATGCCGATGCTTCACTTCAGGGTTACTGTATACCTTGCACCTTCTTATTGTCGATGAAACACAGAAATTGCATCTGAATTAAATTCAAATGGCACAATGCCTACTTAAGTAAAAGAGGACAGACACTATCACTTTCTATGATTTGAACCTCTCCTGTGAGTCCAGTTTTAGATTCCGATGCTTCACTTCAGGTTTACTGTATCCCTTCGACATTCTTATTAACGATGAAACACAGAAATTGCATCCGAATTTAATACAAATGGCACAAAGTCGACTTAAGTACAAGAGGACTGACACTCTCACTTTCTATTATTTGTACCTCTCCTGTGAGTCCAGTTTTAGATTCCGATGCTTCACTTCAGGTTTCCTGTATACCTTGCACCTTCTTACTGACGATGAAACACAGAAATTGTATTCGAATTTAATACAAAAGGCTCAATGCCGACTTAAGTACAAGAGGACTGACATTCTAACTTTCTACGATTTGAACATCTCCTGAGAGTCCAGTTTTAGATTCCGATGCTTCACTTCTGGTTTACTGTATCCCTTGGACTTTCTTATTTTCGATGAAACACAGAAATTGCATCCGAGTTTAATACAAATGGCACAATACCGACTTAAGTACAAGAGGAGTGACACTCTAAATTTCTATGATTTGAACCTCTCCTGTGAGTCCAGTTTTAGATTCCGATGCTTCACTTCAGGTTTACTGTATATCTTGGACCGTCTTATTGACAATGAAACACAGAAATTGCATCCGAATTTAATACAAATGGCACAATGCTGACTTAAGTACAAGAGGATTGACACTCTCACTTTCTATGATTTGAATCCCTCCTGTGAGTCCAGTTTTAGATTCCGATGCTTCTCTTCGGGTTTTCTGTATAACTTGCACCTTCTGATTGACGATGAAACACAGAAATTGCATCGAAATTTAATACAAAACTCACAATGCCGACTTAAGTAAAAGAGGACAGACCCTCTAACTTTCTATGATTTGAACCTCTCCTGTGAGTCCAGTTTTAGATTTGATGCTTCACTTCAGATTTACTGTATCCCTTGGACATTCGTATTGACGATGAAACACAGAAATTGCATCCGAATTTAATACAAAAGGCACAATGCCGACTTAAGTATAAGAGGACTGAATCTCTCACTTTCTATGATTTGAACCTCTCCTGTAAGTCCAGTTTTAGAATCCGATGCTACACTTCAGGGTTACTGTATACCTTGCACCTTCTTATTGACGATGAAACACAGAAATTGCATCGGAATTAAATTCAAAAGGCACAATGCCTACTTAAGTAAAAGAGGACAGACACTCTCACTTTCTATGATTTGAACCTCTCCTGTGAGTCCAGTTTTAGATTCCGATGCTTCACTTCAGGTTTACTGTATCCCTTGGACCTTCTTATTGACGATGAAACACAGAAATTGCATCGGAATTATATTCAAAAGTCACAATGCCGACTTAAGTACAACAGGACTGACACTCTAACCTTCTATGATTTCAACATCTCCTGTAGGTCCAGTTTGAGATTCCGATGCTTCACTTCAGGTTTACTGTATCCCTTGGAGCTTCTTATTGACGATCAAACACAGAGTTTGCATCCGAATTTAATACAAAAGGCACAATGCCGACGTTAGTACAAGAGGACAGACCCTCTAACTTTCTATGATTTGAATCCCTCCAGTGAGTCCAGTTTTAGATTCCGATGCTTCACTTCGGGTTTTCTGTATAACTTGCACCTTCTGATTGACGATGTAACACAGAAATTGCATCGGAATTTAATACAAAAGGCACAATGCCGACTTAAGTAAAAGAGGACAGACCCTCTAACTTTCTATGATTTGAACCTCTCCTCGAGTCCAGTTTTAGATTCTGATGCTTCACTTCAGATTTACTGTATCCCTTGGACCTTCTTATTGACGATGAAACACAGAAATTGCATCCGAATTTAATACAAAAGGCACAATGCTGACTTAAGTACAGAAGGACTGACACTCTCACATTCTATGATTTGAACCTCTCCTGTAAGTCCAGTTTTAGATTCCGATGCTTCACTTCAGGGTTACTGTATACCTTGCACCTTCTTATTGACGATGAAACACAGAAATGGCATCGGAATTAAATTCAAAAGGCACAATGCCTACTTAAGTAAAAGAGGACAGACACTCTCACTTTCTATGATTTGAAGCTCTCCAGTGAGTCCAGTTTTAGATTCCGATCCTTCACTTCAGGTTTACTTTACCCCTTGGACACTCTTATTGAGGATGAAACACAGAAATTGCTTCCGAATTTAATACAAACCGCACAATGCCGACTTAAGTACAAGAGGACTGACACTCTCACTTTCTATGATTCGAACCTCTCCTGTGAGGTCAGTTTTAGATTCCGATGCTTCACTTCAGGTTCACTGTGTCATTTGGTCCTTCTTGTTGACGATAAAACACAGAAATTGCATCCGAATTTAATACAAAATGCACAATACCGACTTAAGTACAAGAGGAGTGACACTCTATTTTTCTATGATTTGAACCTCTCCTGTGAGTCCAGTTTTAGATTCCGATGTTTCACTTCAGGTTTAGTGTATCCCTTGTACCTTCTTATTGACTATGAAACACACGAATTGCATCCGAATTTAATACAAATGGCACAATGTCGACTTAAGTACAAGAGGACTGACACTCTCACTTTCTATGATTTGTACATCTCCTGTGAGTCCAGTTTTAGATTCCGAAGGTTCACTTCGGGTTTTCTGTATAAGTTGCACCTTCTGATTGACGATGTAACACAGCAATTGCATCGGAATTTAATACAAAAGGCACAATGCCGACTTAAGTAAAAGAGGACAGCCCTCTAACTTTCTATGATTTGAACCTCTCCTGTGAGTCCAGTTTTAGATTCCGATGCTTCACTTCAGGTTTACTGTATACCTTGGACATTCTTATTGACGATGAAACAGAGAAATTGCATCGGAATTAAATTCAAAAGCCACAATGCCGATGTAAGTAATAGAGGCCTGACACTGTAACTTTCTATGATTTGAACCTCTCCTGTGAGTCCAGTTTTAGATTCCGATGCTTCATTTCTGGTATACTGTATCCCTTGGACCTTCTTATTAACGATGAAACACAGAAGTTACATCCGAATTTAATACAAATGGCACAATGTCGACTTAAGTACAAGAGGACTGACACTCTCACTTTCTATGATTTGTACATCTCCTGTGAGTCCAGTTTTAGATTCCGATGCTGCACTTCAGGTTTCCTGTATACCTTGCACCTTCTTATTGACGATGAAACAGAGAAGTTTTATCCGAATTGAATACAAAATGCTCAATGCCGACTTAAGTACAAGAGGACTGATATTCTAACTTTCTATGATTTGAACCTCTCCCGAGAGTCCAGTTTTAGATTCCGATGCTTCACGTCTGGTTTACTGAATCCCTTGGACGTTCTTATTGTCGATGAAACACAGAAATTGCATCCGAGTTTAATACAAATGGCACAATACCGACTTAAGTACAAGTGGAGTGACACTCTATATTTCTATGATTTGTACCTCTCCTGTGAGTCCAGTTTTAGATTCCGATGTTTCACTTCAGGTTTAGTGTATCCCTTGGACCTTCTTATTGGCTATGAAACACAGGAATTGCATCCGAATTTAATACAAATGGCACAATGCCGACTTAAGTACAAGAGGACTGACACTCTAACTTTCTATGATTTGTACCCCTCCTGTGAGTCCAGTTGTAAATACCGATGCTTCACTTCAGGTTTACTGTATACCTTGCACCTTCTTATTGACGATGAAACATAGAAATTGCATCGGAATTTAATATAAAAGCCACAATGCCGACGTAAGTAAAAGAGGCCTGACACTCTAACCTTCTATGATTTGAACATCTCCTGTGAGTTCAGTTTTAGATTCCGATGCTTCACTTCAGGTATACTGTATCCCTTGGACCTTCTTATTAACGATGAAACACAGAAATTGCATCCGAATTTAATACAAATGGCACAATGTCGACTTAAGTACAAGAGGACTGACACTCTCACTTACTATGATTTGTACCTCTCCAGTGAGTCCAGTTTTAGATTCCGATGCTTCACTTCAGGTCTCCTGTATACCTTGCACCTTCTTATTGACGATGAACCACAGAAATTGTATCCGAATTTAATACAAAAGGCACAATGCCGACATAAGTACAAGAGGACCGACATTCTAACTTTCTATGATTTGAACCTCTCCTGAGAGTCCAGTTTTAGATTCCGATGCTTCACTTCTGGTTTACTGTCACCCTTGGACTTTCTTAATGTCGTTGAAACACAGAAATTGCATCCGAGTTTAATACAAATGGCACAATACCGACTTAAGTACAAGAGAAGTGACACTCTAACTTTCTATGATTTGAACCTCTCCTGTGAGTCCAGTTTTAGATTCCGATGCTTCACTTCAGGTATACTGTATATCTTGGACCTTCTTATTGACGATGAAACACAAAAATTGCATCCGAGTTTAATACAAATGGCACAATACCGACTTAAGTACAAGAGGAGTGACACTCAAACTTTCTATTATTTGAACCTCTCCTGTGAGTCCAGTTTTAGATTCCGATGCTTCACTTCAGGTTTACTGTATATCTTGGACCTTCTTACTGACGATGAAACACAGAAATTGCATCCGAATTCAATACAAATGGCACAATGCCGACTTTAGTACAAGAGGACTGACACTCTCGCTTTCTATGATTTGAATCCCTCCTGTGAGTCCAGTTTTAGATTCCGAAGCTTCACTTCGGGTTTTCTGTATAACTTGCACCTTCTGATTGACGACGTAACACAGAAATTGCATCGGAATTTAATACAAAAGAAACAATGCCGACTTAAGTAAAAGAGGACTGACCCTCTAATTTTCTATGATTTGAACCTCTCCTGTGAGTCCAGTTTTAGATTCTGATGCTTCACTTCAGGTTTACTGTATCCCTTGGGCCTTCTTATTGACGATGAAACACAGAAATTGCATCCGAATTTAATACAAAAGGCACAATGTCGACTTAAGTACAAGAGGACTGACACTCTCACTTTCTATGATTTGAACCTCTCCTGTAAGTCCAGTTTTAGATTCCGATGCTTCACTTCAGTGTTACTGTATACCTTGCGCCTTCTTATAGACGATGAAACACAGAATTTGCATCGGATTTAAATTCAAAATGCACAATGCCTACTTAAGTGTAAGAGGACAGACACTCTAACTTTCTATGATTTGAACCTCTCCTGTGAGTCCAGGTTTAGATTCCGCTGCTTCACTTCAGGTTTACTGTGTCCCTTGGACCTTCTTATTTCCGATGAAACACAGAAATTGCATCCGAATTTAATACAAAAGGCACAATACCGACTTAAGTACAAGAGGAGTGACACTCTAACTTTCTATGATTTGAACCTCTCCTGTGAGTCCAGTTTTAGATTCCGATGTTTCACTTCAGGTTTACTTTACCCCTTGGACACTCTTATTGAGGATGAAACACAGAAATTGCTTCCGAATTTAATACAAATCGCACAATGCCGACTTAAGTACAAGAGGACTGACACTCTCACTTTCTATGATTCGAACCTCTCCTGTGAGGTCAGTTTTAGATTCCGATGCTTCACTTCAGGTTCACTGTGTCATTTGGTCCTTCTTGTTGACGATAAAACACAGAAATTGCATCCGAATTTAATACAAAATGCACAATACCGACTTAAGTACAAGAGGAGTGACACTCTATTTTTCTATGATTTGAACCTCTCCTGTGAGTCCAGTTTTAGATTCCGATGTTTCACTTCAGGTTTAGTGTATCCCTTGTACCTTCTTATTGACTATGAAACACACGAATTGCATCCGAATTTAATACAAATGGCACAATGTCGACTTAAGTACAAGAGGACTGACACTCTCACTTTCTATGATTTGTACATCTCCTGTGAGTCCAGTTTTAGATTCCGAAGGTTCACTTCGGGTTTTCTGTATAAGTTGCACCTTCTGATTGACGATGTAACACAGCAATTGCATCGGAATTTAATACAAAAGGCACAATGCCGACTTAAGTAAAAGAGGACAGCCCTCTAACTTTCTATGATTTGAACCTCTCCTGTGAGTCCAGTTTTAGATTCCGATGCTTCACTTCAGGTTTACTGTATACCTTGGACATTCTTATTGACGATGAAACAGAGAAATTGCATCGGAATTAAATTCAAAAGCCACAATGCCGATGTAAGTAATAGAGGCCTGACACTGTAACTTTCTATGATTTGAACCTCTCCTGTGAGTCCAGTTTTAGATTCCGATGCTTCATTTCTGGTATACTGTATCCCTTGGACCTTCTTATTAACGATAAAACACAGAAGTTGCATCCGAATTTAATACAAATGGCACAATGTCGACTTAAGTACAAGAGGACTGACACTCTCACTTTCTATGATTTGTACATCTCCTGTGAGTCCAGTTTTAGATTCCGATGCTGCACTTCAGGTTTCCTGTATACCTTGCACCTTCTTATTGACGATGAAACACAGAAGTTTTATCCGAATTGAATACAAAATGCTCAATGCCGACTTAAGTACAAGAGGACTGATATTCTAACTTTCTATGATTTGAACCTCTCCTGAGAGTCCAGTTTTAGATTCCGATGCTTCACGTCTGGTTTACTGAATCCCTTGGACGTTCTTATTGTCGATGAAACACAGAAATTGCATCCGAGTTTAATACAAATGGCACAATACCGACTTAAGTACAAGTGGAGTGACACTCTATATTTCTATGATTTGTACCTCTCCTGTGAGTCCAGTTTTAGATTCCGATGTTTCACTTCAGGTTTAGTGTATCCCTTGGACCTTCTTATTGACTATGAAACACAGGAATTGCATCCGAATTTAATACAAATGGCACAATGCCGACTTAAGTACAAGAGGACTGACACTCTAACTTTCTATGATTTGTACCCCTCCTGTGAGTCCAGTTGTAAATACCGATGCTTCACTTCAGGTTTACTGTATACCTTGCACCTTCTTATTGACGATGAAACATAGAAATTGCATCGGAATTTAATACAAAAGCCACAATGCCGACGTAAGTAAAAGAGGCCTGACACTCTAACCTTCTATGATTTGAACATCTCCTGTGAGTTCAGTTTTAGATTCCGATGCTTCACTTCAGGTATACTGTATCCCTTGGACCTTCTTATTAACGATGAAACACAGAAATTGCATCCGAATTTAATACAAATGGCACAATGTCGACTTAAGTACAAGAGGACTGACACTCTCACTTACTATGATTTGTACCTCTCCAGTGAGTCCAGTTTTAGATTCCGATGCTTCACTTCAGGTCTCCTGTATACCTTGCACCTTCTTATTGACGATGAACCACAGAAATTGTATCCGAATTTAATACAAAAGGCACAATGCCGACATAAGTACAAGAGGACCGACATTCTAACTTTCTATGATTTGAACCTCTCCTGAGAGTCCAGTTTTAGATTCCGATGCTTCACTTCTGGTTTACTGTCACCCTTGGACTTTCTTAATGTCGTTGAAACACAGAAATTGCATCCGAGTTTAATACAAATGGCACAATACCGACTTAAGTACAAGAGAAGTGACACTCTAACTTTCTATGATTTGAACCTCTCCTGTGAGTCCAGTTTTAGATTCCGATGCTTCACTTCAGGTATACTGTATATCTTGGACCTTCTTATTGACGATGAAACACAAAAATTGCATCCGAGTTTAATACAAATGGCACAATACCGACTTAAGTACAAGAGGAGTGACACTCAAACTTTCTATTATTTGAACCTCTCCTGTGAGTCCAGTTTTAGATTCCGATGCTTCACTTCAGGTTTACTGTATATCTTTGACCTTCTTATTGACGATGAAACACAGAAATTGCATCCGAATTCAATACAAATGGCACAATGCCGACATAAGTACAAGAGGACTGACACTCTCACTTTCTATGATTTGAACCTCTCCTGTAAGTCCAGTTTTAGATTCCGATGCTTCACTTCAGTGTTACTGTATACCTTGCGCCTTCTTATAGACGATGAAACACAGAATTTGCATCGGATTTAAATTCAAAATGCACAATGCCTACTTAAGTGTAAGAGGACAGACACTCTAACTTTCTATGATTTGAACCTCTCCTGTGAGTCCAGGTTTAGATTCCGATGCTTCACTTCAGGTTTACTGTGTCCCTTGGACCTTCTTATTTCCGATGAAACACAGAAATTGCATCCGAATTTAATACAAAAGGCACAATACCGACTTAAGTACAAGAGGAGTGACACTCTAACTTTCTATGATTTGAACCTCTCCTGTGAGTCCAGTTTTAGATTCCGATGTTTCACTTCTGGATTAGTGTATCCCTTGGACCTTCTTTACGACTATGAAACACAGGAATTGCATTCGAATTTAATACAAATGGCACAATGCCGACTTAAGTACAAGAGGACTGACACTCTAACTTTCTATGATTTGAACCTCTCCTGTGAGTCCAGTTTTAAATACCGATGCTTCACTTCAGGTTTACTGTATACCTTGCACCTTGTTATTGACGATGAAACATAGAAATTGCATCGGAATTTAATAGAAAAGCCACAATGCCGACGTAAGTAAAAGAGGCCTGACACTCTAACTTTCTTTGATTTGAACCTCTCCTTTGAGTCCAGTTCTAGATTCCGATGCTTCACTTCAGGTTTACTGTATACCTTGCACCTTCTTATTGACGATGAAACACAGAAATTGTATCCGAATTTAATACAAAAGGCTCAATGCCGACTTTTACTTTTAATGATTTGAACCTCTCCTGAGAGACCAGTTTTAGATTCCGATGCTTCACTTCTGGTTTACTGTATCCCTTGGACTTTCTTATGGTCGATGAAACACAGAAATTGCATCCGAATGTAATACAAATGGCACAATAACGACTTAAGTGCAAGAGGAGTGACACTCTAACTTTCTATGAATTGAACCTCTCCTGTGAGTCCAGTTTTAGATTCCGATGCTTCACTTCAGGTTTACTGTATATCTTGGACCTTCTTATTGACGATGAAACACAGAAATTGCATCCGAATTTAATACAAATGGCACAATGCCGACTTAAGTACAAGAGGACTGTTACTCTCACTTTCTATGATTTGAATCCCTCCTGTGAGTCCAGTTGTAGATTCCGATGGTTCTCTTCAGGTTTACTGTATACCTTGCAACTTCTGATTGACGATGAAACACAGAAATATCATCGGAATTTATTACAAAAGCCACAATGCCGACTTAAATAAAAGAGGACCGACCCTCTAACTTTATATGATTTGAACCTCTCCTGTGAGTCCAGTTTTACATTCTGATGCTTCACTTCAGGTTTACTGTATCCCTTCGACCTTCTTATTGACGATGAAACACAGAAATTGCATCCGAATTTAATACAAAAGGCACAATGCCGACTTAAGTAAAAGAGGACAGACCCTCTAACTTTCTATGATTTGAACCTCCCCTGTGAGTCCAGTTTTAGATTCTGATACTTCACTTCAGGTTTGCTGTATCACTTCGACTTTCTTATTGACGATGAAACACAGAAATTGCATCCGAATTTAATACAAAAGGCACAATTCCGACGTAAGTAAAAGAGGACTGACACTCTAACATTCTATGATTTGAACCTCTATTGCGAGTCCAGTTTGAGATTCCGATGCTTCACTTAAGTTTTACTGTATCCCTTGGACCTACTTATTGACGATGAAACACCGAAATTGCTTCCGAATTTAATACAAAAGGCACAATACCGACTTAAGTACAAGAGGAGTGACACTCTAACTTTCTATGATTTGAACCTCTCCTGTGAGTCCAGTTTTAGATTCCGATGCTTCATTCAGGTTTAGTGTATCCCTTGGACCTTCTTAACGACTATGATACACAGGAATTGCATACGAATTTAATACAAATGGCACAATGCCGACTTAAGTACAAGAGGACTGACACTCCAACTTTCTATGATTTGACCCTCTCCTGTGAGTCCAGTTTTAGATTCCGATGCTTCACTTCAGGTTTCCTGTATACCTTGCACCTTCTTATTGACGATGAAACACAAAAATTGTATCCGAATTTAATACAAAAGGCTCAATGCCGACTTAAGTACAAGAGGACTGATATTCTAACTTTCTATGATTTGTACCTCTCCTGTGAGTCCAGTTTTAAATACCGATGCTTCACTTCAGGTTTACTGTATACCTTGTATCTTCTTATTGACGATGAAACATAGAAATTGCATCGGAATTTAATACAAAAGCCACAGTGCCGACGTAAGTAAAAGAGGCCTGACACTCTAACTTTCTATGATTTGAACCTCTCCCGTGAGTCCAGATTAAGTTTCCGATGCTTCACCTCAGGTATACTGTGTCCCTTGGACCTTCTTATTAACGATGAAACACAGAAATTGCATCCGAATTTAATACAAATGGCACAATGTCGACTTAAGTACAAGAGGACTGACACTCTCACTTTCTATGATTTGTACCTCTCCTGTGAGTCCAGTTTAAGATTCCGATGCTTCACTTCAGGTTTCCTGTATACCTTGCACCTTCTTATTGACGATGAAACACAGAAATTGTATCCGAATTTAATACAAAAGGCACAGTACCGACTTAAGTACAAGAGGAGTGACACTCAATCATTCTATTATTTGAACCTCTCCTGTGAGTCCAGTTTTAGATTCCGATGCTTCACTTCAGGTTTACTGTATATCTTGGACCTTCTTATTGACGATGAAATACAGAAATTGCATCCGAATTTAATACAAATGGCACAATGCCGACTTAAGTACAAGAGGACTGACACTCTCACTTTCTATGATTTGAACCTCTCCTGTAAGTCCAGTTTTAGATTCCGATGCTTGACTTCAGCTTTACTGTATACCTTGGACCTTCTTATTGACGATGAAACACAGAAATTGCATCGGAATTAAATTCAAAAGGCACAATGCCGACTTAAGTACAACAGGACTGACACTCTAACCTTCTATGACTTCAACCTCTCCTGTAGGTCCAGTTTAAGATTTCGATGCTTCACTTCAGGTTTACTGTATATCTTGGACCTTCTTAACGACTATGAAACACAGGAATTGCATCCGAATTTAATACAAAAGGCTCAATGCCGACTTAGGTACAAGAGGCCTGACATTCTTACTTTTAATGATTTGAACCTCTCCTGAGAGTCCAGTTTTAGATTCCGATGCTTCACTTCTGGTTTACTGTATCCCTTGGACTTTCTTATGGTCGATGAAACACAGAAATTGCATCCGAATTTAATACAAATGGCACAATACCGACTTAAGTACAAGAGGAGTGACACTCTAACTTTCTATGATTTGAACCTCTCCTGTGAGTCCAGCTTTAGATTCAGAAGCATCACTTCAGGTTTACTGTATCCCTTGGAACTTCTTATTGACGATGAAACACAGAGTTTGCATCCGAATTTAATACAAAAGGCACAATTCCGACGTAAGTACAAGAGGACAGACACTCTAACTTTCTATGATTTGAACCTCTCCTGTGAGTCCAGGTTTAGATTCCGATGCTTCACTTCAGGTTTACTGTGTCCCTTGGACCTTCTTATTGACGATGAAACCCAGAAATTGCATCCGAATTTAATACAAAAGGCACAATACCGACTTAAGTACAAGAGGAGTGACACTCTAACTTTCTATGATTTGAACCTCTCCTGTGAGTCCAGTTTTAGATTCCGATGTTTCACTTCAGGATTAGTGTATCCCTTGGACCTTCTTTACGACTATGAAACACAGGAATTGCATCCGAATTTAATACAAATGGCACAATGCCGACTTAAGTACAAGAGGACTGACACTCTAACTTTCTATGATTCGAACCTCTCCTGTGAGTCCAGTTTTAAATACCGATGCTTCACTTCAGGTTTACTGTATACCTTGCACCTTCTTATTGACGATGAAACATAGAAATTGCATCGGAATTTAATAGAAAAGCCACAATGCCGACGTAAGTAAAAGAGGCCTGACACTCTAACTTTCTATGATTTGAACCTCTCCTGTGAGTCCAGTTTTAGATTCCGATGCTTCACTTCAGGTATACTGTATCCCTTGGACCTTCTTATTAACGATGAAACACAGAAATTGCATCTGAATTTAATACAAATGGCACAATGTCGACTTAAATACAACAGGACTGACACTC
Organism: Schistocerca americana; assembly: GCF_021461395.2. Classification (NCBI taxonomy): domain Eukaryota; kingdom Metazoa; phylum Arthropoda; class Insecta; order Orthoptera; family Acrididae; genus Schistocerca; species Schistocerca americana. The sequence goes on along the minus strand of NW_025725994.1, from coordinate 2,578,865 downwards.
TCACTTTCTATGATTTGTACCTCTCCTGTGAGTCCAGTTCTAGATTCCGATGCTTCACTTCAGGTTTCCTGTATACCTTGAACCTTCTTATTGACGATGAAACACAGAAATTGTATCCGAATTTAATACAAAAGGCTCAATGCCGACTTTTACTTTTAATGATTTGAACCTCTCCTGAGAGTCCAGTTTTAGATTCCGATGCTTCACTTCAGGTTTATTGTGTCCCTTGGACCTTCTTATTGACGATGAAACACAGAAATTGCATCCGAATTTAATACAAAAGGCACAATACCAACTTAAGTACAAGAGGAGTGACACTCTAACTTTTTATGATTTGAACCTCTCCTGTGAGTCCAGTTTTAGATTCCGATGTTTCACTTCAGGATTAGTGTATCCCTTGGACCTTCTTAACGACTATGAAACACAGGAATTGCATCCGAATTTAATACGAAAGGCTCAATGCCGACTTAGGTACAAGAGGACTGACATTCTTACTTTTAATGATTTGAACCTCTCCTGAGAGTCCAGTTTTAGATTCCGATGCTTCACTTCTGGTTTACTGTATCCCTTGGACTTTCTTATGGTCGATGAAACACAGAAATTGCATCCGAATTTAATACAAATGGCACAATACCGACTTACGTACAAGAGGAGTGACACTCTAACTTTCTATGATTTGAACCTCTCCTGTGAGTCCAGTTTTAGATTCCGATGCTTCACTTCAGGTTTACTGTATATCTTGGACCTTCTTATTGACGATGAAACACAGAAATTGCATCCGAATTTAATACAAATGGCACAATGCCGACTTATGTACAAGAGGACTGTTACTCTGACTTTCTATGATTTGAATCCCTCCTGTGAGTCCAGTTGTAGATTCCGATGGTTCTCTTCAGGTTTACTGTATCCCTTCGACCTTCTTATCGACGATGAAACAGAGAAATTGCATCCGAATTTAATACAAAAGGCACAATGCCGACTTAAGTAAAAGAGGACTGACACTCAAACATTCTATGATTTGAAACTCTATTGCGAGTCCAGTTTTAGATTCCGATGCTTCACTGAAGGTTTACTCTATCCCTTGGAACTTCTTATTGACGATGAAGCACCGAAATTGAATCCGAATTTAATACAAAAGGCACAATACCGTCATAAGTAGAAGAGGAGTGACACTCTAAATTTCTATGATTTGAACCTCTCCTGTGAGTCCAGTTTAAGATTCCGATGCTTCACTTGAGGTTTCCTGTATACCTTGCACCTTCTTATTGACGATGAAACACAGAAATTGTATCCGAATTTAATACAAAAGGCACAATACCTACTTAAGTACAAGAGGAGTGACACTCAAACATTCTATTATTTGAACCTCTCCTGTGAGTCCAGTTTTAGATTCCGATGCTTCACTTCAGGTTTACTGTATATCTTGGACCTTCTTATTGACGATGAAATACAGAAATTGCATCCGAATTTAATACAAATGGCACCATGCCGACTTAAGTACAAGAGGACTGACACTCTCACTTTCTATTATTTGAATCCCTTCTGTGAGTCCAGTTTTAGATTCCGAAGCTTCACTTCGGATTTTCTGTATAACTTGCACCTTCTGATTGACGATGTAACACAGAAATTGCATCGGAATTTAATACAAAAGGCACAATGCCGACTTAAGTAAAAGAGGACTGACCCTCTAACTTTCTATGATTTGAACCTCTCCTGTGTGTCCAGTTTTAGATTCTGATGCTTCACTTCAGGTTTACTGTATCCCTTGGACCTTCTTATTGACGATGAAACACAGAAATTGCATCCGAATTTAATACAAAAGGCACAATGCCGACTTAAGTACACGAGGACTGACACTCTCACTTTCTATGATTTGAACCTCTCCTGTAAGTCCAGTTTTGGATTCCGATGCTTCACTTCAGGGTTACTGTATACCTTGCACCTTCTTATTGACGATGATACACAGAAATTGCATCCGAATTTAATACAAATGGCACAATGCCGACTTAAGTACAAGAGGACTGTTACTCTCACTTTCTATGATTTGAATCCCTCCTGTGAGTCCAGTTGTAGATTCCGATGGTTCTCTTCAGGTTTACTGTATACCTTGCAACTTCTTATTGACGATGAAACACAGAAATTGCATCGGAATTTAATACAAAAGGCACAATTCCGACGTAAGTAAAAGAGGACTGACACTGTAACATTCTATGATTTGAACCTCTATTGCGAGTCCAGTATGAGATTCCGATGCTTCACTTAAGTTTTACTGTATCCCTTGGACCTTCTTATTGACGATGAAACACCGAAATTGCATCCGAATTTAATACAAAAGGCACAATACCGACTTAAGTACAAGAGGAGTGACACTCTAACTTTCTATGATTTGAACCTCTCCTGTGAACCCAGTTTTAGATTCCGATGCTTCACTTCAGGTTTAGTGTATCCCTTGGACCTTCTTAACGACTATGATACACAGGAATTGCATCCGAATGTAATACAAAAGGCACAATGCTGACTTAAGTACAAGAGGACTGACACTCTAACTTTCTATGATTTGACCCTCTCCTGTGAGTCCAGTTTTAAATACCGATGCTTCACTTCAGGTTTACTGTATACCTTGCACCTTCTTATTGACGATGAAACGTAGAAATTGCATCTTAATTTAATACAAAAGCCACAATGCCGACGTAAGTAAAAGAGGCCTGACACTCTAACTTTCTATGATTTGAACCTCTCCTGTGAGTCCAGTTTTAGATTCCGATCCTTCACATCAGATATACTGTATCCCTTGGACCCTCTTATTAACGATGAAACACAGAAATTGCATCTGAATTAAATACAAATGGCACAATGTCGACTTAAGTACAAGAGGACTGACACTCTCACTTTCTATGATTTGAACCTCTCCTGTGAGTCCAGTTTTAGATTCCGATGCTTCACTTCAGGTATACTGTATCCCTTGGACCTTCGTATTAACGATGAAACACAGAAATTGCATCCGAATTAAATACTAATGGCACAATGTCGACTTAAGTACAAGAGGACTGACACTCTCACTTTCTATGATTTGTACATCTCCTGTGAGTCCAGTTTTAGATTCCGATGCTTCACTTCAGGTTTCCTGTATACCTTGCACTTTCTTATTGACGATGAAACACAAAAATTGTATCCGAATTTAATACAAAAGGCTCAATGCCGACTTAAGTACAAGAGGACTGATATTCCAACTTTCTATGATTTGTACCTCTCCTGTGAGTCCAGTTTTAAATACCGATGCTTCACTTCAGGTTTACTGTATACCTTGCACCTTCTTATTAACGATGAAACATAGAAATTGCATCGTAATTTAATACAAAAGCCACAATGCCGACGTAAGTAAAAGAGGCCTGACACTCTAACTTTCTATGATTTGAACCTCTCCTGTGAGTCCAGTTTTAGATTCCGATCCTTCACATCAGATATACTGTATCCCTTGGACCCTCTTATTAACGATGAAACACAGAAATTGCATCTGAATTAAATACAAATGGCACAATGTCGACTTAAGTACAAGAGGACTGACACTCTCACTTTCTATGATTTGAACCTCTCCTGTGAGTCCAGTTTTAGATTCCGATGCTTCACTTCAGGTATACTGTATCCCTTGGACCTTCGTATTAACGATGAAACACAGAAATTGCATCCGAATTAAATACTAATGGCACAATGTCGACTTAAGTACAAGAGGACTGACACTCTCACTTTCTATGATTTGTACATCTCCTGTGAGTCCAGTTTTAGATTCCGATGCTTCACTTCAGGTTTCCTGTATACCTTGCACTTTCTTATTGACGATGAAACACAAAAATTGTATCCGAATTTATTACAAAAGGCTCAATGCCGACTTAAGTACAAGAGGACTGATATTCCAACTTTCTATGATTTGTACCTCTCCTGTGAGTCCAGTTTTAAATACCGATGCTTCACTTCAGGTTTACTGTATACCTTGCACCTTCTTATTAACGATGAAACATAGAAATTGCATCGTAATTTAATACAAAAGCCACAATGCCGACGTAAGTAAAAGAGGCCTGACACTCTAACTTTCTATGATTTGAACCTCTCCTGTGAGTCCAGTTTTAGATTCCGATGCTTCACTTCAGGTTTAGTGTATCCCTTGGACCTTCTTAACGACTATGATACACAGGAATTGCATCCGAATGTAATACAAAAGGCACAATGCTGACTTAAGTACAAGAGGACTGACACTCTAACTTTCTATGATTTGACCCTCTCCTGTGAGTCCAGTTTTAAATACCGATGCTTCACTTCAGGTTTACTGTATACCTTGCACCTTCTTATTGACGATGAAACGTAGAAATTGCATCTTAATTTAATACAAAAGCCACAATGCCGACGTAAGTAAAAGAGGCCTGACACTCTAACTTTCTATGATTTGAACCTCTCCTGTGAGTCCAGTTTTAGATTCCGATCCTTCACATCAGATATACTGTATCCCTTGGACCCTCTTATTAACGATGAAACACAGAAATTGCATCTGAATTAAATACAAATGGCACAATGTCGACTTAAGTACAAGAGGACTGACACTCTCACTTTCTATGATTTGAACCTCTCCTGTGAGTCCAGTTTTAGATTCCGATGCTTCACTTCAGGTTTCCTGTATACCTTGAACCTTCTTATTGACGATGAAACACAGAAATTGTATCCGAATTTAATACAAAAGGCTCAATGCCGACTTTTACTTTTAATGATTTGAACCTCTCCTGAGAGTCCAGTTTTAGATTCCGATGCTTCACTTCAGGTTTATTGTGTCCCTTGGACCTTCTTATTGACGATGAAACACAGAAATTGCATCCGAATTTAATACAAAAGGCACAATACCAACTTAAGTACAAGAGGAGTGACACTCTAACTTTTTATGATTTGAACCTCTCCTGTGAGTCCAGTTTTAGATTCCGATGTTTCACTTCAGGATTAGTGTATCCCTTGGACCTTCTTAACGACTATGAAACACAGGAATTGCATCCGAATTTAATACGAAAGGCTCAATGCCGACTTAGGTACAAGAGGACTGACATTCTTACTTTTAATGATTTGAACCTCTCCTGAGAGTCCAGTTTTAGATTCCGATGCTTCACTTCTGGTTTACTGTATCCCTTGGACTTTCTTATGGTCGATGAAACACAGAAATTGCATCCGAATTTAATACAAATGGCACAATACCGACTTACGTACAAGAGGAGTGACACTCTAACTTTCTATGATTTGAACCTCTCCTGTGAGTCCAGTTTTAGATTCCGATGCTTCACTTCAGGTTTACTGTATATCTTGGACCTTCTTATTGACGATGAAACACAGAAATTGCATCCGAATTTAATACAAATGGCACAATGCCGACTTATGTACAAGAGGACTGTTACTCTGACTTTCTATGATTTGAATCCCTCCTGTGAGTCCAGTTGTAGATTCCGATGGTTCTCTTCAGGTTTACTGTATCCCTTCGACCTTCTTATCGACGATGAAACAGAGAAATTGCATCCGAATTTAATACAAAAGGCACAATGCCGACTTAAGTAAAAGAGGACTGACACTCAAACATTCTATGATTTGAAACTCTATTGCGAGTCCAGTTTTAGATTCCGATGCTTCACTGAAGGTTTACTCTATCCCTTGGAACTTCTTATTGACGATGAAGCACCGAAATTGAATCCGAATTTAATACAAAAGGCACAATACCGTCATAAGTAGAAGAGGAGTGACACTCTAAATTTCTATGATTTGAACCTCTCCTGTGAGTCCAGTTTAAGATTCCGATGCTTCACTTGAGGTTTCCTGTATACCTTGCACCTTCTTATTGACGATGAAACACAGAAATTGTATCCGAATTTAATACAAAAGGCACAATACCTACTTAAGTACAAGAGGAGTGACACTCAAACATTCTATTATTTGAACCTCTCCTGTGAGTCCAGTTTTAGATTCCGATGCTTCACTTCAGGTTTACTGTATATCTTGGACCTTCTTATTGACGATGAAATACAGAAATTGCATCCGAATTTAATACAAATGGCACCATGCCGACTTAAGTACAAGAGGACTGACACTCTCACTTTCTATTATTTGAATCCCTTCTGTGAGTCCAGTTTTAGATTCCGAAGCTTCACTTCGGATTTTCTGTATAACTTGCACCTTCTGATTGACGATGTAACACAGAAATTGCATCGGAATTTAATACAAAAGGCACAATGCCGACTTAAGTAAAAGAGGACTGACCCTCTAACTTTCTATGATTTGAACCTCTCCTGTGTGTCCAGTTTTAGATTCTGATGCTTCACTTCAGGTTTACTGTATCCCTTGGACCTTCTTATTGACGATGAAACACAGAAATTGCATCCGAATTTAATACAAAAGGCACAATGCCGACTTAAGTACACGAGGACTGACACTCTCACTTTCTATGATTTGAACCTCTCCTGTAAGTCCAGTTTTGGATTCCGATGCTTCACTTCAGGGTTACTGTATACCTTGCACCTTCTTATTGACGATGATACACAGAAATTGCATCCGAATTTAATACAAATGGCACAATGCCGACTTAAGTACAAGAGGACTGTTACTCTCACTTTCTATGATTTGAATCCCTCCTGTGAGTCCAGTTGTAGATTCCGATGGTTCTCTTCAGGTTTACTGTATACCTTGCAACTTCTTATTGACGATGAAACACAGAAATTGCATCGGAATTTAATACAAAAGGCACAATTCCGACGTAAGTAAAAGAGGACTGACACTGTAACATTCTATGATTTGAACCTCTATTGCGAGTCCAGTATGAGATTCCGATGCTTCACTTAAGTTTTACTGTATCCCTTGGACCTTCTTATTGACGATGAAACACCGAAATTGCATCCGAATTTAATACAAAAGGCACAATACCGACTTAAGTACAAGAGGAGTGACACTCTAACTTTCTATGATTTGAACCTCTCCTGTGAACCCAGTTTTAGATTCCGATGCTTCACTTCAGGTTTAGTGTATCCCTTGGACCTTCTTAACGACTATGATACACAGGAATTGCATCCGAATGTAATACAAAAGGCACAATGCTGACTTAAGTACAAGAGGACTGACACTCTAACTTTCTATGATTTGACCCTCTCCTGTGAGTCCAGTTTTAAATACCGATGCTTCACTTCAGGTTTACTGTATACCTTGCACCTTCTTATTGACGATGAAACGTAGAAATTGCATCTTAATTTAATACAAAAGCCACAATGCCGACGTAAGTAAAAGAGGCCTGACACTCTAACTTTCTATGATTTGAACCTCTCCTGTGAGTCCAGTTTTAGATTCCGATCCTTCACATCAGATATACTGTATCCCTTGGACCCTCTTATTAACGATGAAACACAGAAATTGCATCTGAATTAAATACAAATGGCACAATGTCGACTTAAGTACAAGAGGACTGACACTCTCACTTTCTATGATTTGAACCTCTCCTGTGAGTCCAGTTTTAGATTCCGATGCTTCACTTCAGGTATACTGTATCCCTTGGACCTTCGTATTAACGATGAAACACAGAAATTGCATCCGAATTAAATACTAATGGCACAATGTCGACTTAAGTACAAGAGGACTGACACTCTCACTTTCTATGATTTGTACATCTCCTGTGAGTCCAGTTTTAGATTCCGATGCTTCACTTCAGGTTTCCTGTATACCTTGCACTTTCTTATTGACGATGAAACACAAAAATTGTATCCGAATTTAATACAAAAGGCTCAATGCCGACTTAAGTACAAGAGGACTGATATTCCAACTTTCTATGATTTGTACCTCTCCTGTGAGTCCAGTTTTAAATACCGATGCTTCACTTCAGGTTTACTGTATACCTTGCACCTTCTTATTAACGATGAAACATAGAAATTGCATCGTAATTTAATACAAAAGCCACAATGCCGACGTAAGTAAAAGAGGCCTGACACTCTAACTTTCTATGATTTGAACCTCTCCTGTGAGTCCAGTTTTAGATTCCGATGCTCCACCTCAGGTATACTGTATCCCTTGGACCTTCTTATTAACGATGAAACACAGAAATTGCATCCGAATTTAATACAAATGGCACAATGTCGACTTAAGTACAAGAGGACTGACACTCTCACTTTCTATGATTTGTACCTCTCCTGTGAGTCCAGTTTAAGATTCCGATGCTTCACTTGAGGTTTCCGGTATACCTTGCACCTTCTTATTGACGATGAAACACAGAAATTATATCCGAATTTAATACAAAAGGCACAATACCTACTTCAGTACAAGAGGAGAGACACTCAAACATTCTATTATTTGAACCTCTCCTGTGAGTCCAGTTTTAGATTCCGATGCTTCACTTCAGGTTTACTGTATATCTTGGACCTTCTTATTGACGATGAAATACAGAAATTGCATCCGAATTTAATACAAATGGCACCATGCCGACTTAAGTACAAGAGGACTTACACTCTCACTTTCTATTATTTGAGTCCCTCCTGTGAGTCCAGTTTTAGATTCCGAAGCTTCACTTCGGATTTTCTGTATAACTTGCACCTTCTGATTGACGATGTAACACAGAAATTGCATCGGAATTTAATACAAAAGGCACAATGCCGACTTAAGTAAAAGAGGACTGACCCTCTAACTTTCTATGATTTGAACCTCTCCTGTGAGTCCAGTTTTAGATTCTGATGCTTCACGTCAGGTTTACTGTATCCCTTGGACGTTCTTAATGACGATGAAACACAGAAATTGCATCCGAATTTAATACAAAAGGCACAATGCCGACTTAAGTACACGAGGACTGACACTCTCACTTTCTATGATTTGAACCTCTCCTGTAAGTCCAGTTTTGGATTCCGATGCTTCACTTCAGGGTTACTGTATACCTTGCACCTTCTTGTTGACGATGATACACAGAAATTGCATCCGAATTTAATACAAATGGCACAATGCCGACCTAAGTACAAGAGGACTGTTACTCTCACTTTCTATGATTTGAATCCCTCCTGTGAGTCCAGTTGTAGATTCCGATGGTTCTCTTCAGGTTTACTGTATACCTTGCAACTTCTGATTGACGATGAAACACAGAAATTGCATCGGAATTTAATACAAAAGGCACAATGCCGACATAAGTAAAAGAGGACCGACCCTCTAACTTTCTATGATTTGAACCTCTCCTGTGAGTCCAGTTCTACATTCTGATGCTTCACTTCAGGTTTACTGTATCCCTTCGACCTTCTTATTGACGATGAAACACAGAAATTGCATCCGAATTTAATACAAAAGGCACAATGCCGACTTAAGTAAAAGAGGACTGACACTCTAACATTCTATGATTTGAAACTCTATTGCGAGTCCAGTTTTAGATTCCGATGCTTCACTGAAGGTTTACTGTATCCCTTGGAACTTCTTATTGACGATGAAGCACCGAAATTGAATCCGAATTTAATACAAAAGGCACAATACCGACTTAAGTACAGAAGGAGTGACACTCTAACTTTCTATTATTTGAACCTCTCCTGTGAGGTCAGATTTAGATTCCGATGCTTCACTTCAGGTTTACTGTATCCCTTGGACCTTCTTATAGACGATGAAACACTGAAATTGCATCCGAATTTAATACAAATGGCACAATGCTGTCTTAAGTACAAGAGGACTGACACTCTCACGTTCTATGATTTGAGTCCCTCCTGTGAGTCCAGTTTTAGATTCCAATGCTTCACTTCGGGTTTACTGTATACCTTGCAACTTCTGATTGACGATGAAACACAGAAATTGCGTCGGAATTTAATACAAAAGGCACAATGCCGACTTAAGTAAAAGAGGACAGACCGTCTAACTTTCTATGATTTGAACCTCCCCTGTGAGTCAAGTTTTAGATTCTGATGCTTCACTTCAGGTTTGCTGTATCCCTTCGACCTTCTTATTGACGATGAAACACAGTAATTGCATCCGAATTTAATACAAAAGGCACAATTCCGACGTAAGTAAAAGAGGACTGACACTGTAACATTCTATGATTTGAACCTCTATTGCGAGTCCAGTTTGAGATTCCGATGCTTCACTTAAGTTTTACTGCATCCCTTGGACCTTCTTATTGACGATGAAACACCGAAATTGCATCCGAATTTAATACAAAAGGCACAATACCGACTTAAGTACAAGAGGAGTGACACTCTAACTTTCTATGATTTGAACCTCTCCTGTGAACCCAGTTTTAGATTCCGATGCTTCACTTCAGGTTTAGTGTATCCCTTGGACCTTCTTAACGACTATGATGCACAGGAATTGCATCCGAATTTAATACAAATGGCACAATGCTGACTTAAGTACAAGAGGACTGACACTCTAACTTTCTATGATTTGACCCTCTCCTGTGAGTCCAGTTTTAAATACCGATGCTTCACTTCAGGTTTACTGTATACCTTGCACCTTCTTATTGACGATGAAACATAGAAATTGCATCGGAATTTAATACAAAAGCCACAATGCCGACGTAAGTAAAAGAGGCCTGACACTCTAACTTTCTATGATTTGAACCTCTCCTGTGAGTCCAGTTTTAGATTCCGATGCTTCACATCAGGTATACTGTATCCCTTGGACCTTCTTATTAACGATGAAACACAGAAATTGCATCTGAATTAAATACTAATGGCACAATGTCGACTTAAGTACAAGGGGACTGACACTCTCACTTTCTATGATTTGTACATCTCCTGTGAGTCCAGTTTTAGATTCCGATGCTTCACTTCAGGTTTCCTGTATACCTTGCACATTCGTATTGACGATGAAACACAAAAATTGTATCCGAATTTAATACAAATGCTCAATGCCGACTTAAGTACAAGAGGACTGATATTCTAACTTTCTATGATTTGTACCTCTCCTGTGAGTCCAGTTTTAAATACCGATGCTTCACTTCAGGTTTACTGTATACCTTGCACCTTCTTATTGACGATGAAACATAGAAATTGCATCGTAATTAAATACAAAAGCCACAATGCCGACGTAAGTAAAAGAGGCCTGACACTCTAACTTTCTATGATTTGAACCTCTCCTGTGAGTCCAGTTTTAGATTCCGATGCTTCACCTCAGGTATACTGTATCCCTTGGACCTTCTTATTAACGATGAAACACAGAAATTGCATCCGAATTCAATACAAATGGCACAATGTCGACTTAAGTACAAGAGGACTGACACTCTCACTTTCTATGATTTGTACCTCTCCTGTGAGTCCAGTTTAAGATTCCGATGCTTCACTTCAGGTTTCCTGTATACCTTGTACCTGCTTATTGACGATGAAACACAGAAATTGTATCCGAATTTAATACAAAAGGCACAATACCGACTTAAGTACAAGAGGAGTGACACTCAAACATTCTATTATTTGAACCTCTCCTGTGAGTCCAGTTTTAGATTCCGATGCTTCACTTCAGGTTTACTGTATATCTTGGACCTTCCCATTGACGATGAAATACAGAAATTGCATCCGAATTTAATACAAATGGCACCATGCCGACTTAAGTACAAGAGGACCGACACTCTCACTTTCTATGATTTGAATCCCTCCTGTGAGTCCAGTTTTAGATTCCGAAGCTTCACTTCGGATTTTCTGTATAACTTGCACCTTCTGATTGACGATTTAACACAGAAATTGCATCGGAATTTAATACAAAAGGCACAATGCCGACTTAAGTAAAAGAGGACTGACCCTCTAACTTTCTATGATTTGAACCTCTCCTGTGAGTCCAGTTTTAGATTCTGATGCTTCACTTCAGGTTTACTGTATCCCTTGGACCTTCTTATTGACGATGAAACACAGAAATTGCATCCGAATTTAATACAAAAGGCACAATGCCGACTTAAGTACACGAGGACTGACACTCTCTCTTTCTATGATTTGAACCTCTCCTGTAAGTCCAGTTTTGGATTCCGATGCTTCACTTCAGGGTTACTGTATACCTTGCACCTTCTTATTGACGATGATACACAGAAATTGCATCCGAATTTAATACAAATGGCACAATGCCGACTTAAGTACAAGAGGACTGTTACTCTCACTTTCTATGATTTGAATCCCTCCTGTGAGTCCAGTTGTAGATTCCGATGGTTCTCTTCAGGTTTACTGTATACCTTGCAACTTCTGATTGACGATGAAACACAGAAATTGCATCGGAATTTAATACAAAAGGCACAATGCCGACATAAGTAAAAGAGGACCGACCCTCTAACTTTCTATGATTTGAACCTCTCCTGTGAGTCCAGTTCTACATTCTGATGCTTCACTTCAGGTTTACTGTATCCCTTCGACCTTCTTATTGACGATGAAACACAGAAATTGCAACCGAATTTAATACAAAAGGCACAATGCCAACTTAAGTAAAAGAGGACTGACACTCTAACATTCTATGACTTGAAACCTTATTGCGAGTCCAGTTTTAGATTCCGATGCTTCACTGAAGGTTTACTGTATCCCTTGGAACTTCTTATTGACGATGAAGCACCGAAATTGAATCCGAATTTAATACAAAAGGCACAATACCGACTTAAGTACAAGAGGAGTGACACTCTAACTTTCTATGATTTGAACCTCTCTTGTGAGGTCAGATTTAGATTCCGATGCTTCACTTCAGGTTTACTGTATCCCTTGGACCTTCTTATAGACGATGAAACACTGAAATTGCATAAGAATTTAATACAAATGGCACAATGCTGACTTAAGTACAAGAGGACTGACACTCTCACGTTCTATGATTTGAGTCCCTCCCGTGAGTCCAGTTTTAGATTCCAATGCTTCACTTCTGGTTTACTGTATACCTTGCAACTTCTGATTGACGATGAAACACAGAAATTGCATCGGAATTTAATACAAAAGGCACAATGCCGACTTAAGTAAAAGAGGACAGACCCTCTAACTTTCTATGATTTGAACCTCCCCTGTGAGTCCAGTTTTAGATTCTGATGCTTCACTTCAGGTTTGCTGTATCCCTTCGACCTTCTTATTGACGATGAAACACAGAAATTGCATCCGAATTTAATACAAAAGGCACAATTCCGACGTAAGTAAAAGAGGACTGACACTGTAACATTCTATGATTTGAACCTCTATTGCGAGTCCAGTTTGAGATTCCGATGCTTCACTTAAGTTCTACTGTATCCCTTGGACCTTCTTATTGACGACGAAACACCGAAATTGCATCCGAATTTAATACAAAAGGCACAATACCGACTTAAGTACAAGAGGAGTGACACTCCAACTTTCTATGATTTGAACCTCTCCTGTGAACCCAGTTTTAGATTCCGATGCTTCACTTCAGGTTTAGTGTATCCCTTGGACCTTCTTAACGACTATGATACACAGGAATTGCATCCGAATTTAATACAAATGGCACAATGCTGACTTAAGTACAAGAGGACTGACACTCTAACTTTCTATGATTTGACCCTCTCCTGTGAGTCCAGTTTTAAATACCGATGCTTCACTTCAGGTTTACTGTATACCTTGCACCTTCTTATTGACGATGAAACATAGAAATTGCATCGGAATTTAATACAAAAGCCACAATGCCGACGTAAGTAAAAGAGGCCTGACACTCTAACTTTCTATGATTTGAACCTCTCCTGTGAGTCCAGTTTTAGATTCCGATGCTTCACATCAGGTATACTGGATCCCTTGGACCTTCTTATTAACGATGAAACACAGAAATTGCATCTGAATTAAATACAAATGGCACAATGTCGACTTAAGTACAAGAGGACTGACACTCTCACTTACTATGATTTGTAAATCTCCTGTGAGTCCAGTTTTAGATTCCGATGCTTCACTTCAGGTTTCCTGTATACCTTGCACATTCGTATTGACGATGAAACACAAAAATTGTATCCGAATTTAATACAAAAGGCTCAATGCCGACTTAAGTACAAGAGGACTGATATTCTAACTTTCTATGATTTGTACCTCTCCTGTGAGTCCAGTTTTAAATACCGATGCTTCACTTCAGGTTTACTGTATACCTTGCACCTTCTTATTGCCGATGAAACATAGAAATTGCATCGTAATTTAATACAAAAGCCACAATGCCGACGTAAGTAAAAGAGGCCTGACACTCTAACTTTCTATGATTTGAACCTCTCCTGTGAGTCCAGTTTTAGATTCCGATGCTTCACCTCAGGTATACTGTATCCCTTGGACCTTCTTATTAACGATGAAACACAGAAATTGCATCCGAATTTAATACAAATGGCACAATGTCGACTTAAGTACAAGAGGACTGACACTCTCACTTTCTGTGATTTGTACCTCTCCTGTGAGTCCAGTTTAAGATTCCGATGCTTCACTTCAGGTTTCCTGTATACCTTGTACCTTCTTATTGACGATGAAACACAGAAATTGTATCCGAATTTAATACAAAAGGCACAATACCGACTTAAGTACAAGAGGAGTGACACTCAAACATTCTATTATTTGAACCTCTCCTGTGAGTCCAGTTTTAGATTCCGATGCTTCACTTCAGGTTTACTGTATATCTTGGACCTTCCTATTGACGATGAAATACAGAAATTGCATCCGAATTTAATACAAATGGCACCATGCCGACTTAAGTACAAGAGGACTGACACTCTCACTTTCTATGATTTGAATATCTCCTGTGAGTCCAGTTTTAGATTCCGAAGCTTCACTTCGGATTTTCTGTATAACTTGCACCTTCTGATTGACGATTTAACACAGAAATTGCATCGGAATTTAATACAAAAGGCACAATGCCGACTTAAGTAAAAGAGGACTGACCCTCTAACTTTCTATGATTTGAACCTCTCCTGTGAGTCCAGTTTTAGATTCTGATGCTTCACTTCAGGTTTACTGTATCCCTTGGACCTTCTTATTGACGATGAAACACAGAAATTGCATCCGAATTTAATACAAAAGGCACAATGCCGACTTAAGTACACGAGGACTGACACTCTCTCTTTTTATGATTTGAACCTCTCCTGTAAGTCCAGTTTGGGATTCCGATGCTTCACTTCAGGGTTACTGTATCCCTTGCACCTTCTTATTGACGATGATACACAGAAATTGCATCGGAATTAAATTCAAAAGGCACAATGCCTACTTAAGTAAAAGAGGACAGACACTCTCACTTTCTGTGATTTGAACCTCTCCTGTGAGTCCAGTTTTAGATTCCGATGCATCACTTCAGGTTTACTGTATACCTTGGACCTTCTTATTGACGATGAAACATAGAAATTGCATCGGAATTAAATTCAAAACGCACAATGCCGACTTAAGTACAACAGGACTGACACTCTAACCTTCTATGATTTCAACCTCTCCTGTAGGTCCAGTTTTAGATTCCGTTGCTTCACTTCAGCTTCACTGTATAACTTGCACCTTCTTATTGACGATGAAACATAGAAATTGCATCTTAATTTAATACAAAAGCCACAATGCCGACGTAAGTAAAAGAGGCCTGACACTCTTTCTATGATTTGAACCTCTCCTGTGAGTCCAGTTTTAGATTCCGATGCTTCACATCAGGTATACTGTATCCCTTGGACCTTCTTATTAACGATGAAACACAGAAATTGTATCTGAATTAAATACAAATGGCACAATGTCGACTTAAGTACAAGAGGACTGACACTCTCACTTTCTATGATTTGTACATCTCCTGTGAGTCCAGTTTTAGATTCCGATGCTTCACTTCAGGTTTCCTGTATACCTTGCACATTCGTATTGACGATGAAACACAAAAATTGTATCCGAATTTAATACAAAAGGCTCAATGCCGACTTAAGTACAAGAGGACTGATATTCTAACTTTCTATGATTTGTACCTCTCCTGTGAGTCCAGTTTTAAATACCGATGCTTCACTTCAGGTTTACTGTATACCTTGCACCTTCTTATTGACGATGAAACATAGAAATTGCATCGTAATTTAATACAAAAGCCACAATGCCGACGTAAGTAAAAGAGGCCTGACACTCTAACTTTCTATGATTTGAACCTCTCCTGTGAGTCCAGTTTTAGATTCCGATGCTTCACCTCAGGTATACTGTATCCCTTGGACCTTCTTATCAACGATGAAACACAGAAATTGCATCCGAATTTAATACAAATGGCACAATGTCGACTTAAGTACAAGAGGACTGACACGCTCACTTTCTATGATTTGTACCTCTCCTGTGAGTCCAGTTTAAGATTCCGATGCTTCACTTCAGGTTTCCTGTATACCTTGTACCTTCTTATTGACGATGAAACACAGAAATTGTATCCGAATTTAATACAAAAGGCACAATACCGACTTAAGTACAAGAGGAGTGGCACTCAAACATTCTATTATTTGAACCTCTCCTGTGAGTCCAGTTTTAGATTCCGATGCTTCACTTCAGGTTTACTGTATATCTTGGACCTTCCTATTGACGATGAAATACAGAAATTGCATCCGAATTTAATACAAATGGCACCATGCCGACTTAAGTACAAGAGGACTGACACTCTCACTTTCTATGATTTGAATCCCTCCTGTGAGTCCAGTTTTAGATTCCGAAGCTTCACTTCGGATTTTCTGTATAACTTGCACCTTCTGATTGACGATTTAACACAGAAATTGCATCGGAATTTAATACAAAAGGCACAATGCCGACTTAAGTAAAAGAGGACTGACCCTCTAACTTTCTATGATTTGAACCTCTCCTGTGAGTCCAGATTTAGATTCTGATGCTTCACTTCAGGTTTACTGTATCCCTTGGACCTTCTTATTGACGATGAAACACAGAAATTGCGTCCGAATTTAATACAAAAGGCACAATGCCGACTTAAGTACACGAGGACTGACACTCTCTCTTTCTATGATTTGAACCTCTCCTGTAAGTCCAGTTTTGGATTCCGATGCTTCACTTCAGGGTTACTGTATACCTTGTACCTTCTTATTGACGATGATACACAGAAATTGCATCCGAATTTAATACAAATGGCACAATGCCGAATTAAGTACAAGAGGACTGTTACTCTCACTTTCTATGATTTGAATCCCTCCTGTGAGTCCAGTTGTAGATTCCGATGGTTCTCTTCAGGTTTACTGTATACCTTGCAACTTCTGATTGACGATGAAACACAGAAATTGCATCGGAATTTAATACAAAAGGCACAATGCCGATATAAGTAATAGAGGACCGACCCTCTAACTTTCTATGATTTGAACCTCTCCTGTGAGTCCAGTTCTACATTCTGATGCTTCACTTCAGGTTTACTGTATCCCTTCGACCTTCTTATTGACGATGAAACACAGAAATTGCATCCGAATTTAATACAAAAGGCACAATGCCAACTTAAGTAAAAGAGGACTGACACTCTAACATTCTATGACTTGAAACTCTATTGCGAGTCCAGTTTTAGATTCCGATGCTTCACTTCAGGTTTACTGTATCCCTTGGAACTTCTTATTGACGATGAAGCACCGAAATTGAATTCGAATTTAATACAAAAGGCACAATACCGACTTAAGTACAAGAGGAGTGACACTCTAACTTTCTATGATTTGAACCTCTCTTGTGAGGTCAGATTTAGATTCCGATGCTTCACTTCAGGTTTACTGTATCCCTTGGACCTTCTTATAGACGATGAAACACTGAAATTGCATAAGAATTTAATACAAATGGCACAATGCTGACTTAAGTACAAGAGGACTGACACTCTCACGTTCTATGATTTGAGTCCCTCCTGTGAGTCCAGTTTTAGATTCCAATGCTTCACTTCTGGTTTACTGTATACCTTGCAACTTCTGATTGACGATGAAACACAGAAATTGCATCGGAATTTAATACAAAAGGCACAATGCCGACTTAAGTAAAAGAGGACAGACCCTCTAACTTTCTATGATTTGAACCTCCCCTGTGAGTCCAGTTTTAGATTCTGATGCTTCACTTCAGGTTTGCTGTATCCCTTCGACCTTCTTATTGACGATGAAACACAGAAATTGCATCCGAATTTAATACAAAAGGCACAATTCCGACGTAAGTAAAAGAGGACTGACACTGTAACATTCTATGATTTGAACCTCTATTGCGAGTCCAGTTTGAGATTCCGATGCTTCACTTAAGTTCTACTGTATCCCTTGGACCTTCTTATTGACGATGAAACACCGAAATTGCATCCGAATTTAATACAAAAGACACAATACCGACTTAAGTACAAGAGGAGTGACACTCCAACTTTCTATGATTTGAACCTCTCCTGTGAACCCAGTTTTAGATTCCGATGCTTCACTTCAGGTTTACTGTATACCTTGCACCTTCTTATTGACGACGAAACATAGAAATTGCATCGGAATTTAATACAAAAGCCACAATGCCGACGTAAGTAAAAGAGGCCTGACACTCTAACTTTCTATGATTTGAACCTCTCCTGTGAGTCCAGTTTTAGATTCCGATGCTTCACATCAGGTATACTGTATCCCTTGGACCTTCTTATTAACGATGAAACACAGAAATTGCATCTGAATTAAATACAAATGGCACAATGTCGACTTAAGTACAAGAGGACTGACACTCTCACTTTCCATGATTTGTACATCTCCTGTGAGTCCAGTTTTAGATTCCGATGCTTCACTTCAGGTTTCCTGTATACCTTGCACATTCGTATTGACGATGAAACACAAAAATTGTATCCGAATTTAATACAACAGGCTCAATGCCGACTTAAGTACAAGAGGACTGATATTCTAACTTTCTATGATTTGTACCTCTCCTGTGAGTCCAGTTTTAAATACCGATGCTTCACTTCAAGTTCACTGCATACCTTGCACCTTCTTATTGACGTTGAAACATAGAAATTGCATCGTAATTTAATACAAAAGCCACTATGCCGACGTAAGTAAAAGAGGCCTGACACTCTAACTTTCTATGATTTGAACCTCTCCTGTGAGTCCAGTTTTAGATTCCGATGCTTCACCTCAGGTATACTGTATCCCTTGGACCTTCTTATTAACGATGAAACACAGAAATTGCATCCGAATTTAATACAAATGGCACAATGTCGACTTAAGTACAAGAGGACTGACACTCTCACTTTCTATGATTTGTACCTCTCCTGTGAGTCCAGTTTAAGATTCCGATGCTTCACTTCAGGTTTCCTGTATACCTTGTACCTTCTTATTGACGATGAAACACAGAAATTGTATCCGAATTTAATACAAAAGGCACAATACCGACTTAAGTACAAGAGGAGTGATACTCAAACATTCTATTATTTGAACCTCTCCTGTGAGTCCAGTTTTAGATTCCGATGCTTCACTTCAGGTTTACTGTATATCTTGGACCTTCCTATTGACGATGAAATACAGAAATTGCATCCGAATTTAATACAAATGGCACCATGCCGACTTAAGTACAAGAGGACTGACACTCTCACTTTCTATGATTTGAATCCCTCCTGTGAGTCCAGTTTCAGATTCCGAAGCTTCACTTCGGATTTTCTGTATAACTTGCACCTTCTGATTGACGATTTAACACAGAAATTGCATCGGAATTTAATACAAAAGGCACAATGCCGACTTAAGTAAAAGAGGACTGACCCTCTAACTTTCTATGATTTGAACCTCTCCTGTGAGTCCAGTTTTAGATTCTGATGCTTCACTTCAGGTTTACTGTATCCCTTGGACCTTCTTATTGACAATGAAACACAGAAATTGCATCCGAATTTAATACAAAAGGCACAATGCCGACTTAAGTACACGAGGACTCACACTCTCTCTTTATATGATTTGAACCTCTCCTGTAAGTCCAGTTTGGGATTCCGATGCTTCACTTCAGGGTTACTGTATACCTTGCACCTTCTTATTGACGATGATACACAGAAATTGCATCGGAATTACATTCAAAAGGCACAATGCCTACTTAAGTAAAAGAGGACAGACACTCTCACTTTCTGTGATTTGAACCTCTCCTGTGAGTCCAGTTTTAGATTCCGATGCATCACTTCAGGTTTACTGTATACCTTGGACCTTCTTATTGACGATGAAACACAGAAATTGCATCGGAATTAAATTCAAAAGGCACAATGCCGACTTAAGTACAAGAGGACTGATACTCTAACTTTCTCTGATTTGAACCTCTCCTATGAGGTCAGATTTAGATTCCGATGCTTCACTTCAGGTTTACTGTAACCCTTGGACCTTCGTATAGACGATAAAACACAGAAATTGCATCCGAATTTAATACAAATGGCACAATGCCGACTTAAGTACAAGAGGAATGACATTCTAACTTTCTATGATTTGAACCTCTCCTGAGAGACCAATTTTAGATTCCGATGCTTCACTTCTGGTTAACTGTATCCCTTGGACTTTCTTATTGACGATGAAACACAGAAATTCCATCCGAGTTTAATATAAATGGCACAATACCGACTTAAGTACAAGAGGAGAGACACTCTAACTTTCTATGATTTGAACCTCTCCTGTGAGTCCAGTTTTAGATTCTGATGCTTCACTTCAGGTTTACTGTATATCTTGGACCTTCTTATGGACGATGAAACACTGAAATTGCATCCGAATTTAATACAAATGGCACAATGCTGACTTATGTACAAGAGGACTGACACTCTCACGTTCTATGATTTGAGTCCCTCCTGTGAGTCCAGTTTTAGATTCCAATGCTTCACTTCGGGTTTACTGTATACCTTGCAACTTCTGATTGACGATGAAACACAGAAATTGCATCGGAATTTAATACAAAAGTCACAATTCCGACTTAAATAAAAGAGGACAGACCCTCTAACTTTCTATGATTTGAACCTCTCCTGTGAACCCAGTTTTAGAATCCGATGCTTCACTTCAGGTTTAGTGTATCCCTTGGACCTTCTTAACGACTATGATACACAGGAATTGCATCAGAATTTAATACAAATGGCACAATGCTGACTTAAGTACAAGAGGACTGACACTCTAACTTTCTATGATTTGACCCTCTCCCGTGAGTCCAGTTTTAAATACCGATGCTCCACTTCAGGTTTACTGTATACCTTGCACCTTCTTATTGACGATGAAACATAGAAATTGCATCGGAATTTAATACAAAAGCCACAATGCCGACGTAAGTAAAAGAGGCCTGACACTCTAACTTTCTATGATTTGAACCTCTCCTGTGAGTCCAGTTTTAGATTCCGATGCTTCACATCAGGTATACTGTATCCCTTGGACCTTCTTATTAACGATGAAACACAGAAATTGCATCTGAATTAAATACAAATGGCACAATGTCGACTTAAGTACAAGAGGACTGACACTCTCACTTTCTATGATTTGTACATCTCCTGTGAGTCCAGTTTTAGATTCCGATGCTTCACTTCAGGTTTCCTGTATACCTTGCACCTTCTTATTGACGATGAAACACAAAAATTGTATCCGAATTTAATACAAAAGGATCAATGCCGACTTAAGTACAAGAGGACTGATATTCTAACTTTCTATGATTTGTACCTCTCCTGTGAGTCCAGTTTTAAATACCGATGCTTCACTTCAGGTTTACTGTATACCTTGCACCTTCTTATTGACGATGAAACATAGAAATTGCATCGTAATTTAATACAAAAGCCACAATGCCGACGTAAGTAAAAGAAGCCTGACACTCTAACTTTCTATGATTTGAACCTCTCCTGTGAGTCCAGTTTTAGATTCCGATGCTTCACCTCAGGTATACTGTATCCCTTGGACCTTCTTATTAACAATGAAACACAGAAATTGCATCCGAATTTAATACAAATGGCACAATGTCGGCTTATGTACAAGAGGACTGACACTCTCACTTTCTATGATTTGTACCTCTCCTGTGAGTCCAGTTTAAGATTCCGATGCTTCACTTCAGGTTTCCTGTATACCTTGTACCTTCTTATTGACGATGAAACACAGAAATTGTATCCGAATTTAATACAAAAGGCACAATACCGACTTAAGTACAAGAGGAGTGACACTCAAACATTCTATTATTTGAACCTCTCCTGTGAGTCCAGATTTAGATTCCGATGCTTCACTTCAAATTTACTGTATATCTTGGACCTTCGTATTGACGATGAAATACAGAAATTGCATCCGAATGTAATACAAAAGGCACGATGCCGACTTAAGTAAAAGAGGACTGACACTCTAACATTCTATGATTTGAACCTCTATTGCGAGTCCAGTTTTAGATTCCGATGCTTCACTGAAGGTTTACTGTATCCCTTGGACCTTCTTATTGACGATGAAGCAGCGAAATTGCATCCGAATTTAATACAAAAAAGCACAATACCAACTTAAGTACAAGAGGAGTGACACTCTAACTTTCTATGATTTGAATCTCTCCTGTGAGTCCAGTTTTAGTTTCCGATGCTTCACTTCAGGTTTACTATATCCCTTGGACGTTCTTATTGGCGATGAAACACAGACTTTGCATCGGAATTAAATTCAAAAGGCACAATGCCGACCTAAGTAGAAGAGGACTAACACTCTCACTTTCTATGATTTGAACCTCTTCTGTGAGTCCAGTTTTAGATTCCGATGCTTCACTTCAGGTTTACTGTATACCTTGCACCTTCTAATTGACGATGAAACATAGAAATTGCATCGTAATTTAATACAAAAGCCACAATGCCGACGTAAGTAAAAGAAGTCTGACACTCTAACTTTCTATGATTTGAACGTCTCCTGTGAGTTCAGTTTTAGATTCCGATGCTTCACTTCAGGTTTACTGTATCCCTTGGACATTCTAATTGACGACGAAACACAGAGTTTGCATCCGAATTTAATTCAAAAGGTACAATGCCGACTTAAGTACAAGAGGACTGACACTCTAACTTTCTATGATTTGAACCTCTCCTGTGAGTCCAGGTTTAGATTCCGATGTTTCACTTCAGGTTTACTGTATCCCTTGGACCTTGTTATTGTCGATGAAACACAGATATTGCATCCGAATTTAATACCAAAATCACAATGGCGACTTAAGTACAAGAAGCCTGACACTCTCACTTTCTATGATTTGAACCTCTCCTGTGAGTCCAGTTTTAGATTCCGATGCTTCACTTCAGGTTTACTGTATCCCTTGGACTTCTTATTGACGATGAACCACAGAGATTGCATCGAAATTAAATTCAAAAGGCACAATGCCGACTTAAGTACAAGAGGACTGATACTCTAACTTTCTCTGATTTGAACCTCTCCTATGAGGTCAGATTTAGATTCCGATGCTTCACTTCAGGTTTACTGTATCCCTTGGACCTTCTTATTAACGATGAAACACAGAAATTGCATCTGAATTAAATACAAATGGCACAATGTCGACTTAAGTACAAGGGGACTGACACTCTCACTTTCTATGATTTGTACATCTCCTGTGAGTCCAGTTTTAGATTCCGATGCTTCACTTCGGGTTTCCTGTATACCTTGCACCTTCTTATTGACGATGAAACACAAAAATTGTATCCGAATTTAATACAAAAGGCTCAATGCCGACTTAAGTACAAAAGGACTGATATTCTAACTTTCTATGATTTGTACCTCTCCTATGAGTCCAGTTTTAAATACCGATGCTTCACTTCAGGTTTACTGTATACCTTGCACCTTCTTATTGACGATGAAACATAAAAATTGCATCGTAATTTAATACAAAAGCCACAATGCCGACGTAAGTAAAAGAGGCCTGACACTCTAACTTTCTATGATTTTAACCTCTCCTGTGAGTCCAGTTTTAGATTCCGATGCTTCACCTCAGGTATACTGTATCCCTTGGACCTTCTTATTAACGATGAAACACAGAAATTGAATCCGAATTTAATACAAATGGCACAATGTCGACTTAAGTACAAGAGGACTGACACTCTCACTTTCTTTGATTTGTACCTCTCCTATGAGTCCAGTTTAAGATTCCGATGCTTCACTTCAGGTTTCCTGTATACCTTGTACCTTCTTATTGACGATGAAACACAGAAATTGTATCCGAATTTAATACAAAAGGCACAATACCGACTTAAGTAAAAGAGGAGTGACACTCAAACATTCTATTATTTGAACCTCTCCTGTGAGTCCAGTTTTAGATTCCGATGCTTCACTTCAGGTTTACTGTATATCTTGGACCTTCTTATTGACGATGAAATACAGAAATTGCATCCGAATTTAATACAAATGGCACCATGCCGACTTAAGTACAAGAGGACTGACACTCTCACTTTCTATGATTTGAATCCCTCCTGTGAGTCCAGTTTTAGATTCCGAAGCTTCACTTCGGATTTTCTGTATAACTTGCACCTTCTGATTGACGATGTAACACAGAAATTGCATCGGAATTTAATACAAAAGGCACAATGCCGACTTAAGTAAAAGAGGACTGACCCTCTAACTTTCTATGATTTGAACCTCTCCTGTGAGTCCAGTTTTAGATTCTGATGCTTCACTTCAGGTTCACTGTATCCCTTGGACCTTCTTATTGACGATGAAACACAGAAATTGCATCCGAATTTAATACAAATGGCACAATGCCGACTTAAGTACAAGAGGACTGACACTCTCACTTTCTATGATTTGAACCTCTCCTGTTAGTCCAGTTTTAGATTCCGATGCTTCACTTCAGGTTTACTGTATACCTTGGACCTTCTTATTGACGATGAAACACAGAAATTGCATCGGAATTAAATTCAAAAGGCACAATGCCGACTTAAGTACAACAGGACTGACACTCTAACCTTCTATGATTTCAACCTCTCCTGTGGGTCCAGTTTTAGATTCCGATGCTTCACTTCTGGTTTACTTTATCCCTTGGAACTTCTTATTGACGATGAAACACAGAGTTTGCATCCGAATTTAATACAAAAGGCACAATGCCGACGTAAGTACAAGAGGACAGACACTCTAACTTTCTATGATTTGAACCTCTCCTATGAGTCCAGTTATATATTCCGATACTTCACTTCATGTTTTCTGTGTCCCTTGGACCTTCTTATTGACGATGAAACACAGAAATTGCATCCGAATTTAATACAAAAGGCACGATGCCGACTTAAGTAAAAGAGGACTGACACTCTAACATTCTATGATTTGAACCTCTATTGCGAGTCCAGTTTTAGATTCCGATGCTTCACTGAAGGTTTACTGTATCCCTTGGACCTTCTTATTGACGATGAAGCAGCGAAATTGCATCCGAATTTAATACAAAAAAGCACAATGGCGACTTAAGTACAAGAGGCCTGACACTCTCACTTTCTATGATTTGAACCTCTCCTGTGAGTCCAGTTTTAGATTCCGATGCTTCACTTCAGGTTTACTGTATCCCTTGGTCTTCTTATTGACGATGAACCACAGAGATTGCATCGAAATTAAATTCAAAAGGCACAATGCCGACTTAAGTACAAGAGGACTGATACTCTAACTTTCTCTGATTTGAACCTCTCCTATGAGGTCAGATTTAGATTCCGATGCTTCACTTCAGGTTTACTGTATCCCTTGGACCTTCGTATAGACGATAAAACACAGAAATTGCATCCGAATTTAATACAAATGGCACAATGCCGACTTAAGTACAAGAGGAATGACATTCTAACTTTCTATGATTTGAACCTCTCCTGAGAGACCAGTTTTAGATTCCGATGCTTCACTTCTGGTTAACTGTATCCCTTGGACTTTCTTATTGACGATGAAACACAGAAATTCCATCCGAGTTTAATGGAAATGGCACAATACCGACTTAAGTACAACAGGAGTGGCACTCTAACTTTCTATGATTTGAACCTCTCCTGTGAGTCCAGTTTTAGATTCTGATGCTTCACTTCAGGTTTACTGTATATCTTGGACCTTCTTATTGACGATGAAACACAGAAATTGCATCCGAATTTAATACAAATGGCACAATGCCGACTTAAGTACAAGAGGTCTGACACTCCCACGTTCTATGATTTGAGTCCCTCCTGTGAGTCCAGTTTTAGATTCCAATGCTTCACTTCGGGTTTACTGTATACCTTGCAACTTCTGATTGACGATGAAACACAGAAATTGCATCGGAATTTAATACAAAAGGCACAATGCCGACTTAAGTAAAAGAGGACTGACCCTCCAACTTTCTATGATTTGAATCCCTCCTGTGAGTCCAGTTTTAGATTCTGATGCTTCACTTCAGGTTTGCTGTATCCCTACGACCTTCTTATTGTCGATGAAGCACAGAAATTGCATCCGAATGTAATAAAAAAGGCACAATGCCGACTTAAGTAAAAGAGGACTGACACTCTAACAACCTATGATTTGAACCTCTATTGCGAGTCCAGTTTTAGATTCCGATGCTTCACTTAAGTTTTACTGTATCCCTTGGACCTTCTTATTGACGATGAAACACCGAAATTGCATCCGAATTTAATACAAAAGGCACAATACCGACTTAAGTACAAGAGGAGTGACACTCTAACTTTCTATGATTTGAATCTCTCCTGTGAGTCCAGTTTTAGATTCCGATGCTTCACTACAGGTTTACTGTATGCCTTGGACGTTCTTATTGGCGATGAAACACAGACATTACATCGGAATTAAATTCAAAAGGCACAATGCCGACCTAAGTAGAAGAGGACTAACACTCTCACTTTCTATGATTTGAACCTCTTCTGTGAGTCCAGTTTTAGATACCGATGCTTCACTTCAGGTTTTCTGTATACCTGGCACCTTCTTATTGACGATGAAACACAGAAATTGCATCGGAATTAAATTCAAAAGGCACAATGCCGACCTAAGTACAAGAGGACTGACAATCTCACTTTCTATGATTTGAACCTCTCCTGTGAGTCCAGTTTTAGAATCCGATGCTTCACTTCAGGTTTATTGTATCCCTTGGACCTTCCAATTGACGATGAAACACAGAGTTTGCATCCGAATTTAATACAAAAGGTACAATGCCGACTTAAGTACAGGAGAACTGATACTCTAACTTTCTATGATTTGAACCTCTCCTGTGAGTCCAGGTTTAGATTCCGATGCTTCACTTCAGGTTTACTGTATACCTGGCACCTTCTTATTGACGATGAAACACAGAAATTGCATCGGAATTAAATTCAAAAGGCACAATGCCGACCTAAGTACAAGAGGACTGACACTCTCACTTTCTATGGTATGGACCTCTCGTGTGAGTCCAGTTTTAGATTCCGATGCTTCACTTCAGGTTTAATGTATCCCTTGGACGTTCTTGTTGACGATGAACCACCGAAATTGCATCGGAATTAAATTCAAAAGGCACAATGCCGACTTAAGTACAAGAGGACTGACACTCTAACTTTCTATGATTTGAGCCTATCCTGTGAAACCAGATTTAGATTCCGATGCTTCACTTCAGGTTTACTGTATCCCTTGGACCTTCTTATAGACGATAAATCACAGAAATTGCATCCGAATTTAATACAAATAGCACAATGCCGACTTAAGTACAAGAGGACTGCCACTCTCACTTTAAATGATTTGAACCTCTCCTGTGAGTCCAGTTTTAGATTCCGATGCTTCACCTCAGGTATACTGTATCCCTTGGACCTTCTTATTAACAATGAAACACAGAAATTGCATCCGAATTTAATACAAATGGCACAATGTCGGCTTAAGTAAAAGAGGACTGACACTCTCACTTTCTATGATTTGTACCTCTCCTGTGAGTCCAGTTTAAGATTCCGATGCTTCACTTCAGGTTTCCTGTATACCTTGTACCTTCTTATTGACGATGAAACACAGAAATTGTATCCGAATTTAATACAAAAGGCACAATACCGACTTAAGTACAAGAGGAGTGACACTCAAACATTCTATTAATTGAACCTCTCCTGTGAGTCCAGTTTTAGATTCCGATGCTTCACTTCAGGTTTCCTGTATACCTTGGACCTTCTTATTAACGATGAAACACAGAAATTGCATCTGAATTAAATACAAATGGCACAATGTCGACTTAAGTACAAGAGGACTGACACTCTCACTTTCTATGATCTGTACATCTCCTGTGAGTCCAGTTTTAGATTCCGATGCTTCACTTCAGGTTTCCTGTATACCTTGCACATTCGTATTGACGATGAAACACAAAAATTGTATCCGAATTTAATACAAAAGGCTCAATGCCGACTTAAGTACAAGAGGACTGATATTCTAACTTTCTATGATTTGTACCTCTCCTGTGAGTCCAGTTTTAAATACCGATGCTTCACTTCAGGTTTACTGTATACCTTGCACCTTCTTATTGACGATGAAACATAGAAATTGCATCGTAATTTAATACAAAAGCCACAATGCCGACGTAAGTAAAAGAGGCCTGACACTCTATCTTTCTATGATTTGAACCTCTCCTGTGAGTCCAGTTTTAGATTCCGATGCTTCACCTCAGGTATACTGTATCCCTTGGACCTTCTTATTAACGATAAATCACAGAAATTGCATCCGAATTTAATACAAATGGCACAATGCCGACTTAAGTACAAGAGGACTGCCACTCTCACTTTAAATGATTTGAACCTCTCCTGTGAGTCCAGTTTTAGATTCCGATGCTTCACCTCAGGTATACTGTATCCCTTGGACCTTCTTATTAACAATGAAACACAGAAATTGCATCCGAATTTAATACAAATGGCACAAAGTCGGCTTAAGTACAAGAGGACTGACACTCTCACTTTCTATGATTTGTACCTCTCCTGTGAGTCCAGTTTAAGATTCCGATGCTTCACTTCAGGTTTCCTGTATACCTTGTACCTTCTTATTGACGATGAAACACAGAAATTGTATCCGAATTTAATACAAAAGGCACAATACCGACTTAAGTACAAGAGGAGTGACACTCAAACATTCTATTAATTGAACCTCTCCTGTGAGTCCAGTTTTAGATTCCGATGCTTCACTTCAGGTTTCCTGTATACCTTGGACCTTCTTATTAACGATGAAACACAGAAATTGCATCTGAATTAAATACAAATGGCACAATGTCGACTTAAGTACAAGAGGACTGACACTCTCACTTTCTATGATTTGTACATCTCCTGTGAGTCCAGTTTTAGATTCCGAAGCTTCACTTCAGGTTTCCTGTATACCTTGCACATTCGTATTGACGATGAAACACAAAAATTGTATCCGAATTTAATACAAAAGGCTCAATGCCGACTTAAGTACAAAAGGACTGATATTCTAACTTTCTATGATTTGTACCTCTCCTGTGAGTCCAGTTTTAAATACCGATGCTTCACTTTAGGTTTACTGTATACCTTGCACCTTCTTATTGACGATGAAACATAGAAATTGCATCGTAATTTAATACAAAAGCCACAATGCCGACGTAAGTAAAAGAGGCCTGACACTCTAACTTTCTATGATTTGAACCTCTCCTGTGAGTCCAGTTTTAGATTCCGATGCTTCACCTCAGGTATACTGTATCCCTTGGACCTTCTTATTAACGATGAAACACAGAAATTGCATCCGAATTTAATACAAATGGCACAATGTCGACTTAAGTACAAGAGGACTGACACTCTCACTTTCTATGATTTGTACCTCTCCTGTGAGTCCAGTTTAAGATTCCGATGCTTCACTTCAGGTTTCCTGTATACCTTGTACCTTCTTATTAACGATGAAACACAGAAAATGTATCCGAATTTAATACAAAAGGCACAATACCGACTTAAGTACAAGAGGAGTGACACTCAAACATTCTGTTTTTTGAACCTCTCCTGTGAGTCCAGTTTTAGATTCCGATGCTTCACTTCAGGTTTACTGTATATCTTGGACCTTCCTATTGACGATGAAATACAGAAATTGCATCCGAATTTAATACAAATGGCACCATGCCGACTTAAGTACAAGAGGACTGACACTCTCACTTTCTATGATTTGAATCCCTCCTGTGAGTCCAGTTTTAGATTCCGAAACTTCACTTCGGATTTTCTGTATAACTTGCACCTTCTGATTGACGATTTAACACAGAAATTGCATCGGAATTTAATACAAAAGGCACAATGCCGACTTAAGTAAAAGAGGACTGACCCTCTAACTTTCTATGATTTGAACCTCTCCTGTGAGTCCAGTTTTAGATTCTGATGCTTCACTTCAGGTTTACTGTATCCCTTGGACCTTCTTATTGACGATGAAACACAGAAATATCATCCGAATTTAATACAAAAGGCACAATGCCGACTTAAGTACACGAGGACTGACACTCTCTCTTTCTATGATTTGAACCTCTCCTGTAAGTCCAGTTTGGGATTCCGATCCTTCACTTCAGGGTTACTGTATACCTTGCACCTTCTTATTGACGATGATACACAGAAATTGCATCGGAATTAAATTCAAAAGGCACAATGTCTACTTAAGTAAAAGAGGACAGACACTCTCACTTTCTGTGATTTGAACCTCTCCTGTGAGTCCAGTTTTAGATTCCGATGCTTCACTTCAGGTTTACTGTATACCTTGGACCTTCTTATTGACGATGAAACACAGAAATTGCATCGGAATTAAATTCAAAAGGCACAATGCCGACTTAAGTACAACAGGACTGACACTCTAACCTTCTATGATTTCAACCTCTCCTGTAGGTCCAGTTTTAGATTCCGATGCTTCACTTCAGGTTCACTTTATCCCTTGGAACTTCTTATTGACGATGAAACACAGAGTTTGCATCTCAATTTAATACAAAAGGCACAATGCCGACGTAAGTACAAGAGGACAGACACTCTAACTTTCTATGATTTGAACCTCTCCTGTGAGTCCAGTTTTAGATTCCGATGCTTCACTTCAGGTTTACTGTATCCCTTGGACTTCTTATTGACGATGAACCACAGAGATTGCATCGAAATTAAATTCAAAAGGCACAATGCCGACTTAAGTACAAGAGGACTGATACTCTAACTTTCTCTGATTTGAACCTCTCCTATGAGGTCAGATTTAGATTCCGATGCTTCACTTCAGGTTTACTGTAACCCTTGGACCTTCGTATAGACGATAAAACACAGAAATTGCATCCGAATTTAATACAAATGGCACAATGCCGACTTAAGTACAAGAGGAATGACATTCTAACTTTCTATGATTTGAACCTCTCCTGAGAGACCATTTTTAGATTCCGATGCTTCACTTCTGGTTAACTGTATCCATTGGACTTTCTTATTGGCGATGAAACACAGAAATTCCATCCGAGTTTAATGGAAATGGCACAATACCGACTTAAGTACAAGAGGAGAGACACTCTAACTTTCTATGATTTGAACCTCTCCTGTGAGTCCAGTCTTAGATTCTGATGCTTCACTTCAGGTTTACTGTATATCTTGGACCTTCTTAGGGACGATGAAACACTGAAATTGCATCCGAATTTAATACAAATGGCACAATGCTGACTTAAGTACAAGAGGACTGACACTCTCACGTTCTATGATTTGAGTCCCTCCTGTGAGTCCAGTTTTAGATTCCAATGCTTCACTTCGGGTTTACTGTGTACCTTGCAACTTCTGATTGACGATGAAACACAGAAATTGCATCGGAATTTAATACAAAAGGCACAATTCCGACTTAAATAAAAGAGGACAGACCCTCCACTTTCTATGATTTGAACCTCCCCTGTGAGTCCAGTTTTAGATTCTGATGCTTCACTTCAGGTTTGCGGTATCCCTTCGACCTTCTTATTGACGATGAAACACAGAAATTGCATCCGAATTCAATACAAAAGGCACAATTCCGACGTTAGTAAAAGAGGACTGACACTCTAACATTCTATGATTTGAACCTCTATTGCGAGTCCAGTTTGAGATTCCGATGCTTCACTTAAGTTTTACTGTATACCTTGGACCTTCTTATTGACGATGAAACACCGAAATTGCATCCGAATTTAATACAAAAGTCACAATACCGACTTAAGTACAAGAGGACTGACACTCTAACTTTCTATGATTTGACCCTCTCCTGTGAGTCCAGTTTTAAATACCGATCCTCCACTTCAGGTTTACTGTATACCTTGCACCTTCTTATTGACGATGAAACATAGAAATTGCATCGGATTTTAATACAAAAGCCACAATGCCGACGTAAGTAAAAGAGGCCTGACACTCTAACTTTCTATGATTTGAACCTCTCCTGTGAGTCCAGTTTTAGATTCCGATGCTTAACATCAGGTATACTGTATCCCTTGGACCTTCTTATTAACGATGAAACACAGAAATTGCATCTGAATTAAATACAAATGGCACAATGTCGACTTAAGTACAAGAGGACTGATATTCTAACTTTCTATGATTTGTACCTCTCCTGTGAGTCCAGTTTTAAATACCGATGCTTCACTTCAGGTTTACTGTATACCTTGCACCTTCTTATTGACGATGAAACATAGAAATTGCATCGTAATTTAATACAAAAGCCACAATGCCGACGTAAGTAAAAGAAGCCTGACACTCTAACTTTCTATGATTTGAACCTCTCCTGTGAGTCCAGTTTTAGATTCCGATGCTTCACCTCAGGTATACTGTATCCCTTGGACTTTCTTATTAACAATGAAACACAGAAATTGCATCCGAATTTAATACAAATGGCACAATGTCGGCTTAAGTACAAGAGGACTGACACTCTCACTTTCTATGATTTGTACCTCTCCTGTGAGTCCAGTTTAAGATTCCGATGCTTCACTTCAGGTTTCCTGTATACCTTGTACCTTCTTATTGACGATAAAACACAGAAATTGTATCCGAA
Source organism: Schistocerca americana (assembly GCF_021461395.2). Taxonomy (NCBI): domain Eukaryota; kingdom Metazoa; phylum Arthropoda; class Insecta; order Orthoptera; family Acrididae; genus Schistocerca; species Schistocerca americana. The sequence continues at coordinate 2,546,134 of NW_025725994.1, read as the reverse complement.
TTTAATACAAAAGGCACAATACCGACTTAAGTACAAGAGGAGTGACACTCAAACATTCTATTATTTGAACCTCTCCTGTGAGTCCAGTTTTAGATTCCGATGCTTCACTTCAGGTTTACTGTATATCTTGGACCTTCTTATTGACGATGAAATACAGAAATTGCATCCGAATTTAATACAAAAGGCTCGATGCCGACTTAAGTAAAAGAGGACTGACACTCTAACATTCTATGATTTGAACCTCTATTGCGAGTCCAGTTTTAGATTCCGATGCTTCACTGAAGGTTTACTGTATCCCTTGGACCTTCTTATTGACGATGAAGCAGCGAAATTGCATCGGAATTTAATACAAAAAAGCACAATACCAACTTAAGTACAAGAGGAGTGACACTCTAACTTTCTATGATTTGAAACTCTCCTGTGAGTCCAGTTTTAGTTTCCGATGCTTCACTTCAGGTTTACTATATCCCTTGGACGTTCTTATTGGCGATGAAACACAGACTTTGCATCGGAATTAAATTCAAAAGGCACAATGCCGACCTAAGTAGAAGAGGACTAACACTCTCACTTTCTATGATTTCAACCTCTTCTATGAGTCCAGTTTTAGATTCCGATGCTTCACTTCAGGTTTACTGTATACCTTGCACCTTCTTATTGACGATGAAACATAGAAATTGCATCGTAATTTAATACAAAAGCCACAATGCCGACGTATGTAAAAGAAGCCTGACACTCTAACTTTCTATGATTTGAACGTCTCCTGTGAGTTCAGTTTTATATTCCGATGCTTCACTTCAGGTTTACTGTATCCCTTGGACATTCTAATTGACGACGAAACACAGAGTTTGCATCCGAATCTAATTCAAAAGGTACAATGCCGACTTAAGTACAAGAGGACTGACACTCTAACTTTCTATGATTTGAACCTCTCCTGTGAGTCCAGGTTTAGATTCCGATGTTTCACTTCAGGTTTACTGTATCCCTTGGACCTTGTTATTGACGATGAAACACAGATATTGCATCCGAATTTAATACCAAAATCACAATGGCGACTTAAGTACAAGAAGCCTGACACTCTCACTTTCTCTGATTTGAACCTCTCCTATGAGTCCAGTTTTATATTCCGATACTTCACTTCATGTTTTCTGTGTCCCTTGGACCTTCTTATTGACGATGAAACACAGAAATTGCATCCGAATTTAATACAAAAGGCACGATGCCGACTTAAGTAAAAGAGGACTGACACTCTAACATTCTATGATTTGAACCTCTATTGCGAGTCCAGTTTTCGATTCCGATGCTTCACTGAAGGTTTACTGTATCCCTTGGACCTTCTTATTGACGATGAAGCAGCGAAATTGCATCCGAATTTAATACAAAAAAGCACAATGGCGACTTAAGTACAAGAGGCCTGACACTCTCACTTTCTATGATTTGAACCTCTCCTGTGAGTCCAGTTTTAGATTCCGATGCTTCACTTCAGGTTTACTGTATCCCTTGGACTTCTTATTGACGATGAACCACAGAGATTGCATCGAAATTAAATTCAAAAGGCACAATGCCGACTTAAGTACAAGAGGACTGATACTCTAACTTTCTCTGATTTGAACCTCTCCTATGAGGCCAGATTTAGATTCCGATGCTTCACTTCAGGTTTACTGTATCCCTTGGACCTTCGTATAGACGATAAAACACAGAAATTGCATCCGAATTTAATACAAATGGCACAATGCCGACTTAAGTACAAGAGGAATGACATTCTAACTTTCTATGATTTGAACCTCTCCTGAGAGACCAGTTTTAGATTCCGATGCTTCACTTCTGGTTAACTGTATCCCTTGGACTTTCTTATTGACGATGAAACACAGAAATTCCATCCGAGTTTAATGGAAATGGCACAATACCGACTTAAGTACAACAGGAGTGGCACTCAAACTTTCTATGATTTGAACCTCTCCTGTGAGTCCAGTTTTAGATTCTGATGCTTCACTTCAGGTTTACTGTATATCTTGGACCTTCTTATTGACGATGAAACACAGAAATTGCATCCGAATTTAATACAAATGGCACAATGCCGACTTAAGTACAAGAAGTCTGACACTCCCACGTTCTATGATTTGAGTCCCTCCTGTGAGTCCAGTTTTAGATTCCAATGCTTCACTTCGGGTTTACTGTATACCTTGCAACTTCTGATTGACGATGAAACACAGAAATTGCATCGGAATTTAATACAAAAGGCACAATGCCGACTTAAGTAAAAGAGGACAGACCCTCCAACTTTCTATGATTTGAATCCCTCCTGTGAGTCCAGTTTTAGATTCTGATGCTTCACTTCAGGTTTGCTGTATCCCTTCGACCTTCTTATTGTCGATGAAGCACAGAAATTGCATCCGAATGTAATAAAAAAGGCACAATGCCGACTTAAGTAAAAGAGGACTGACACTCTAACATTCTATGATTTGAACCTCTATTGCGAGTCCAGTTTTAGATTCCGATGCTTCACTTAAGTTTTACTGTATCCCTTGGACCTTCTTATTGACGATGAAACACCGAAATTGCATCCGAATTTAATACAAAAGGCACAATACCGACTTAAGTACAAGAGGAGTGACACTCTAACTTTCTATGATTTGAATCTCTCCTGTGAGTCCAGTTTTAGATTCCGATGCTTCACTACAGGTTTACTGTATGCCTTGGACGTTCTTATTGGCGATGAAACACAGACATTACATCGGAATTAAATTCAAAAGGCACAATGCCGACCTAAGTAGAAGAGGACTAACACTCTCACTTTCTATGATTTGAACCTCTTCTGTGAGTCCAGTTTTAGATACCGATGCTTCACTTCAGGTTTTCTGTATACCTGGCACCTTCTTATTGACGATGAAACACAGAAATTGCATCGGAATTAAATTCAAAAGGCACAATGCCGACCTAAGTACAAGAGGACTGACAATCTCACTTTCTATGATTTGAACCTCTCCTGTGAGTCCAGTTTTAGAATCCGATGCTTCACTTCAGGTTTACTGTATCCCTTGGACCTTCCAATTGACGATGAAACACAGAGTTTGCATCCGAATTTAGTACAAAAGGTACAATGCCGACTTAAGTACAGGAGAACTGATACTCTAACTTTCTATGATTTGAACCTCTCCTGTGAGTCCAGGTTTAGATTCCGATGCTTCACTTCAGGTTTACTGTATACCTGGCACCTTCTTATTGACGATGAAACACAGAAATTGCATCGGAATTAAATTCAAAAGGCACAATGCCGACCTAAGTACAAGAGGACTGTCACTCTCACTTTCTATGATATGGACCTCTCGTGTGAGTCCAGTTTTAGATTCCGATGCTTCACTTCAGGTTTACTGTATCCCTTGGACATTCTTGTTGACGATGAACCACCGAAATTGCATCGGAATTAAATTCAAAAGGCACAATGCCGACTTAAGTACAAGAGGACTGACACTCTAACTTTCTATGATTTGAGCCTATCCTGTGAAGCCAGATTTAGATTCCGATGCTTCACTTCAGGTTTACTGTATCCCTTGGACCTTCTTATAGACGATAAATCACAGAAATTGCATCCGAATTTAATACAAATGGCACAATGACGACTTAAGTACAAGAGGACTGCCACTCTCACTTTAAATGATTTGAACCTCTCCTGTGAGTCCAGTTTTAGATTCCGATGCTTCACCTCAGGTATACTGTATCCCTTGGACCTTCTTATTAACAATGAAACACAGAAATTGCATCCGAATTTAATACAAATGGCACAATGTCGGCTTAAGTACAAGAGGACTGACACTCTCACTTTCTATGATTTGTACCTCTCCTGTGAGTCCAGTTTAAGATTCCGATGCTTCACTTCAGGTTTCCTGTATACCTTGTACCTTCTTATTGACGATGAAACACAGAAATTGTATCCGAATTTAATACAAAAGGCACAATACCGACTTAAGTACAAGAGGAGTGACACTCAAACATTCTATTATTTGAACCTCTCCTGTGAGTCCAGTTTTAGATTCCGATGCTTCACTTCAGGTTTACTGTATATCTTGGACCTTCTTATTGACGATGAAATACAGAAATTGCATCCGAATTTAATACAAAAGGCACGATGCCGACTTAAGTACAAGAGGACTGACACTCTAACATTCTATGATTTGGACCTCTATTGCGAGTCCAGTTTTAGATTCCGATGCTTCACTGAAGGTTTACTGTATCCCTTGGACCTTCTTATTGACGATGAAGCAGCGAAATTGCATCCGAATTTAATACAAAAAAGCACAATACCAACTTAAGTACAAGAGGAGTGACACTCTAACTTTCTATGATTTGAATCTCTCCTGTGAGTCCAGTTTTAGTTTCCGATGCTTCACTTCAGGTTTACTATATCCCTTGGACGTTCTTATTGGCGATGAAACACAGACTTTGCATCGGAATTAAATTCAAAAGGCACAATGCCGACCTAAGTAGAAGAGGACTAACACTCTCACTTTCTATGATTTGAACCTCTTCTGTGAGTCCAGTTTTAGATTCCGATGCTTGACTTCAGGTTTACTGTATACCTTGCACCTTCTTATTGACGATGAAACATAGAAATTGCATCGTAATTTAATACAAAAGCCACAATGCCGACGTAAGTAAAAGAAGCCTGACACTCTAACTTTCTATGATTTGAACGTCTCCTGTGAGTTCAGTTTTAGATTCCGATGCTTCACTTCAGGTTTACTGTATCCCTTGGACATTCTAATTGACGACGAAACACAGAGTTTGCATCCGAAATTAATTCAAAAGGTACAATGCCGACTTAAGTACAAGAGGACTGACACTCCAACTTTCTATGATTTGAACCTCTCTGTGAGTCCAGTTTTAGATTCCGATGCTTCACTTCAGGTTTACTGTATCCCTTGGACTTCTTATTGACGATGAACCACAGAGATTGCATCGAAATTAAATTCAAAAGGCACAATGCCGACTTAAGTACAAGAGGACTGATACTCTAACTTTCTCTGATTTGAACCTCTCCTATGAGGTCAGATTTAGATTCCGATGCTTCACTTCAGGTTTACTGTATCCCTTGGACCTTCGTATAGACGATAAAACACAGAAATTGCATCCGAATTTAATACAAATGGCACAATGCCGACTTAAGTACAAGAGGAATGGCATTCTAACTTTCTATGATTTGAACCTCTCCTGAGAGATCAGTTTTAGATTCCGATGCTTCACTTCTGGTTAACTGTATCCCTTGGACTTTCTTATTGACGATGAAACACAGAAATTCCATCCGAGTTTAATGGAAATGGCACAATACCGACTTAAGTACAAGAGGAGTGAATCTCTAACTTTCTATGATTTGAACCTCTCCTGTGAGTCCAGTTTTAGATTCTGATGCTTCACTTCAGGTTTACTGTATATCTTGGACCTTCTTATGGACGATGAAACACTGAAATTGCATCCGAATTTAATACAAATGGCACAATGCTGACTTAAGTACACGAGGACTGACACTCTCACTTTCTATGATTTGAACCTCTCCTGTTAGTCCAGTTTTAGATTCCGATGCTTCACTTCAGGTTTACTGTATACCTTCGACCTTCTTATTGACGATGAAACACAGAAATTGCATCGGAATTAAATTCAAAAGGCACAATGCCGACTTAAGTACAACAGGACTGACACTCTAACATTCTGTGATTTCAACCTCTCCTGTGGGTCCAGTTTTAGATTCCGATGCTTCACTTCAGGTTTACTTTATCCCTTGGAACTTCTTATTGACGATGAAACACAGAGTTTGCATCCGAATTTAATACAAAAGGCACAATGCCGACGTAAGTACAAGAGGACAGACACTCTAACTTTCTATGATTTGAACCTCTCCTATGAGTCCAGTTTTATATTCCGATACTTCACTTCATGTTTTCTGTGTCCCTTGGACCTTCTTATTGACGATGAAACACAGAAATTGCATCCGAATTTAATACAAAAGGCACGATGCCGACTTAAGTAAAAGAGGAGTGACAGTCTAACTTTCTATGATTTGAACCTCTATTGCGAGTCCAGTTTTAGATTTCGATGCTTCACTGAAGGTTTACTGTATCCCTTGGACCTTCTTATTGACGATGAAGCAGCGAAATTGCATCCGAATTTAATACAAAAAAGCACAATGGCGACTTAAGTACAAGAGGCCTGACACTCTCACTTTCTATGATTTGAACCTCTCCTATGAGGTCAGATTTAGATTCCGATGCTTCACTTCAGGTTTACTGTATCCCTTGGACTTCTTATTGACGATGAACCACAGAGATTGCATCGAAATTAAATTCAAAAGGCACAATGCCGACTTAAGTACAAGAGGACTGATACTCTAACTTTCTCTGATTTGAACCTCTCCTGTGAGGTCAGATTTAGATTCCGATGCTTCACTTCAGGTTTACTGTATCCCTTGGACCTTCGTATAGACGATAAAACACAGAAATTGCATCCGAATTTAATACAAATGGCACAATGCCGACTTAAGTACAAGAGGAATGACATTCTAACTTTCTATGATTTGAACCTCTCCGGAGAGACCAGTTTTAGATTCCGATGCTTCACTACTGGTTAACTGTATCCCTTGGACTTTCTTATTGACGATGAAACACAGAAATTCCATCCGAGTTTAATGGAAATGGCACAATACCGACTTAAGTACAGCAGGAGTGGCACTCTAACTTTCTATGATTTGAACCTCTCCTGTGAGTCCAGTTTTAGATTCTGATGCTTCACTTCAGGTTTACTGTATATCTTGGACCTTCTTATTGACGATGAAACACAGAAATTGCATCCGAATTTAATACAAATGGCACAATGCCGACTTAAGTAAAAGAGGACTGACACTCTAACATTCTATGATTTGAACCTCTATTGCGAGTCCAGTTTTAGATTCCGATTCTTCACTTCGGGTTTACTGTATACCTTGCAACTTCTGATTGACGATGAAACACAGAAATTGCATCGGAATTTAATACAAAAGGCACAATGCCGACTTAAGTAAAAGAGGACAGACCCTCCAACTTTCTATGATTTGAATCCCTCCTGTGAGTCCAGTTTTAGATTCTGATGCTTCACTTCAGGTTTGCTGTATCCCTTCGACCTTCTTATTGTCGATGAAGCACAGAAATTGCATCCGAATGTAATAAAAAAGGCACAATGCCGACTTAAGTAAAAGAGGACTGACACTCTAACATTCTATGATTTGAACCTCTATTGCGAGTCCAGTTTTAGATTCCGATGCTTCACTTAAGTTTTACTGTATCCCTTGGACCTTCTTATTGACGATGAAACACCGAAATTGCATCCGAATTTAATACAAAAGGCACAATACCGACTTAAGTACAAGAGGAGTGACACTCTAACTTTCTATGATTTGAATCTCTCCTGTGAGTCCAGTTTTAGATTCCGATGCTTCACTACAGGTTTACTGTATGCCTTGGACGTTCTTATTGGCGATGAAACACAGACATTGCATCGGAATTAAATTCAAAAGGCACAATGCCGACCTAAGTAGAAGAGGACTAACACTCTCACTTTCTATGATTTGAACCTCTTCTGTGAGTCCAGTTTTAGATACCGATGCTTCACTTCAGGTTTTCTGTATACCTGGCACCTTCTTATTGACGATGAAACACAGAAATTGCATCGGAATTAAATTCAAAAGGCACAATGCCGACCTAAGTACAAGAGGACTGACAATCTCACTTTCTATGATTTGAACCTCTCGTGTGAGTCCAGTTTTAGATTCCGATGCTTCACTTCAGGTTTACTGTATCCCTTGGACATTCTTGTTGACGATGAACCACCGAAATTGCATCGGAATTAAATTCAAAAGGCACAATGCCGTCTTAAGTACAAGAGGACTGCCACTCTAACTTTCTATGATTTGAGCCTATCCTGTGAAGCCAGATTTAGATTCCGATGCTTCACTTCAGGTTTACTGTATCCCTTGGACCTTCTTATAGACGATAAATCACAGAAATTGCATATGAATTTAATACAAATGGCACAATGCCGACTTAAGTACAAGAGGACTGCCACTCTCACTTTAAATGATTTGAACCTCTCCTGTGAGTCCAGTTTTATATTCCGATGCTTCACTTCAGGTTGACTGAATCCCTTGGACCTTCTTATTGACGATGAAACACAGAAAATGCATCCGAATTTAATACAAACTGCACAACGCCGACTTAAGTACAAGAGGGCTGACACTCTCACTTTCTATGATTGGAACCTCTCCTGTGAGATCAGTTTTAGATTCTGATGCTTCACTTCAGGTTTACCGTATCCCTTGGACCTTCTTATTGACGATAAAACACAGAAATCCCATCAGAATTAAATTCAAAATGTACAATGCCGACCTAAGTAGAAGAGGACTGACACTCTCACTTTCTATGATTTGAACGTCTCCTGTGAGTCCAGTTTTAGATTCCGATGCTTCACTTCATGTTTACTGTATCCCTTGGACCTTCTTATTAACGATGAAACACAGAAATTGCATCCGAATTTAATACAAATGGTACAATGTCGACTTAAGTACAAGAGGACTGACACTCTCACTTTCTATGATTTGTACCTCTCCTGTGAGACCAGTTTTAGATTCCGATGCTTCACTTCAGGTTTCCTGTATACCTTGCGCCTTCTTTTTGACGAGGAAACACAGAAATTGTATCCGAATTTAATACAAAAGGCACAATGCCGACTTAAGTACAAGAGGACTGACATTCTATCTTTCTATGATTTGAACCTCTCCTGAGAGTCCAGTTTTAGATTCCGATACTTCACTTCTGGTTTTCTGCATCCCTTGGACTTTCTTATTGTCGATGAAACACAGAAGTTACATCCGAGTTTGATACAAATGGCACAATACCGACTTAAGTACAAGAGGAGTGACACTCTAACTTTCTATGATTTGAACCTCTCCTGTGAGTCCAGTTTTAGATTCCGATGCTTCACTTCAAGTTTACTGCATCCCTTGGACGTTCTTATTGGCGATGAAACACAGACATTGCATCGGAATTAAATTCAAAAGGCACAATGCCAACCTAAGTAGAAGAGGACTAACACTCTCACTTTCTATGATTTGAACCTCTTCTGTGAGTCCAGTTTTAGATTCCGATGCTTCACTTCAGGTTTACTGTACACCTTGCACCTTCTTATTGACGATGAAACACAGATATTGCATCGGAATTACATTCAAAAGGCACAATGCCGACCTAAGTACAAGAGGACTGACACTCTCACTTTCTATGATTTGAACCGTTCCTGTGAGTCCAGTTTTAGATTCCGATGCTTCACTTCAGGTTTACTGTATCCCTTGGACATTCTAATTTACGATGAAACACTGAGTTTGCATCCGAATTTAATACAAAAGTACAATGCCGACTTAAGTACAAGCGGACTGACACTCTAACTTTCTATAATTGAACCTCTCCTGTGAGTCCAGGTTTAGATTCCGATGCTTCACTTCAGGTTTACTCTATCCCTTGGACTTTCTTATTGACGATGAAACACAGATAATGCATCCGAATTTAATACAAAAATCACAATGGCGACTTAAGTACAAGAGGACTGACACTCTCACTTTCTATGATTTGAACCTCTCCTGTGAGTCTAGTTTAAGATTCCGATGCTTCACTTCAGGTTTACTGTATACCTTGGTGCTTCTTATTGACGATGAACCACAAAAATTGCATCGAAATTAAATTGAAACGACACAATGCCGACTTAAGTACAAGAGGACTGACACTCTAACATTCTATGACATGAACCTCTCCTGTGAGGTCAGATTTAGATTCCGATGCTTCACTTCAGGTTTACTGTATCCCTTGGTCCTTGTTATAGACGATAAAACAAAGAAATTGCATCCGAATTTAATACAAATTCCACAATGCCGACATAAGTACAAGAGGACTGACATTCTAACTTTCTATGATTTGAACCTCTCCTGAGAGTCCAGTTTTAAATTCCGATGCTTCACTTCAGGTTTACTGTATCTCTTGGACTTTCTTGTTGACGATGAACCACCGAAATTGCATCGGAATTAAATTCAAAAGGCACAGTGCCGAATTAAGTACAAGAGGACTGACACTCTAACTGTCTATGATTTGAACCTCTCCTGTGAGGTCAGATTTAGATTCCGATGCTTCACTTCAGGTTTACTGTATCCCTTGGACCTTCTTATTGACGATGAAACACCGAAATTGCATCCGAATTTAATACAAAAGTCACAATGCCGACTTAAATACAAGAGGAGTTACACTCTAACTTTCTATGATTTGAATCTCTCCTGTGAGTCCAGTTTTAGATTCCGATGCTTCACTTCAGGTTTACTGTATCCCTTGGACGTTCTTATTGGCGATGAAACACAGACATTGCATCGGAATTAAATTCGAAAGGCACAATGCCGACCTAAGGAGAAGAGGACTAACTCTCTCACTTTCTATGATTTGAACCTCTTCTGTGAGTCCAGTTTTAGATTCTGATGCTTCACTTCAGGTTTACTGTATACCTTGCACCTTCTTATTGACGATGAAACACATAAATTGCATCGGAATTAAATTCAAAATGCACAATTCCGACTTAATTACAAGAGGAGTGACACTCTCACTGTCTATGATTTGAACCTCTTCTGTGAGTCCAGTTTTAGATTCTGATGCTTCACTTCAGGTTTACTGTATACCTTGCACCTTCTTATTGACGATGAAACACATAAATTGCATCGGAATTAAATTCAAAATGCACAATTCCGACTTAATTACAAGAGGAGTGACACTCTCACTTTCTATGATTTGAACCTCTTCTGTGAGTCCAGTTTTAGATTCTGATGCTTCACTTCAGGTTTACTGTATACCTTGCACCTTCTTATTGACGATGAAACACATAAATTGCATCGGAATTAAATTCAAAATGCACAATTCCGACTTAATTACAATAGGAGTGACACTCTCACTTTCTATGATTTGAACCTCTCCTATGAGTCCAGTTTTAGAATCCGATGCTTCACTTCAGGTTTACTGTATCCCTTGGACCATCCAATTGACGATGAAACACAGAGTTTGCATCCGAGGTACAATGCCGACTTGAGTACATGAGGACTGACACTCTCACTTTCTATGATTTGAACCTCTCCTGTGAGTCCAGTTTTAAAGTCCGATGCTTCACTTCAGGTTTAGTGTATACCTTGCACCTTCTTATTGACGATGAAACATAGAAATTGCATCGGAATTTAATACTAAAGGCACAATGCCGACTTAAGTAAAAGAGGACTGACACTCTAACTTACTATGATTTGGACCTCTCCTGTGAGTCCAGTTTTGGATTCCGATGCTTCATTCCAGGTTTACTGTATCCCTTGGACTTTCTTATTGACGATGAAACACAGAAATTGCATCGTAATTAAATTCAAAAGGCACAATGCCGACTTAAGTACAAGAGGACTGACTCTCTAACTTTCTATGATCTGAACCTCTCCAGAAAGTCCAGTTTTACATTCCGATGCTTCACTTCAGGTTTACTGTTTCCGTTGGACCTTCTTATTGACGATGAAACACAGAGTTTGCATCCGAACTTAATACAAAACGCTCAATACCGACTTAAGTACAAGAGGAGTTACACTCAAACTTTCTATGTGTTGAACCACTCCTGTGAGTCCAGTTTTAGATTCCGATGTTTCACTTCAGGTTTAGTGTATCCCTTGGACCTTCTTATTGACTATGAAACACAGTAATTGCATCCGAATTTAATACAAATGGCACAATGCCGACTTAAGTACAAGAGGACTGACACTCTCACTTTCTATGATTTGAACCTCTCCTGTGAGTCCAGTTTTAAATTCCGATGCTTCACTTCAGGTTTACTGTATACCTTGCACCTTCTTATTGACGATGAAACATAGAAATTGCATCGGAATTTAATACAAAAGGCACAATGCCGACTTAAGTAAAAGAGGACTGACACTCTAACTTACTATGATTTGAACCTCTCCTGTGAGTCCAGTTTTGGAGTCCGATGCTTCACTTCATGTTTACTGTATCCCTTGGACCTTCTTATTGACGATGAAACACAGAAATTGCATCCGAATTTAATACAAATGGCACAATGTCGACTTAAGTACAAGAGGACTGACACTCTCACTTTCTATGATTTGAACCTCTTCTGTGAGTCCAGTTTTGGATTCCGATGCTTCACTTCAGGTTTACTGTATGCCTTGCACCTTCTTATTGACGATGAAACACAGAAATTGCATCGGAATTAAATTCAAAAGGCACAACTTCGACTTAATTACAAGAGGACTGACACTCTCACTTTCTATGATTTGAACCTCTCCTGTGAGTCCAGTTTTAGAATCCGATGCTTCACTTCAGGTTTACTGTATCCCTTGGACCATCCAATTGACGATGAAACACAGAGTTTGCATCCGAATTTAATGCAAAAGTTACAATGCCGACTTAAGTACAAGAGGACTGACACTCTAACTTTCTATGATTTGAACCTCTCCTGTGAGTCCAGGTTTAGATTCCGATGCTTCACTTCAGGTTTACTGTATCCCTTGGACTTTCTTGTTGACGATGAACCACCGAAATTGCATCGGAATTAAATTCAAAAAGCACAATGCCGACTTAAGTACAAGAGGACTGACACTCTAACTTTCTATGATTTGAACCTCTCCTGCGAGGTCAGATTTAGGTTCCGATGCTTCACTTCAGGTTTACTGTATCCCTTGGACCTTCTTATAGACGATAAAACACAGAAATTGCATCCGAATTTAATACAAATGGCACAATACCGACTTAAGTACAAGAGGACTGACACTCTCACTTTCTATGATTTGACCCTCTCCTGTGAGTCCAGTTTTAGATTCCGATGCTTCACTTCAGGTTTACTGCATCCCTTGGACCTTCTTACTGACGATGAAACACGGAGTTTGCATCCGAATTTAATACAAAAATCACAATACCGGCTTAAGTACAAGAGGACTGACACTATAACTTTCTATGATTTGAATCTCTCCTGTGAGTCCAGTTTTAAATTCCGATGCTTCACTTGAGGTTTACTGTATACCTTGGGCCTTCTTATTGAAGATGAAACACAGAAATTGTATCGGAATGAAATTCAAAAGGACCAATTCCGACCTCAGTAGATGAGGACTGACACTCTCTCTTTCTATGATTTGAACCTCTCCTGTGAGTCCAGTTTTAGATTCCGATGCTTCACTTCAGGTTTACTGTATACCTTGGACCTTCTTATTTACGATGAGACACAGAAATTGCATCCGAATTTAATACAAATGGCACAATACCGACTTAAGTACAAGAGGACTGACACTCTCACTTTCTATGATTCGAACAAATCCTGTGACGTCAGTTTTAGATTCCGATGCTTCACTTCAGGTTTACTGTATCCCTTGGATCTTCTTATTGACGATAAAACACAGAAATTGCATCCGAATTTAATACAAAAGGCACAATACCGACTTAAGTACAAGAGGAGTGACACTCTAACTTTCTATGATTTGAACCTCTCCTGTGAGTCCAGTTTTAGATTCCGATGTTTCACTTCAGGTTTAGTGTATCCCTTGGACCTTCTTATTGATTATGAGACACAGGAATTGCATCCGAATTTAATACAAACGGCACAATGCCGACTTAAGTACAAGAGGACTGACACTCTCACTTTCTATGATTTGAACCTCTCCTGTGAGTCCAGTTTTAAATTCCGATGCTTCACTTCAGGTTTACTGTATACCTTGCACCTTCTTATTGACGATGAAACATAGAAATTGCATCGGAATTAAATACAAATGGCACAAAGCCGACTTAAGTAAAAGAGGACAGACAGTCTAACTTTCTATGATTTGAACCTCTCCTGTGAGTCCAGTTTTAGATTCTGATGCTTCACTTCAGGTTTACTGTATCCCTTGGACGTTCTTATTGACGATGAAACACAGAAATTGCATCGGAATTAAATTAAAAAGGCACAATTCCGACCTAAGTAGAAGAGGACTAACTCTCTCACTTTCTATGATTTGAACCTCTCCTGTGAGTCCAGCTTTGGATTCCGATGCATCACTTCAGGTTTACTGTATCCCTTGGACCTTCCTATTGACGATGAAACACAGAAATTGCATCCGAATTTAATACAAAAATCACAATGGCGAATTAAGTACAAGAGGACTGACACTCTCACTTTCTATTATTTGAACCTCTCCTGTGTGTCCAGTTTTAGATTCCGATGCTTCACTTCAGGTTTACTGTATCCCTTGGACCTTCTTATTGACGATGAAACACAGAAATTGCATCGGAATTAAATTCAAAACACAAAATGCCGACTTAAGTGAAAGAGGACTGACACTCTCACTTTCTTTGTTTTGAACCTCTCCTGTGAGTCCAGTTTTAGATTCCGATGCTTCACTTCAGGTTTACTGTATCCCTTGGACCTTCTTATTGACGACGAAACACAGAAATTGCATCGTAATCAAATTCAAAAGGCACAATGCCGACTTAAGTACAAGAGGACTGACTCTCTAACTTTCTATGATTTGAACCTCTCCTGTGAGGTCAGATTTAGATTCAGATGCTTCACTTCGACCTTCTTATAGACGATAAAACACAGAAATTGCATCCAAATTTAATCCAAATGGCACAATGCCGACATAAGTTCAAGAGGACTGACACTCTCACTTTCTATGATTTGAACCTCTCCTGTGAGTCCAGTTTTAGATTCGCGATGCTTCACTTCAGGTTGACTGTATCCCTTGGACCTTCTTATTGACGATGAAACACAGAAAATGCATCCGAATTTAATACAAACGGCACAATGCCGGCTTAAGTACAAGAGGGCTGACACTCTCACATTCTATGATTCGAACCTCTCCTGTGAGGTCACTTTTAGATTCCGATGCTTCACTTCAGGTTTACCGTATCCCTTGGACCTTCTTATTGACGATAAAACACAGTAATCGCATCGGAATTAAATTCAAAATGTACAATGCCGACCTAAGTAGAAGAGGGCTGACACTCTCACTTTCTATAATTTAAACCTCTCCTGTGAGTCCAGTTTTAGATTCCGATGCTTCACTTCAGGTTTACTGCATCCCTTGGACCTTCTTACTGACGATGAAACACAGAGTTTGCATCCGAAATTAATAGAAAAATCACAATGCCGACTTAAGTACAAGAGGACTGACACTATAACTTTCTGTGATTTGAATCTCTCCTTTGAGTCCAGTTTTAAATTCCGATGCTTCACTTCAGGTTTACTGTATCCCTTGGGCATTCTTATTAAAGATGAAACACAGAAATTGCATCGGAATGAAATTCAAAAAGCACAATTCCGACCTAAGTAGAAGAGGACTGACACTCTCACTTTCTATGATTTGAACCTCTCCTGTGAGTCCAGTTTTAGATTCCGATGCTTCACTTCAGGTTTACTGTATACCTTGGACTTTCTTATTTACGATGAGACACAGAAATTGCATCCGAATTTAATACAAATGGCACAATACCGACTTAAGTACAAGAGGACTGACACTCTCACTTTCTATGATTCGAATCACTCCTGTGACGTCAGTTTTAGATTCCGATGCTTCACTTCAGGTTTACTGTATCCCTTGGACCTTCTTATTGACGATAAAACACAGAAATTGCATCCGAATTTAGTACAAAAGGCACAATACCGACTTAAGTACAAGAGGAGTGACACTCTAACTTTCTATGATTTGAACCTCTCCTGTGAGTCCAGTTTTAGATTCCGATGATTCACTTCAGGTTTAGTGTATCCCTTGGACCTTCTTATTGAATATGAGACACAGGAATTGCATCCGAATTTAATACAAATGGCACAATGCCGACTTAAGTACAAGAGGACTGACACTCTCACTTTCTATGATTTGAACCTCTCCTGTGAGTCCAGTTTTAAATTCCGATGCTTCACTTCAGGTATACTTTATACCTTGCACCTTCTGATTGACGATGAAACACAGAAATTGCATCGGAGTTTAATACAAAAGGCACAATGCCGACTTAAGTAAAAGAGGACAGACAGTCTAACTTTCTATGATTTGAACCTCTCCTGTGAGTCCAGTTTTAGATTCTGATGCTTCACCTCAGGTTTACTGTATCCCTTGGACGTTCTTATTGACGATGAAACACAGAAATTGCATCGGAATTAAATTAAAAAGGCACAATTCCGACCTAAGTAGAAAAGGACTAACACTCTCATTTTCTATGATTTCAACCTCTCCTTTGAGTCCAGTTTTAGATTCCGATGTTTCACTTCAGGTTTACTGTATCCCTTGGACCTTCTTATTGACGATGAAACACAGAAATTGCATCCGAATTTAATACAAAAATCACAATGGCGACTTAAGTACAAGAGGACTGACACTCTCACTTTCTATGATTTGAACCTCTCCTGTGAGTCCAGTTTTAGATTCCGATGCTTCACTTCAGGTTTACTGTATCCCTTGGACCTTCTAATTGACGATGAAACACAGAGTTTGCATCCGAATTTAATACAAAAGGTACAATGCCGACTTAAGTGCAAGAGGACTGACACTCGAACATTCTATGATTTGAACCTCTCCTGTGAGTCCAGTTTTAGATTCCTTTGCTTCACTTCAGGTTACTGTGTACCTTGGACCTTCTAATTGACGATGAAACACAGAAATTACATCCGAATTTTATACAAAAATCACAATGGCGACTTAAGTACAAGAGGACTGACACTCTCACTTTCTATGATTTGAACCTCTCCTGTGAGTCCAGTTTTAGATTCCGATGCTTCACTTCAGGTTTACTGTATCCCTTGGACCTTCTTATTGACGATGAAATACAGAAATTGCATCCGAATTTAATACAAAAGGCACAATGGCGACTTAAGTACAAGGGGACTGACACTCTCACTTTCTATGATTTGAACCGATCCTGTGAGTCCAGTTTTAGATTCCGATGCTTCACTTTAGGTTTACTGTATCCCTTGGACCTTCTTAGTGACGATGAAACACAGAAATTGCATCCGAATTTAATACAAATGGCACAATGCCGACTTAAGTACAAGAGCACTGACACTCTCACTTTCCATGATTCGAACTTCTCCTGTGAGGTCAGATTTAGATTCCGATGCTTCACTTCAGGTTTACTGTATACCTTGAACCTTCTTATTGACGATGAAAAACAGAAATTGCATCGGAATTATATTCAAAAGCACAATTCCGACTTAAGTACAAGAGGACTGACACTCTCACTTTCTATGATTTGAACCTCTTCTGTGAGTCCAGTTTTAGATCCCGATGCTTCACTTCAGGTTTACTGTATCCCTTAGACCTTCTTATTGACGATGAAACAAAAATAGCATCCGAAATTAATACAAAAGTCACAATGGTGACTTAAGTACAACAGGACTGACACTCTCACTTTTTATGGTTTGAACCTCTCCTGTGAGTCCAGTTTTAGATTCCGATGCTTCACCTCAGGTTTACTGTATCTCTTGGACCTTCTTACTGACGATGAAACACAGAAATTGCATCCAAATTTAATACAAATGTCACAACGACGACTTAAGAACAAGAGGACTGACACTCTCACTTTCTCTGATTCGAACCTCTCCTGTGAGGTCAGATTTAGAATCCGATGCTTCACTTCAGGTTTACTGTATCCCTTGGACCTTCTTGTTGACGATAAAACACAGAATTGCATCCGAAATTAATACAAATAGCACAATGCCGTCTTAAGTAAAAGAGGACTGACGCTCTAACATTCTGTGATTTGAACTTCTCCTGCGAGTCCAGTTTTAGATTCCGATGCTTGACTTCAGGTTTACTGTATCCCTTGGACCTTATTATTGACGATGAAACACAGAAATTGCATCCGAATTTAATACAAAAGGCACAATGCCGACTTAAGTGCAAGAGGACTTACATTCTAACTTTCTATGATATGAACCTCTTCTGTGAGTCCAGTTTTAGATTCCGATGCTTCACTTCAGGTTTACTGTACCCCTTGGACTTTCTTATTGACGATTAAAAACAGAAATTGCATCCGAATTCAATACAAATGGCACAATACCGACTTGAGTGCAAGAGGAGTGACACTCTAACTTTCTATGATTTGAACCTCTCCTGTGAGTCCAGTTTTAGATTCCGATGCTTCACTTCAGGTTTACTGTATACCTTGGGCCTTCTTATTGACGTTGAAACATAGAAATTGCAACGGAATTTAATACAAAAGGCACAATGCCGACTTAAGTAAACGAGGACTGACACTCTAACTTACTATGATTTGAACCTCTCCTGTGAGTCCAGCTTTGGATTCCGATGCTTCACTTCAGGTTTACTGTATCCCTTGGACCTTCTTATTGACGATGAAACACAGAAATTGCAACCGAATTTAATACATAAATCACAATGGTGCCTTAAGTACAAGAGGACTGACACTCTCACTTTCCATGATTTGAACATCTCCTGTGGGTCCAGTTTTAGATTCCGGTGCTTCACTTCAGGTTTACTGTATCCCTTGGACCTTCTTATTGACGATGAAACACAGAAATCGCATCGGAATTAAATTCAAAACACACAATGCCGACTTAAGTTAAAGAGGACTGACACTCTCACTTTCTTTGTTTTGAACTTCTCCTGTGAGTCCAGTTTTAGATTCCGATGCTTCACTTCAGGTTTACTGTTTCCGTTGGACCTTCTTATTGACGATTAAACACAGAGTTTGCATCCGAACTTAATACAAAAGGCACAATGCCGACTTAAGTACAAGAGGACTGACACTCTAACTTTCTATGATTTGAACCTCTCCTGTGAAGTCAGTTTTAGATTCCGATGCTTCACTTCAGGTTTACTGTATCCCTTGGACCTTCTTATTGACGATAAAACACAGAAACTGCCTCCGAATTTAATACAAAATGCACAATACCGACTTAAGTACAAGAGGAGTTACACTCTAACTTTCTCTGATTTGAACCTCTCCTGTGAGTCCAGTTTTAGATTCCGATGTTTCACTTCAGGTTTAGTGTATCCCTTGGACCTTCTTATTGACTATGAAACACAGGAATTGCATCCGAATTTAATACAAATCTCACAATACCGACTTAAGTACAAGAGGAGTGACACTCTAACTTTCTATGATTTGAATCTCTCCTGTGAGTCCAGTTTTAGATTCCGATGCTTCACTTCAGCTTTACTGTATCCCTTGGACGTTCTTATAGACGATGAAACACAGAAATTGCATCGGAATTAAATTCAAAAGGCTCAATGCCAACTTAATTACTAGAGGACTGACACTCTCACTTTCTATGATTTGAACCTCTCCTGTGAGTCCAGTTTTAGATTCCGATGCTTCACTTCAGGTTTACTGTATCCCTTGGACCTTCTAATTGACGATGAAACACAGAGTTTGCATCCGAATTTAATACAAAAGGTACAATGCCGACTTAAGTGCAATAGGACTGACACTCTAACATTCTATGATTTGAACCTCTCCTGTGAGTCCAGTTTTAGATTCCTTTGCTTCACTTCTGGTTACTGTGTACCTTGGACCTTCTAATTGACGATGAAACACAGAAATTACATCCGAATTTTATACAAAAATCACAAAGGCGACTTAAGTACAAGAGGACTGACACTCTCACTTCCTATGATTTGAATATCTCCTGTGAGTCCAGTTTTAGATTCCGATGCTTCACTTCAGGTTTACTGTATCCCTTGGACCTTCTTATTGACGATGAAATACAGAAATTGCAGCCGAATTTAATACAAAAGGCACAATGGCGACTTAAGTACAAGGGGACTGACACTCTCACTTTCTATGATTTGAACCTATCCTGTGAGTCCAGTTTTAGATTCCGATGCTTCACTTTAGGTTTACTGTATCCCTTGGACCTTTTTATTGACGATGAAACACATAAATTGCATCCGAATTTAATACAAATGGCACAATGCCGACTTAAGTGCAAGAGCACTGACACTCTCACTTTCCATGATTCGAACTTCTCCTGTGAGGTCAGATTTAGATTCCGATGCTTCACTTCAGGTTTACTGTATACCTTGAACCTTCTTATTGACGATGAAAAACAGAAATTGCAGCGGAATTAAATTCAAAAGGCACAATTCCGACTTAAGTACAAGAGGACTGACACTCTCACTTTCTATGATTTGAACCACTCATGGGAGTCCAGTTTTAGATTCCGATGCTTCACTTCAGGTTTACTGTATCCCTTGGACCTTCTTATTGACGATGAAACACAGAAATTGCATCCGAAATTAATACAAAAGTCACAATGGTGACTTAAGTACAAGAGGACTGACACTCTCACTTTCTATGATTTGAACCTCTCCTGTGAGTCCAGTTTTAGTTTCCGATGCTTCACCTCAGGTTTACTGTATCTCTTGGACCTTCTTACTGACGATAAAACACAGAAATCGCATCCGAAATTAATACAAATAGCACAATGCCGTCTTAAGTAAAAGAGGACTGACGCTCTAACATTCGGTGATTTGAACCTCTCCTGCGAGTCCAGTTTTAGATTCCGATGCTTCACTTCAGGTTTACTGTATCCCTTGGACCTTATAATTGACGATGAAACACAGAAATTGCATCTGAATTTAATACAAAAGCCACAATGCCGACTTAAGTACAAGAGGACTTACATTCAAACTTTCTATGATATGAACCTCTTCTGTGAGTCCAGTTTTAGATTGCGATGCTTCACTTCAGGTTTACTGTACCCCTTGGACTTTCTTATTGACGATGAAACACAGAAATTGCATCCGAATTTAATAGAAATGGCACAATACCGACTTGAGTACAAGAGGAGTGACACTCTAACTTTCTATGATTTGAACCTCACCTGTGAGTCCAGTTTTAGATTCCGATGCTTCATTTCAGGTTTACTGTATACCTTGGGCCTTCTTATTGACGATGAAACACAGAAATTGCATCCGTATTTAATACAAAACTCACAATACCGACATAAGTACAAGAGGAGTGACACTCTAACTTTCAATGATTTGAATCACTCCTGTGAGTCCAGTTTTAGGTTCCGATGCATCACTTCAGGTTTACTGTATCCCTTGGACGTTCTTATAGACGATGAAACACAGAAATTGCATCGGAAATAAATTCAAAAGGCACAATGCCGACCTAAGTAGAAGAGGACTAACACTCTCACTTTCTATGATTTGATCCTCTCCTGTAAGTCCAGTTTTAGATTCCGATGCTTCACTTCAGGTTTACTGTATACCTTGTACCTTCTTATTGACGATGAAACACAGAAATTGCATCGGAATTAAATTCAAAAGCTCAATGCCGACTGAAGTACAAAAGGACTGACACTCTCACTTTCTATGATTTGAACCCCTCCTGTGAGTCCAGTTTTAGATTCCGATGCTTCACCTCAGGTTTACTGTATCTCTTGGACCTTCTCACTGACGATGAAGCACAGAAATTGCATCCGAATTTAATACAAATGTCACAATGACGACTTAAGAACAAGAGGACTGACACTCTCACTTTCTATGATTCGAACCTCTCCTGTGAGGTCAGATTTAGATTCCGATGCTTCACTTCAGGTTTACTGCATCCCTTGGACCTTCTTGTTGACGATAAAACACAGAAATCGCATCCGAAATTAATACAAATTGCACAATGCCGTCTTAAGTAAAAGAGGACTGACGCTCTAACATTCTGTGATTTGAACCTCTCCTGCGAGTCCAGTTTTAGATTCCGATGCTTCACTTCAGGTTTACTGTATCCCTTGGACTTTATTATTGTCGATGAAACACAGAAATTGCATCCGAATTTAATACAAAAGGCACAATGCCGACTTAAGTACAAGAGGACTTACATTCTAACTTTCTATGATATGAACCTCTTCTGTGAGTCCAGTTTTAGATTCCGATGCTTCACTTCAGGTTTACTGTACCCCTTGGACTTTCTTATTGACGATGAAACACAGAAATTGCATCCGAATTTAATACAAATGGCTCAATACCGACTTGAGTACAAGAGGAGTGACACTCTAACTTTCTATGATTTGAACCTCTCCTGTGAGTCCAGTTTTAGATTCCGATGCTTCGCTTCAGGTTTACTGTATACCTTGGGCCTTCTTATTGACGATGAAACCCAGAAATCGCAACCGTATTAAATACAAAACTCACAATACCGACATAAGTACAAGAGGACTGACACTCTAACTTTCTATGATTTGAATCACTCCTGTGAGTCCAGTTTTAGATTCCGATGCTTCACTTCAGGTTTACTGTATCCCTTGGACGTTCTTATAGACGATGAAACACAGAAATTGCATCGGAATTAAATTCAAAAGGCACAATGCCGACCTAAGTAGAAGAGGACTAACACTCTCACTTTCTATGATTTGAACCTCTCCTGTAAGTCCAGTTTTAGATACCGATGCTTCACTTCAGGTTTACTGTATACCTTGCAACTTCTTATTGACGATGAAACACAGAAATTGCATCGGAATTAAATTCAAAAGGCTCAATGCCGACTTAAGTACTAGAGGACTGACACTCTCACTTTCTATGATTTGAACCTCTCCTGTGAGTCCAGTTTTAGATTCCGATGCTTCACTTCAGGTTTACTGTATCCCTTGGACCTTCTAATTGACGATGAAACACAGAATTAGCATCCGAATTTAAGACAAAAGGTACAATGCCGACTTAAGTGCAAGAGGAATGACACTCTAACTTTCTATGATTTCAACCTCTCCTGTGAGTCCAGTTTTAGATTCTGTTGCTTCACTTCACGTTACTGTATACCTTCGACCTTCTTATTGACGATGAAACACAGAAATTTCATCCGAATTTTATACAAAAATCACAATGGCGACTTAAGTACAAGAGGACTGACACTTTCACTTTCTATGATTTGAACATCTCCTGTGAGTCCAGTTTTAGATTCCGATGCTTCACTTCAGGTTTACTGTATCCCTTGGATCTTCTAATTGACGATGAAACACAGAGTTTGCATCCGAATTTAATACAAAAGGTACAATGCCGCCTTAAGTGCAAGAGGACTAACACTCTAACTTTCTATGATTTGAACCTCTCCTGTGAGTCCACTTTTAGATTCCTTTGCTTCAGTTCAGGTCACTGTATACCTCGGACCTTCTTATTGACGATGAAACACAGAAATTACATCCGAATTTTATACAAAAATCACAATGGCGACTTAAGTACAAGAGGACAGACACTCTCACTTTCTATGATTTGAACATCTCCTGTGAGTCCAGTATTAGATTCCGATGCTTCACTTCAGGTTTACGGTATCCCTTGGACCTTCTTATTGACGATGAAACACAGAAATTGCATCGTAATTAAATTCAAAAGGCACAAGGCCGACTTAAGTACAAGAGGACTGACACTCTAACTTTCTATGATTTGAACCTCTCCAGTGAGCCCAGTTTTAAAATCCGATGCTTGACTTCAGGTTTACTGTTTCCCTTGGACATTCTTATTTACGATGAATCACAGAGTTTGCATCCGAATTTAATACAAAAGGCACAATGCTTACTTAAGTACAAGAGGACTGACACTCTAACTGTCTATGATTTGAACCTCTCCAGTGAGTCCAGTTTTAGATTCCGATGCTTCGCTTCAGGTTTACTGTATCCCTTGGACCTTCTTATTGACGATGAAACACAGAAATTGCATCTGAATTTAATACAAAAGGCACAATGGCGACTTAAGTAGAAAGGGACTGACACTCTCACCCTCTATGATTTGAACCTAACCTGTGAGTCCAGTTTTAGATTCCGATGCTTCACTTCAGGTTTAATGTATCCCTTGGACCTTCTTATTGACGATGAAACACAGAAATTGCATCCGAATTTAATACAAATGGCACAATGTCGACTTAAGTAAGAGAGCACTGACACTCTCACTTTCCATGAATCGAACTTCTCCTGTGAGGTCAGATTTAGATTACGATGCTTCACTTTAGGTTTACTGTATACCTTGAACCTTTTTATTGACGATGAAACACAGAAATTGCATCTGAATTTAATACAAAAGTCACAATGGTGACTTAAGTACAAGAGGACTGACACTCTCACTTTCTATGATTTGAACCTCTCCTGTGAGTCCAGTTTTACATTCCGATAATTCACTTCAGGTTTAATGTATCCCTTGGACCTTCTTATTGACGATGAAACACAGAAATTGCATCCGAATTTAATACAAAAGGTACAATGCCGACTTAAGTACAAGAGGACTGACACTCTAACTTTCTATGACTTGCACCTCTCCTGTGAGTCCAGTTTTAGATTCCGATGCTTCACTTCAGGTTTACTGTATCCCTTGGACCTTCTTATTGACGATGAAACACAGAAATTGCATCCGAATATAATACAAAAATCCCAATGGCGACTTTAGTACAAGAGGACCGACAATCTCACTTTCTATGATTGAACATCTCCTGTGAGTCCAGTTTTAGGTTCCGATGCTTCACTTCAGGTTTACTGTATCCCTTGGACCTCCTTATGGACGATGAAACACAGATATTGCATCGGAATAAAATTTAAAACGCACAATGCCGACTTAAGTAAAAGAGGACTGACGTTCTCACTTTCTATGATTTGAACCTCTCCTGTGAGTCCAGTATTAGATTCCGATGCTTCACTTCAGGTTTACTGTATCCCTTGGACCTTCTTATCGACGATGAAACACAGAAATTGCATCGTAATTAAATTCAAAGGGCACAAGGCCGACTTAAGTACAAGAGGCCTGACACTCTAACTTTCTATGATTTGAACCTCTCCAGTTAGTCCAGTTTTAAAATCCGATGCTTGACTTCAAGTTTACTGTTTCCCTTGGACATTCTTATTGACGATGAATCACAGAGTTTGCATCCGAATTTAATACAAAAGGCACAATGCTTACTTAAGTACAAGAGGACTGACACTCTAACTGTCTATGATTTGAACCTCTCCAGTGAGTCCAGTTTTAGATTCCGATGCTTCACTTCAGGTTTACTGTATCCCTTGGACCTTCTTATTGACGATGAAACACAGAAATTGCATCTGAATTTAATACAAAAGGCACAATGGCGACTTAAGTACAAGTGGACTGACACTCTAACTCTCTTTGATTTGAACCTCTCCTGTGAGTCCAGTTTTAGATTTCGATGCTTCACTTCAGGTTTACTGTATCCCTTGGATCTTCTAATTGACGATGAAACACAGAGTTTGCATCCGAATTTAATACAAAAGGTACAATGCCGCCTTAATTGCAAGAGGACTAACACTCTAACTTTCTATGATTTGAACCTCTCCTGTGAGTCCAGTTTTAGATTCCTTTGCTTCAGTTCAGGTCTCTGTATACCTTGGACCTTCTAATTGACGATGAAACATAGAAATTGCATCGGAATTAAATTCAAACCGCACAATGCCGACTTAAGTAAAAGAGGACTGACACTCTCACTTTCTATGATTTGAAACTCTGCTGTGAGTCCACTATTAGATTCCGATGCTTCACTTCAGGTTTACTGTATCCCTTGGACCTTCTTATTGACGATGAAACACAGAAATTGCATCGGAATTAAAATCAAAAGGCACAATGCCGACTTAAGTACAAGGGGACTGACACTCTAACTTTCTATGATTTGAACCACTCATGTGAGTCCAGTTATAGATTCCGATGCTTCACTTCAGGTTTACTGTATCCCTTGGACCTTTGTATTGACGATGAAACACAGAGTTTGCACCCGAAATTAATACAAAAGGCACAATGCCGACTTAAGTACTAGAGGACTGACACTCTAACTTTCTATGATTTGAGCCTCTCCCGTGAGACCAGTTTTAGATTCCGATGCTTCACTTCAGGTTTACTGTATCCCTTGGACCTTGTTATTGACGATGAAACACAGAAATTGCATCCGAAATTAATACTAAAGTCACAATGGTGACTTAAGTACAAGAGGACTGACACTCTCACTTTCTATGATTTGAACCTCTCCTGTGAGTCCAGTTTTACATTCCAATGCTTCACTTCAGGTTTACTGTATCCCTTGGACCTTCTTATTGACGATGAAACACAGAAATTGCATCCGAATTTAATACAAAAGGTACAATGCCGACTTAAGTACAAGAGGACTGACACTCTAACCTTCTATGACTTGCACCTCTCCTGTGAGTCCAGTTTTAGATTCCGATGCTTCACTTCAGGTTTACTGTATCCCTTGGACCTTCTTATTGACGATGAAACACAGAAATTGCATCCGAATTTAATACAAAAATCCCAATGGCGACTTTAGTACAAGAGGACCGACAATCTCACTTTCTATGATTTGAACATCTCCTGTGAGTCCAGTTTTAGGTTCCGATGCTTCACTTCAGGTTTACTGTATCCCTTGGACCTCCTTATGGACGATGAAACACAGATATTGCATCGGAATAAAATTTAAAACGCACAATGCCGACTTAAGTAAAAGAGGACTGACGCTCTCACTTTCTATGATTTGAACCTCTCCTGTGAGTCCAGTTTTAGATTCCGATGCTTCACTTCAGGTTTACTGTATCCCTTGGACCTTCTTATTAACAATGAACCACAGAAATAGCACCGGAATTAAATTCAAAAGGCACAATGCCGACTTAAGTACAAGAGGACTGACACTCTAACTTTCTATGATTTGTACCTCCCCTGTGAGTCCAGTTTTAGATTCCGATGCTTCACTTCAGGTTTACTGTATCCCTTGGACCTTCTTATTGACGATGAAACACAGAGTTTGCATCCGAATTGAATACAAAAGGCACAATGCCGACTTAAGATCAAGAGGACTGACACTCTAATTTTCTATGATTTGAACCTCTCCTGTGAGTCCAGTTTTAGATTCCGATGCTCTACTTCATTTTTACTGTATCCCTTGGACCTTCTTATTGACGATTAAACACAGAAACTGCATCCGAATTTAATACAAAATGCACAATGGCGACTTAAGTACAAAAGGACTGACACTCTCACTTTCTATGATTTGAACCTCTCCTGTGAGTCCAGTTTTAGATTCCGATGCTTCACCTCAGGTTTACTGTATCTCTTGGACCTTCTTATTGACGATGAAACACAGAAATTGCATCCGAATTTAATATAAATGGCACTATGCCGACTTAAGTACAAGAGGACTGACACTCTCACTTTCTATGATTCGAACCTCTCCTGTGAGTCCAGTTTTAGATTCCGATGCTTCACTTCAGGTTTACTGTATCCCTTGGACGTTCTTATTGACGATGAAACACATAAATTGCATCGGAATTAAATTCAAAGGCACAATGCCGACCTAAGTAGAAGAGGACTAACACTCTCACTTTCTATGATTTGAACCTCTCCTGTGAGTCCAGTTTTAGATTCCGATGCTTCACTTCAGGTTTACTGTATACCTTGCAGCTTCTTATTGACGACGAAACACAGAAATTGAATCGGAATTAAATTCAAAAGGCACAATGCCGACTTAAGTACAAGAGGACTGACACTCTCACTTTCTATGATTTGAACCTCTCCTGTGAGTCCAGTTTTACATTCCGATGCTTCACTTCAGGTTTACTGTATCCCTTGGACCTTCTTATTGACGATGAAACACAGAAATTGCATCCGAATTTAATACAAAAGGTACAATGCCGACTTAAGTACAAGAGGACTGACACTCTAACTTCTATGATAGGCACCTCTCCTGTGAGTCCAGTTTTAGATTCCGATGCTTCACTTCAGGTTTACTGTATCCCTTGGACCTTCTTATTGACGATGAAACACAGAAATTGCATCCGAATTTAATACAAAAATCACAATGGCGACTTTAGTACAAGAGGACCGACAATCTCACTTTCTATGATTTGAACATCTCCTGTGAGTCCAGTTTTAGATTCCGATGCTTCACTTCAGGTTTACTGTATACCTTGCAGCTTCTTATTGACGATGAAACACAGAAATTGCATCGGAATTAAATTCAAAAGGAACAATGCCAACTTAAGTACAAGAGGACTGACACTCTCACTTTCTATGATTTGAACCTCTCCTGTGAGTCCAGTTTTACATTCCGATGCTTCACTTCAGGTTTACTGTATCCCTTGGACCTTCTTATTAACGATGAAACACAGAAATTTGCATCCGAATTTAATACAAAAGGTACAATGCCGACTTAAGTACAAGAGGTCTGACGCTCTAACATTCTGTGATTTGAACCTCTCCTGCGAGTCCAGTTTTAGATTCCGATGCTTCACTTCAGGTTTACTGTATCCCTTGGACGTTCTTATTAACAATGAACCACAGAAATAGCACCGGAATTAAATTCAAAACTCACAATGCCGACTTAAGTACAAGAGGACTGACACTCTAACTTCCTATGATTTGTACCTCTCCTGTGAGTCCAGTTTTACATTCCGATGCTTCACTTCAGGTTTACTGTATCCCTTGGACCTTCTTATTGACGATGAAACACAGAAATTGCATCCGAATTTAATACAAAAGGTACAATGCTGACTTAAGTACAAGAGGACTGACACTCTAACTTCTATGATTTGCACCTCTCCTGTGAGTCCAGTTTTAGATTCCGATGCTTCACTTCAGGTTTACTGTATCCCTTGGACCTTCTTATTGACGATGAAACACAGAAATTGCATCCGAATTTAATACAAAAATCACAATGGCGACTTTAGTGCAAGAGGACCGACAATCTCACTTTCTATGATTTGAACATCTCCTGTGAGTCCAGTTTTAGATTCCGATGCTTCACTTCAGGTTTACTGTATACCTTGCAGCTTCTTATTGACGAAGAAACACAGAAATTGAATCGGAATTAAATTCAAAAGGCACAATGCCGACTTAAGTACAAGAGGACTGACACTCTAACTTTCTACCATTTGTACCTCTCCTGTGAGTCCAGTATTAGATTCCGATGCTTCACTTCAGGTTTACTGTATCCCTTGGACCTTCATGTTGACGTTGAAACACAGAGTTTGCATCCGAATTTAATACAAAAAGCACAATGCCGACTTAAGAACAAGAGGACTGACACTCTAATTTTCTATGATTTGAACCTCTCCTGTGAGTCCAGTTTTAGATTCCGATGCTTTACTTCAGGTTCACTGTATCCCTTGGACGTTCTTATTGACGATTAAACACAGAAACTGCATCCGAATGTAATTCAAAAGGCACAATGGCGACTTAAGTACAAGAGGAATGACACTCTCACTTTCTATGATTCGAACCTCTCCTGTGAGTCCAGTTTTAGATTCCGATGCTTCACCTCAGGTTTACTGTATCCCTTGGACCTTCTTATTGACGATGAAACACGGAAATTGCATCCGAATTTAATACAAATGGCACAATGCCGACTTAAGTACAAGAGGACTGACACTCTCACTTTCTATGATTCGAACCTCACCTGTGAGTCCAGTTTTAGATTCCGATGCTTCACTTCAGGTTTACTGTATCCCTTGGACGTTCTTATTGACGATGAAACACAGATTGCATCTCAATTAAATTGAAAGGCACAGTGCCGACATAAGTAGAAGAGGACTCACACTCTCACTTTCTATGATTTGAACCTCTGCTGTGAGTACAGTTTTAGATTCCGATGCTTCACTTCATTTTTACTGTATACCTTGCAGCTTCTTATTGACGATGAAACACAGAAATTGAATCGGAATTAAATTCAAAAGGCACAATGCCGACTTAAATACAAGAGGACTGACACTCTCACATTCTATGATTTGAACCTCTCCTGTGAGTCCAGTTTTACATTCCGATGCTTCACTTCAGGTTTACTGTATCCCTTGGACCTTTTTATTGACGTTGAAACACAGAAATTGCATCCGAATTTAATTCAAAAGTACAATGCCGACTTAAGTACAAGAGGACTGACACTCTAACTTTCTATGATTTGCACCTCTCCTGTGAGTCCAGTTTTAGATTCCGATGCTTCACTTCAGGTTTACTGTTTCCCTTGGACCTTCTTATTGACGATGAAACACAGAAATTGCATCCGAATTTAATACAAAAGGTACAATGCTGACTTAAGTACAAGAGGACTGACACTCTAACTTCTATGATTTGCACCTCTCCTGTGAGTCCAGTTTTAGATTCCGATGCTTCACTTCAGGTTTACTGTATCCCTTGGACCTTCTTATTGACGATGAAACACAGAAATTGCATCCGAATTTAATACAAAAATCACAATGGCGACTTTAGTGCAAGAGGACCGACAATCTCACTTTCTATGATTTGAACATCTCCTGTGAGTCCAGTTTTAGATTCCGATGCTTCACTTCAGGTTTACTGTATACCTTGCAGCTTCTTATTGACGAAGAAACACAGAAATTGAATCGGAATTAAATTCAAAAGGCACAATGCCGACTTAAGTACAAGAGGACTGACACTCTAACTTTCTACCATTTGTACCTCTCCTGTGAGTCCAGTATTAGATTCCGATGCTTCACTTCAGGTTTACTGTATCCCTTGGACCTTCATGTTGACGTTGAAACACAGAGTTTGCATCCGAATTTAATACAAAAAGCACAATGCCGACTTAAGAACAAGAGGACTGACACTCTAATTTTCTATGATTTGAACCTCTCCTGTGAGTCCAGTTTTAGATTCCGATGCTTTACTTCAGGTTCACTGTATCCCTTGGACGTTCTTATTGACGATTAAACACAGAAACTGCATCCGAATGTAATTCAAAAGGCACAATGGCGACTTAAGTACAAGAGGAATGACACTCTCACTTTCTATGATTCGAACCTCTCCTGTGAGTCCAGTTTTAGATTCCGATGCTTCACCTCAGGTTTACTGTATCCCTTGGACCTTCTTATTGACGATGAAACACGGAAATTGCATCCGAATTTAATACAAATGGCACAATGCCGACTTAAGTACAAGAGGACTGACACTCTCACTTTCTATGATTCGAACCTCACCTGTGAGTCCAGTTTTAGATTCCGATGCTTCACTTCAGGTTTACTGTATCCCTTGGACGTTCTTATTGACGATGAAACACAGATTGCATCTCAATTAAATTGAAAGGCACAGTGCCGACATAAGTAGAAGAGGACTCACACTCTCACTTTCTATGATTTGAACCTCTGCTGTGAGTACAGTTTTAGATTCCGATGCTTCACTTCATTTTTACTGTATACCTTGCAGCTTCTTATTGACGATGAAACACAGAAATTGAATCGGAATTAAATTCAAAAGGCACAATGCCGACTTAAATACAAGAGGACTGACACTCTCACATTCTATGATTTGAACCTCTCCTGTGAGTCCAGTTTTACATTCCGATGCTTCACTTCAGGTTTACTGTATCCCTTGGACCTTTTTATTGACGTTGAAACACAGAAATTGCATCCGAATTTAATTCAAAAGTACAATGCCGACTTAAGTACAAGAGGACTGACACTCTAACTTTCTATGATTTGCACCTCTCCTGTGAGTCCAGTTTTAGATTCCGATGCTTCACTTCAGGTTTACTGTTTCCCTTGGACCTTCTTATTGACGATGAAACACAGAAATTGCATCCGAATTTAATACAAAAGGTACAATGCTGACTTAAGTACAAGAGGACTGACACTCTAACTTCTA
The DNA here is from genome assembly GCF_021461395.2 of Schistocerca americana. NCBI lineage: Eukaryota > Metazoa > Arthropoda > Insecta > Orthoptera > Acrididae > Schistocerca > Schistocerca americana. The sequence goes on along the minus strand of NW_025725994.1, from coordinate 2,514,495 downwards.
TGATTTGCACCTCTCCTGTGAGTCCAGTTTTAGATTCCGATGCTTCACTTCAGGTTTACTGTATCCCTTGGACCTTCTTATTGACGATGAAACACAGAAATTGCATCCGAATTTAATACAAAAATCACAATGGCGACTTTAGTGCAAGAGGACCGACAATCTCACTTTCTATGATTTGAACATCTCCTGTGAGTCCAGTTTTAGATTCCGATGCTTCACTTCAGGTTTACTGTATACCTTGCAGCTTCTTATTGACGAAGAAACACAGAAATTGAATCGGAATTAAATTCAAAAGTCACAATGCCGACTTAAGTACAAGAGGACTGACACTCTAACTTTCTACCATTTGTACCTCTCCTGTGAGTCCAGTATTAGATTCCGATGCTTCACTTCAGGTTTACTGTATCCCTTGGACCTTCATGTTGACGTTGAAACACAGAGTTTGCATCCGAATTTAATACAAAAAGCACAATGCCGACTTAAGAACAAGAGGACTGACACTCTAATTTTCTATGATTTGAACCTCTCCTGTGAGTCCAGTTTTAGATTCCGATGCTTTACTTCAGGTTCACTGTATCCCTTGGACGTTCTTATTGACGATTAAACACAGAAACTGCATCCGAATGTAATTCAAAAGGCACAATGGCGACTTAAGTACAAGAGGAATGACACTCTCACTTTCTATGATTCGAACCTCTCCTGTGAGTCCAGTTTTAGATTCCGATGCTTCACGTCAGGTTTACTGTATCCCTTGGACCTTCTTATTGACGATGAAACACGGAAATTGCATCCGAATTTAATACAAATGGCACAATGCCGACTTAAGTACAAGAGGACTGACACTCTCACTTTCTATGATTCGAACCTCACCTGTGAGTCCAGTTTTAGATTCCGATGCTTCACTTCAGGTTTACTGTATCCCTTGGACGTTCTTATTGACGATGAAACACAGATTGCATCTCAATTAAATTGAAAGGCACAGTGCCGACATAAGTAGAAGAGGACTCACACTCTCACTTTCTATGATTTGAACCTCTCCTGTGAGTACAGTTTTAGATTCCGATGCTTCACTTCATTTTTACTGTATACCTTGCAGCTTCTTATTGACGATGAAACACAGAAATTGAATCGGAATTAAATTCAAAAGGCACAATGCCGACTTAAATACAAGAGGACTGACACTCTCACATTCTATGATTTGAACCTCTCCTGTGAGTACAGATTTAGATTCCGATGCTTCACTTCAGGTTTACTGTATCCCTTGGACATTCTTATTGACAATGAACCACAGAAATAGCACCGGAATGAAATTCAAAAGGCACAATGCCGACTTAAGTACAAGAGGACTGACAGTCCAACTTTCTATGATTTGTACCTCTCCTGTGAGTCCAGTTTTAGATTCCGATGCTTCACTTCAGGTTTACTGTATCCGTTGGACCTTCTTATTGACGATGAAACACAGAAATTGCATCCGAAATTAATACAAAAGTCACAATGGTGACTTAAGTACAAGAGGACTGACACTCTCACCTTCTATGATTTGAACCTCTCCTGTGAGTCCACTTTTAGATTCCGATGCTACACCTCAGGTTTACTGTATCCCTTGGACCTTCTTATTGACGATGAAACACAGAAATTGCATCCGAATTTAATACAAATGGCGCAATGCCGACTTAAGTACAAGAGGACTGACACTCTCACTTTCTATGATTCGAACCTCTCCTGTGAGTCCAGTTTTGGATTCCGATGCTTCACTTCAGGTTTACTGTATCCCTTGGACGTTCTTATTGACGATGAAACACAGAAATTGCATCGGAATTAAATTCAAAAGGCACAGTGCCGACCTAAGTAGAAGAGGACTAACACTCTCACCTTCTATGATTTGAACCTCTCCTGTGAGTCCAGTTTTAGATTCCGAAACTTCACTTCAGGTTTACTGTATACCTTGCAGCTTCTTATTGACGATGAAACACAGAAATTGAATCGGAATTAAATTCAAAAGGCACAATGCCGACTTAAGTACAAGAGGACTGACACTCTCACTTTCTATGATTTGAACCTCTCCTGTGAGTCCAGTTTTACATTCCGATGCTTCACTTCAGGTTTACTGTATCCCTTGGACCTTCTAATTGACGATGAAACACAGAGTTTGCATCCGAATTTAATACAAAAGGTACAATGCCGACTTAATTACAAGAGGACTGACACTCTCACTTTCTTTGTTTTGAACCTCTCCTGTGAGTCCAGTTTAGATTCCGATGCTTCACTTCAGGTTTACTGTATCCCTTGGACCTTCTTATTGACGATGAAACACAGAAATTGCCTCCGAATTTAATACAAAAGGCACAATGGCGACTTAAGTACAAGGGGACTGACACTCTCACTTTCTATGATTGGAACCTATCCTGTGAGTCCAGTTTTAGATTCCGACGCTTCACCTCAGGATTACTGTATCCCTTGGTCCTTCTTATTGACGATGAAACACAGATATTGCATCTGAATTAAATACAAATGGCACAATGCCGACTTAAGTACAAGGGCACTGACACTCTCACTTTCCATGATTCGAACTTCTCCTATGAAGACAGATTTAGATTCCGATGCTTCACTTCAGGTTTACTGTATACCTTGCACCTTCGTATTGACGATGAAACACAGAAATTGCATCGGTATTAAATTCAAAAGGCACAATTCCGACTTAAGTACAAGAGGACTGACACTCTCACTTTCTATGATTTGAACCTCTCCTGTGAGTCCAGTTTTAGATTCCGATGCTTCACCTCAGGTTTACTGTATCTGTTGGACCTTCTTATTGACGATGAAACACAGAAATTGCATCCGAATTTAATACAAAAGGCACAATGCCGACTTAATTACAAGAGGACTGACACTCTAACTTTCTATGATTTGAACCTCTCCTGTGAGTCCAGTTTTAGATTCCGATGCTTCACTTCAGGTTTACTGTATTCCTTGGACCTTCTTATTGACGATGAAACACAGAAGTTGCATCCGAAATTAATACAAAATGTACAATGCCGACTTAAGTACAAGAGGTCTGACACTCTCACTTTCCATGATTTGAACCTCTCCTGTGAGTCCAGTTATAGATTAAGATGCTTCACTTCAGGTTTACTGTATCCCTTGGACCTTCTTATTGACGATGAAACACAGAAATTGCGTCCGAATTTAATACAAAAATCACAATGGCGGCTTAAGTAGAAGAGGACTGACACTCTCACTTTCTATGATTTGAACATCTACTGTGAGTCCAGTTCTTGATTCTGATGCTTCACTTCATGTTTACTTTATACCTTGGACCATCTTATTGACGATGAAACACAGATATTGCATGGGAATTAAATTTAAAACGCACAATGCCGACTTAAGTAAAAGAGGACTGTCACTCTAACGTTTTATGATTTGAACCTCTCCTGTGAGTCCAGTTTTAGATTCCGATGCTTCACTTCAGGTTTACTGTATCCCTTGGACCTTCTTAGTGACGGTGAAACACAGAGTTTGCATCCGGATTTAATACAAAAGGTACAATGCCGACTTAAGTACAAGAGGACTGACACTCTAACTTTCTATGATTTGAACCTCTCCTGTGAGTCCAGTTTTAGATTCCGATGCTTCACTTCAGGTTTACTGTATCCCTTGGACCTTCTAATTGACGATGAAACACAGAGTTTGCATCCGAATTTCATACAAAAGGTACAATGCCGACTTAATTACAAGTGGACTGACACTCTCACTTTCTTTGTTTTGAACCTCTCCTGTGAGTCCAGTTTAGATTCCGATGCTTCACTTCAGGTTTACTGTATCAATTGGACCTTCTTATTGACGATGAAACACAGAAATTGCATCAGAATTAAATTCAAAAGGCACAATGCCGGCTTAAGGAAAGAGGACTGACACTCTAACTTTCTATGATTTGAACTTCTGCAGTGAGTCCAGTTTTAGATTCCAAAGCTTCACTTCAGGTTTACTGTTTCCCTTGGACCTTCTTATTGACGATGAAACACAGAGTTTGCATCCGAATTTAATACAAGAGGCACAATGCCGACTTAATTACAAGAGGACTGACACTCTAACTTTCTATGATTTGAACCTCTCCTGTGAGTCCAGTTTTAGATTCCGATGCTTCACTTCAGTTTTACTGTATCCCTTGGACCTTCTTATTGACGATGAAACACAGAAATTGCCTCCGAATTTAATACAAAAGCCACAATGGCGACTTAAGTACAAGGGGACTGACACTCTCACTTTCTATGATTGGAACCTATCCTGTGAGTCCAGTTTTAGATTCCGACGCTTCACCTCAGGTTTACTGTATCCCTTGGTCCTTCTTATTGACGATGAAACACAGATATTGCATCTGAATTAAATACAAATGGCACAATGCCGACTTAAGTACAAGGGCACTGACACTCTCACTTTCCTTGATTCGAACTTCTCCTATGAAGACAGATTTAGATTCCGATGCTTCACTTCAGGTTTACTGTATACCTTGCACCTTCGTATTGACGATGAAACACAGAAATTGCATCGGTATTAAATTCAAAAGGCACAATTCCGACTTAAGTACAAGAGGACTGACACTCTCACTTTCTATGATTTGAACCTCTCCTGTGAGTCCAGTTTTAGATTCCGATGCTTCACCTCAGGTTTACTGTATCTGTTGGACCTTCTTATTGACGATGAAACACAGAAATTGCATCCGAATTTAATACAAAAGGCACAATGCCGACTTAATTACAAGAGGACTGACACTCTAACTTTCTATGATTTGAACCTCTCCTGTGAGTCCAGTTTTAGATTCCGATGCTTCACTTCAGGTTTACTGTATTCCTTGGACCTTCTTATTGACGATGAAACACAGAAGTTGCATCCGAAATTAATACAAAATGTACAATGCCGACTTAAGTACAAGAGGACTGACACTCTCACTTTCCATGATTTGAACCTCTCCTGTGAGTCCAGTTATAGATTCCGATGCTTCACTTCAGGTTTACTGTATCCCTTGGACCTTCTTATTGACGATGAAACACAGAAATTGCGTCCGAATTTAATACAAAAATCACAATGGCGGCTTAAGTAGAAGAGGACTGACACTCTCACTTTCTATGATTTGAACATCTACTGTGAGTCCAGTTCTAGATTCTGATGCTTCACTTCATGTTTACTTTATCCCTTGGACCATCTTATTGACGATGAAACACAGATATTGCATGGGAATTAAAACGCACAATGCCGACTTAAGTAAAAGTGGACTGTCACTCTAACTTTTTATGATTTGAACCTCTCCTGTGAGTCCAGTTTTAGATTCCGATGCTTCACTTCAGGTTTACTGTATCCCTTGGACCTTCTTATTGACGGTGAAACACAGAGTTTGCATCCGGATTTAATACAAAAGGTACAATGCCGACTTAAGTACAAGAGGACTGACACTCTAACTTTCTATGATTTGAACCTCTCCTGTGAGTCCAGTTTTAGATTCCGATGCTTTACTTCAGGTTTACTGTATCCCTTGGACCTTCTTATTGACGATGAAAACAGAAATTGCATCCGAATTTAATACAAAAGGCACAATGGCGACTTAAGTACAAGAGGACTGACACTCTCACTTTCTATGATTTGAACCTCCCCTGTGAGTCCAGTTTTAGATTCCGATGCTTCACTTCAGGTTTACTGTATCCCTTGGACCTTCTTATTGACGACGTCACACAGAAATTGCATCCTAATTTAATACAAATGGCACAATGCCGACTTAAGTACAAGAGGACTGACACTCTCACCTTCTATGATTCGAACCTCTCCTGTGAGTTCAGATTTAGATTCCGATGCTTCACTTCAGGTTTACTGTATACCTTGCACCTTCTTATTGACGATGAAACACAGAAATTGCATCGGAATTAAATTTAATACACACAATGCCGACTTAAGTAAAAGAGGACTGACACTCTCACTTTCTATGGTTTGAACCTCTCCTGTGAGTCCAGTTTTAGATTCCGATGCTTCACCTCAGGTTTATTGTATCCCTTGGACCTTCTTATTGACAATGAACCACAGAAATAGCACCGGAATTAAATTCAAAAGGCACAATGCCGACTTAAACACAAGAGGACTGACACTCTCACTTTCTATGATTTGAACCTCTCCTGTGAGTCCAGTTTTAGATTCCGATGCTTCACTTCAGGTTTACTGTATCCCTTGGACCTTCTTATTGACGATTAAACACAGATACAGCATCCGAATTTAATACAAAAGGCACAATGCCGACTTAAGTACAAGAGGACTGACACTCTCACTTTCTATGATTTGAACCTCTCCTGTGAGTCCAGTTTTAGATTCCGATGTTTCACTTCAGGATTACTGTTTCCCTTGGACCTTCTTATTGACGATGAAACACAGAGTTTGCATCCGAATTTAATACAAAAGGCACAATGACGACTTAATTACAAGAGGACTGACACTCTAACTTTCAATGATTTGAACCTCTCCTGTGAGTCCAGTTTTAGATTCTGATGCTTCACTTCAGGTTTACTGTATCCCTTGGACCTTCTTATTGACGATGAAACACAGAAATTGCATCCGAATTTAATACAAAAGGCACAATGGCGACTTAAGTACAAGGAGACTGACACTCTCACTTTCTATGATTTGAACCTATCCTGTGAGTCCAGTTTTAGATTCCGATGCTTCACTTCAGGTTTACTGTATCCCTTGGACCTTCTTATTGACGATGAAACACAGAAATTGCATCGGAAATAAATTCAAAACGCACAATGCCGACTTGAGCAAAAGAGGACTGACACTCTCACTTTCTTTGTTTTGAACCTCTCCTGTGAGTCCAGTTTAGATTCCGATGCTTCACTTCAGGTTTACTGTATCAATTGGACCTTCTTATTGACGATGAAACACAGAAATTGCATCAGAATTAAATTCAAAAGGCACAATGCCGGCTTAAGAAAAGAGGACTGACACTCTAACTTTCTATGATTTGAACTTCTGCAGTGAGTCCAGTTTTAGATTCCGGAGCTTCACTTCAGGTTTACTGTTTCCCTTGGACCTTCTTACTGACGATGAAACACAGAGTTTGCATCCGAATTTAATACAAGAGGCACAATGCCGACTTAATTACAAGAGGACTGACACTCTAACTTTCTATGATTTGAACTTCTCCTGTGAGTCCAGTTTTAGATTCCGATGCTTCACTTCAGGTTTACTGTATCCCTTGGACCTTCTTATTGACGATGAAACACAGAAATTGCCTCCGAATTTAATACAAAAGGCACAATGGCGACTTAAGTACAAGGGGACTGACACTCTCACTTTCTATGATTGGAACCTATCCTGTGAGTCCAGTTTTAGATTCCGACACTTCACCTCAGGTTTACTGTATCCCTTGGTCCTTCTTATTGACGATGAAACACAGATATTGCATCTGAATTTAATACAAATGGCACAATGCCGACTTAAGTACAAGGGCACTGACACACTCACTTTCCATGATTCGAACTTCTCCTGTGAAGACAGATTTAGATTCCGATGCTTCACTTCAGGTTTACTGTATACCTTCCACCTTCGTATTGACGATGAAACACAGAAATTGCATCGGTATTAAATTCAAAAGGCACAATTCCGACTTAAGTACAAGAGGACTGACACTCTCACTTTCTATGATTTGAACCTCTCCTGTGAGTCCAGTTTTAGATTTCGATGCTTCACCTCAGGTGTACTGTATCTGTTGGACCTTCTTATTGACGATGAAACACAGAAATTGCATCCGAATTTAATACAAAAGGCACAATGCCGACTTAATTACAAGAGGACTGACACTCTAACTTTCTATGATTTGAACCTCTCCTGTGAGTCCAGTTTTAGATTCCGATGCTTCACTTCAGGTTTACTGTATTCCTTGGACCTTCTTATTGACGATGAAACACAGAAGTTGCATCCGAAATTAATACAAAATGTACAATGCCGACTTAAGTACAAGAGGACTGACACTCTCACTTTCCATGATTTGAACCTCTCCTGTGAGTCCAGTTATAGATTCCGATGCTTCACTTCAGGTTTACTGTATCCCTTGGACCTTCTTATTGACGATGAAACACAGAAATTGCGTCCGAATTTAATACAAAAATCACAATGGCGGCTTAAGTACAAGAGGACTGACACTCTAACTTTCTATGATTTGAACCTCTCCTGTGAGTCCAGTTTTAGATTCCGATGCTTCACTTCAGGTTTACTGTATTCCTTGGACCTTCTTATTGACGATGAAACACAGAAGTTGCATCCGAAATTAATACAAAATGTACAATGCCGACTTAAGTACAAGAGGACTGACACTCTCACTTTCCATGATTTGAACCTCTCCTGTGAGTCCAGTTATAGATTCCGATGCTTCACTTCAGGTTTACTGTATCCCTTGGACCTTCTTATTGACGATGAAACACAGAAATTGCGTCCGAATTTAATACAAAAATCACAATGGCGGCTTAAGTACAAGAGGACTGACACTCTCAGTTTCTATGATTTGAACATCTACTGTGAGTCCAGTTCTAGATTCTGATGCTTCACTTCATGTTTACTATATCCCTTGGACCATCTTATTGACGATGAAACACAGATATTGCATGGGAATTAAATTTAAAACGCACAATGCCGACTTAAGTAAAAGAGGACTGTCACTCTAACTTTTTATGATTTGAACCTCTCCTGTGAGTCCAGTTTTAGATTCCGATGCTTCACTTCAGGTTTACTGTATCCCTTGGACCTTCTTATTGACGACGTCACACAGAAATTGCATCCTAATTTAATACAAATGGCACAATGCCGACTTAAGTACAAGAGGACTGACACTCTCACCTTCTATGATTCGAACCTCTCCTGTGAGGTCAGATTTAGATTCCGATGCTTCACTTCAGGTTTACTGTATACCTTGCACCTTCTTATTGACGATGAAACACAGAAATTGCATCGGAATTAAATTCAAAGGGCACAATGCCGTCTTAAGTACAAGAATACTGACACTCTAACTTTCTATGATTGGCACCTCTCCTGTGAGTCCAGTTTTAGATTCTGATGCTTCACTTCAGGTTTACTGTATCCCTTGGACCTTCTTATTGACGATGAAACACAGAAATTGCATCGGAATTAAATTCAAATCGAACAATGCCGACTTAAGCAAAAGAGGACTGACACTCTAACTTTCTTTGTTTTGAACCTCTCCTGTGAGTCCAGTTTTAGATTTCGATGCTTCACTTCAGGTTTACTGTAACCCTTTGACCTTCTTATTGACGATGAAACACAGAAATTGCATCAGAATTAAATTCAAATGGCACAATGCCGACTTAAGTACAAGAGGACTGACACTCTAACTTTCTATGGTTTGAACTTCTCCAGTGAGTCCAGTTTTAGATTCCGATGCTTCACTTCAGGATTACTGTTTCCCTTGGACCTTCTTATTGACGATGAAACACAGAGTTTGCATCCGAATTTAATACAAAAGGCACAATGCCGGCTTAATTACAAGAGGACTGACACTCTAACTTTCAATGATTTGAACCTCTCCTGTGAGTCCAGTTTTAGATTCCGATGCTTCACTTCAGGTTTACTGTATCCCTTGGACCTTCTTATTGACGATGAAACACAGAAATTGCATCCGAATTTAATACAAAAGGCACAATGGCGACTTAAGTACAAGGGGACTGACACTCCCACTTTCTATGATTTGAACCTATCCTGTGAGTCCAGTTTTAGATTCCGATGCTTCACTTCAGGTTTACTGTATCCCTTGGACCTTCTTATTGACGATGAAACACAGATATTGCATCCGAATTTAAAACAAATGGCACAATGTCGACTTCAGTACAAGGGCAATGACACTCTCACTTTCCATGATTCGAACTTCTCCTGTGAGGTCAGATTTAGATTCCGATGCTTCACTTCAGGTTTATTGTATACCTTGCACCTTCTTATTGACGATGAAACACAGAAATTGCATCGGAATTAAATTTAATACACACAATGCCGACTTAAGTAAAAGAGGACTGACACTCTCACTTTCTATGGTTTGAACCTCTCCTGTGAGTCCAGTTTTAGATTCCGATGCTTCACTTCAGGTTTATTGTATCCCTTGGACCTTCTTATTGACAATGAACCACAGAAATAGCACCGGAATTAAATTCAAAAGGCACAATGCCGACTTAAATATAAGAGGACTGACACTCTCACTTTCTATGATTTGAACCTCTCCTGTGAGTCCAGTTTTAGATTCCGATGCTTCACTTCAGGTTTACTGTATCCCTTGGACCTTCTTATTGACGATTAAACACAGAAACTGCATCCGAATTTAATACAAAAGGCACAATGGCGACTTAAGTACAAGAGGACTGACACTCTCACTTTCTATGATTTGAACCTCTCCTGTGAGTCCAGTTTTAGATTCCGATGCTTCACTGCAGGTTTTCTGTATCCCTTGGACCTTCTTATTGACGATGAAACACAGAAATTGCATCGGAATTATATTTAAAACGCACAATGCCGACTTAAGTGAAAGAGGACTGACACTCTCACTTTCTATGGTGTTGAACCACTCCTGTGAGTCCAGTTTTCGATTCCGATGCTTCACTTCAGGTTTATTGTATCCCTTTGACCTTCTTATTGACAATGAACCACAGAAATAGCACCGGAATTAAATTCAAAAGGCACAATGTCGACTTAAGTACAAGAGGACTGACACTCTAACTTTCTATGATTTGTACTTCTCCTGGGAGTCCAGTTTTAGATTCCGATGTTTCACTTCAGGTTTACTGTATCCCTTGGACCTTCTTATTGACGATGAAACACAGAGTTTGCATCCGAATTTAATACAAAAGGCATAATGCCGACTTAAGTACAAGAGGACTGACACTCTAACTTTCTATGATTTGAGCCTCTCCTGTGAGTCCAGTTTTAGATTCCGATGCTTTACTTCATGTTTACTGTATCCCTTGGACCTTCTTATTGACGATTAAACACAGAAATGAATCCGAATTTAATACAAAAGGCACAATGGCGACTTAAGTACAAGAGGACTGACACTCTCACTTTCTATGATTTGAACCTCTCCTGTGAGTCAAGTTTTAGATTCCGATGCTTCACTTCAGGTTTACTGTATCCCTTGGACCTTCTTATTGACGATGAAACACAGAGTTTGCATCCGAATTTAATACAAAAGGCATAATGCCGACTTAAGTACAAGAGGACTGACACTCTAACTTACTATGATTTGAACCTCCCCTATGAGTCCAGTTTTAGATTCCGATGCTTCACTTCAGGTTTACTGTATCCCTTGGACCTTCTTATTGACGACGAAACACAGAAATTGCATCTTAATTTAATACAAATGGCACAATGCCGACTTAAGTACAAGAGGACTGACACTCTCACCTTCTATGATTCGAACCTCTCCTGTGAGGTCAGATTTAGATTCCGATGCTTCACTTCAGGTTTACTGTATACCTTGCACCTTCTTATTGACGATGACACACAGAGTTTGCATCCGAATTTAATACAAAAGGCACAATGCCGTCTTAAGTACAAGAATACTGACACTCTAACTTTCAATGATTGTCACCTCTCCTGTGAGTCCAGTTTTAGATTCCGATGCTTCACTTCAGGTTTACTGTATCCCTTGGACCTTCTTATTGACGATGAAACACAGAAATTGCATCGGAATTCTATTCAAAACGAACAATGCCGACTTAAGCAAAAGAGGACTGACACTCTCACTTTCTTTGTTTTGAACCTCTCCTGTGAGTCCAGTTTTAGATTTCGATGCTTCACTTCAGGTTTACTGTATCCCTTTGACCTTCTTATTGACGATAAAAAACACAGAAATTGCATCAGAAATAAATTCAAATGGCACAATGCCGACTTAAGTACAAGAGGACTGACACTCAAACTTTCTATGATTTGAACTTCTCCAGTGAGTCCAGTTTTTGATTCCGATGCTTCACTTCAGGTTTACTGTTTCCCTTGGACCATCTTATTGACGATGAAACACAGAGTTTGCATCCGAATTTAATACAAAAGGCACAATGCCGACTTAATTACAAGAAGACTGACACTCTAACTTTCAATGATTTGAACCTCTCCTGTGAGTCCAGTTTTAGATCCCGATGCTTCACTTCAGGTTTACTGTATCCCTTGGACCTTCTTATTTACGATGAAACACAGAAATTGCATCGGAATTAAATTTAAAACGCACAATGCCGACTTAAGTAAAAGAGGACTGACACTCTCACTTTCTATGGTTTGAACCTCTCCTTTGAGTCCAGTTTTAGATTCCGATGCTTCACTTCAGGTTTATTGTATCCCTTTGACCTTCTTATTGACAATTAACCACAGAAATAGCACCGCAATTAAATTCAAAATGCACAATGCCGACTTAAGTACAAGAGGACTGACACTCTAACTTTCTATGATTTGAACCTCTCCTGTGAGTCCAGTTTTAGATACCGATGCTTTACTTCAGGTTTACTGTATCCCTTGGACCTTCTTATTGACGATTAATCACAGAAATGCATCCGAATTTAATACAAAAGGCACAATGGCGACTTAAGTACAAGAGGACTGACACTCTCACTTTCTATGATTTGAACCTCTATTGTGAGTCAAGTTTTAGATTCCGATGCTTCACTTCAGGTTTACTGTATCCCTTGGACCTTCTTATTGACGATGAAACACAGAGTTTGCATCCGAATTTAATACAAAAGGCATAATGCCGACTAAAGTACAAGAGGACTTACACTCTAACTTTCTATGATTTGAACCTCTCCTGTGTGTCCAGTTTTCGATTCCGATGCTTTACTTCAGGTTTACTGTATCCCTTGGACCTTCTTACTGACGATGAAAACAGAAATTGCATCCGAATTTAATACAAAAGGCACAATGGCGACTTAAGTACAAGAGGACTGACACTCTCACTTTCTATGATTTGAACCTCCCCTGTGAGTCCAGTTTTAGATTTCGATGCTTCACTTCAGGTTTACTGTATCCCTTGGACCTTCTTATTGACGACGAAACACAGAAATTACATCCCAAATTAATACAAATGGCACAATGCCGACTTAAGTACAAGAGAACTGACACTCTCACCTTCTATGATTCGAACCTCTCCTGTGAGGACAGATTTAGATTCCGATGCTTCACTTCAGGTTTACTGTATACCTTGCACCTTCGTATTGACGATGAAACACAGAAGTTGCATCCGAATTCAATACAAAAATCACAATGGCGACTTTATTACAAGAGGACCGACAATCTCACATTCTGTGATTTGAATCTCTCCTGTGATTCCAGTTTTAGATTCCGATGCTTCACTTCAGGTTTACTGCATCCCTTGGACCTTTTTATAGACAATGAAACACAGATATTGCATCGGAATTAAATTTATTACGCACAATGCCGACTTAAGTAAAAGAGGACTGACACTCTCACTTTCTATGGTTTGAACCTCTCCTGTGAGTCCAGTTTTATATTCCGATGCTTCACTTCAGGTTTATTGTATCCCTTGGACCTTCTTATTGACAATGAACCACAGAAATAGCACCGGAATTAAATTCAAAAGGCACAATGCCAACTTAAATACAAGAGGACTGACACTCTCACTTTCTATGATTTGAACCTCACCTGTGAGTCCAGTTTTACATTCCGATGCTTCACTTCAGGTTTACTGTATCCCTTGGACCTTCTTATTGACGATTAAACACAGAAACTGCATCCGAATTTAATACAAAACGCAACATGGCGACTTAAGTACAAGAGGACTGACACTCTCACTTTCTATGATTTGAACCTCTCCTGTGAGTCCAGTTTTAGATTCCGATGCTTCACTTCAGATTTTCTGTATCCCTTGGACCTTCTTATTGACGATGAAACACAGAAATTGCATAGGAATTATATTTAAAACGCACAATGCCGACTTAAGTGAAAGAGGACTGACACTCTCACTTTCTATGGTTTGAACCTCTCCTGTGAGTCCAGTTTTAGATTCCGATGCTTCACTTCAGGTTCATTGTATCCCTTTGACCTTCTCATTGACAATGAACCACAGAAATAGCACCGGAATTAAATTCAAAAGGCACAATGCCGACTTAAGTTCAAGAGGACTGACACTCTAACTTTCTATGATTTGTACCTCTCCTGGGAGTCCACTTTTAGATTCCGATGTTTCACTTCAGGTTTACTGTATCCCATGGACCTTCTTATTGACGATGAAACACAGAGTTTGCATCCGAATTTAATACAAAAGGCATAATGCCGACTTAAGTACAAGAGGACTGACACTCTCAGTTTCTATGATTTGAGCCTCTCCTGTGAGTCCAGTTTTAGATTCCGATGCTTTACTTCAGGTTTACTGTATCCCTTGGACCTTCTTATTGACGATTAAACACAGAAATGAATCCGAATTTAATACAAAAGGCACAATGGCGACTTAACTACTAGAGGACTGACACTCTCACTTTCTATGATTTGAACCTCTCCTGTGAGTCAAGTTTTAGATTCCGATGCTTCACTTCAGGTTTACTGTATCCCTTGGACCTTCTTATTGACGATTAAACACAGAGTTTGCATCCGAATTTAATAGAAAAGGCATAATGCCGACTTAAGTACAAGAGGACTGACACTCTCACCTTCTATGATTCGAACCTCTCCTGTGAGGTCAGATTTAGATTCCGATGCTTCACTTCAGGTTTACTGTATACCTTGCACCTTCTTATTGACGATGAAACACAGAAATTGCATCGGAATTAAATTCAAAAGGCACAATGCCTTCTTAAGTACAAGAATACTGACACTGTAACTTTCTATGATTGTCACCTCTCCTGTGAGTCCAGTTTTAGATTGCGATGCTTCACTTCAGGTTTACTGTATCCCTTGGACCTTCTTATTGACGATGAAACACAAAAATTGCATCGGAATTCTATTCAAAACGAACAATGCCGACTTAAGCAAAAGAGGACTGACACTCTCACTTTCTTTGTTTTGAACCTCTCCTGTGAGTCCAGTTTTAGATTTCGATGCTTCACTTCAGGTTTACTGTATCCCTTTGACGTTCTTATTGACGATAAAAAACACAGAAATTGCATCAGAAATAAATTCAAATGGCACAATGCCGACTTAAGTACAAGAGGACTGACACTCTAACTTTCTATGATTTGAACTTCTCCAGTGTGTCCAGTTTTAGATTCCGATGCTTCACTTCAGGTTTACTGTTTCCCTTGGACCTTCTTATTGACGATGAAACACAGAGTTTGCATCCGAATTTAATACAAAAGGCACAATGCCGACTGAATTACAAGATGACTGACACTCTAACTTTCAATGATTTGAACCTCTCCTGTGAGTCCAGTTTTAGATTCCGATGCTTCACTTCAGGTTTACTGTATCCCTTGGACCATCTTATTTACGATGAAACACAGAAATTGCATCCGAATTTAATACAAAAGGCACAATGGCGACTTAAGTACAAGGGGACTGACACTCTCACTTTCTATGATTTGAACCTATCCTGTGAGTCCAGTTTTACATTCCGATGCTTCAATTCAGGTTTACTGTATCCCTTGGACCTTCTTATTGACGATGAAACACAGAAATTGTATCCGAAATTAATACAAAAGTCACAATGGTGACTTAAGTACATGAGGACTGACACTCTCACTTTCTATGATTTGAACCTCTCCTGTGAGTCCAGTTTTAGAATCCGATGCTTCACTTCAGGTTTTCTGTATCCCTTGGACCTTCTTATTGATGATGAAACACAGATATTGCTAGGGAATTAAATTTAAAACGCACAATGCCGGCTTAAGTAAAAGAGGACTGATACTCTCACTTTCTATGGTTTGAACCTCTCCTGTGAGTCCAGTTTTAGATTCCGATGCTTCACTTCAGGTTTATTGTATCCCTTTGACCTTCTTATTGACAATGAACCACAGAAATAGCACCCGAATTAAATTCAAAAGGCACAATGCCGACTTAAGTACAAGAGGACTGACACTCTAACTTTCTATGATTTGTACCTCTCCTGTGAGTCCAGTTTTAGATTCCGATGCTTCACTTCTGGTTTACTGTATCCCTTGGACCTTCTTATTGACGATGAAACACAGAGTTTGCATCCGAATTTAATACAAAAGGCATAATGCCGACTTAAGTACAAGAGGACTGACACTCTAACTTTCTATGAATTGAGCCTCTCCTGTGAGTCCAGTTTTCGATACCGATGCTTTACTTCAGGTTTACTGTATCCCTTGGACCTTCTTATTGACGATTAAACACAGAAATGCATCCGAATTTAATACAAAAGGCACAATGGCGACTTAAGTACAAGAGGACTGACATTCTCACTTTCTATGATTTGAACCTCTCCTGTGAGTCAAGTTTTAGATTCCGATGCTTCACTTCAGGTTTACTGTATCCCTTGGACCTTCTTATTGACGATGAAACACAGAGTTTGCATCCAAATTTAATACAAAAGGCATAATGCCGACTTAAGTACAAGAGGACTGACACTCTAACTTTCTATGAATTGAGCCTCTCCTGTGAGTCCAGTTTTAGATACCGATGCTTTACTTCAGGTTTACTGTATACCTTGCACCTTCTTATTGACGATGAAACACAGAAATTGCATCGGAATTAAATTCAAAAGGCACAATGCCGTCTTAAGTACAAGAATTCTGACACTCTAACTTTCTATGATTGGCACCTCTCCTGTGAGTCCAGTTTTAGATTCCGATGCTTCACTTCAGGTTTACTGTATCCCTTGGAGGTTCTTATTGACGATGAAACACAGACATTGCTTCGGAATTAAATTCTAAAGGCACAATGCCGACCTAAGTAGAAGACGACTGACACTCTCACTTTCTATGATTTGAACCTCTCCTGTGAGTCCAGTTTTAGATTCCGATGCTTCACTTCAGGGTTACTGTATACCTTGCACCTTCTTATTGACGATAAAACACAGAAGTTGCATCGGAATTAAATTCAAAAGGCACAATGCCGACTTAAGTACAAGAGGACTGACACTCTCTGTTTCTATGATTTGAACCTCTCCTGTGAGTCCAGTTTTACATTCCGATGCTTCACTTCAGGTTTGCTGTATCCCTTGGACCTTCTTATAGACGATGAAACACAGAAATTGCATCCGAATTTAATACAAAAGGTACAATGCTGACTTAAGTACAAGAGGACTGACACTCTAACTTTCTATGATTTGCACCTCTCCTGTGAGTCCAGTTTTAGATTCCGATGCTTCACTTCAGGTTTACTGTATCCCTTGGACCTTCTTATTGACGATGAAACACAGAAATTGCATCCGAATTTAATACAAAAATCACAATGGTGACTTAATTACAAGAGGACCGACAATCACTATTTCTATGATTTGAATCTCTCCTGTGAGTCCAGTTTTAGATTCCGATGCTTCACTTCAGGTTTACTGTATCCCTTGGACCTTTTTATAGACGATGATACAAAGATATGCATCGGAATGAAATTTAATACGCACAATGCCGACTTAAGTAAAAGAGGACTGACACTCTCACTTTCTATGGTTTGAACCTCTCCTGTGAGTCCAGTTTTAGATTCCGATGCTTCACTTCAGGTTTATTGTATCCCTTGGACCTTCTTATTGACAATGAACCACAGAAATAGCACCGGAATTCTATTCAAAACGAACAATGCCGACTTCAGCATAAGAGGACTGACACTCTCACTTTCTTTGTTTTGAATCTCTCCTGTGAGTCCAGTTTTAGATTTCGATGCTTCACTTCAGGTTCACTGTATCCCTTTGACCTTCTTATTGACGATAAAAAACCCAGAAATTGCATCAGAAATAAATTCAAATGGCACAATGCCGACTTAAGTACAAGAGGACTGACACTCTAACTTTCTATGATTTGAACTTCTCCAGTGAGTCCAGTTTTAGATTCCGATGCTTCACTTCAGGTTTACTGTTTCCCTTGGACCTTCTTATTGACGATGAAACACAGAGTTTGCATCCGAATTTAATACAAAAGGCACAATGCCGACTTAATTCCAAGAGGACTGACACTCTAACTTTCAATGATTTGAACCTCTCCTGTGAGTCCAGTTTTAGATTCCGATGCTTCACTTCAGGTTTACTGTATCCCTTGGACCTTCTTATTTACGATGAAACACAGAAATTGCATCCGAATTTAATACAAAAGCCACAATGGCGACTTAAGTACAAGGGGACTGACACTCTCACTTTCTATGATTTGAACCTATCCTGTGAGTCCAGTTTTAGATTCCAATGCTTCAATTCAGGTTTACTGTATCCCTTGGACCTTCTTATTGACGATGAAACACAGAAATTGCATCCGAAATTAATACGAAAGTCACAATGGTGACTTAAGTACAAGAGGACTGACACTCTCACTTTCTATGATTTGAACCTCTCCTGTGAGTCCAGTTTTAGATTCCGATGCTTCACTTCAGGTTTTCTGTATCCCTTGGACCTTCTTATTGATGATGAAACACAGATATTGCATCGGAATTAAATTTAAAACGCACAGTGCCGGCTTAAGTAAAAGAGGACTGACACTCTCACTTTCTATGGTTTGAACCTCTCCTGTGAGTCCAGTTTTAGATTCCGATGCTTCACTTCAGGTTTATTGTATCCCTTTGACCATCTTATTGACAATGAACCACAGAAATAGCACCGGAATTAAATTCAAAAGGCACAATGCCGACTTAAGAACAAGAGGACTGACACTCTAACTTTCTATGATTTGTACCTCTCCTGTGAGTCCAGTTCTAGATTCCGATGCTTCACTTCAGGTTTACTGTATCCCTTGGACCTTCTTATTGACGATGAAACACAGAGATTGCATCTGAATTTAATACAAAAGGCATAATACCGACTTAAGTACAAGAGGACTGACACTCTAACTTTCTATGAATTGAGCCTCTCCTGTGAGTCCAGTTTAGATACCGATGCTTTACTTCAGGTTTACTGTATCCCTTGGACCTTCTTATTGACGATTAAACACAGAAATGCATCCGAATTTAATACAAAAGGCACAATGGCGACTTAAGTACAAGAGCATTGACACTCTCACTTTCTATGATTTGAACCTCTCCTGTGAGTCAAGTTTTAGATTCCGATGCTTCACTTCAGGTTTACTGTATCCCTTGGACCTTCTTATTGACGATGAAACACAGAGTTTGCATCCGAATTTAATACAAAAGGCATAATGCCGACTTAAGTACAAGAGGTCTTACACTCTAACTTTCTATGATTTGAACCTCTCCTGTGTGTCCAGTTTTAGATTCCGATGCTTTACTTCAGGTTTACTGTATCCCTTGGACCTTCTTACTGACGATGAAAACAGAAATTGCATCCGAATTTAATACAAAAGGCACAATGCGGACTTAAGTACAAGAGGACTGACACTCTCACCTTCTATGATTCGAACCTCTCCTGTGAGGTCAGATTTAGATTCCGATGCTTCACTTCAGGTTTACTGTATACCTTGCACCTTCTTATTGACGATGAAACACAGAAATTGCATCGGAATTAAATTCAAAAGGCACAATGCCGTCTTAAGTACAAGAATTCTGACACTCTAACTTTCTATGATTGGCACCTCTCCTGTGAGTCCAGTTTTAGATACCGATGCTTCACTTCAGGTTTACTGTATCCCTTGGACGTTCTTATTGACGATGAAACACAGAAATTGCTTCGGAATTAAATTCTATAGGCACAGTGCCGACCTAAGTAGAAGACGACTAACACTCTCACTTTCTATGATTTGAACCTCTCCTGTGAGTCCAGTTTTAGATTCCAATGCTTCACTTCAGGGTTACTGTATACCTTGCACCTTCGTATTGACGATTAAACACAGAAATTGCATCGGAAATAAATTCAAAAGGCACAATGCCGACTTAAGTACAAGAGGACTGACACTCTCAGTTCCTATGATTTGAACCTCTCCTGTGAGTCCAGTTTTACATACCGATGCTTCACTTCAGGTTTACTGTATCCCTCGGACCTTCTTATTGACGATGAAACACAGAAATTGCATCCGAATTTAATACAAAAGGTACAATGCTGACTTAAGTACAAGAGGACTGACACTCTAACTTTCTATGATTTGCACCTCTCCTGTGAGTCCAGTTTTAGATTACGATGCTTCACTTCAGGTTTAATGTATCCCTTGGACCTTCTTATTGACGATGAAACACAGAAATTGCATCCGAATTTAATACAAAAATCACAATAGTGACTTTATTACAAGAGGACCGACAATCTCACTTTCTATGATTTGAATCTCTCCTGTGAGTCCAGTTTTAGATTCCGATGCTTCACTTCAGGTTTACTGTATCCCTTGGACCTTTTTATAGACGATGAAACAAAGATATTGCATCGGAATTAAATTTAATACGCACAGTGCCGACTTAAGTACAAGAGGACTGACACTCTAACTTTCTATGATTTGTACCTCTCCTGTGAGTCCAGTTTTAGATTCCGATGCTTCACTTCAGGTTTACTGTATCCCTTGGACCTTCTTATTGACGATGAAACACAGAGTTTGCATCGAATTTAATACAAAAGGCATAATGCCGACTTAAGTACAAGAGGACTGACACTCTAACTTTCTATGATTTGAGCCTCTCCTGTGAGTCCAGTTTTAGATTCCGGTGCTTTACTTCAGGTTTACTGTATCCCTTGGACCTTCTCATTGACGATTAAACACAGAAATGCATCCGAATTTAATACAAAAGGCACAATGCCGACTTAATTACAAGAGGTCTGACACTCTAACTTTTAATGATTTGAACCTCTCCTGTGAGTCCAGTTTTAGATTCCTATGCTTCACTTCAGGTTTACTGTATCCCTTGGACCTTCTTATTGACGATGAAACACAGAAATTGCATCCGAATTTAATACAAAAGGCACAATGGCGACTTAAGTACAAGGGGACTGACACTCTCACTTTCTATGATTTGAACCTATCCTGTGACTCCAGATTTAGTTTCCGATGCTTCACTTCAGGTTTACTGTATCCCTTGGACCTTGTTATTGACCATGAAACACAGAAATTGCAACCGAAATTAATACAAAAGTCACAATGGTGACTTAAGTAAAAGAGGACTGACACTCACCCTTTCTATGATTTGAACCTCTCCTGTGAGTCCAGTTTTAGATTCCGATGCTTCACTTCAGGTTTTCTGTATCCCTTGGACCTTCTTAATGACGATGAAACACAGAAATTAGATCGGAATACAATTTACAACGCACAATGCCGACTTAAGTAAAAGAGGACTGACACTCTAACTTTCTATGAATTGAGCCTCTCCTGTGAGTCCAGTTTTAGATACCGATGCTTTACTTCAGGTTTACTGGATCCCTTGGACCTTCTTATTGACGATTAAACACAGAAATGCATCCGAATGTAATACAAAAGGCACAATGGCGACTTAAGTACAAGAGGACTGACACTCTCACTTTCTATGATTTGAACCGCTCCTGTGAGTCAAGTTTTAGATTCCGATGCTTCACTTCAGGTTTACTGTATCCCTTGGACCTTCTTATTGACGATGAATCACAGAGTTTGCATCCGAATTTAATACAAAAGGCATAATGCCGACTTAAGTACAAGAGGACTTACACTCTAACTTTCTATGATTTGAACCTCTCCTGTGTGTCCAGTTTTAGATTCCGATGCTTTACTTCAGGTTTACTGTATCCCTTGGACCTTCTTACTGACGATGAAAACAGAAATTGCATCCGAATTTAATACAAAAGGCACAATGGCGACTTAAGTACAAGAGGACTGACACTCTCACCTTCTATGATTCGACCCTCTCTTGTGAGGCCAGATTTAGATTCCGATGCTTCACTTCAGGTTTACTGTATACCTTGCACCTTCTTATTGACGATGAAACACAGAAATTACATCGGAATTAAATTCAAAAGGCACAATGCCGTCTTATGTACAAGAATTCTGACACTCTAACTTTCTATGATTGGCACCTCTCCTGTGAGTCCAGTTTTAGATTCCGATGCTTCACTTCAGCTTTACTGTATCTCTTGGACGTTCTTATTGACGATGAAACACAGAAATTGCTTCGGAATTAAATTCTAAAGGCACAATGCCGACCTAAGTAGAAGACGACTAACACTCTCACTTTCTATGATTTGAACTTCTCCTGTGAGTCCAGTTTTAGATTCCGATGCTTCACTTCAGGGTTACTGTATACCTTGCACCTTCTTATTGACGATTAAACACAGAGTTTGCATCGGAATTAAATTTAAAACGCACAATGCCGACTTAAGTAAAAGAGGACTGACACTCTCACTTTCTATGGTTTGAACCTCTCCTGTGAGTCCAGTTTTAGATTCCGATGCTTCACTTCAGGTTTATTGTATCCCTTTGACCATCTTATTGACAATGAACCACACAAATAGCACCTGAATTAAATTCAAAAGGCACAATGCCGACTTAAGTACAAGAGGACTGACACTCTAACTTTCTATGATTTGTACCTCTCCTGTGAGTCCAGTTTTAGATTCCGATGCTTCACTTCAAGTTTACTGTATCCCTTGGATCTTCTTATTGACGATGAAACACAGAGTTTGCATCCGAATTTAATACAAAAGGCATAATACCGACTTAAGTACAAGAGGACTGACACTCTAACTTTCTATGAATTGAGCCTCTCCTGTGAGTCCAGTTTTAGATACCGATTTTTTACTTCAGGTTTACTGTATCCCTTGGACCTTCTT
Source organism: Schistocerca americana (assembly GCF_021461395.2). Classification (NCBI taxonomy): domain Eukaryota; kingdom Metazoa; phylum Arthropoda; class Insecta; order Orthoptera; family Acrididae; genus Schistocerca; species Schistocerca americana. The sequence goes on along the minus strand of NW_025725994.1, from coordinate 2,491,694 downwards.
ATTGACGATTAAACACAGAAATGCATCCGAATTTAATACAAAACGCACAATGGCGACTTAAGTACAAGAGGACTGACACTCTCACCTTCTATGATTCGAACCTCTCCTGTGAGGTCAGATTTAGATTCCGATGCTTCACTTCAGGTTTACTGTATACCTCGCACCTTCTTATTGACGATGAAACACAGAAATTGCATCGGAATTAAATTCAAAAGGCACAATGCCGTCTTAAGTACAAGAAATCTGACACTCTAACTTTCTATGATTGGCACCTCTCCTGTGAGTCCAGTTTTAGATACCGATGCTTCACTTCAGGTTTACTGTATCCCTTGGACGTTCTTATTGGCGATGAAACACAGAAATTGCTTCGGAATTAAATTCTATAGGCACAGTGCCGACCTAAGTAGAAGACGACTAACACTCTCACTTTCTATGATTTGAACCTCTCCTGTGAGTCCAGTTTTAGATTCCGATGCTTCACTTCAGGGTTACTGTATACCTTGCACCTTCTTATTGACGATTAAACACAGAAATTGCATCGGAAATAAATTCAAAAGGCACAATGCCGACTTAAGTACAAGAGGACTGACACTCTCACTTTATATGATTTGAACCTCTCCTGTGAGTCCAGTTTTAGATTCCGATACTTCACTTCAGGGTTACTGTATACCTTGCACCTTCTTATTGACGATGAAACACAGAAATTGCATCCGAATTTAATACAAAAGGTACAATGCTGACTTAAGTACAAGAGGACTGACACTCTAACTTTCTATGATTTGCACCTCTCCTGTGAGTCCAGTTTTAGATTCCGATGCTTCACTTCAGGTTTACTGTATCCCTTGGACCTTCTAGATGACGATGAAACACAGAAATTGCATCCGAATTTAATACAAAAATCACAATGGTGACTTTGTTACAAGAGGACCGACAATCTCACTTTCTATGATTTGAATCTCTCCTGTGAGTCCAGTTTTGGATTCCGATGCTTCACTTCAGGTTTACTGTATCCCTTGGACCTTTTTATAGACGATGAAACAAAGATATTGCATCGGAATTAAATTTAATACGCACAATGCACACTTAAGTACAAGAGGACTGACACTCTAACTTTCTATGATTTGTACCTCACCTGTGAGTCCAGTTTTAGATTCCGATGCTTCACTTCAGGTTTACTGTATCCCTTGGACCTTCTTATTGACGATGTATCACAGAGTTTGCATCGAATTTAATACAAAAGGCATAATGCCGACTTAGGTACAAGAGGACTGACACTCTAACTTTCTATGATTTGAGCCTCTCCTGTGAGTCCAGTTTTAGATTCCGGTGCTTTACTTCAGGTTTACTGTATCCCTTGGACCTTCTTATTGACGATTAAACACAGAAATGCATCCGAATTTAATACAAAAGGCACAATGGCGACTTAAGTACAAGAGGACTGACACTCTCACTTTATATGATTTGAACCTCTCCTGTGAGTCAAGTTTTAGATTCCGATGCTTCACTTCAGGTTTACTGTATCCCTTGGACCTTCTTATTGACGATGAAACACAGAGTTTGCATCCGAATTTAATACAAAAGGCACAATGCCGACTTAAGTACAAGAGGACTGACACTCTAACTTTCTATGATTTGAACCTCTCCTGTGTGTCCAGTTTTAGATTCCGATGCCTTACTTCAGGTTTACTGTATCCCTTGGACCTTCTTACTGACGATGAAAACAGAAATTGCATCCGAATTTAATACAAAAGGCACAATGGCGACTCAAATACAAGAGAACTGACACTCTCACTTTCTATGATTTGAACCTCCCCTGTGAGTCCAGTTTTAGATTCCGATGCTTCACTTCAGATTTACTGTATCCCTTGGACATTCTTATTGACGACGAAACTCAGAAATTGCATCCTAATTTAATACAAATGGCACAATGCTGACTTAAGTACAAGAGGACTGACACTCTCACCTTCTATGATTCGAACCTCTCCTGTGAGGTCAGATTTAGATTCCGATGCTTCACTTCAGGTTTACTGTATACCTTGCATCTTCTAATTGACGATGAAACACAGAAATTGCATCGGAATTAAATTCAAAAGGCACAATGCCGTCTTAAGTACAAGAATACTGACACTCTAACTTTCTATGATTGGCACCTCTCCTGTGAGTCCAGTTTTAGATTCCGATGCTTCACTTCAGGTTTACTGTATCCCTTGGACCTTCTTATTGACGATGAAGCACAGAAATTGCATCGGAATTCAATTCAAAACGAACAATGCCGACTTAAGCAAAAGAGGACTGACACTCTCACTTTCTTTGCTTTGAACCTCTCCTGTGAGTCCAGTTTTAGATTTCGATGCTTCACTTCAGGTTTACTGTATCCCTTTGACCTTCTTATTGACGATGAAACGCAGAGTTTGCATCCGAATTTAATACAAAAGGCACAATGCCGACTTAATTACAAGAGGTCTGACACTCTTACTTTCTATGATTTGAACCTCTCCTGTGAGTCCAGTTTTAGATTCCGATGCTTCACCTCAGGTTTACTGTATCTCTTGGACCTTCTTATTGACGATGAAACACAGAGTTTGCATCCGAATTTAATACAAAAGGCATAATGCCGACTTAAGTACAAGAGGACTGACACTCACACTTTCTATGATTTGAACCTCTCCTGTGAGTCCAGTTTTAGATTCCGATGCTTCACTTCAGGTTTTTTGTATCCCTTGGACCTTCTTAATGACGATGAAACACAGAAAGTGCAACGGAATTAAATTTAAAACGCACAATGCCGACTTAAGTAAAAGAGGACTGACACTCTCACTTTCTATGGATTGAACCTCTCCTGTGAGTCCAGTTTTAGATTCCGATGCTTCACTTCAGGTTTATTGTATCCCTTTGACCTTCTTATTGACAATGAACCACAGAAATAGCACCGGAATTAAATTCAAAAGGCACAATGCCGACTTAAGTACAAGAGGACTGACACTCTAACTTTCTATGATTTGTACCTCTCCTGTGAGTCCAGTTTTAGATTCCGATGCTTCACTTCAGGTTTACTGTATCCCTTGGACCTTCTTATTGACGATGAAACACAGAGTTTGCATCCGAATTTAATACAAAAGGCATAATGCCGACTTAAGTACAAGAGGACTGACACTCTAACTTTCTATGAATTGAGCCTCTCCTGTGAGTCCAGTTTTAGATTCCGATGCTTTACTTCAGGTTTACTGTATCCCTTGGACCTTCTTATTGGCGATTAAACACAGAAATGCATCCGAATTTAATACAAAAGGCACAATGGCGACTTAAGTACAAGAGGACTGACACTCTCACTTTCTATGATTTGAATCTCCTGTGGGTCAAGTTTTAGATTCCGATGCTTCACTTCAGGTTTACAGTATCTTTTGGACCTTCTTATTGACGATGAAACACAGAGTTTGCATCCGAATTTAATACAAAAGGCATAATGCCGACTTAAGTACAAGAGGACTGACACTCTAACTTTCAATGATTTGAACCTCTCCTGTGTGTCCAGTTTTAGATTCCGATGCTTTACTTCAGGTTTACTGTATCCCTTGGACCTTCTAATTGACGATGAAAATAGAAATTGCATCCGAATTTAATACAAAAGGCACAATGGCGACTTAAGTACAAGAGGACTGACACTCTCAGTTTCTATGATTTGAACCTCCTCTGTGAGTCCAGATTTAGATTCCGATGCTTCACTTCAGGTTTACTGTATCCCTTGGACCTTCGTATTGACGACGAAACACAGAAATTGCATCCTAATTTAATACAAATGGCACAATGCCGACTTAAGTACAAGAGGACTGACACTCTCACCTTCTATGATTCGAACCTCTCCTGTGAGGTCAGATTTAGATTCCGACGCTTCACTTCAGGTTTACTGTATACCTTGCACCTTCTTATTGACGATGAAACTCAGAAATTGCATCGGAATTAAATTCAAAACGAACAATGCCGACTTAAGCAAAAGAGGACTGACACTCTCACTTTCTTTGTTTTGAACCTCTCCTGTGAGTCCAGTTTTAGATTTCGATGCTTCACTTCAGGTTTACTGAATCCATTTGACCTTCTTATTGACGATGAAACACAGAAATTGCATCAGAATTAAATTCAAATGGCACAATGCCGACTTAAGTACAAGAGGACTGACACTCTAACTTTCTATGATTTGAACTTCTCCAGTGAGTCCAGTTTTAGATTCCGATGCTTCACTTCAGGTTTACTGTTTCCCTTGGACCTGCTTATTGACGATGAAACACAGAGTTTGCATCCGAATTTAATACAAAAGGCACAATGCCGACAAATTACAAGAGGACAGACACTCTAACTTTCAATGATTTGAACCTCTCCTGTGAGTCCAGTTTTAGATTCCGATGCTTCACTTCAGGTTTACAGTATCCCTTGGACCTTCTTATTGACGATGAAACACAGAGTTTGCATCCGAATTTAATACAAAAGGCACAATGCCGACGAATTACAAGAGGACAGACACTCTAACTTTCAATGATTTGAACCTCTCCTGTGAGTCCAGTTTTAGATTCCGATGCTTCACTTCAGGTTTACTGTATACCTTGCATCTTCTTATTGACGATGAAACACAGAAATTGCATCGGAATTAAATTCAAAAGGCACAATGCCGTCTTAAGTACAAGAATACTGACACTCTAACTTTCTATGATTGGCACCTCTCCTGTGAGTCCAGTTTTAGATTCCGATGCTTCACTTCAGGTTTACTGTATCCCTTGGACCTTCTTATTGACGATGAAGCACAGAAATTGCATCGGAATTCAATTCAAAACGAACAATGCCGACTTAAGCAAACGAGGACTGACACTCTCACTTTCTTTGTTTTGAACCTCTCCTGTGAGTCCAGTTTTAGATTTCGATGCTTCACTTCAGGTTTACTGTATCCCTTTGACCTTCTTATTGACGATGAAACGCAGAGTTTGCATCCGAATTTAATACAAAAGGCACAATGCCGACTTAATTACAAGAGGTCTGACACTCTTACTTTCTATGATTTGAACCTCTCCTGTGAGTCCAGTTTTAGATTCCGATGCTTCACCTCAGGTTTACTGTATCTCTTGGACCTTCTTATTGACGATGAAACACAGAAATGGCATCCGAAATTAATACAAAAGTCACAATGGTGACTTAAGTACAAGAGGACTGACACTCACACTTTCTATGATTTGAACCTCTCCTGTGAGTCCAGTTTTATATTCCGATGCTTCACTTCAGGTTTTTTGTATCCCTTGGACCTTCTTAATGACGATGAAACACAGAAAGTGCAACGGAATTAAATTTAAAACGCACAATGCCGACTTAAGTAAAAGAGGACTGACACTCTCACTTTCTATGGATTGAACCTCTCCTGTGAGTCCAGTTTTAGATTCCGATGCTTCACTTCAGGTTTATTGTATCCCTTTGACCTTCTTATTGACAATGAACCACAGAAATAGCACCGGAATTAAATTCAAAAGGCACAATGCCGACTTAAGTACAAGAGGACTGACACTCTAACTTTCTATGATTTGTACCTCTCCTGTGAGTCCAGTTTTAGATTCCGATGCTTCACTTCAGGTTTACTGTATCCCTTGGACCTTCTTATTGACGATGAAACACAGAGTTTGCATCCGAATTTAATACAAAAGGCATAATGCCGACTTAAGTACAAGAGGACTGACACTCTAACTTTCTATGAATTGAGCCTCTCCTGTGAGTCCAGTTTTAGATTCCGATGCTTTACTTCAGGTTTACTGTATCCCTTGGACCTTCTTATTGGCGATTAAACACAGAAATGCATCCGAATTTAATACAAAAGGCACAATGGCGACTTAAGTACAAGAGGACTGACACTCTCACTTTCTATGATTTGAATCTCCTGTGGGTCAAGTTTTAGATTCCGATGCTTCACTTCAGGTTTACAGTATCCCTTGGACCTTCTTATTGACGATGAAACACAGAGTTTGCATCCGAATTTAATACAAAAGGCATAATGCCGACTTAAGTACAAGAGGACTGACACTCTAACTTTCAATGATTTGAACCTCTCCTGTGTGTCCAGTTTTAGATTCCGATGCTTTACTTCAGGTTTACTGTATCCCTTGGACCTTCATATTGACGATGAAAACAGAAATTGCATCCGAATTTAATACAAAAGGCACAATGGCGACTTAAGTACAAGAGGACTGACACTCTCAGTTTCTATGATTTGAACCTCCCCTGTGAGTCCAGATTTAGATTCCGATGCTTCACTTCAGGTTTACTGTATCCCTTGGACCTTCGTATTGACGACGAAACATAGAAATTGCATCCTAATTTAATACAAATGGCACAATGCCGACTTAAGTACAAGAGGACTGACACTCTCACCTTCTATGATTCGAACCTCTCCTGTGAGGTCAGATTTAGATTCCGACGCTTCACTTCAGGTTTACTGTATACCTTGCACCTTCTTATTGACGATGAAACTCAGAAATTGCATCGGAATTAAATTCAAAACGAACAATGCCGACTTAAGCAAAAGAGGACTGACACTCTCACTTTCTTTGTTTTGAACCTCTCCTGTGAGTCCAGTTTTAGATTTCGATGCTTCACTTCAGGTTTACTGAATCCATTTGACCTTCTTATTGACGATGAAACACAGAAATTGCACCAGAATTAAATTCAAATGGCACAATGCCGACTTAAGTACAAGAGGACTGACACTCTAACTTTCTATGATTTGAACTTCTCCAGTGAGTCCAGTATTAGATTCCGATGCTTCACTTCAGGTTTACTGTATCCCTTGGACCTTCTTATTGACGATGAAACACAGAAATTGCATCGGAATTAAATTCAAAACGAACAATGCCGACTTAAGCAAAAGAGGACTGACACTCTCACTTTCTTTGTTTTGAACCTCTCCTGTGAGTCCAGTTTTAGATTTCGATGCTTCACTTCAGGTTTACTGTATCCCTTTGACCTTCTTATTGACGATGAAACACAGAAATTGCATCAGAATTAAATTCAAATGGCACAATGCCGACTTAAGTACAAGAGGACTGACACTCTAACTTTCTATGATTTGAACTTCTCCAGTGAGTCCAGTTTTAGATTCCGATGCTTCACTTCAGGTTTACTGTTTCCCTTGGACCTGCTTATTGACGATGAAACACAGAGTTTGCATCCGAATTTAATACAAAAGGCACAATGCCGACAAATTACAAGAGGACAGACACTCTAACTTTCAATGATTTGAACCTCTCCTGTGAGTCCAGTTTTAGATTCCGATGCTTCACTTCAGGTTTACTGTATCCCTTGGACCTTCGTATTGACGATGAAACACAGAAATTGCATCCGAATTTAATACAAAAGGCACAATGGCGACTTAAGTACAAGGGGACGGACACTCTCACTTTCTATGATTTGAACCTATCCTGTGAGTCCAGTTTTAGATTCCAATGCTTCACTTCAGGTTTACTGTACCCCTTGGACCTTCTTATTGACGATAAAACACAGAAATTGCATCCGAATTTAAAACAAATGGCACAATGCCGACTTAAGTACAAGGGCACTGACACTCTCACTTTCCATGATTCGAACTTCTCCTGTGAGGTCAGATTTAGATTCCGATGCTTCACTTCAGATTTATTGTATACCTTGTACCTTCTTATTGACGATGAAACACAGAAATTGCATCGGAATTAAATTCAAAAGGCACAATTCCGACTTAAGTACAAGAGGACTGACACTCTCACTCTCTATGATTTGAACCTCTCCTGTGAGTCCAGTTTTAGATTCCGATGCTTCACCTCAGGTTTACTGTATCCCTTGGACCTTCTTCTTGACGATGAAACACAGAAATTGCATCCGAATTTAATACAAATGGCACAATGCCGACTTAAGTACAAGAGGACTGACACCCTCACTTTCTATGCTTCGAACCTCTCCTATGAGGTCAGATTTAGATTCCGATGTTTCACTTCAGGTTTACTGTATCCCTTGGACTTTCTTGTTGACGTTAAAACACTAAAATCGCATCCGAAATTAATACAAATAGCACAATGCCGTCTTAAGTAAAAGAGGACTGACGCTCTAACATTCCGTGATTTGAACCTCTAATGCGAGTCCAGTTTTAGATTCCGATGCTTCACTTAAGGTTTACTGTATCCCTTGGACCTTCTTATTGACGATGAAACACAGAAATTGCATCCGAATTTAATACAAAAGGCGCATTACCGACTAAAGTACAAGCAGAGTGACACTCTAACTTTCTATTATATGAATCTCACCTGTGAGCCCAGTTTTAGATTCCAATGCTTCACTTCAGGTTTACTGTATCCCTTGGACGTTCTTATTGACGATGAAACACAGAAATTGCTTCGGAATTAAATTCTAGAGGCACAGTACCGACCTAAGTAGAAGACGACTAACACTCTCACTTTCTATGATTTGAACCTCTCCTGTGAGTCCAGTTTTAGATTCCGATGCTTCACTTCAGGGTTACTGTATACCTTGCACCTTCTTATTGACGATTAAACACAGAAATTGCATCGGAATTAAATTCAAAAGGCACAATGCCGACTTAAGTACAAGAGGACTGACACTCTCACTTTCTGTGATTTGAACCTCTCCTGTGAGTCCAGTTTTACATTCCGATGCTTCACTTCAGGTTTTCTGTATCCCTTGGACCTTCTTATTGACGATGAAACACAGAAATTGCATCGGAATTAAATTTAAAACGCACAATGCCGACTTAAGTAAAAGAGGACTGACACTCTCACTTTCTATGGTTTGAACCTCTCCTGTGAGTCCAGTTTTAGATTCCGATGCTTCACTTCAGGTTTATTGTATCTCTTTGACCTTCTTATTGACAATGAACCACAGAAATAGGACCGGAATTAAATTCAAAAGGCACAATGCCGACTTAAGTACAAGAGGGCTGACACTCTAACATTCTATGATTTGTACCTCTCCTGTGAGTCCAGTTTTTGATTCCGATGCTTCACTTTAGGTTTAATGTATCCCTTGGACCTTCTTATTGACGATGAAACACAGAGTTTGCATCCGAATTTAATATAAAAGGCACAATGCCGACTTAATTACATGAGGACTGACACTCTAACTTTCAATGATTTGAACCTCTCCTGTGAGTCCAATTTTAGATTCCGATGCTTCACTTCAGGTTTACTGTATCCCTTGGACCTTCTTATTGACGATGAAACACAGAAATTGCATCCGAATGTAATACAAAAGGCACAATGGCGACTTAAGGACAAGGGGACTGACACTCTCACTTTCTATGATTTGAACCTATCCTGTGAGTCCAGTTTTGGATTCCGAAGCTTCACTTCAGGTTTACTGTATCCCTTGGACCTTCTTATTGACGATAAAACACAGAAATTGCATCCGAAATTAATACAAAAGTCACAATGGTGACTTATGTACAAGAGGACTGACACTCTCACTTTCTATGATTTGAACCTCTCCTGTGAGTCCAGTTTTAGATTCCGATGCTTCACTTCAGGTTTTCTGTATCCCTTGGACCTTCTTATTGACGATGAAACACAGAAATTGCATCGGAATTAAATTTAAAACGCACAATGCCGACTTAAGTAAAAGAGGACTGACACTTTCACTTTCTATGGTTTGAACCTCTCCTGTGAGTCCAGTTTTAGATTCCGATGCTTCACTTCAGGTTTATTGTATCCCTTTGACCTTCTTATTGACAATGAACCACAGAAATAGCACCGGAATTAAATTCAAAAGACACAATGCCGACTTAAGTACAAGAGGACTGACACTCTAACTTTCTATGATTTGAACTTCTCCAGTGAGTCCAGTTTTAGATTCCGATGCTTCACTTCAGGTTTACTGTTTCCCTTGGACCTTCTTATTGACGATTAAACACAGAAACTGCATCCGAATTTAATACAAAAGGCACAATGCCGACTTAATTACAAGAGGACTGACACTCTCACTCTCTATGATTTGAACCTCTCCTGTGAGTCCAGTTTTAGATTCCGATGCTTCACCTCAGGTTTACTGCATCTGTTGGACCTTCTTATTGACGATGAAACACAGAATTTGCATCCGAATTTAATACAAAAGGCACAATGCCGACTTAATTACAAGAGGACTGACACTCTAACTTTCTATGATTTGAACCTCTCCTGTGAGTCCAGTTTTAGATTCCGATGCTTCACTTCAGGTTTACTGTATCCCTTGGACCTTCTTCTTGACGATGAAACACAGAAATTGCATCCGAATTTAATACAAATGGCACAATGCCGACTTAAGTACAAGAGGACTGACACCCTCACTTTCTATGCTTCGAACCTCTCCTATGAGGTCAGATTTAGATTCCGATGTTTCACTTCAGGTTTACTGTATCCCTTGGACTTTCTTGTTGACGTTAAAACACTAAAATCGCATTCGAAATTAATACAAATAGCACAATGCCGTCTTAAGTAAAAGAGGACTGACGCTCTAACATTCTGTGATTTGAACCTCTAATGCGAGTCCAGTTTTAGATTCCGATGCTTCACTTAAGGTTTACTGTATCCCTTGGACCTTCTTATTGACGATGAAACACAGAAATTGCATCCGAATTTAATACAAAAGGCGCATTACCGACTAAAGTACAAGCGGAGTGACACTCTAACTTTCTATTATATGAATCTCACCTGTGAGCCCAGTTTTAGATTCCAATGCTTCACTTCAGGTTTACTGTATCCCTTGGACGTTCTTATTGACGATGAAACACAGACATTGCTTCGGAATTAAATTCTAGAGGCAGAGTACCGACCTAAGTAGAAGACGACTAACACTCTCACTTTCTATGATTTGAACCTCTCCTGTGAGTCCAGTTTTAGATTCCGATGCTTCACTTCAGGGTTACTGTATACATTGCACCTTCTTATTGACGATTAAACACAGAAATTGCATCGGAATTAAATTCAAAAGGCACAATGCCGACTTAAGTACAAGAGGACTGACACTCTCACTTTCTGTGATTTGAACCTCTCCTGTGAGTCCAGTTTTAGATTCCGATGCTTCACTTCAGGTTTACTGTATCCCTTGGACCTTCTTATTGACGATGAAACACAGAAATTGCATCCGAATTTAATACAAAAATCACAATGGCGACTTTATTACAAGAGGACCGACAATCTCACTTTCTATGATTTGAATCTCTCCTGTGAGTCCAGTTTTAGATTCCGATGCTTCACTTCAGGTTTACTGTATCCCTTGGACCTTCTTATTGACATTGAACCACAGAAATAGCACCGGAATTCAAATCAAAAGGCACAATGCCGACTTAAGTACAAGAGGACTGACACTCTAACTTTCTATGATTTGTACCTCTCCTGTGAGTCCAGTTTTAGATTCCGATGCTTCTCTTCAGGTTTACTGTATCCCTTGGACCTTCTTATTGACGATGAAACACAGAGTTTGCATCCGAATTTAATACAAAAGGCATAATGCCGACCTAAGTACAAGAGGACTGACACTCCAACTTTCTATGATTTGAACCTCTCCTGTGAGTCCAGTTTTAGATTCCGATGCTTTACTTCAGGTTTACTGTATCCCTTGGACCTTCTTATTGACGATTAAACACAGAAACTGCATCCGAATTTAATACAAAAGGCACAATGGCGACTTAAGTACAAGAGGACTGACACTCTCACTTTCTATGATTTGAACCTCTCCTGTGAGTCTAGTTTTAGATTCCGATGCTTCACTTCAGGTTTACTGTATCCGTTGGTCCTTCTTATTGACGATTAAACACAGAAACTGCATCCGAATGTAATACAAAAGGCACAATGGCGACTTAAGTACAAGCGGACTGACACTCTCACTTTCTATGATTTGAACCTCTCCTGTGAGTCTAGTTTTAGATTCCGATGCTTCACTTCAGGTTTACTGTATCCCTTGGATCTTCTTATTGACGATTAAACACAGAAACTGCATCCGAATTTAATACAAAAGGCACAATGGCGACTTAAGTACAAGAGGACTGGCACTCTCAATTTCTATGATTTGAACCTCTCCTGTGAGTCCAGTTTTAGATTCCGATGCTTCACTTCAGGTTTTCTGTATCCCTTGGACCTTCTTATTGACGATGAAACACAGAAATTGCATCGGAATTAAATTTAAAACGCACAATGCCGACTTAAGTAAAAGAGGACTGACACTCTCACTTTCTATGGTTTGAACCTCTCCTGTGAGTCCAGTTTTAGATTCCGATGCTTCACTTCAGGTTTATTGTATCTCTTTGACCTTCTTATTGACAATGAACCACAGAAATAGGACCGGAATTAAATTCAAAAGGCACAATGCCGACTTAAGTACAAGAGGACTGACACTCTAACTTTCTATGATTTGTACCTCACCTGTGAGTCCAGTTTTAGATTCCGATGCTTCACTTCAGGTTTAATGTATCCCTTGGACCTTCTTATTGACGATGAAACACAGAGTTAGCATCCGAATTTAATACAAAAGGCATAATGCCGACTTAAGTACAAGAGGACTGACACTCTAACTTTCTATGACTTGAGCCTCTCCTGTGAGTCCAGTTTTAGATTCCGATGCTTTACTTCAGGTTTACTGTATCCCTTGGACCTTCTTATTGACGATTAAACACAGAAATGCATCCGAATTTAATACAAAAGGCACAATGGCGACTTAAGTACAAGAGGACTGACACTCTCACTTTCTATGATTTGAACCTCTCCTGTGAGTCAAGTTTTAGATTCCGAAGCTTCACTTCAGGTTTACTGTATCCCTTGGACCTTCTTATTGACGATGAAACACAGAGTTTGCATCCGAATTTAATACAAAAGGCATAATGCCGACTTAAGTACAAGAGGATTGACACTCTAACTTTCTATGATTTGAACCTCTCCTGTGTGTCCAGTTATAGATTCCGATGCTTTACTGTATCCCTTGGACCTTCTCATTGACGATGAAAACAGAAATTGCATCCGAACTCAATACAAAAGGCACAATGGCGACTTAAGTACAAGAGGACTGATACTCTCACTTTCTATGATTTGAACCTCCCCTGTGAGTCCAGTTTTAGATTCCGATGCTTCACTTCAGGTTTACTGTATCCCTTGGACCTTCTTATTGACGACGAAACACAGAAATTGCATCCTAATTTAATACAAATGGCACAATGCCGACTTAAGTACAAGAGGACTGACACTCTCACCTTCTATGATTCGAACCTCTCCTGTGAGGTCAGATTCAGATTCCGATGCTTCACTTCAGGTTTACTGTATACCTTGCACCTTCTTATTGACGATGAAACACAGAAATTGCGTCCGAATTAAATTCAAAAAGCAAAATGCCGTCTTAAGTACAAGAATACTGAAACTCTAATATTCATTGATTGGCACCTCTCCTGTGAGTCCAGTTTTAGATTCCGATGCTTCACTTCAGGTTTACTGTATCCCTTGGACCTTCTTATTGACGATGAAACACAGAAATTGCATCGGAATTCAATTCAAAACGAACAATGCCGACTTAAGCAAAAGAGGACTGACACCCTCACTTTCTTTGTTTTGAACCTCTCCTTTGAGTACAGTTTTAGATTTCGATGCTTCACTTCAGGTTTACTGTATCCCTTTGACCTTCTTACTGACGATGAAACACAGAAGTTGCATCAGAATTAAATTCAAATGGCACAATGCCGACTTAAGTAAAAGAGGACTGACACTTTCACTTTCTATATTTTGAACCTCTCCTGTGAGTCCAGTTTTAGATTCCGATGCTTCACTTCAGGTTTATTGTATCCCTTTGACCTTCTTATTGACAATGAACCACAGAAATAGCACCGGAATTAAATTCAAAAGACACAATGCCGACTTAAGTACAAGAGGACTGACACTCTAACTTTCTATGATTTGAACTTCTCCAGTGAGTCCAGTTTTAGATTCCGATGCTTCACTTCAGGTTTACTGTTTCCCTTGGACCTTCTTATTGACGATTAAACACAGAAACTGCATCCGAATTTAATACAAAAGGCACAATGCCGACTTAATTACAAGAGGACTGACACTCTAACCTTCTATGATTTGAACCTCTCCTGTGAGTCCAGTTTTAGATTCCGATGCTTCACTTCAGGTTTACTGTATCCCTTGGACCTTCTTATTGACGATGAAACACAGAAATTGCATCCGAATTTAATACAAATGGTATAATGCCGACTTAAGTACAAGGGGACTGACACTCTCACTTTCCATGATTCGAACTTCACCTGTGAGGTCAGATTTAGATTCCGATGCGTCACTTCAGGTTTACTGTATACCTTGCACCTTCTTATTGACGATGAAACACAGAAATTGCATCGGAATTAAATCCAAAAGGCACAATTCCGACTTAAGTACAAGAGGACTGACACTCTCACTTTCTATGATTTGAACCTCTCCTGTGAGTCCAGTTTTAGATTCCGATGCTTCACTTCAGGTTTAGTGTATCCCTTGGACCTTCTAATTGACGATGAAACACAGAGTTTGCATCCGAATTTAATGCAAAAGGTACAATGCCGACTTAAGTACAAGAGGACTGACACTCTAACTTTCTATGATTTGAACCTCTCCTGTGAGTCCAGTTTTAGATTCCGATGTTTCACTTCAGGTTTACTGTATCCCTTGGACATTCGTATTGACGATGAAACACAGAAATTGCATCCGAATTTAATACAAAAATCACAATGGCGACTTAAGTACAAGAGGATGGACACTCTTACTTTCTATGATATGAACCTCTCCTGTGAGTCAAGTTTTAGATTCCGATGCTTCACCTCAGGTTTACTGTATCTCATGGACCTTCTTATTGACGATGAAACACAGAAATTGCATCAGAATTAAATTCAAAAGGCACAATGCCGACTTAAGTACAAGAGGACTGACACTCTAACTTTCTATGATTTGAAGTTCTCCAGTGAGTCCAGTTTTAGATTCCGATGCTTCACTTCAGGTTTACTGTTTCCCTTGGACCTTCTTATTGACGATGAAACACAGAGTTTGCATCCGAATTTAATACAAAAGGCACAATGCCAACTTAATTACAAGAGGACAGACACTCTAACTTTCAATGATTTGAACCTCTCCTGTGAGTCCAGTTTTAGATTCCGATGCTTCAATTCAGGTTTACTGTATCCCTTGGACCTTCTTATTGACGATGAAACACAGAAATTGCATCCCGAATTTAAATCAAATGGCACAATGCCAACTTAAGTACAAGGGCACTGACACTCTCACTTTCCATGATTCGAACTTCTCCTGTGAGGTCAGATTTAGATTCCGATGCTTCACTTCAGGTTTACTGTATACCTTGCACCTTCTTATTGACGATGAAACACAGAAATTGCATCGGAAATAAATTCAAAAGGCACTATTCCGACTTAAGTACAAGAGGACTGACACTCTCACTTTCTAAGATTTCAACCTCTCCTGTGAGTCCAGTTTTACATTCCGATGCTTCACCTCAGGTTTACTGTATCTGTTGGACCTCCTTATTGACGATGAATCACAGAAATTGCATCCGAATTTAATACAAAAGTCACAATGCCGACTTAATTACAAGAGGACTGACACTCTCACTTTCTATGATTTGAACCTCTCCTGCGAGTCCAGTTTTAGATTCCGATGCTTCACTTCAGGTTTACTGTATCCCTTGGACCTTCTTGTTGACGATGAAACACAGAAATTGCGTTCGAATTTAATACAAAAATCACAATGGCGGCTTAAGTACAAGAGGACTGACACTCTCACTTTCTATGATTTGGACAACTCCTGTGAGTCCAGTTCCGATGCTACACTTCAGGTTTACTGTATCCCTTGGACGTTCTTATTGACGATGAAACATAGAAATTGCTTCGGAATTAAGTTCAAAAGGCACAGTGCCAACCTAAGTAGAAGACGACTAACACTCTCACTTTCTATGATTTAAACCTCTCCTGTGAGTCCAGTTTTAGATTCCGATGCTTCACTTCAGGGTTACTGTATACCTTGCACCTTCTTATTGACGATTAAACACAGAAATTGCATCGGAATTAAATTCAAAAGGCACAATGCCGACTTAAGTACAAGAGGACTGACACTCTCACTTTCTATGATTTGAACCTCTCCTGTGAGTCCGGTTTTACATTCCGATGCTTCACTTCAGGTTTACTGTATCCCTTGGACCTTCTTATTGACGATGAAACACAGAAATTGCATCCGAATTTAATACAAAAGGTACAATGCTGACTTAAGTACAAGAGGACTGACACTCTAACTTTCTATGACTTGCACCTCTCCTGTGATTCCAGTTTTAGATTCCGATGCTTCTCTTCAGGTTTACTGTATCCCTTGGACATTCTTATTGACGAAGAAACACAGAAATTGCATCCGAATTTAATACAAAAATCACAATGGCGACTTTAGTACAAGAGGACCGACAATCTCACTTTCTATGATTTGAATCTCTCCTGTGAGTCCAGTTTTAGATTCCGATGCTTCACTTCAGGTTTACTGTATCCCTTGGACCTTCTTATAGTCGATGAAACACAGATATTGCATCGGAATTAAATTTAATATGCACAATGCCGACTTAAGTAAAAGAGGACTGACACTCTCACTTTCTATGGTTTAAACCTCTCCTGTGAGTCCAGTTTTAGATTCCGATGCTTCACTTCAGGTTTACTGTATCCCTTGGACCTTCTTATTGACGATGAAACACAGAAATTGCATCAGAATTAAATTCAAAAGGCATAATGCCGACTTAAGTACAAGAGGACTGACACTCTAACTTTCTATGATTTGAACCTCTCCTGTGAGTCCAGTTTTAGATTCCGATGCTTTACTTCAGGTTTACTGTATCCCTTGGACCTTCGTATTGACGATTAAACACAGAAACTGCATCCGAATTTAATACAAAAGGCACAATGGCGACTTAAGTACAAGAGGACTGACACTCTCACTTTCTATGATTTTAACCTCTCCTGTGAGTCCAGTTTTAGATTCCGATGCTTCACTTCAGGTTTACTGTATCCGTTGGACCTTCGTATTGACGATGAAACACAGAAATTGCATCCGAAATTAATGCAAAAGTCACAATGGTGACTTAAGTACAAGGGGACTGACACTCTCACTTTCTATGATTTGAACCTATCCTCTGAGTCCAGTTTTAGATTCCGACGCTTCACTTCAGGTTTACTGTATCCCTTGGACATTCTTATTGACGATGAAACACAGAAATTGCATCCGAATTTAATACAAATGGCACAATGCCGACTTAAGTACATGGGCACTGACACTCTCACTTTCCATGATTCGAACTTCTCCTGTGAGGTCAGATTTATATTCCGATGCTTCACTTCAGGTTTACTGTATACTTTGCACCTTCTTATTGACGATGAAACACAGAAATTGCATCGGTATTAAATTCAAAAGGCACAATTCCGACTTAAGTACAAGAGGACTGACACTCTCACTTTCTATGATTCGAACCTCTCCTGTGAGTCCAGTTTTAGATTCCGATGCTTCACCTCAGGTTTACTGTATCTGTTGGACCTTCTTATTGACGATGAAACACAGAAATTGCATCCGAATTAAATACAAAAGGCACAATGCCGACTTAATTACAAGAGGACTGACACTATAACTTTCTATGATTTGAACCTCTCCTGTGAGTCCAGTTTTAGATTCCGATGCTTCACTTCAGCTTTACTGTATTCCTTGGATCTTCTTATTGAACGATGAAACACAGAAATTGCATCCGAAATTAATACAAAAGGTACAATGCCGACTTAAGTACAAGAGGACTGACACTCTCACTTTCTATGATTTGAACCTCCCCTGTGAGTCCAGTTTTAGATTCCGATGCTTCACTTCAGGTTTACTGTATCCCTTGGACCTTCTTATTGACGATGAAACACAGAAATTGCGTCCGAATCTAATACAAAAATCTCAATGGCGGCTTAAGTACAAGAGGACTGACACTCTCACTTTCTATGATTTGAACATCTCCTGTGAGTCCAGTTCTAGATTCCGATGCTTCACTTCAGGTTTACTTTATCCCTTGGACCTTCTTATTGACGATGAAACACAGAAATTGCATCGGAATTAAATTCAAAAGGCACAATGCCGTTCTTAAGTACAAGAATACTGACACTCTAACTTTCTATGATTGGCACCTCTCCTGTGAGTCCAGTTTTAGATTCCGATGCTTCACTTCAGGTTTACTGTGTCCCTTGGACCTTCTTATTGACGATGAAACACAGAGTTTGCATCCGAATTTAATACAAAAGGCATAATGCCGACTTAAGTACAAGAGGACTGACACTCTAACTTTCTATGATTTGAGCCTCTCCTGTGAGTCTAGTTTTTGTTTCCGATGCTTTACTTCAGGTTTACTGTATCCCTTGGACCTTCTTATTGACGACTAAACACAGAAATGCATCCGAATTTAATACAAAAGGCACAATGGCGACTTAAGTACAAGAGGACTGACACTCTCACTTTCTATGATTTGAACCTCTCCTGTGAGTCTAGTTTTAGATTCCGATGCTTCACTTCAGGTTTACTGTATCCCTTGGACCTTCTTATTGACGATGAAACACAGAGTTTGCATCCGAATTTAATACAAAAGGCATAATGCCGACTTAAATACAAGAGGACTGACACTCTAACTTTCTATGATTTGAACCTCTCCTGTGTGTCCAGTTTTAGATTCCGATGCTTCACTTCAGGTTTACTGTATCCCTTGGACCTTCTTATTGACGATGAAAACAGAAATTGCATCCGAATTTAATACAAAAGGCACAACGGCGACTTAAATACAAGAGGACTGACACTGTCACTTTCTATGATTTGAACCTCCCCTGTGAGTCCAGTTTTAGATTCCGATGCTTCACTTCAGGTTAACTGTATCCCTTGGACCTTCTTATTGACGACGAAACACAGAAATTGCATCCGAATTTAATACAAATGGCACAATGCCGACTTAAGTACAAGAGGACTGACACTCTCACTTTCTATGATTCGAACCTCTCCTGTGAGGTCAGATTTAGATTCCGATGCTTCACTTCAGGTTTACTGTATACCTTGCACCTTCTTATTGACGATGAAACACAGAAATTGCATCGGAATTAAATTCAAAAGGCACAATGCCGTCTTAAGTAGAAGAATACTGACATTCTAACTTTCTATGATTTGCACCTCTCCTGTGAGTCCAGTTTTAGATTCCGATGCTTCACTTCAGGTTTACTGTATCCCTTGGACCTTCTTATTGACGATGAAACACAGAAATTGCATGAGAATTAAATTCAAAAGGCACAATGCCGACTGAAGTACAAGAGGACTGACACTCTAACTTTCTATGATTTGAACTTCTCCAGTGAGTCCAGTTTTAGATTCCGATGCTTCTCTTCAGGTTTACTGTTTCCCTTGGACCTTCTTATTGACGATGAAACACAGAGTTTGCATCCGAATTTAATACAAAAGGCACAATGCCGACTTAATTACAAGAGGACTGACACTCTAACTTTCCATGATTTGAACCTCTCCTGTGAGTCCAGTTTTAGATTCCGATGCTTCACTTCAGGTTTACTGTATCCCTTGGACCATCTTATTGACGATGAAACACAGAAATTGCATCCGAATTTAATACAAAAGGGACAATGGCGACTTAAGTACAAGGGCACTGACACTCTCACTTTCTATGATTTGAACCTATCCTGTGAGTCCAGTTTTACATTCCGATGCTTCACTTCAGGTTTACTGTATCCCTTGGACCTTCTTATTGACGATGAAACACAAAAATTGCATCCGAATTTAATACAAATGGCATAATGCCGACTTAAGTACAAGAGGACTGACACTCTAACTTTCTATGATTTGAACCTCTCCTGTGAGTCCAGTTTTAGATTCCGATGTTTCACTTCAGGTTTACTGTATCCCTTGGACCTTCTTGTTGACGATGAAACACAGAAATTGCGTCCGAATTTAATACAAAAATCACGATGGCGGCTTAAGTACAAGAGGACTGACACGCTCACTTTCTATGATTTGAACATCTCCTGTGAGTCCAGTTCTAGATTCCGATGCTTCACTTCAGGTTTACTGTATCCCTTGGACGTTCTTATTGACGATGAAACACAGAAATTGCTTCGGAATTAAGTTCAAAAGGCACAGTGCCGACCTAAGTAGAAGACGACTAACACTCTCACTTTCTATGATTTGAACCTCTCCTGTGAGTCCAGTTTTAGATTCCGATGCTTCACTTCAGGGTTACTGTTTACCTTGCACCTTCTTATTGACGATGAAACACAGAAATTGCATCGGAATTAAATTCAAAAGGCACAATGCCAACTTAAGTACAAGAGGACTGACACTCTCACTTTCTATGGATTGAACCTCTCCTGTGAGTCCGGTTTTACTTTGCGATGCTTCACTTCAGGTTTACTGTATCCCTTGGACCTTCTTATTGACGATGAAACACAGAAATTGTATCCGAATTTAATACAAAAGGTACAATGCTGACTTAAGTACAAGAGGACTGACACTCTAACTTTCTATGATTTGCATCTATCCTGTGATTCCAGTTTAAGATTCCGATGCTTCTCTTCAGGTTTACTGTATCCCTTGGACCTTCTTATTGACGATGAAACACAGAAATTGCATCCGAATTCAATACAAAAATCACAATGGCGACTTTAGTAAAAGAGGACTGACACTCTCACTTTCTATGGTTTGAACCTCTCCTGTGAGTCCAGTTTTAGATTCCGATGCTTCACTTCAGGTTTACTGTATCCCTTGGACCTTCTTATTGACGATGAAACACAGAAATTGCATCAGAATTAAATTCAAAAGGCATAATGCCGACTTAAGTACAAGAGGACTGACACTCTAACTTTCTATGATTTGAACCTCTCCTGTGAGTCCAGTTTTAGATTCCGATGCTTTACTTCAGGTTTACTGTATCCCTTGGACCTTCTTATTGACGATTAAACACAGAAACTGCATCCGAATTTAATGCAAAATGCACAATGGCGACTTAAGTACATGAGGACTGACACTCTCACTTTCTATGATTTTAACCTCTCCTGTGAGTCCAGTTTTAGATTCCGATGCTTCACTTCAGGTTTACTGTATCCGTTGGACCTTCTTATTGACGATGAAACACAGAAATTGCATCCGAAATTAATGCAAAAGTCACAATGGTGACTTAAGTACAGGGGGACTGACACACTCACTTTCTATGATTTGAACCTATCCTCTGAGTCCAGTTTTAGATTCCGACGCTTCACTTCAGGTTTACTGTATCCGTTGGACCTTCTTATTGACGATGAAACACAGAAATTGCATCCGAAATTAATGCAAAAGTCACAATGGTGACTTAAGTACAAGGGGACTGACACTCTCACTTTCTATGATTTGAACCTATCCTCTGAGTCCAGTTTTAGATTCCGATGCTTCACTTCAGGTTTACTGTATCCGTTGGACCTTCTTATTGACGATGAAACACAGAAATTGCATCCGAAATAAATGCAAAAGTCACAATGGTGGCTTAATTACAAGAGGACTGACACTCTAACTTTCTATGATTTGAACCTCTCCTGTGAGTCCAGTTTTAGATTCCGATGCTTCACTCCAGGTTTACTGTATTCCTTGGACCTTCTTATTGAACGATGAAACACAGAAATTGCATCCGAAATTAATACAAAAGGTACAATGCCGACTTAAGTACAAGAGGACTGACAATCTCACTTTCTATGATTTGAACCTCCCCTGTGAGTCCAGTTTTAGATTTCGATGCTTCACTTCAGGTTAACTGTATCCCTTGGACCTTCTTATTGACGACGAAACACAGAAATTGCATCCGAATTTAATACAAATGGCACAATGCCGACTTATGTACAAGAGGACTGACACTCTTACTTTCTATGATTCCAACCTCTCCTGTGAGGTCAGATTTAGATTCCGATGCTTCACTTCAGGTTTACTGTATACCTTGCACCTTCTTATTGACGATGAAACACAGAAATTGCATCGGAAATAAATTCAAAAGGCATAATGCCGTCTTAAGTACAAGAATACTGACATTCTAACTTTCTATGATTTGCACCCCTCCTGTGAGTCCAGTTTTAGATTCCGATGCTTCACTTCAGGTTTACTGTATCCCTTGGACCTTCTTATTGACGATGAAACACAGAAATTGCATCAGAATTAAATTCAAAAGGCACAATGCCGACTGAAGTACAAGAGGACTGACACTCTAACTTTCTATGATTTGAACTTCTCCAGTGAGTCCAGTTTTAGATTCCGATGCTTCACTTCAGGTTTACTGTTTCCCTTGGACCTTCTTATTGACGATGAAACACAGAGTTTGCATCCGAATTTAATACAAAAGGCACAATGCCGACTTAATTACAAGAGGACTGACACTCTAACTTTCCATGATTTGAACCTCTCCTGTGAGTCCAGTTTTAGATTCCGATGCTTCACTTCAGGTTTACTGTATCCCTTGGACCATATTATTGGCGATGAAACACAGAAATTGCATCCGAATTTAATACAAAAGGGACAATGGCGACTTAAGTACAAGGGCACTGACACTCTCACTTTCTATGATTTGAACCTATCCTGTGAGTCCAGTTTTACATTCCGATGCTTCACTTCAGGTTTACTGTATCCCTTGGACCTTCTTATTGACGATGAAACACAGAAATTGCATCCGAATTTAATACAAATGGCATAATGCCGACTTAAGTACAAGAGGACTGACGCTCTAACTTTCTATGATTTGAACCTCTCCTGTGAGTCCAGTTTTAGATTCCGATGTTTCACTTCAGTTTTACTGTATCCCTTGGACCTTCTTGTTGACGATGAAACACAGAAATTGCGTCCGAATTTAATACAAAAATCACGATGGCGGCTTAAGTACAAGAGGACTGACACGCTCACTTTCTATGATTTGAACATCTCCTGTGAGTCCAGTTCTAGATTCCGATGCTTCACTTCAGGTTTACTGTATCCCTTGGACGTTCTTATTGACGATGAAACACAGAAATTGCTTCGGAATTAAGTTCAAAAGGCACAGTGCCGACCTAAGTAGAAGACGACTAACACTCTCACTTTCTATGATTTGAACCTCTCCTGTGAGTCCAGTTTTAGATTCCGATGCTTCACTTCAGGGTTACTGTATACCTTGCACCTTCTTATTGACGATTAAACACAGAAATTGCATCGGAATTAAATTCAAAAGGCACAATGCCGACTTAAGTACAAGAGGACTGACACTCTCACTATCTATGGATTGAACCTCTCCTGTGAGTCCGGTTTTACTTTGCGATGCTTCACTTCAGGTTTACTGTATCCCTTGGACGTTCTTATTGACGATGAAACACAGAAATTGCATCCGAATTTAATACAAAAGGTACAATGCTGACTTAAGTACAAGAGGACTGACACTCTAACTTTCTATGATTTGCATCTATCCTGTGATTCCAGTTTTAGATTCCGATGCTTCTCTTCAGGTTTACTGTATCCCTTGGACCTTCTTATTGACGATGAAACACAGAAATTGCATCCGAATTCAATACAAAAATCACAATGGCGACTTTAGTAAAAGAGGACTGACACTCTCACTTTCTATGGTTTGAACCTCTCCTGTGAGTCCAGTTTTAGATTCCGATGCTTCACTTCAGGTTTACTGTATCCCTTGGACCTTCTTATTGACGATGAAACACAGAAATTGCATCAGAATTAAATTCAAAAGGCATAATGCCGACTTAAGTACAAGAGGACTGACACTCTAACTTTCTATGATTTGAACCTCTCCTGTGAGTCCAGTTTTAGATTCCGATGCTTCACTTCAGATTTACTGTATCCCTTGGACCTTCTTATTGACGATGAAACACAGAGTTTGCATCCGGATTTAATACAAAAGGTACAATGCCTACTTAAGTACAAGAGGACTGACACTCTAACTTTCTATAATTTGAACCTCTCCTGTGAGTCCAGTTTTAGATTCCGATGCTTTACTTCAGGTTTACTGTATCCCTTGGACCTTCTTATTGACGATGAAAACAGAAATTGCATCCGAATTTAATACAAAAGGCACAATGGCGACTTAGGTACAAGAGGACTGACACTCTCACTTTGTATGATTTGAACCTCCCCTGTGAGTCCAGTTTTACATTCCGAAGCTTCACTTCAGGTTTACTGTATCCCTTGGGCCTTCTTATTGACGATGAAACACAGAAATTGCATCCGAATTTAATACAAATGGCATAATGCCGACTTAAGTACAAGAGGACTGACACTCTAACTTTCTATGATTTGAACCTCTCCTGTGAGTCCAGTTTTAGATTCCGATGTTTCACTTCAGGTTTACTGTATCCCTTGGACCTTCTTATAGTCGATGAAACACAGATATTGCATCGGAATTAAATTTAATATGCACAATGCCGACTTAAGTAAAAGAGGACTGACACTTTCACTTTCTATGGTTTAAACCTCTCCTGTGAGTCCAGTTTTAGATTCCGATGCTTCACTTCAGGTTTACTGTATCCCTTGGACCTTCTTATTGACGATGAAACACAGAAATTGCATCAGAATTAAATTCAAAAGGCATAATGCCGACTTAAGTACAAGAGGACTGACACTCTAACTTTCTATGATTTGAACCTCTCCTGTGAGTCCAGTTTTAGATTCCGATGCTTTACTTCAGGTTTACTGTATCCCTTGGACATTCTTATTGACGATTAAACACAGAAACTGCATCCGAATTTAATACAAAAGGCACAATGGCGACTTAAGTACAAGAGGACTGACACTCTCACTTTCTATGATTTGAACCTCTCCTGTGAGTCCAGTTTTAGATTCCGATGCTTCACTTCAGGTTTTCTGTATCCCTTGGAACTTCTTATTGACGATGAATCACCGAAATTGCATCGGAATTAAATTTAAAACGCACAATGCCGACTTAAGTAAAAGAGGACTGACACTCTCACTTTCTATGGTTTGAACCTCTCCTGTGAGTCCAGTTTTAGATTCCGATGCTTCACTTCAGGTTTATTGTATCCCTTTGACCTTCTTGTTGACAATGAACCACAGAAATAGCACCGGAATTAAATTCAAAAGACACAATGCCGACTTAAGTACAAGAGGACTGACACTCTAACTTTCTATGATTTTTACCTCTCCTGTGAGTCCAGTTTTAGATTCCGATGCTTCACTTCAGGTTTACTGTATTCCTTGGAACTTCTTATTGAACGATGAAACACAGAAATTGCATCGGTATTAAATTCAAAAGGCACAATTCCGACTTAAGTACAAGAGGACTGACACTCTCACTTTCTATGATTCGAACCTCTCCTGTGAGTCCAGTTTTAGATTCCGATGCTTCACCTCAGGTTTACTGTATCTGTTGGACCTTCTTATTGACGATGAAACACAGAAATTGCATCCGAATTAAATACAAAAGGCACAATGCCGACTTAATTACAAGAGGACTGACACTATAACTTTCTATGATTTGAACCTCTCCTGTGAGTCCAGTTTTAGATTCCGATGCTTCACTTCAGCTTTACTGTATTCCTTGGATCTTCTTATTGAACGATGAAACACAGAAATTGCATCCGAAATTAATACAAAAGGTACAATGCCGACTTAAGTACAAGAGGACTGACACTCTCACTTTCTATGATTTGAACCTCTCCTGTGAGTCCAGTTTTAGATTCCGATGCTTCACTTCAGGTTTACTGTATCCCTTGGACCTTCTTATTGACGATGAAACACAGAAATTGCGTCCGAATCTAATACAAAAATCTCAATGGCGGCTTAAGTACAAGAGGACTGACACTCTCACTTTCTATGATTTGAACATCTCCTGTGAGTCCAGTTCTAGATTCCGATGCTTCACTTCAGGTTTACTTTATCCCTTGGACCTTCTTATTGACGATGAAACACAGAAATTGCATCGGAATTAAATTCAAAAGGCACAATGCCGTCTTAAGTACAAGAATACTGACACTCTAAATTTCTATGATTGGCACCTCTCCTGTGAGTCCAGTTTTAGATTCCGATGCTTCACTTCAGGTTTACTGTATCCCTTGGACCTTCTTATTGACGATGAAACACAGAAATTGCATCCGAAATTAATACAAAAGTCACAATGGTGACTTAAGTACAAGAGGACTGACACTCTCACTTTCTATGATTTGAACCTCTCCTGTGAGTCCAGTTTTAGATTCCGATGCTTCACTTCAGGTTTTCTGTATCCCTTGGACATTCTTATTGACGATGAATCACAGAAATTGCATCGGAATTAAATTTAAAACGCACAATGCCGACTTAAGTAAAAGAGGACTGACACTCTCACTTTCTATGGTTTGAACCTCTCCTGTGAGTCCAGTTTTAGATTCCGATGCTTCACTTCAGGTTTATTGTATCCCTTTGACCTTCTTATTGACAATGAACCACAGAAATAGCACTGGAATTAAATTCAAAAGACACAATGCCGACTTAAGTACAAGAGGAATGACACTCTAACTTTCTATGATTTTTACCTCTCCTGTGAGTCCAGTTTTAGATTCCGATGCTTCACTTCAGGTTTACTGTATCCCTTGGACCTTCTTATTGACGATGAAACACAGAGTTTGCATCCGAATTTAATACAAAAGGCATAATGCCGACTTAGGTACAAGAGGACTGACACTCTAACTTTCTATGATTTGAGCCTCTCCTGTGAGTCAAGTTTTTGTTTCCGATGCTTTACTTCAGGTTTACTGTATCCCTTGGACCTTCTTATTGACGACTAAACACAGAAATGCATCCGAATTTAATACAAAAGGCACAATGGCGACTTAAGTACAAGAGGACTGACACTCTCACTTTCTATGATTTGAACCTCTCCTGTGAGTCTAGTTTTAGATTCCGATGCTTCACTTCAGGTTTACTGTATCCCTTGGACCTTCTTATTGACGATGAAACACAGAGTTTGCATCCGAATTTAATACAAAAGGCATAATGCCGACTTAAATACAAGAGGACTGACACTCTAACTTTCTATGATTTGAACCTCTCCTGTGTGTCCAGTTTTAGATTCCGATGCTCACACTTCAGGTTTACTGCATCCCTTGGACCTTCTTATTGACGATGAAAACAGAAATTGCATCCGAATTTAATACAAAAGGCACAACGGCGACTTAAGTACAAGAGGACTGACACTCTCACTTTCTATGATTTGAACCTCTCCTGTGAGTCTAGTTTTAGATTCCGATGCTTCACTTCAGGTTAACTGTATCACTTGGACCTTCTTATTGACGACGAAACACAGAAATTGCATCCGAATTTAATACAAATGGCACAATGCCGACTTAAGTACAAGAGGACTGACACTCTCACTTTCTATGATTCGAACCTCTCCTGTGAGGTCAGAATTAGATTCCGATGCTTCACTTCAGGTTTACTGTATACCTTGCACCTTCTTATTGACGATGAAACACAGAAATTGCAGCGGAATTAAATTCAAATGGCACAATGCCGTCTTAAGTACAAGAATACTGACATTCTAACTTTCTATGATTTGCACCTCTCCTGTGAGTCCAGTTTTAGATTCCGATGCTTCACTTCAGGTTTACTGTATCCCTTGGACCTTCTTATTGACGATGAAACACAGAAATTGCATCAGAATTAAATTCAAAAGGCACAATGCCGACTGAAGTACAAGAGGACTGACACTCTAAATTTCTATGATTTGAACTTCTCCAGTGAGTCCAGTTTTAGATTCCGATGCTTCACTTCAGGTTTACTGTTTCCCTTGGACCTTCTTATTGACGATGAAACACAGAGTTTGCATCCGAATTTAATACAAAAGGCACAATGCCGACTTAATTACAAGAGAACTGACACTCTAACTTTCCATGATTTGAACCTCTCCTGTGAGTCCAGTTTTAGATTCCGATGCTTCACTTCAGGTTTACTGTATCCCTTGGACCATCTTATTGACGATGAAACACAGAAATTGCATCCGAATTTGATACAAAAGGGACAATGGCGACTTAAGTACAAGGGGACTGACACTCTCACTTTCTATGATTTGAACCTATCCTGTGAGTCCAGTTTTACATTCCGATGCTTCACTTCAGGTTTACTGTATCCCTTGGACCTTCTTATTGACGATGAAACACAGAAATTGCATCCGAATTTAATACAAATGGCATAATGCCGACTTAAGTACAAGAGGACTGACACTCTAACTTTCTATGATTTGAACCTCTCCTGTGAGTCCGGTTTTACTTTCCGATGCTTCACTTCAGGTTTACTGTATCCCTTGGACCTTCTTATTGACGATGAAACACAGAAATTGCGTCCGAATTTAATACAAAAATCACGATGGCGGCTTAAGTACAAGAGGACTGACACTCTCACTTTCTATGATTTGAACATCTCCTGTGAGTCCAGTTCTAGATTCCGATGCTTCACTTCAAGTTTACTGTATCCCTTGGACGTTCTTATTGACGATGAAACACAGAAATTGCTTCGGAATTAAGTTCAAAAGGCACAGTGCCGACCTAAGTAGAAGACGACTAACACTCTCACTTTCTATGATTTGAACCTCTCCTGTGAGTCCAGTTTTAGATTCCGATGCTTCACTTCAGGGTTACTGTATACCTTGCACCTTCTTATTGACGATTAAACACAGAAATTGCATCGGAATTAAATTCAAAAAGCACAATGCCGACTTAAGTACAAGAGGACTGACACTCTCACTTTCTATGATTTGAACCTCTCCTGTGAGTCCGGTTTTACTTTCCGATGCTTCACTTCAGGTTTACTGTATCCCTTGGACCTTCTTATTGACGATGAAACACAGAAATTGCATCCGAATTTAATACAAAATGTACATTGCTGACTTAAGTACAAGAGGACTGACACTCTAACTTTCTATGATTTGCATCTCTCCTGTGATTCCAGTTTTAGATTCCGATGCTTCTCTTCAGGTTTACTGTATCCCTTGGACCTTCTTATTGACGATGAAACACAGAAATTGCATCCGAATTCAATACAAAAATCACAATGGCGACTTTAGTAAAAGAGGACTGACACTCTCACTTTCTATGGTTTGAACCTCTCCTGTGAGTCCAGTTTTAGATTCCGATGCTTCACTTCAGGTTTACTGTATCCCGTGGACCTTCTTATTGACGATGAAACACAGAAATTGCTTCAGAATTAAATTCAAAATGCATAATGCCGACTTAAGTACAAGAGGACTGACACTCTAACTTCCTATGATTTGAACCTCTCCTGTGAGTCCAGTTTTAGATTCCGATGCTTTACTTCAGGTTTACTGTATCCCTTGGACCTTCTTATTGACGATTAAACACAGAAACTGCATCCGAATTTAATACAAAATGCACAATGGCGACTTAGGTACATGAGGACTGACACTCTCACTTTCTATGATTTTAACCTCTCCTGTGAGTCCAGTTTTAGATTCCGATGCTTCACTTCAGGTTTACTGTATCCGTTGGACCTTCTTATTGACGATGAAACACAGAAATTGCATCCGAAATTAATGCAAAAGTCACAATGGTGACTTAAGTACAGGGGGACTGACACTCTCACTTTCTATGATTTGAATCTATCCTCTGAGTCCAGTTTTAGATTCCGACGCTTCACTTCAGGTTTACTCTATCCGTTGGACCTTCTTATTGACGATGAAACACAGAAACTGCATCCGAAATTAATGCAAAAGTCACAATGGTGACTTAAGTACAAGGGGACTGACACTCTCACTTTCTATGATTTGAACCTATCCTCTGAGTCCAGTTTTAGATTCCGATGCATCACTTCAGGTTTACTGTATCCGTTGGACCTTCTTATTGACGATGAAACACAGAAATTGCATCCGAAATAAATGCAAAAGTCACAATGGTGGCTTAATTACAAGAGGACTGACACTCTAACTTTCTATGATTTGAACCTCTCCTGTGAGTCCAGTTTTAGATTCCGATGCTTGACTCCAGGTTTACTGTATTCCTTGGGCCTTCTTATTGAACGATGAAACACAGAAATTGCATCCGAAATTAATACAAAAGGTACAATGCCGACTTAAGTACAAGAGGACTGACACTCTCACTTTCTATGATTTGAACCTCTCCTGTGAGTCCAGTTTTAGATTCCGATGCTTCACTTCAGGTTTACTGTATCCCTTGGACCTTCTTATTGACGATGAAACACTGAAATTGCGTCCGATTTTAATACAAAAATCTCAATGGCGGCTTAAGTACAAGAGGACTGACACTCTCACTTTCTATGATTTGAACATCTCCTGTGAGTCCAGTTCTAGATTCCGATGCTTCACTTCAGGTTTAATTTATCCCTTGGACCTTCTTGTTGACGATGAAACACAGATATTGCATGGGAATTAAATTTAAAACGCACAATGCCGACTTAAGTAAAAGAGGACTGACACTCTAACTTTTTATGATTTGAACCTCTCCTGTGAGTCCAGTTTTAGATTCCGATGCTTCATTTCAGATTTACTGTATCCCTTGGACCTTCTTATTGACGATGAAACACAGAGTTTGCATCCGGATTTAATACAAAAGGTACAATGCCTACTTAAGTACAAGAGGACTGACACTCTAACTTTCTATAATTTGAACCTCTCCTGTGAGTCCAGTTTTAGATTCCGATGCTTCACTTCAGGTTTACTGTATCCCTCGGACCTTCTTATTGACGACGAAACACAGAAATTACATCTTATTTTAATACAATTGGCACAATGCCGACTTAAGTACAAGAGGACTGACACTCTCACTTTCTATGATTCGAACCTCTCCTGTGAGGTCAGATTTAGATTCCGATGCTTCACTTCAGTTTTACTGTATACCTTGCACCTTCTTATTGACGATGAAACACAGAAATTGCATCGGAATTAAATTCAAAAGGCACAATGCCGTCTTAAGTGCAAGAATACTGACACTCTAAATTTCTATGATTGGCACCTCTCCTGTGAGTCCAGTTTTAGATTCCGATGCTTCACTTCAGGTTTACTGTATCCCTTGGACCTTCTTATTGACGACGAAACACAGAAATTACATCTTCTTTTAATACAATTGGCACAATGCCGACTTAAGTACAAGAGGACTGACACTCTCACTTTCTATGATTCGAACCTCTCCTGTGAGGTCAGATTTAGATTCCGATGCTTCACTTCAGGTTTACTGTATACCTTGCACCTTCTTATTGACGATGAAACACAGAAATTGCATCGGAATTAAATTCAAAAGGCACAATGCCGTCTTAAGTGCAAGAATACTGACACTCTAAATTTCTATGATTGGCACCTCTCCTGTGAGTCCAGTTTTAGATTCCGATGCTTCACTTCAGGTTTACTGTATCCCTTGGACCTTCTTATTGACGATGAAACACAGAAATTGCATCCGAAATTAATACAAAAGTCACAATGGTGACTTAAATACAAGAGGACTGACACTCTCACTTTCTATGATTTGAACCTCTCCAGTGAGTCCAGTTTTAGATTCCGATGCTTCACTTCAGGTTCTCTGTATCCCTTGGACCTTCTTATTGACGATGAAACACAGAAATTGCATCGGAATCAAATTTAAAACGCACAATGCCACTTAAGTAAAATAAGGCCTGACACTCTCACTTTCTATGGTTTGAACCTCTCCTGTGAGTCCAGTTTTAGATTCCGATGCTTCACTTCAGGTTTATTGTATCCCTTTGACCTTCTTATTGACAATGAACCACAGAAATAGCACCGGAATTAAATTCAAAAGAGACAATGCCGACTTAAGTACAAGAGGACTGACACTCTAACTTTCTATGATTTGTACCTCTCCTGTGAGTCCAGTTTTAGATTCCGATGCTTCACTTCAGGTTTACTGTATCCCTTGGACCTTCTTATTGACGATGAAACACAGAGTTTGCATCCGAATTTAAATACAAAAGGCATAATGCCGACTTAAGTACAAGAGGACTGACACTCTAACTTTCTAGGATTTGTGCCTCCCCTGTGAGTCCAGTTTTTGTTTCCGAGGCTTTACTTCAGGTTTACTGTATCCCTTGGACCTTCTTATTGACGATTAAAACACAGAAATGCATCCGAATTTAATACAAAAGGCACAATGGCGACTTAAGTACAAGAGGACTGACACTCTCACTTTCTATGATTTGCACCTCTCCTGTGAGTCTAGTTTTAGATTCCGATGCTTCACTTCAGGTTTACTGTATCCCTTGGACCTTCTTATTGACGATGAAACACAGAGTTTGCATCCGAATTTAATACAAAAGGCATAATGCCGACTTAAATACAAGAGGACTGTCACTCTAACTTCTATGATTTGAACCTCTCCTGTGTGTCCAGTTTTAGATTCCGATGCTTCACTTCAGGTTTACTGTATCCCTTGGACTTTCTTATTGACGATGAAAACAGAAATTGCATCCGAAATTTAATACAAAAGGCACAATAGCGACTTAAGTACAAGAGGACTGACACTGTCACTTTCTATGATTTGAACCTCCCCTGTGAGTCCAGTTTTAGATTCCGATGCTTCACTTCAGGTTTACTGTATCCCTTGGACCTTCTTATTGACGACGAAACACAGAAATTGCATCCGAATTTAATACAAATGGCACAATGCCGACTTAAGTACAAGAGGACTGACACTTTCACTTTCTATGATTCGAACCTCTCCTGTGAGGTCAGATTTAGATTCCGATGCTTCACTTCAGGTTTACTGTATACCTTGCACCTTCTTATTGACGATGAAACACAGAAATTGCATCGGAAGTTAGAATTCAAAAGGCACAATGCCGTCTTAAGTACAAGAATACTGACATTCTAACTTTGTATGATTTGCACCTCTCCTGTGAGTCCAGTTTTAGATTCCGATGCTTCACTGCAGGTTTACTGTATCCCTTGGACCTTCTTATTGACGATGAAAACACAGAAATTGCATCAGAATTAAATTCAAAAGGCACAATGCCGACTGAAGTACAGAGGACTGACACTCTAACTTTCTATGATTTGAACTTCTCCAGTGAGTCCCAGTTTTAGATTCCGATGCTTTACTTCAGGTTTACTGTTTCCCTTGGACCTTCTTATTGACGATGAAACACAGAGTTTGCATCCGAATTTAATACAAAAGGCAGACAATGCCGACTTAATTACAAGAGGACTGACACTCTAACTTTCCATGATTTGAACCTCTCCTGTGAGTCCAGTTTTAGATTCCGATGCTTCACTTCAGGTTTACTGTATCCCTTGGACCTTCTTATTGACGATGAACCACAGAAATAGCACTGGAATTAAATTCAAAAGACACAATGCCGACTTAAGTACAAGAGGAATGACACTCTAACTTTCTATGATTTTTACCTCTCCTGTGAGTCCAGTTTTAGATTCCGATGCTTCACTTCAGGTTTACTGTATCCCTTGGACCTTCTTATTGACGATGAACCACAGAGTTTGCATCCGAATTTAATACAAAAGGCATAAAGCCGACTTAGGTACAAGAGGACTGACACTCTAACTTTCTATGATTTGAGCCTCTCCTGTGAGTCAAGTTTTTGTTTCCGATGCTTTACTTCAGGTTTACTGTATCCCTTGGACCTTCTTATTGACGACTAAACACAGAAATGCATCCGAATTTAATACAAAAGGCACAATGGCGACTTAAGTACAAGAGGACTGACACTCTCACTTTCTATGATTTGAACCTCTCCTGTGAGTCTAGTTTTAGATTCCGATGCTTCACTTCAGGTTTACTGTATCCCTTGGACCTTCTTATTGACGATGAAACACAGAGTTTGCATCCGAATTTAATACAAAAGGCATAATGCCGACCTTAAATACAAGAGGACTGACACTCTAACTTTCTATGATTTGAACCTCTCCTGTGTGTCCAGTTTTAGATTCCGATGCTCACACTTCAGGTTTACTGCATCCCTTGGACCTTCTTATTGACGATGAAAACAGAAATTGCATCCGAATTTAATACAAAAGGCACAACGGCGACCTTAAGTACAAGAGGACTGACACTCTCACTTTCTATGATTTGAACCTCTCCTGTGAGGTCTAGTTTTAGATTCCGATGCTTCACTTCAGGTTAACTGTATCACTTGGACCTTCTTATTGACGACGAAACACAGAACATTGCATCCGAATTTAATACAACTGGCACAATGCCGACTTAAGTACAAGAGGACTGACACTCTCACTTGTCTATGATTCGAACCTCTCCTGTGAGGTCAGATTTAGATTCCGATGCTTCACTTCAGGTTTACTGTAGTACCTTGCACCTTCTTATTGACGATGAAACACAGAAATTGCAGCGGAATTAAATTCAAATGGCACAATGCCGTCTTAAGTACAAGAATACTGACATTCTAACTTTCTATGATTTGCACCTCTCCTGTGAGTCCAGTTTTAGATTCCGATGCTTCACTTCAGGTTTACTGTATCCCTTGGACCTTCTTATTGACGATGAAACACAGAAATTGCATCAGAATTAAATTCAAAAGGCACAATGCCGACTGAAGTTACAAGAGGACTGACACTCTAAATTTCTATGATTTGAACTTCTCCAGTGAGTCCAGTTTTAGATTCCGAGCTTCACTTCAGGTTTACTGTTTCCCCTTGGACCTTCTTATTGACGATGAAACACAGAGTTTGCATCCGAATTTAATACAAAAGGCACAATGCCGACTTAATTACAAGAGAACTGACACTCTAACTTTCCATGATTTGAACCTCTCCTGTGAGTCCAGTTTTAGATTCCGATGCTTCACTTCAGGTTTACTGTATCCCTTGGACCATCTTATTGACGATGAAACACAGAAATTGCATCCGAATTTGATACAAAAGGACAATGGCGACTTAAGTACAAGGGGACTGACACTCTCACTTTCTATGATTTGAACCTATCCTGTGAGTCCAGTTTTACATTCCGATGCTTCACTTCAGGTTTACTGTATCCTTGGACCTTCTTATTGACGATGAAACACAGAAATTGCATCCGAATTTAATACAAATGGCATAATGCCGACTTAAGTACAAGAGGACTGACACTCTAACTTTCTATGATTTGAACCTCTCCTGTGAGTCCGGTTTTACTTTCCGATGCTTCACTTCAGGTTTACTGTATCCCTTGGACCTCTTATTGACGATGAAACACAGAAATTGCGTCCGAATTTAATACAAAAATCACGATGGCGGCTTAAGTACAAGAGGACTGACACTCTCACTTTCTATGATTTGAACATCTCCTGTGAGTCCTGTTCTAGATTCCGATGCTTCAGCTTCAAGTTTACTGTAATCCCTTGGACGTATCTTATTGACGATGAAACACAGAAATTGCTTCGGAATTAAGTTCAAAAGGCACAGTGCCGACCTAAGTAGAAGACGACTAACACTCTCACTTTCTATGATTTGAACCTCTCCTGTGAGTCCAGTTTTAGATTCCGATGCTTCACTTCAGGGTTACTGTATACCTTGTACCTTCTTATTGACGATTAAACACAGAAATTGCATCGGAATTAAATTCAAAAAGCACAATGCCGACTTAAGTACAAGAGGACTGACACTCTCACTTTCTATGATTTGAACCTCTCCTGTGAGTCCGGTTTTACTTTCCGATGCTTCACTTCAGGTTTACTGTATCCCTTGGACCTTCTTATTGACGATGAAACACAGAAATTGCATCCGAATTTAATACAAAATGTACAATGCTGACTTAAGTACAAGAGGACTGACACTCTAACTTTCTATGATTTGCATCTCTCCTGTGATTCCAGTTTTAGATTCCGATGCTTCTCTTCAGGTTTACTGTATCCCTTGGACCTTCTTATTGACGATGAAACACAGAAATTGCATCCGAATTCAATACAAAAATCACAATGGCGACTTTAGTAAAAGAGGACTGACACTCTCACTTTCTATGGTTTGAACCTCTCCTGTGAGTCCAGTTTTAGATTCCGATGCTTCACTTCAGGTTTACTGTATCCCGTGGACCTTGTTATTGACGATGAAACACAGAAATTGCATCAGAATTAAATTCAAAATGCATAATGCCGACTTAAGTACAAGAGGACTGACACTCTCACTTTCTATGATTTGAACCTATCCTCTGAGTCCAGTTTTAGATTCCGATGCTTCACTTCAGGTTTACTGTATCCGTTGGACCTTCTTATTGACGATGAAACACAGAAATTGCATCCGAAATAAATGCAAAAGTCACAATGGTGGCTTAATTACAAGAGGACTGACACTCTAACTTTCTATGATTTGAACCTCTCCTGTGAGTCCAGTTTTAGATTCCGATGCTTGACTCCAGGTTTACTGTATTCCTTGGACCTTCTTATTGAACGATGAAACACAGAAATTGCATCCGAAATTAATACGAAAGGTACAATGCCGACTTAAGTACAAGAGGACTGACACTCTCACTTTCTATGATTTGAACCTCTCCTGTGAGTCCAGTTTTAGATTCCGATGCTTCACTTCAGGTTTACTGTATCCCTTGGACCTTCTTATTGACGATGAAACACTGAAATTGCGTCCGATTTTAATACAAAAATCTCAATGGCGGCTTAAGTACAAGAGGACTGACACTCTCACTTTCTATGATTTGAACATCTCCTGTGAGTCCAGTTCTAGATTCCGATGCTTCACTTCAGGTTTAATTTATCCCTTGGACCTTCTTGTTGACGATGAAACACAGATATTGCATGGGAATTAAATTTAAAACGCACAATGCCGACTTAAGTAAAAGAGGACTGACACTCTAACTTTTTATGATTTGAACCTCTCCTGTGAGTCCAGTTTTAGATTCCGATGCTTCATTTCAGATTTACTGTATCCCTTGGACCTTCTTATTGACGATGAAACACAGAGTTTGCATCCGGATTTAATACAAAAGGTACAATGCCTACTTAAGTACAAGAGGACTGACACTCTAACTTTCTATAATTTGAACCTCTCCTGTGAGTCCAGTTTTAGATTCCGATGCTTCACTTCAGGTTTACTGTATCCCTCGGACCTTCTTATTGACGACGAAACACAGAAATTACATCTTATTTTAATACAATTGGCACAATGCCGACTTAAGTACAAGAGGACTGACACTCTCACTTTCTATGATTCGAACCTCTCCTGTGAGGTCAGATTTAGATTCCGATGCTTCACTTCAGGTTTACTGTATACCTTGCACCTTCTTATTGACGATGAAACACAGAAATTGCATCGGAATTAAATTCAAAAGGCACAATGCCGTCTTAAGTGCAAGAATACTGACACTCTAAATTTCTATGATTGGCACCTCTCCTGTGAGTCCAGTTTTAGATTCCGATGCTTCACTTCAGGTTTACTGTATCCCTTGGACCTTCTTATTGACGATGAAACACAGAAATTGCATCCGAAATTAATACAAAAGTCACAATGGTGACTTAAATACAAGAGGACTGACACTCTCACTTTCTATGATTTGAACCTCTCCAGTGAGTCCAGTTTTAGATTCCGATGCTTCACTTCAGGTTCTCTGTATCCCTTGGACCTTCTTATTGACGATGAAACACAGAAATTGCATCGGAATCAAATTTAAAACGCACAATGCCACTTAAGTAAAATAAGGCCTGACACTCTCACTTTCTATGGTTTGAACCTCTCCTGTGAGTCCAGTTTTAGATTCCGATGCTTCACTTCAGGTTTATTGTATCCCTTTGACCTTCTTATTGACAATGAACCACAGAAATAGCACCGGAATTAAATTCAAAAGAGACAATGCCGACTTAAGTACAAGAGGACTGACACTCTAACTTTCTATGATTTGTACCTCTCCTGTGAGTCCAGTTTTAGATTCCGATGCTTCACTTCAGGTTTACTGTATCCCTTGGACCTTCTTATTGACGATGAAACACAGAGTTTGCATCCGAATTTAATACAAAAGGCATAATGCCGACTTAAGTACAAGAGGACTGACACTCTAACTTTCTAGGATTTGAGCCTCCCCTGTGAGTCCAGTTTTTGTTT
Organism: Schistocerca americana; assembly: GCF_021461395.2. Lineage (NCBI taxonomy): Eukaryota > Metazoa > Arthropoda > Insecta > Orthoptera > Acrididae > Schistocerca > Schistocerca americana. Next base: position 2,453,624 of record NW_025725994.1, on the reverse strand, counting down.
CCGAGGCTTTACTTCAGGTTTACTGTATCCCTTGGACCTTCTTATTGACGATTAAACACAGAAATGCATCCGAATTTAATACAAAAGGCACAATGGCGACTTAAGTACAAGAGGACTGACACTCTCACTTTCTATGATTTGCACCTCTCCTGTGAGTCTAGTTTTAGATTCCGATGCTTCACTTCAGGTTTACTGTATCCCTTGGACCTTCTTATTGACGATGAAACACAGAGTTTGCATCCGAATTTAATACAAAAGGCATAATGCCGACTTAAATACAAGAGGACTGTCACTCTAACTTTCTATGATTTGAACCTCTCCTGTGTGTCCAGTTTTAGATTCCGATGCTTCACTTCAGGTTTACTGTATCCCTTGGACTTTCTTATTGACGATGAAAACAGAAATTGCATCCGAATTTAATACAAAAGGCACAATAGCGACTTAAGTACAAGAGGACTGACACTGTCACTTTCTATGATTTGAACCTCCCCTGTGAGTCCAGTTTTAGATTCCGATGCTTCACTTCAGGTTTACTGTATCCCTTGGACCTTCTTATTGACGACGAAACACAGAAATTGCATCCGAATTTAATACAAATGGCACAATGCCGACTTAAGTACAAGAGGACTGACACTTTCACTTTCTATGATTCGAACCTCTCCTGTGAGGTCAGATTTAGATTCCGATGCTTCACTTCAGGTTTACTGTATACCTTGCACCTTCTTATTGACGATGAAACACAGAAATTGCATCGGAATTAAATTCAAAAGGCACAATGCCGTCTTAAGTACAAGAATACTGACATTCTAACTTTGTATGATTTGCACCTCTCCTGTGAGTCCAGTTTTAGATTCCGATGCTTCACTGCAGGTTTACTGTATCCCTTGGACCTTCTTATTGACGATGAAACACAGAAATTGCATCAGAATTAAATTCAAAAGGCACAATGCCGACTGAAGTACAAGAGGACTGACACTCTAACTTTCTATGATTTGAACTTCTCCAGTGAGTCCAGTTTTAGATTCCGATGCTTTACTTCAGGTTTACTGTTTCCCTTGGACCTTCTTATTGACGATGAAACACAGAGTTTGCATCCGAATTTAATACAAAAGGCACAATGCCGACTTAATTACAAGAGGACTGACACTCTAACTTTCCATGATTTGAACCTCTCCTGTGAGTCCAGTTTTAGATTCCGATGCTTCACTTCAGGTTTACTGTATCCCTTGGACCTTCTTATTGACGATGAAACACAGAAATTGCATCCGAATTTAATACAAATGGCATAATGCCGACTTAAGTACAAGGGCACTGACACTCTCACTTTCCATGATTCGAACTTCTCCTGTGAGGTCAGATTTAGATTCCGATGCTTCACTTCAGGTTTACTGTATACCTTGCACCTTCTTATTGACGATGAAACACAGAAATTGCATCGGAATTAAATTCAAAAGGCACAATTCCGACTTAAGTATAAGAGGACTGAAACTCTCACTTTCTATGATTTGAACCTCTCCTGTGAGTCCAGTTTTAGATTCCGATGTTTCACTTCAGGTTTACTGTATCCCTTGGACCTTCTTATTGACGATGAAACACAGAAATTGCATCCGAATTTAATACAAAAATCACAATGGCGACTTAAGTACAAGAGGACGGACACTCTTACTTTCTATGATTTGAACCTCTCCTGTGAGTCCAGTTTTAGATTCCGATGCTTCACCTCAGGTTTACTGTATCTCTTGGACCTTCTTATTGACGATGAAACACAGGAATTGCATCAGAATTAAATTCAAAAGGCACAATGCCGACTTAAGTACAAGAGGACTGACACTCTAACTTTCTATGATTTGAACTTCTCCAGTGAGTCCAGTTTTAGATTCCGATGCTTCACTTCAAGTTTACTGTTTCCCATGGACCTTCTTATTGACGATGAAACACAGAAATTGCATCCGAATTTAATACAAAAGGCACAATGGCGACTTAAGTACAAGGGGACTGACACTCTCACTTTCTATGATTTGAACTTATCCTGTGAGTCCAGTTTTAGATTCCGATGCTCACTTCAGGTTTACTGTATCCCTTGGACTTTCTTATTGACGATGAAACACAGAAATTGCATCCGAATTTAAATCAAATGGCACAATGCCAACTTAAGTACAAGGGCACTGACACTCTCACTTTCCATGATTCGAATTTCTCCTGTGAGGTCAGATTTAGATTCCGATGCTTCACTTCAGGTTTACTGTATACCTTGCACCTTCTTATTGACGACGAGACACAGAAATTGCATCGGAATTAAATTCAAAAGGCACAATTCCGACTTAAGTACAAGAGGACTGACACTCTCACTTTCTATGATTTCAACCTCTCCTGTGAGTCCAGTTTTACATTCCGATGCTTCACCTCAGGTTTACTGTATCTGTTGGACCTTCTTATTGACGATGAAACACAGAAATTGCATCCGAATTTAATACAAAAGGCACAATGCCGACTTAATTACAAGAGGACTGACACTCTAACTTTCTATGATTTGAACCTCTCCTGTGAGTCCAGTTTTAGATTCCGATGCTTCCCTTCAGGTTTACTGTATCCCTTGGACCTTCTTGTTGACGATGAAACACAGAAATTGCGTCCGAATTTAATACAAAAATCACAATGGCGGCTTAAGTACAAGAGGACAGACACTCTCACTTTCTATGATTTGAACATCTCCTGTGAGTCCAGTTCTAGATTCCGATGCTTCACTTCAGGTTTACTGTATCTCTTGGACGTTCTTATTGACGATGAAACACAGAAATTGCTTCGGAATTAAGTTCAAAAGGCACAGTGCCGACCTAAGTAGAAGACGACTAACACTCTCACTTTCTATGATTTGAACCTCTCCTGTGAGTCCAGTTTTAGATTCCGATGCTTCACTTCAGGGTTACTGTATACCTTGCACCTTCTTATTGACGATTAAACACAGAAATTGCATCGGAATTAAATTCAAAAGGCACAATGCCGACTTAAGTACAAGAGGACTGACACTCTCACTTTCTATGATTTGAACCTCTCCTGTGATTCCGGTTTTACATTCCGATGCTTCACTTCAGGTTTACTGTATCCCTTGGACCTTCTTATTGACGATGAAACACAGAAATTGAATCCGAATTTAATACAAAAGGTACAATGCTGACTTAAGTACAAGAGGACTGACACTGTCACTTTCTATGATTTGAACCTCCCCTGTGAGTCCAGTTTTAGATTCCGATGCTTCACCTCAGGTTAACTGTATCCCTTGGACCTTCTTATTGACGACGAAACACAGAAATTGCATCCGAATTTAATACAAATGGCACAATGCCGACTTAAGTACAAGAGGACTGACACTCTCACTTTCTATGATTCGATCCTCTCCTGTGAGGTCAGATTTAGATTCCGATGCTTCACTTCAGGTTTACTGTATACCTTGCACCTTCTTATTGACTATGAAACACAGAAATTGCATCGGAATTAAATTCAAAAGGCACAATGCCGTCTTAAGTACAAGAATACTGACATTCTAACTTTCTATGATTTGCACCTCTCCTGTGAGTCCAGTTTTAGATTCCGATGCTTCACTTCAGGTTTACTGTATCCCCTGGACCTTCTTATTGACGATGAAACACAGAAATTGCATCAGAATTAAATTCAAAAGGCACAATGCCGACTGAAGTACAAGAGGACTGACACTCTAACTTTCTATGATTTGAACTTCTCCAGTGAGTCCAGTTTTAGATTCCGATGCTTCACTTCAGGTTTACTGTTTCCCTTGGACCTTCTTATTGACGAAGAAACACAGAGTTTGCATCCGAATTTAATACAAAAGGCACAATGCCAACTTAATTACAAGAGGACTGACACTCTAACTTTCCATGATTTGAACCTCTCCTGTGAGTCCAGTTTTAGATTCCGATGCTTCACTTCAGGTTTACTGTATCCCTTGGACCATCTTATTGACGATGAAACACAGAAATTGCATCCGAATTTAATACAAAAGGGACAATGGCGACTTAAGTACAAGGCGACTGACACTCTCACTTTCCATGATTTGAACCTATCCTGTGAGTCCAGTTTTACATTCCGATGCTTCACTTCAGGTTTACTGTATCCCTTGGACCTTCTTATTGACGATGAAACACAGAAATTGCATCCGAATTTAATACAAATGGCATAATGCCGACTTAAGTACAAGAGGACTGACACTCTAACTTTCTATGATTTGAACCTCTCCTGTGAGTCCAGTTTTAGATTCCGATGCTTCACTTCAGGTTTACTGTATTCCTTGGACCTTCTTATTGAACGATGAAACACAGAAATTGCATCCGAAATTAATACAAAAGGTACAATGCCGACTTAAGTACAAGAGGACTGACACTCTCACTATCTATGATTTGAACCTCTCCTGTGAGTCCAGTTTTAGATTCCGATGCTTCACTTCAGGTTTACTGTATTCCTTGGACCTTCTTATTGACGATGAAACACAGAAATTGCGTCCGAATTTAATACAAAAATCTCAATGGCGGCTTAAGTACAAGAGGACTGACACTCTCACTTTCTATGATTTGAACATCTCCTGTGAGTCCAGTTCTAGATTCCGATGCTTCACTTCAGGTTTACTTTATCCCTTGGACCTTCTTGTTGACGATGAAACACAGATATTGCATGGGAATTAAATTTAGAACGCACAATGCCGACTTAAGTAAAAGAGGACTGACACTCTAACTTTTTATGATTTGAACATCTCCTGTGAGTCCAGTTTTAGATTCCGATGCTTCACTTCAGATTTACTGTATCCCTTGGACCTTCTTATTGACGATGAAACACAGAGTTTGCATCCGGATTTAATACAAAAGGTACAATGCCTACTTAAGTACAAGAGGACTGACACTCTAACTTTCTATAATTTGAACCTCTCATGTGAGTCCAGTTTTAGATTCCGATGCTTTACTTCAGGTTTACTGTATCCCTTGGACCTTCTTATTGACGATGAAAACAGAAATTGCATCCGAATTTAATACAAAAGGCACAATGGCGACTTAAGTACAAGAGGACTGACACTCTCACTTTCTATGATTCGAACCTCTCCTGTGAGGTCAGATTTAGATTCCGATGCTTCACTTCAGGTTTACTGTATACCTTGCACCTTCTTATTGACTATGAAACACAGAAATTGCATCGGAATTAAATTCAAAAGGCACAATGCCGTCTTAAGTACGAGAATACTGACATTCTAACTTTCTATGATTTGCACCTCTCCTGTGAGTCCAGTTTTAGATTCCGATGCTTCTCTTCAGGTTTACTGTATCCCTTGGACCTTCTTATTGACGATGAAACACAGAAATTGCATCAGAATTAAATTCAAAAGGCACAATGCCGACTGAAGTACAAGAGGACTGACACTCAAACTTTCTATGATTTGAACTTCTCCAGTGAGTCCAGTTTTAGATTCCGATGCTTCACTTCAGGTTTACTGTTTCCCTTGGACCTTCTTATTGACGAAGAAACACAGAGTTTGCATCCGAATTTAATACAAAAGGGACAATGGCGACTTAAGTACAAGGGGACTGACACTCTCACTTTCCATGATTTGAACCTATCCTGTGAGTCTAGTTTTACATTCCGATGCTTCACTTCAGGTTTACTGTATCCCTTGGACCTTCTTATTGACGATGAAACACAGAAATTGCATCCGAATTTAATACAAATGGCATAATGCCGACTTAAGTACAAGAGGACTGACACTCTAACTTTCTATGATTTGAACCTCTCCTGTGAGTCCAGTTTTAGATTCCGATGTTTCACTTCAGGTTTACTGTATCCCTTGGACCTTCTTGTTGACGATGAAAAACAGAAATTGCGTCCGAATTTAATACAAAAATCAAGATGGCGGCTTAAGTACAAGAGGACTGACACTCTCACTTTCTATGATCTGAACATCTCCTGTGAGTCCAGTTCTAGATTCCGATGCTTCACTTCAGGTTTACTGTATCCCTTGGACGTCCTTATTGACGATGAAACACAGAAATTGCTTCGGAATTAAGTTCAAAAGGCACAGTGCCGACCTAAGTAGAAGACGACTAACACTCTCACTTTCTATGATTTGAACCTCTCCTGTGAGTCCAGTTTTAGATTCCGATGCTTCACTTCAGGGTTACTGTTTCCTTGCACCTTCTTATTGACGATTAAACACAGAAATTGCATCGGAATTAAATTCAAAAGGCACAATGCCGACTTAAGTACAAGAGGACTGACACTCTCACTTTCTATGATTTGAACCTCTCCTGTGAGTCCGGTTTTACATTCCGATGCTTCACTTCAGGTTTACTGTATCCGTTGGACCTTCTTATTGACGATGAAACACAGAATATGCATCCGAAATTAATACAAAAGGTACAATGCCGACTTAAGTACAAGAGGACTGACACTCTCACTTTCTATGATTTGAACCTCTCCTGTGAGTCCAGTTTTAGATTCCGATGCTTCACTTCAGGTTTACTGTATCCCTTGGACCTTCTTATTGACGATGAAACACAGAAATTGCGTCCGAATTTAATACAAAAATCTCAATGGCGGCTTAAGTACAAGAGGACTGACACTCTCACTTTCTATTATTTGAACATCTCCTGTGAGTCCAGTTCTAAATTCCGATGCTTCACTTCAGGTTTACTTTATCCCTTGGACCTTCTTGTTGACGATGAAACACAGATATTGCATGGGAATTAAATTTAAAACGCACAATGCCGACTTAAGTAAAAGAGGACTGACACTCTAACTTTTTATGATTTGAACCTCTCCTGTGAGTCCAGTTTTAGATTCCGATGCTTCACTTCAGATTTACTGTATCCCTTGGACCTTCTTATTGACGATGAAACACAGAGTTTGCATCCGGATTTAATACAAAAGGTACAATGCCTACTGAAGTACAAGAGGATTGACACTCTAACTTTCTATAATTTGAACCTCTCATGTGAGTCCAGTTTTAGATTCCGATGCTTTACTTCAGGTTTACTGTATCCCTTGGACCTTCTTATTGACGATGAAAACAGAAATTGCATCCGAATTTAATACAAAAGGCAAAATGGCGACTTAAGTACAAGAGGACTGACACTCTCACTTTCTATGATTTGAACCTCCCCTGTGAGTCCAGTTTTAGATTCCGATGCTTCACTTCAGGTTTACTGTATCCCTTGGACCTTCTTATTTACGACGAAACACAGAAATTACTTCTTATTTTAATACAAATGGCACAATGCCGACTTAAGTACAAGAGGACTGACACTCTCACCTTCTATGATTCGAACCTCTCCTGTGAGGTCAGATTTAGATTCCGATGCTTCACTTCAGGTTTACTGTATACCTTGCACCTTCTTATTGACGATGAAACACAGAAATTGCATCGGAATTAAATTCAAAAGGCACAATGCCGTCTTAAGTACAAGAATACTGACACTCTAACTTTCTATGATTGGCACCTCTCCTGTGAGTCAAGTTTTAGATTCCGATGCTTCACTTCAGGTTTACTGTATCCCTTGGACCTTCTTATTGACGATGAAACACAGAAATTGCATCCGAAATTAATACAAAAGTCACAATGGTGACTTAAGTACAAGAGGACTGACACTCTCACTTTCTATGATTTGAACCTCTCCTGTGAGTCCAGTTTTAGATTCCGATGCTTCACTTCAGGTTTTCTGTATCCCTTGGACCTTCTTATTGACGATGAAACACAGAAATTGCATCGGAATTAAATTTAAAACGCACAATGCCGACTTAAGTAAAAGAGGACTGACACTCTCACTTTCTATGGTTTGAACCTCTCCTGTGAGTCCAGTTTTAGATTCCGATGCTTCACTTCAGGTTTATTGTATCCCTTTGACCTTCTTATTGACAATGAACCACAGAAATAGCACCGGAATTAAATTCAAAAGACACAATGCCAACTTAAGTACAAGAGGACTGACACTCTAACTTTCTATGATTTGTACCTCTCCTGTGAGTCCAGTTTTAGATTCCGATGCTTCACTTCAGGTTTACTGTATCCCTTGGACCTTCTTATTGACGATGAAACACAGAGTTTGCATCCGAATTTAATACAAAAGGCATAATGCCGACTTATGTACAAGAAGACTGACACTCTAACTTTCTAGGATTTGAGCCTCTCCTGTGAGTCCAGTTTTTGTTTCCGATGCTTTACTTCAGGTTTACTGTATCCCTTGGACCTTCTTATTGACGATTAAACACAGAAATGCATCCGAATTTAATACAAAAGGCACAATGGCGACTTAAGTACAAGAGGACTGACACTCTCACTTTCTATGATTTGAACCTCTCCTGTGAGTCTAGTTTTAGATTCCGATGCTTCACTTCAGGTTTTCTGTATCCCTTGGACCTTCTTATTGACGATGAAACACAGAGTTTGCATCCGAATTTAATACAAAAGACATAATGCCGACTTAAATACAAGAGGACTGACACTCTAACTTTCTGTGATTTGAACCTCTCCTGTGTGTCCAGTTTTAGATTCCGATGCTTCCCTTCAGGTTTACTGTATCCCTTAGACTTTCTTATTGACGATGAAAACAGAAATTGCATCCGAATTTAATACAAAACGCACAATGGCGACTTAAGTACAAGAGGACTGACACTGTCACTTTCTATGATTTGAACCTCCCCTGTGAGTCCAGTTTTAGATTCCGATGCTTCACTTCAGGTTTACTGTATCCCTTGGACCTTCTTATTGACGATGAAACACAGAAATTGCATCAGAATTAAATTCAAAAGGCACAATGCCGGCTTAAGTACAAGAGGACTGACACTCTAACTTTCTATGATTTGAACTTCTCCAGTGAGTCCAGTTTTAGATTCCGATGCTTCACTTCAGGTTTACTGTTTCCCTTGGACCTTCTTATTGACGATGAAACACAGAGTTGGCATCCGAATTTAATACAAAAGGCACAATGCCGACTTAATTACAAGAGGACTGACACTCTAACTTTCAATGATTTGAACCTCTCCTGTGAGTCGAGTTTTAGATTCCGATGCTTCACTTCAGGTTTACTGTATCCCTTGGACCTTCTTATTGACGATGAAACACAGAAATTGCATCCAAATTTAATACAAAAGGCACAATGGCGACTTAAGTACAAGGGGACTGACACTCTCACTTTCTATGATTTGAACTTATCCTGTGAGTCCAGTTTTAGATTCCGATGCTTCACTTCAGGTTTACTGTATCCCTTGGACTTTCTTATTGACGATGAAACACAGAAATTAGATCCGAATTTAAATCAAATGGCACAATGCCAACTTAAGTACAAGGGCACTGACACTCTCACTTTCCATGATTCGAACTTCTCCTGTGAGGCCAGATTTAGATTCCGATGCTTCACTTCAGGTTTACTGTATACCTTGCACCTTCTTATTGACGATGAAACACAGAAATTGCATCGAAATTAAATTCAAAAGGCACAATTCCGACTTAAGTACAAGAGGACTGACACTCTCACTTTCTATGATTTCAAAGTCTCCTGTGAGTCCAGCTTTATATTCCGATGCTTCACCTCAGGTATACTGTATCTGTTGGACCTTCTTATTGACGATGAAACACAGAAATTGCATCCGAATTTAATACAAAAGGCACAATGCCGACTTAATTACAAGAGGACTGACACTCTAACTTTCTATGATTTGAACCTCTCCTGTGAGTCCAGTTTTCGATTCCGATGCTTCACTTCAGGTTTACTGTATCCCTTGGACCTTCTTGTTGACGATGAAACACAGAAATTGCGTCCGAATGTAAAAAAAAAATCACAATGGCGGCTTAAGTACAAGAGGACTGACACTCTCACTTTCTATGATTTGAACATCTCCTGTGAGTCCAGTTCTAGATTCCGATGCTTCACTTCAGGTTTACTGTATCTCTTGGACGTTCTTATTGACGATGAAACACAGAAATTGCTTCGGAATTAAGTTCAAAAGGCACAGTGCCGACCTAAGTAGAAGACGACTAACACTCTCACTTTCTATGATTTGAACCTCTCCTGTGATTCCGGTTTTACATTCCGATGCTTCACTTCAGGTTTACTGTATCCCTTGGACGTTCTTATTGACGATGAAACACAGAAATTGCTTCGGAATTAAGTTCAAAAGGCACAGTGCCGACCTAAGTAGAAGACGACTAACACTCTCACTTTCTATGATTTGAACCTCTCCTGTGAGTCCAGTTTTAGATTCCGATGCTTCACTTCAGGGTTACTGTATACCTTGCACCTTCTTATTGACGATTAAACACAGAAATTGCATCGGAATTAAATTCAAAAGGCACAATGCCGACTTAAGTACAAGAGGACTGACACTCTCACTTTCTATGATTTGAACCTCTCCTGTGATTCCGGTTTTACATTCCGATGCTTCTCTTCAGGTTTACTGTATCCCTTGGACCTTCTTATTGACGATGAAACACAGAAATTGAATCCGAATTTAATACAAAAGGTACAATGCTGACTTAAGTACAAGAGGACTCACACTCTAACTTTCTATGATTTGCACCTCTCCTGTGAGTCCAGTTTTAGATTCCGATGCTTCACTACAGGTTTACTGTATCCCTTGGACCTTCTTATTGACGATGAAACACAGAAATTGCATCCGAATTTAATACAAAAATCACAATGGCGACTTTAGTACAAGAGGACCGACAATCTCACTTTCTATGATTTGAATCTCTCCTGTGAGTCCAGTTTTAGATTCCGATGCTTCACTTCAGGTTTACTGTATCCCTTGGACCTTCTTATAGACGATGAAACACAGATATTGCATCGGAATTAAATTTAATATGCACAATGCCGACTTAAGTAAAAGAGGACTGACACTCTCACTTTCTATGGTTTGAACCTCTCCTGTGAGTCCAGTTTTAGATTCCGATGCTTCACTTCAGGTTTACTGTATCCCTTGGACCTTCTTATTGACGATGAAACACAGAAATTGCATCGGAATTAAATTTAAAACGCACAATGCCGACTTAAGTAAAAGAGGACTGACACTCTCACTTTCTATGGTTTGAACCTCTCCTGTGAGTCCAGTTTTAGATTCCGATGCTTCACTTCAGGTTTATTGTATCCCTTTGACCTTCTTATTGACAATGAACCACAGAAATAGCACCGGAATTAAATTCAAAAGACACAATGCCGACTTAAGTACAAGAGGACTGACACTCTAACTTTCTATGATTTGTACCTCTCCTGTGAGTCCAGTTTTAGATTCCGATGTTTCACTTCAGGTTTACTGTATCCCTTGGACCTTCTTATTGACGATGAAACACAGAGTTTGCATCCGAATTTAATACAAAAGGCATAATGCCGACTTATGTACAAGAGGACTGACACTCTAACTTTCTAGGATTTGAGCCTCTCCTGTGAGTCCAGTTTTTGTTTCCGATGCTTTACTTCAGGTTTACTGTATCCCTTGGACCTTCTTATTGACGATTAAACACAGAAATGCATCCGAATTTAATACAAAAGGCACAATGGCGACTTAAGTACAAGAGGACTGACACTCTCACTTTCTATGATTTGAACCTCTCCTGTGAGTCTAGTTTTAGATTCCGATGCTTCACTTCAGGTTTTCTGTATCCCTTGGACCTTCTTATTGACGATGAAACACAGAGTTTGCATCCGAATTTAATACAAAAGGCATAATGCCGACTTAAATACAAGAGGACTGACACTCTAACTTTCTGTGATTTGAACCTCTCCTGTGTGTCCAGTTTTAGATTCCGATGCTTCCCTTCAGGTTTACTGTATCCCTTAGACTTTCTTATTGACGATGAAAACAGAAATTGCATCCGAATTTAATACAAAACGCACAATGGCGACTTAAGTACAAGAGGACTGACACTGTCACTTTCTATGATTTGAACCTCCCCTGTGAGTCCAGTTTTAGATTCCGATGCTTCACTTCAGGTTTACTGTATCCCTTGCACCTTCTTATTGACGACGAAACACAGAAATTGCATCCGAATTTAATACAAATGGCACAATGCCGACTTAAGTACAAGAGGACTGACACTTTCACTTTCTATGATTCGAACCTCTCCTGTGAGGTCAGATTTAGATTCCGATGCTTCACTTCAGGTTTACTGTATACCTTGCACCTTCTTATTGACGATGAAACACAGAAATTGCATCGGAATTAAATTCAAAATGCACAATGCCGTCTTAAGTACAAGAATACTGACACTCTCACTTTCTATGATTTGAACCTCTCCTGTGAGTCCAGTTTTAGATTCCGATGCTTCACTTCAGGTTTACTGTATCCCTTGGACCTTCTAATTGACGATGAAACACAGAGTTTCCATCCGAGTTTAATACAAAAGGTACAATGCCGACTTAAGTACAAGAGGACTGACACTCTATCTTTCTATGATATGAACCTCTCCTGTGAGTCCAGTTTTAGATTCCGATGTTTCACTTCAGGTTTACTGTATCCCTTGGACCTTCTTATTGACGATGAAACACAGAAATTGCATCCGAATTTAATACAAAAGGCACAATGGCGACTTAAGTACAAGGGGACTGACACTCTCACTTTCTATGATTTGAACTTATCCTGTGAGTCCAGTTTTAGATTCCGATGCTTCACTTCAGGTTTACTGTATCCCTTGGACTTTCTTATTGACGATGAAACACAGAAATTAGATCCGAATTTAAATCAAATGGCACAATGCCAACTTAAGTACAAGGGCACTGACACTCTCACTTTCCATGATTCGAACTTCTCCTGTGAGGCCAGATTTAGATTCCGATGCTTCACTTCAGGTTTACTGTATACCTTGCACCTTCTTATTGACGATGAAACACAGAATTTGCATCGGAATTAAATTCAAAAGGCACAATTCCGACTTAAGTACAAGAGGACTGACACTCTCACTTTCTATGATTTCAACCTCTCCTGTGAGTCCAGCTTTATATTCCGATGCTTCACCTCAAGTTTACTGTATCTGTTGGACCTTCTTATTGACGATGAAACACAGAAATTGCATCCGAATTTAATACAAAAGGCACAATGCCGACTTAATTACAAGAAGACTGACACTCTAACTTTCTACGATTTGAACCTCTCCTGTGAGTCCAGTTTTCGATTCCGATGCTTCACTTCAGGTTTACTGTATCCCTTGGACCTTCTTGTTGACGATGAAACACAGAAATTGCGTCCGAATTTAAAAAAAAAATCACTATGGCGGCTTAAGTACAAGAGGACTGACACTCTCACTTTCTATGATTTGAACATCTCCTGTGAGTCCAGTTCTAGATCCGATGCTTCACTTCAGGTTTACTGTATCTCTTGGACGTTCTTATTGACGATGAAACACAGAAATTGCTTCGGAATTAAGTTCAAAAGGCACAGTGCCGACCTAAGTAGAAGACGACTAACACTCTCACTTTCTATGATTTGAACCTCTCCTGTGATTCCGGTTTTACATTCCGATGCTTCACTTCAGGTTTACTGTATCCCTTGGACGTTCTTATTGACGATGAAACACAGAAATTGCTTCGGAATTAAGTTCAAAAGGCACAGTGCCGACCTAAGTAGAAGACGACTAACACTCTCACTTTCTATGATTTGAACCTCTCCTGTGAGTCCAGTTTTAGATTCCGATGCTTCACTTCAGGGTTACTGTATACCTTGCACCTTCTTATTGACGATTAAACACAGAAATTGCATCGGAATTAAATTCAAAAGGCACAATGCCGACTTAAGTACAAGAGGACTGACACTCTCACTTTCTATGATTTGAACCTCTCCTGTGATTCCGGTTTTACATTCCGATGCTTCACTTCAGGTCTACTGTATCCCTTGGACCTTCTTATTGACGATGAAACACAGAAATTGAATCCGAATTTAATACAAAAGGTACAATGCTGACTTAAGTACAAGAGGACTCACACTCTAACTTTCTATGATTTGCACCTCTCCTGTGAGTCCAGTTTTAGATTCCGATGCTTCACTACAGGTTTACTGTATCCCTTGGACCTTCTTATTGACGATGAAACACAGAAATTGCATCCGAATTTAATACAAAAATCACAATGGCGACTTTAGTACAAGAGGACCGACAATCTCACTTTCTATGATTTGAATCTCTCCTGTGAGTCCAGTTTTAGATTCCGATGCTTCACTTCAGGTTTACTGTATCCCTTGGACCTTCTTATAGACGATGAAACACAGATATTGCATCGGAATTAAATTTAATATGCACAATGCCGACTTAAGTAAAAGAGGACTGACACTCTCACTTTCTATGGTTTGAACCTCTCCTGTGAGTCCAGTTTTAGATTCCGATGCTTCACTTCAGGTTTACTGTATCCCTTGGACCTTCTTATTGACGATGAAACACAGAAATTGCATCAGAATTAAATTCAAAAGGCATAATGCCGACTTAAGTACAAGAGGACTGACACTCAAACTTTCTATGATTTGAACCTATCCTGTGAGTCCAGTTTTAGATTCCGATGCTTTACTTCAGGTTTACTGTATCCCTTGGACCTTCTTATTGACGATTAAACACAGAAACTGCATCCGAATTTAATACAAAAGGCACAATGGCGACTTAAGTACAAGAGGACTGACACTCTCACTTTCTATGATTTTAACCTCTCCTGTAAGTCCAGTTTTAGATTCCGATGCTTCACTTCAGGTTTACTGTACCCGTTGGACCTTCTTATTGACGATGAAACACAGAAATTGCATCCGAAATTAATGCAAAAGTCACAATGGTGACTTAGGTACAAGGGGTCTGACACTCTCACTTTCTATGATTTGAACCTATCCTCTGAGTCCAGTTTTAGATTCCGATGCTTCACTTCAGGTTTACTGTATCCCTTGGACATTCTTATTGACGATGAAACACAGAAATTGCATCCGAATTTAATACAAATGGCACAATGCCGACTTAAGTACATGGGCACTGACACTCTCACTTTCCATGATTCGAACTTCTCCTGTGAGGTCAGATTTATATTCCGATGCTTCACTTCAGGTTTACTGTATACCTTGCACCTTCTTATTGACGATGAAACACAGAAATTGCATCGGTATTAAGTTCAAAAGGCACAAGTCGGACTTAAGTACAAGGGACTGACACTCTCACTTTCTATGATTCGAACCTCTCCTGTGAGTCCAGTTTTAGATTCCGATGCTTCACCTCAGGTTTACTGTATCTGTTGGACCTTCTTATTGACGATGAAACACAGAAATTGCATCCGAATTTAATACAAAAGGCACAATGCCGACTAAATTACAAGAGGACAGACACTCTAACTTTCTATGATTTGAACCTCTCCTGTGAGTCCAGTTTTAGATTCCGATGCTTCACTTCAGGTTTACTGTATTCCTTGGACCTTCTTATTGAACGATGAAACACAGAAATTGCATCCAAAATTAATACAAAAGGTAGAATGCCGACTTAAGTACAAGAGGACTGACACACTCACTTTCTATGATTTGAACCTCTATTGTGAGTCCAGTTTTAGATTCCGATGCTTCACTTCAGGTTTACTGTATCCCTTGGACCTTCTTATTGACGATGAAACACAGAAATTGCATCCAAAATTAATACAAAAGGTAGAATGCCGACTTAAGTACAAGAGGACTGACACTCTCACTTTCTATGATTTGAACCTCTCCTGTGAGTCCAGTTTTAGATTCCGATGCTTCACTTCAGGTTTACTGTATCCCTTGGACCTTCTTATTGACAATGAAACACAGAGTTTGCATCCGGATTTAATACAAAAGGTACAATGCCTACTTAAGTACAAGAGGATTGACACTCTAACTTTCTATAATTTGAACCTCTCCTGTGAGTCCAGTTTTAGATTCCGATGCTTTACTTCAGGTTTACTGTATCCCTTGGACCTTCTTATTGACGATGAAAACAGAAATTGCATCCGAATTTAATACAAAAGGCACAATGGCGAACTTAAGTACAAGAGGACTGACACTCTCACTTTCTATGATTTGAACCTCCCCTGTGAGTCCAGTTTTAGATTCCGATGCTTTACTTCAGGTTTACTGTATCCCTTGGACCTTCTTATTGACGACGAAACACAGAAATTGCATCTTAATTTAATACAAATGGCACAATGCCGACTTAAGTACAAGAGGACTGACACTCTCACCTTCTATGATTCGAACCTCTCCTGTGAGGTCAGATTTAGATTCCGATGCTTCACTTCAGGTTTACTGTATACATTGCACCTTCTTATTGACGATGAAACACAGAAATTGCATCGGAATTAAATTAAAAAGGCACAATGCCGTCTTAAGTACAAGAATACTGACACTCTAACTTTCTATGATTGGCACCTCTCCTGTGAGTCCAGTTTTAGATTCCGATGCTTCACTTCAGGTTTACTGTATCCCTTGGACCTTCTTATTGACGATGAATTACAGAAATTGCATCGGAATTAAATTCAAAACGCACAATGCCGACTTAAGCAAAAGAGGACTGACACTCTCACTTTCTTTGTTTTGAACCTCTCCTGTGAGTCCAGTTTTAGATTTCGATGCTTCACTTCAGGTTTACTGTATCCCTTTGACCTTCTTATTGACGATGAAACACAGAAATTGCATCAGAATTAAATTCAAAAGGCACAATGCCGACTTAAGTACAAGAGGACGGACACTCTAACTTTCTATGATTTGAACTTCTCCAGTGAGTCCAGTTTTAGATTCCGATGCTTCACTTCATGTTTACTGTATCCCTTGGACCTTCTTATTGACGATGAAACACAGAAATTGCATCCGAATTTAATACAAAAGGCACAATGTCGACTTAAGTACAAGGGGACTGACACTCTCACTTTCTATGATTTGAACCTATCCTGTGAGTCCAGTTTTAGATTCCGATGCTTCACTTCAGGTTTACTGTATCCCTTGGACCTTCTTATTGACGATGAAACACAGAAATTGCGTCCGAATTTAATACAAAAATCTCAATGGCGGCTTAAGTACAAGAGGACAGACACTCTCACTTTCTATGTTTGGAACATCACCTGTGTGTCCAGTTCTAGATTTCGATGCTTCACTTCAGGTTTACTTTATCCCTTGGACCTTCTTATTGACGATGAATCACAGATATTGCATGGAAATTAAATTTAAAACACACAATGCCGACTTAAGTAAAAGAGGACTGACACTCTCACTTTCTTTGTTTTGAACCTCTCCTGTGAGTCCAGTTTTAGATTCCGATGCTTTACTTCAGGTTTACTGTATCCCTTGGACCTTCTTATTGACGATGAAACACAGAGTTTGCATCCGAATTTAATACAAAAGGCACAATGCCGACTTAATTACAAGAGGACTGACACTCTAACTTTCAATGATTTGAACCTCTCCTGTGAGTCCAGTTTTAGATTCCGATGCTTCACTTCAGGTTTACTCTATCCCTTGGAACTTCTTATTGACGATGAAACACAGAAATTCCATCCGAATTTTAAACAAATGGCACAATGCCAACTTAAGTACAAGGGCACTGACACTCTCACTTTCCGTTATTCGAACTTCTCCTGTGAGGCCAGATTTAGATTCCGATGCTTCACTTCAGGTTTACTGTATACCTTGCACCTTCTTATTGACGATGAAACACAGAAATTGCATCGGAATTAAATTCAAATGGCACAATTCCGACTTAAGTACAAGAGGACTGACTTTCTCACTTTCTATGATTTCAACCTCTCCTGTGAGTCCAGTTTTAGATTCCGATGCTTCACCTCAGGTTTACTGTATCCCTTGGACCTTCTTATTGACGATGAAACACAGAAATTGCATCCGAATTTAATACAAAAGGCACATTACCGACTTAAGTACAAGCGGAGTGACACTCTAACTTTCTATGATTTGAATCTCTCCTGTCAGTCCAGTTTTAGATTCCAATGCTTCACTTCAGGTTTACTGTATCCCTTGGACGTTCTTATTGACTATGAAACACAGAAATTGCTTCGGCATTAAATTGAAAAGGCACAGTGCCGACCTAAGTAGAAGACGACTAACACACTCACTTTCTATGATTTGAACCTCCCTGTGAGTCCAGTTTTAAATTCCGATGCTTCACTTCAGGGTTACTGTATACCTTGCACCTTCTTATTGACGATTAAACACAGAAATTGCATCGGAATTAAATTTAAAACGCACAATGCCGACTTAAGTAAAAGAGGACTGACACTTTCACTTTCTATGATTTCAATCTCTCCTGTGAGTCCAGTTTTAGATTCCGATGCTTCACTTCAGGTTTACTGTATCCCTTGGACCTTCTTATTGACGATGAAACACAGAGTTTGCATCCGGATTTAATACAAAAGGCACATTGCCGGCTTAAGTACAAGAGGACTGACACTCTAACTTTCTATGATTTGAACCTCTCCTGTGAGTCCAGTTTTAGATTCCGATGCTTTACTTCAGGTTTACTGTATCCCTTGGACCTTCTTATTGACGATGAAAGCAGAAATTGCATCCGAATTTAATACAAAAGGCACAATGCCGACTTAAGTACAAGAGGACTGACACTCTCACTTTCTATGATTTGAACCTCCCCTGTGAGTCCAGTTTTAGATTCCGATGCTTCACTTCAGGTTTACTGTATCCCTTGGACCTTCTTATTGACGATGAAACACAGAGTTGGCATCCGGATTTAATACAAAAGGCACAATGCCGGCTTAAGTACAAGAGGACTGACACTCTAACTTTCTATGATTTGAACCTCTCCTGTGAGTCCAGTTTTAGATTCCGATGCTTTACTTCAGGTTTACTGTATCCCTTGGACCTTCTTATTGACGATGAAAGCAGAAATTGCATCCGAATTTAATACAAAAGGCACAATGCCGACTTAAGTACAAGAGGACTGACACTCTCACTTTCTATGATTTGAACCTCCCCTGTGAGTCCAGTTTTAGATTCCGATGCTTCACTTCAGGTTTACTGTATCCCTTGGACCTTCTTATTGACGAAGAAACACAGAAATTGCATCCGAATTTAATACAAATGGCACAATGCCGACTTAAGTACAAGAGAACTGACACCCTCACTTTCTATGATTCGAACCTCTCCTGTGAGGTCAGATTTAGATTCCGATGCTTCACTTCAGGTTTACTGTATACCTTGCACCTTCTTATTGACGATGAAACACAGAAATTGCATCGGAATTAAATTCAAAAGGCACAATGCCGTCTTAAGTACAAGAATACTGACATTCTAACTTTCTATGATTTGCACCTCTCCTGTGAGTCCAGTTTTAGATTCCGATGCTTCACTTCAGGGTTACTGTATACCTTCCACCTTCTTATTGACGATGAAACACAGAAATTTCTTCGGAAATAATTTCAAAAGGCACAATGCCGACTTAAGTACAAGAGTACTGACAGTCTCACTTTCTATGATTTGAACCTCTCCTGTGAGTCCGGTTTTACATTCCGATGCTTCACTTTAGGTTTACTGTATCCCTTGGACCTTCTTATTGACGATGAAACACAGAAATTGCATCCGAATTTAATGCAAAAGGTAATATGCTGACTTAAGTACAAGAGGACTGACACTCTAACTTTCTATGATTTGCACCGCTCCTGTGAGTCCAGTTTTAGATTCCGATGCTTCACTTCAGGTTTACTGTATCCCTTGGACCTTTTTATTGACGATGAAACACAGAAATTTCATCCGAATTTAATACAAAAATCACAATGGCGACTTTAGTACAACAGGACCGACAATCTCACTTTCTATGATTTGAATCTCTCCTGTGAGTCCAGTTTTAGATTCCGATGCTTCACTTCAGGTTTACTGTATCCCTTAGACCTTCTTATAGACGATGAAACACAGATATTGCATCGGAATTAAATTTAATATGCACAATGCCGACTTAAGTAAAAGAGGACTGACGCTCTAACTTTCTATGGTTTGAACCTCTCCTGTGAGTCCAGTTTTAGATTCCGATGCTTCACTTCAGGTTTACTGTATCCCTTGGACCTTCTTATTGACGACGAAGCACAGAAATTGCATCCGAATATAATACAAATGGCACAATGCCGACTTGAGTACAAGAGGACTGACACTCTCACTTTCTATGATTCGAACCTCTCCTGTGAGGTCAGATTTAGATTCCGATGCTTCACTTCGGGTTAACTGTATACCTTGCACCTTCTTATTGACGATTAAACACAGAAACTGCATCCGAATTTAATACAAAAGGCACAATGGCGACTTAAGTACAAGAGGACTGACACTCTCACTTTCTATGATTTGAACCTATCCTGTGCGTCCAGTTTTAGATTCCGATGCTTCACTTCAGGTTTACTGTATCCGTTGGACCTTCTTATTGACGATGAAACACAGAAATTGCATCCGAAATTAATCCAAAAGTCACAATGGTGACTTAAGTACAAGAGGACCGACATTCTCACTTTCTATGATTTGAACCTCTCCTGTGAGTCCAGTTTTAGATTCCGATGCTTCACTTCAGGTTTTCTGTATCCCTTGGACCTTCTTATTGACGATGAAACACAGAAATTGCATCGGAATTAAATTTAAAACGCACAATGCCGACTTAAGTAAAAGAGGACTGACACTCTCACTTTCTATGATTTGAATCTCTCCTGTGAGTCCAGTTTTAGATTCCGATGCTTCACTTCAGGTTTACTGTATCCCTTGGACCTTCTTATTGACAATAAAACACAGAGTTTGCATCCGGATTTAATACAAAAGGCACAATGCCGACATATGTACAAGAGGACTGACACTCTAACTTTCTATGATTTGAACCTCTCCTCTGAGTCCAGTTTTAGATTCCGATGCTTTACTTCAGGTTTACTGTATCCGTTGGACCTTCTTATTGACAATGAAACACAGAAATTGCATCCGAAAGTAATACAATAGTCACAATGGTGACTTAAGTACAAGAGGACTGACACTCTCACTTTCTATGATTTGAATCTCTCCTGTGAGTCCAGTTTTAGATTCCGATGCTTCACTTCAGGTTTACTGTATCCCTTGGACCTTCTTATTGACGATGAAACACAGAAGTTGCGTCCGAATTTAATACAAAAACCTCAATGGCGGCTTAAGTACAAGTGGACTGACACTCTCACTTTCTATGATATGAACATCTCCTCTGAGTCCAGTTCTAGATTCCGATGCTTCACTTCAGGTTTACTTTATCCCTTGGACCTTCTTATTGACGATGAATCACAGATATTGCATGGGAATTAAATTTAAAACGCACAATGCCGACTAAAGTAAAAGAGGACTGACACTCTAACTTTTTATGATTTGAACCTCTCCTGTGAGTCCAGTTTTAGATTCCGATGCTTCACTTCAGGTTTACTGTATCCCTTGGACCTTCTTATTGACGATGAAAACAGAAATTGCATCCGAATTTAATACAAAAGGCACAATGGCGACTTAAGTACAAGAGGACTGACACTCTCACTTTCTATGATTTGAACCTCCCCTGTGAGTCCAGTTTTAGATTCCGATGCTTTACTTCAGGTTTACTGTATCCCTTGGACCTTCTTATTGACGACGAAACACAGAAATTGGATCTTAATTTAATACAAATGGCACAATGCCGACTTAAGTACAAGAGGACTGACACTCTCACTTTCTATGATTCGAACCTCTCCTGTGAGGTCAGATTTAGATTCCGATGCTTCACTTCAGGTTTACTGTATAACTTGCACCTTCTTATTGACGATGAAACACAGAAATTGCATCGGAATTAAATTCAAAAGGCACAATGCCGTCTTACGTACAAGAATACTGACACTCTAACTTTCTATGATTGGCACCTCTCCTGTGAGTCCAGTTTTAGATTCCGATGCTTCACTTCAGGTTTACTGTATCCCTTGGACCTTCTTATTGACGATGAATTACAGAAATAGCATCGGAATTAAATTCAAAACGCACAATGCCGACTTAAGCAAAGGAGGACTGACACTCTCACATTCTTTGTTTTGAACCTCTCCTGTGAGTCCAGTTTTAGATATCGATGCTTCACTTCAGGTTTACTGTATCCCTTTGACCTTCTTATTGACGATGAAACACAGATATTGCATCAGAATTTAATACAAATGGCACAATGCCGACTTAAGTACAAGAGGACTGACACTCTCACCTTCTATGATTCGAACATCTCCTGTGAGGTCAGATTTAGATTCCGATCCTACACTTCAGGTTTACTGTATACCTTGCACCTTCTTATTGACGATGAAACACAGAAATTGCATCGGAATTAAATTCAAAAGGCACAATGCCGACTTAAGTACAAGAGGACGGACACTCTAACTTTCTATGATTTGAACTTCTCCAGTGAGTCCAGTTTTAGATTCCGATGCTTCACTTGAGGTTTACTGTTTCCCTCGGACCTTCTTATTGACGATGAAACACAGAGTTTGCATCCGAATTTAATACAAAAGGTACAATGCCTACTTAAGTACAAGAGGACTGACACTCTAACTTTCTATAATTTGAACCTCTCCTGTGAGTCCAGTTTTAGATTCCGATGCTTTACTTCAGGTTTACTGTATCCCTTGGACCTTCTTATTGACGATGAAAACAGAAATTGCATCCGAATTTAATACAAATTTCACAATGCCGACTTAAGTACATGGGCACTGACACTCTCACTTTCCATGATTCGAACTTCTCCTGTGAGGTCAGATTTAGATTCCGATGCTTTACTTCAGGTTTACTGTATCCCTTGGACCTTCTTATTGACGACGAAACACAGAAATTGCATCTTAATTTAATACAAATTGCACAATGCCGACTTAAGTACAAGAGGACTGACACTCTCACATTCTATGATTCGAACCTCTCCTGTGAGGTCAGATTTAGAATCCGATGCTTCACTTCAGGTTTACTGTATACCTTGCACCTTCTTATTGACGATGAAACACAGAAATTGCATCCGAATTTAATAGAAAAGGCACAATGCCGACTTAAGTACAAGAGGACTGACACTCTAACTCTCTATGATTGGAACCTCTCCGGTGAGTCCAGTTTTGGATTCCGATGCTTCACTTCACGTTTACTGTATCCCTTGGACCTTCTTATTGACGATGAAACACAGAAATTGCATCCGAATTTAATACAAAAGGCACAATGCCGACTTAAGTACAAGAGGACTGACACTCTAACATTCTACGATTTGAACCTCTCCTGTGAGTGCAGTTTTAGATTTCGATGCGTGACTTCAGGTTTACTGTAACCCTTGGACCTTCATATTGACGATGAAACACAGAAATTGCATCCGAATTTAATACAAAAGGCACAATGCCGACTTAAGTACAAAAGGACTGACACTCTAAATCTCTATGATTGGAACCTCTCCTGTGAGTCCAGTTTTAGATTCCGATGCTTCACTTAAGGTTTACTGTATCCCTTGGACCTTCTTATTGACGATGAAACACAGAAATTGCATCCGAATTAAATACAAAATGCACAATGCCGACTTAACTACAAGAGGACTGACACTCTAACTCTCTATGATTTGAACCTCTACTGTGAGTACAGTTTTTGATTCCGATGCTTCACTTCAGGTTTACTGTATCCCTTGGACCTTCTTATTAACGATGAAGCACAGAAATTGCATCCGAATTTAATACAAAATGCACAATGCCGACTTAAGTACAAGAGGACTGACACTCTAACTTTCTATGATTTGAACCTATTCCGTGGGTCCAGTTTTAGATTGCGATGCTTCACTTCAGGTTTACTGTAACCCTTGGACATTCTTATTGACGGTGAAACACAGAAATTGCATCCGAATTTAATACGAAATGCACAATGCCGACTTAAGTACAAGAGGACTGACACTCAAACTTTCTACGATTTTAACCTCTCCTGTGAGTGCAGTTTTAGATTTCAATGCTTGACTTCAGGTTTACTGTAACCCTTGGACCTTCTTATTGACGATGAAACACAGAAATTGCATCCGAATTTAATACAAAAGGCACAATGCCGACTTAAGTACAAGAGGACTGACACTCTAACTCTCTATGATTGGAACCTCTCCTGTGAGTCCAGTTTTAGATTCCGATGCTTCACTTAAAGTGTACTGTATCCCTTGGACCTTCTTATTGACGATGAAACACAGAAATTGCATCCGAATTCAATACAAAATGCACAATGCCGACTTAAGTACAAGAGGACTGACACTCTAACTCTCTATGATTTGAACCTCTACTGTGAGTACTGTTTTAGATTCTGATGCTTCACTTCAGGTTTACTGTATCCCTTGGACCTTCTTATTGACGATGAAACACAGAAATTGCATCCGAATTTAATACAAAATGCACAATGCCGACTTAAGTACAAGAGGACTGACCCTCTAACTTTCTATGATTTGAACCTCACCTGTGAGTCGAGTTTTAGATTCTGATGCTTCACTTCAGGTTTACTGTATCCCTTGGACCATCTTATTGACGATGAAACACAGAAATTGCATCCGAATTTAATACAAAAGGCACAATGCCGACTTAACTTTTTATTATTTGAACATCTTCTGTAAGTCCACTTTTAGATTCCGATGCTTCACTTCAGGTTTACTGTATCCCTTGGACCTTCTTATTGACGATGAAACACAGAAATTGCATCCGAATTTAATACAAAAGGCACAATGCCGACTTAAGTACAAGAGGACTGACACTCTAACTTTCTATGATTTGAACCTCTTCTGTGAGTCCAGTTTTAGATTTTGATGCTTCACTTCAGGATTACTGTACACCTTAGGCGTTCTTATTGACGATAAAACAAAGAAATTGCATCCGAATTTAATACAAAAGGCACAATGCCGACTTAAGTACAAGAGGACTGACACTCTAACATTCTACGATTTGAACCTCTCCTGTGAGTGCAGTTTTAGATTTCGATGCTTGACTTCAGGTTTACTGTATCCCTTGGACCTTCTTATTAACGATGAAGCACAGAAATTGCATCCGAATTTAATACAAAATGCACAATGCCGACTTAAGTACAAGAGGACTGACACTCTAACTTTCTATGATTTGAACCTATTCCGTGGGTCCAGTTTTAGATTGCGATGCTTCACTTCAGGTTTACTGTAACCCTTGGACATTCTTATTGACGGTGAAACACAGAAATTGCATCCGAATTTAATACGAAATGCACAATGCCGACTTAAGTACAAGAGGACTGACACTCAAACTTTCTACGATTTTAACCTCTCCTGTGAGTGCAGTTTTAGATTTCGATGCTTGACTTCAGGTTTACTGTAACCCTTGGACCTTCTTATTGACGATGAAACACAGAAATTGCATCCGAATTTAATACAAAAGGCACAATGCCGACTTAAGTACAAGAGGACTGACACTCTAACTCTCTATGATTGGAACCTCTCCTGTGAGTCCAGTTTTAGATTCCGATGCTTCACTTAAAGTGTACTGTATCCCTTGGACCTTCTTATTGACGATGAAACACAGAAATTGCATCCGAATTTAATACAAAATGCACAATGCCGACTTAAGTACAAGAGGACTGACACTCTAACTCTCTATGATTTGAACCTCTACTGTGAGTACTGTTTTAGATTCTGATGCTTCACTTCAGGTTTACTGTATCCCTTGGACCTTCTTATTGACGATGAAACACAGAAATTGCATCCGAATTTAATACAAAATGCACAATGCCGACTTAAGTACAAGAGGACTGACCCTCTAACTTTCTATGATTTGAACCTCACCTGTGAGTCGAGTTTTAGATTCTGATGCTTCACTTCAGGTTTACTGTATCCCTTGGACCATCTTATTGACGATGAAACACAGAAATTGCATCCGAATTTAATACAAAAGGCACAATGCCGACTTAACTTTTTATTATTTGAACCTCTTCTGTAAGTCCACTTTTAGATTCCGATGCTTCACTTCAGGTTTACTGTATCCCTTGGACCTTCTTATTGACGATGAAACACAGAAATTGCATCCGAATTTAATACAAAAGGCACAATGCCGACTTAAGTACAAGAGGACTGACACTCTAACTTTCTATGATTTGAACCTCTTCTGTGAGTCCAGTTTTAGATTTTGATGCTTCACTTCAGGATTACTGTACACCTTAGGCGTTCTTATTGACGATAAAACAAAGAAATTGCATCCGAATAAAAAACAAAAGGCACAATGCCGACTTAAGTACAAGAGAACTGACTCTCTAACTTTCTATGATTTGAACCTCTCCTGTGAGTTCAGTTTTAGATTCCGATGCTTCACTTCAGGTTTACTGTATCCCTTGGAACTTCTTATTGACGATGAAACTTAGAAATTGCATCCGAATTTAATACAAAAGGCACAATGCCGACTTAAGTACAAGAGGACTGACACTCTAACTTTATATGATTTGAACCTCTCCTGTGACTCCAGTTTGAGATTCCGATGCTTCACTTCAGGTTTACTGTAACCCTTGGACATTCTTATTGACGGTGAAACACAGAAATTGCATCCGAATTTAACACAAAAGGCACAATGCCGACTTAAGTACAAGAGGACTGACACTCTAACTTTCAACGATTTGAACCTCTCCTGTGAGTGCAGTTTTAGATGTCGATGCTTGACTTCAGGTTTACTGTAAACTTGGACCTTCTTTTTGACGTGGAAATACAGAAATTGCATCCGAATTTAATACAAAAGGCACAATGCCGACTTAAGTACAAGAAGACTGACACTCTAACTCTCTATGATTGGAACCTCTCCTGTGAGTCCAGTTTTAGATTCCGATGCTTCACTTCACGTTTACTGTATCCCTTGGACCTTCTTATTGACGATGAAACACAGAAATTGCATCCGAATTTAATACAAAAGGCACAATGCCGACTTAAGTACAAGAGGACTGACACTCTAACATTCTACGATTTGAACCTCTCCTGTGAGTGCAGTTTTAGATTTCGATGCTTGACTTCAGGTTTACTGTAACCCTTGGACCTTCATATTGACGATGAAACACAGAAATTGCATCCGAATTTAATACAAAAGGCACAATGCCGACTTAAGTACAAGAGGACTGACACTCTAAATCTCTATGATTGGAACCTCTCCTGTGAGACCAGTTTTAGATTCCGATGCTTCACTTAAGGTTTACTGTATCCCTTGGACCTTCTTATTGACGATGAAACACAGAAATTGCATCCGAATTAAATACAAAATGCACAATGCCGACTTAACTACAAGAGGACTGACACTCTAACTCTCTATGATTTGAACCTCTACTGTGAGTACAGTTTTTGATTCCGATGCTTCACTTCAGGTTTACTGTATCCCTTGGACCTTCTTATTAACGATGAAGCACAGAAATTGCATCCGAATTTAATACAAAATGCACAATGCCGACTTAAGTACAAGAGGACTGACACTCTAACTTTCTATGATTTGAACCTCTTCCGTGGGTCCAGTTTTAGATTCCGATGCTTCACTTCAGGTTTACTGTAACCCTTGGACATTCTTATTGACGGTGAAACACAGAAATTGCATCCGAATTTAATACAAAAGGCACAATGCCGACTTAAGTACAAGAGGACTGACACTCAAACTTTCTACGATTTTAACCTCTCCTGTGAGTGCAGTTTTAGATTTTGATGCTAGACTTCAGGTTTACTGTAACCCTTGGACCTTCTTATTGACGATGAAACACAGAAATTGCATCCGAATTTAATACAAAAGGCACAATGCCGACTTAAGTACAAGAGGACTGACACTCTAACTCTCTATGATTGGAACCTCTCCTGTGAGTCCAGTTTTAGATTCAGATGCTTCACTTTAATTTTACTGTATCCCTTGGACCTTCTTATTGACGAAGAAACACAGAAATTGCATCCGAATTTAATACAAAATGCACAATGCCGACTTAAGTACAAGAGGACTGACACTCTAACTCTCTATGATTTGAACCTCTACTGTGAGTACTGTTTTAGATTCCGATGCTTCACTTCAGGTTTACTGTATCCGTTGGATCTTCTTATTGACGATGAAACACAGAAATTGCATCCGAATTTAATACAAAATGCACAATGCCGACTTAAGTACAAGAGGACTGACACTCTAACTTTCTATGATTTGAACCTCCCCTGTGAGTCCAGTTTTAGATTCTGATGCTTCACTTCAGGTTTACTGTATCCCTTGGACCTTCTTATTGACGATGAAACACAGAAATTGCATCCGAATTTAATACAAAAGGCACAATGCCGACTTAACTTTTTATTATTTGAACCTCTCCTGTGAGTCCACTTTTAGATTCCGATGCTTCACTTCAGGTTTACTGTATCCCTTGGACCTTCTTATTGACGATGAAACACAGAAATTGCATCCGAATTTAATACAAAAGGCACAATGCCGACTTAAGTACAAGAGGACTGACACTCAAACTTTCTATGATTTGAACCTCTTCTGTGAGTCCAGTTTTAGATTCTGATGCTTCACTTCAGGTTTACTGTACACCTTAGGCGTTCTTATTGACGATAAAACACAGAAATTGCATCCGAATAAAATACAAAAGGCACAATGCCGACTTAAGTACAACAGAACTGACACTCTAACTTTCTATGATTTGAACCTCTCCTGTGAGTTCAGTCTTAGATTCCGATGCTTCACTTCAGGTTTACTGTATTACTTGGAACTTCTTATTGACGATGAAACTTAGAAATTGCATCCGAATTTAATACAAAAGGCACAATGCCGACTTAAGTACAAGAGGACTGACACTCTAACTTTATACACTCCTGGAAATGGAAAAAAGAACACATTGACACCGGTGTGTCAAATCCACCATACTTGCTCGGACACTGCGAGAGGGCTGTACAAGCAATGATCACACGCACGGCACAGCGGACACACCAGCAACCGCGGTGTTGGCCGTCGAATGGCGCTAGCTGCGCAGCATTTGTGCACCGCCGCCGTCAGTGTCAGCCAGTTTGCCGTGGCATACGGAGCTCCATCGCAGTCTTTAACACTGGTAGCATGCCGCGACAGCGTGGACGTGAACCGTATGTGCAGTTGACGGACTTTGAGCGAGGGCGTACAGTGGGCATGCGGGAGGCCGGGTGGACGTACCGCCGAATTGCTCAACACGTGGGGCGTGAGGTCTCCACAGTACATCGATGTTGTCGCCAGTGGTCGGTGGAAGGTGCACGTGCCCGTCGACCTGGGACCGGACCGCAGCGACGCACGGATGCACGCCAAGACCGTAGGATCCTACGCAGTGCCGTAGGGGACCGCACCGCCACTTCCCAGCAAATTAGGGACACTGTTGCTCCTGGGGTATCGGCGAGGACCATTCGCAACCGTCTCCATCAAGCTGGGCTACGGTCCCGCACACCGTTAGGCGGTCTTCTGCTCACGCCCCAACATCGTGCAGCCCGCCTCCAGTGGTGTCGCGACAGGCGTGAATGGAGGGACGAATGGAGACGTGTCGTCTTCAGCGATGAGAGTCGCTTCTGCCTTGGTGCCAATGATGGTCGTATGCGTGTTTGGCGCCGTGCAGGTGAGCGCCACAATCAGGACTGCATACGACCGAGGCACACAGGGCCAACACCCGGCATCATGGTGTGGGGAGCGATCTCCTACACTGGCCGTACACCACTGGTGATCGTCGAGGGGACACTGAATAGTGCACGGTACATCCAAACCGTCATCGAACCCATCGTTCTACCATTCCTAGACCGGCAAGGGAACTTGCTGTTCCAACAGGACAATGCACGTCCGCATGTATCCCGTGCCACCCAACGTGCTCTAGAAGGTGTAAGTCAACTACCCTGGCCAGCAAGATCTCCGGATCTGTCCCCCATTGAGCATGTTTGGGACTGGATGAAGCGTCGTCTCACGCGGTCTGCACGTCCAGCACGAACGCTGGTCCAACTGAGGCGCCAGGTGGAAATGGCATGGCAAGCCGTTCCACAGGACTACATCCAGCATCTCTACGATCGTCTCCATGGGAGAATAGCAGCCTGCACTGCTGCGAAAGGTGGATATACACTGTACTAGTGCCGACATTGTGCATGCTCTGTTGCCTGTGTCTATGTGCCTGTGGTTCTGTCAGTGTGATCATGTGATGTATATGACCCCAGGAATGTGTCAATAAAGTTTCCCCTTCCTGGGACAATGAATTCACGGTGTTCTTATTTCAATTTCCAGGAGTGTATGATTTGAACCTCTCCTGTGAGTCCAGTTTGAGATTCCTATGCTTCACTTCAGGTTTACTGTAACCCTTGACATTCTTATTGACGGTGAAACACGGAAATTGAATCCGAATTTAACACAAAAGGCACAATGCCGACTTAAGTACAAGAGGACTGACACTCTAACTTTCAACGATTTGAACCTCTCCTGTGAGTGCAGTTTTAGATTTCGATGCTTCACTTCAGGTTTACTGTATCCCTTGGACCTTCTTATTGACGATGAAACACAGAAATTGCATCCGAATTTAATACAAAAGGCACAATGCCGACTTAAGTACAAGAGGACTGACACTCAAACTTTCTATGATTTGAACCTCTTCTGTGAGTCCAGTTTTAGATTCTGATGCTTCACTTCAGGTTTACTGTACACCTTAGGCGTTCTTATTGACGATAAAACACAGAAATTGCATCCGAATAAAATACAAAAGGCACAATGCCGACTTAAGTACAACAGAACTGACTCTCTAACTTTCTATGATTTGAACCTCTCCTGTGAGTTCAGTCTTAGATTCCGATGCTTCACTTCAGGTTTACTGTATCCCTTGGAACTTCTTATTGACGATGAAACTTAGAAATTGCATCCGAATTTAATACAAAAGGCACAATGCCGACTTAAGTACAAGAGGACTGACACTCTAACTTTATATGATTTGAACCTCTCCTGTGAGTCCAGTTTGAGATTCCTATGCTTCACTTCAGGTTTACTGTAACCCTTGACATTCTTATTGACGGTGAAACACGGAAATTGCATCCGAATTTAACACAAAAGGCACAATGCCGACTTAAGTACAAGAGGACTGACACTCTAACTTTCAACGATTTGAACCTCTCCTGTGAGTGCAGTTTTAGATTTCGATGCTTGACTTCAGGTTTACTGTAAACTTGGACCTTCTTATTGACGTGGAAACACAGAAATTGCATCCGAATTTAATACAAAAGGCACAATGCCGACTTAAGTACAAGAGGACTGACACTCTAACTCTCTATGATTGGAACCTCTCCTGTGAGTCCAGTTTTAGATTCCGATGCTTCACTTCACGTTTACTGTATCCCTTGGACCTTCTTATTGACGATGAAACACAGAAATTGCATCCGAATTTAATACAAAATGCACAATGCCGACTTAAGTACAACAAGACTGACACTCTAACTTTCTATGATTTGAACCTCTTCCGTGGGTCCAGTTTTCGATTCCGATGCTTCACTTCAGGTTTACTGTAACCGTTGACATTCTTATTGACGGTGAAACACAGAAATTGCATCCGAATTTAATACAAAAGGCACAATGCCGACTTAAGTACAAGAGGACTGACACTCTAACTCTCTATGATTTGAACCTCTCCTGTGAGTCCAGTTTTAGATTCCGATACTTCACTTCAGGTTTACTGTATCCCTTAGACCTTCTTATTGACGGTGAAACACAGAAATTGCATCCGAATTTAATGAAAATGGAACAATGCCGACTTAAGAACAAGAAGACTGACACACTAACTTTCGATGATTAAAACCTCTCCTGTGAGTCCAGTTTTAGATTCCGATGCTTCACTTCAGGTTTACTGTATCCCTTGGACCTTCTTATTGACGATGAAACACAGAAATTGCATCCGAATTTAATACAAAAGGCACAATGCCGACTTAAGTACAAGAGGACTGACACCCTAACTTTCTATGATTTGAACCTCTTCTGTGAGTCCAGTTTTAGATTCTGATGCTTCACTTCAGGTTTACTGTATCCCTTGGACCTTCTTATTGACGATGAAACACAGAAATTGCATCCGAATTTAATACGAAAGGCACAATGCCGACTTAAGTACAAGAGAAATGACACTCTAACTTTCTATGTTTTGAATCTCTCCTGTGAGTCCAGTTTTAGATTCCGATGCTTCACTTCAGGTTTACTGTATCCCTTGGACGTTCTTATTCACGATGAAACACAGAAATTGCATCCGAATAAAATGAAAAAGGCACAATACCGACTTAAGTACAAGAGGACTGGCTCTCTAACTTTCTATGATTTGAACCTCTCCTGTGAGTCCAGTTTTAGATTTCGATGCTTGACTTCAGGTTTACTGTAACCCTTGGACCTTCTTATTGACGATGAAACACAGAAATTGCATCCGAATTTAATACAAAATGCACAATGCCGACTTAAGAACAAGAGGACTGACACTCTAACTCTCTATGATTTGAACCTCTACTGTGAGTACTGTTTTAGATTCCGATGCTTCACTTCAGGTTTACTGTATCCCTTGGACCTTCTTATTGATGATGAAACACAGAAATTGCATCCGAATTTAATACAAAATGCACAATGCCGACTTAAGTACAACAGGACTGACACTCTAACTTTCTTTGAATTTCACCTCTTCCGTGGGTCCAGTTTTAGATTCCGATGCTTCACTTCAGGTTTACTGTAACCCTTGGACATTCTTATTGACGGTGAAACACAGAAATTGCATCCGAATTTAATACAAAAGGCACAATGCCGACTTAAGTACAAGAGGACTGACACTCTAACTCTCTATGATTTGAACCTCTCCTGTGAGTCCAGTTTTAGATTCCGATGCTTCACTTCAGGTTTACTGTATCCCTTAGACCTTCTTATTGACGATGAAACACAGAAATTGCATCCGAATTTAATGAAAATGGAACAATGCCGACTTAAGACCAAGAGGACTGACACACTAACTTTCGATGATTAAAACCTCTCCTGTGAGTCCAGTTTTAGATTCCGATGCTTCACTTCAGGTTTACTGTATCCCTTGGACCTTCTTATTGACGATGAAACACAGAAATTGCATCCGAATTTAATACAAAAGGCACAATGCCGACTTAAGTAAAAGAGGACTGACACCCTAACTTTCTATGATTTGAACCTCTTCTGTGAGTCCAGTTTTAGATTCTGATGCTTCACTTCAGGTTTACTGTATCCCTTGGACCTTCTTATTGACGATGAAACACAGAAATTGCATCCGAATTTAATACGAAAGGCACAATGCCGACTTAAGTACAAGAGGAATGACACTCTAACTTTTTATGTTTTGAATCTCTCCTGTGAGTCCAGTTTTAGATTCCGATGCTTCACTTCAGGTTTACTGTATCCCTTGGACGTTCTTATTCACGATGAAACACAGAAATTGCATCCGAAGAAAATGCAAAAGGCACAATACCGACTTAAGTACAAGAGGACTGACTCTCTAACTTTCTATGATTTGAACCTCTCCTGTGAGTCCAGTTTTAGATTCCGATGCTTCACTTCAGGTTTACTGTATCCCTTGGACCTTCTTATCGACAATGACACACTGAAATTGCATCCGAATTTAATACAAAAGACACAGTGCCGACTTAAGTACAAGAGAACTGACACTCTAACATTCTACGATTTGAACCTCTGCTGTGAGTGCAGTTTTAGATTTCGATGCTTGACTTCAGGTTTACTGTAACCCTTGGACCTTCATATTGACGATGAAACACAGAAATTGTATCCGAAATTAATACAAAAGGCACAATGCCGACTTAAGTACAAGAGGACTGACACTCTAACACTCTATGATTGGAACCTCTCCTGTGAGTCCAGTTTTAGATTCCGATGCTTCACTTCAGGTTTACTGTATCCCTTGGACCTTCTTATTGACGATGAAACACTGAAATTGCATCCAAATTTAATACAAAAGGCTCAATGCCGACTTAAGTACAGGAGGACTGTCACTCTAATTTTCTGTGATTTGAACCTCTCCTGAGAGTCCAGTTTTTGATTCCGATGCTTCACTTCAGGTTTACTGTATCCCTTGGACATTCTTATTAACGATGAAACACAGAAATTGCATCCGAATTTGATACAAAGTGCACAATGCCGACTTAAGTACAAGAGGACTGACACTCTAACTTTCTATGATTTGAACCTCTTCCATGGGTCCAGTTTTAGATTCCGATGCTTCACTTCAGGTTTACTGTAACCCTTGGACATTCTTATTGACGGTGAAACACAGAAATTGCATCGGAATTTAATACAAAAGGCACAATGCCGACTTAAGTACAAGAGGACTGACACTCTAACTTTTTATGATTAGAACCTCTCCTGTGAGTTCAGTTTTACATTCCGATTCTTCACTTCAGGTTTACTGTATCCCTTGGACCTTCTTATTGACGATGAAACACAGAAATTGCATCCGAATTTAATACAAAAGGCAGAATGCTGACTTACGTACAAGTGGACTGACACTCTAACTCTCTATGATTTGAACCTCTCCTGTGAGTCCAGTTTTAGATTCCGATGCTTCACTTCAGGTATACTGTATCCCTTGCACCTTCTTATTGACGATGAAACACTGAAATTGCATCCGAATTTAATACAAAAGGCACAGTGCCGACTTAAGTACAAGAGTACTGACACCCTAACATTCTACTATTTGAACCTCTGCTGTGAGTGCAGTTTTAGATTTCGATGCTTGACTTCAGGACGATGAAACACAGAAATTGCATCCGAATTTAATACAAAAGGCACAATGCCGACTTAAGTACAAGAGGACTGCCACTCTAACACTCTATGATTGGAACCTCTCCTGTGAGTCCAGTTTTACATTCCGATGCTTCACTTCAGGTTTACTGTATCCCTTGGACATTCTTATTGACGATGAAACACTGAAATTGCATCCGAATTTAATACAAAATGCACAATGCCGACTTGAGTACAAGAGGACTGACACACTAACTTTCTATGATTTGAACCTCTTCCGTGGGTCCATTTTAGATTCCGATGCTTCACTTCAGGTTTACTGTAACCCTTGGACATTCTTATTGACGGTTAAACACAGAAATTACATCCGAATTTAATACAAAAGGCACACTGCCGACTTAAGTACAAGAGGCCTGACACTCTAACTTTCTATGATTTGAACCTCTCCTGTGAGTGCAGTTTTTGATTTCGATGCTTGACTTCAGATTTACTGTAACCCTTGGACCTTCGTATTGACGATGAAACACAGAAATTGCATCCGAATTTAATACAAAAGGCACAATGCCGACTTAAGTACAAGAGGACTGACACTCTAACTTTCTATGATTTGATCCATTCCTGTGAGTCCAGTTCTAGATTCTGATGCTTCACTTCAGGTTTACTGTATCGCTTGGACCATCTTATTGACGCTGAAACACAGAAATTGCATCCAAATTCAATACAAAAGGCACAATGCCGACTTAAGAACGAGAGGACTGACACTCTCAATTTCGATTATTTGAACCTCTCCTGTGGGTCCAGTTTTTGATTCCGATGCTTCACTTCAGGTTTGCTGTATCCCTTGGACATTCTTATTGACGATGAAACACAGAAATTGCATCCGAATTTAATACAAAAGGCAAAATACCGACTTAGGTACAAGAGGACTGACACTGTAACTTTCGATGATTTGAACCACTCCTGTGAGTCCAGTTTTAGATTCCGATGCTTCACTTCAGGTTTACTGTATCCCTTAGACCTTCTTATTGACGATGAAACACAGAAATTGCATCCGAATTTAATGAAAATGGCACAATGCCGACTTAAGTACAAGAGGACTGACACTCTAACTTTCTACTATTTGAACCTCTACTGTGAGTGCAGTTTTAGATTCCGTTGCTTCACTTCAGGTTTACTGTATCCCTTGGACCTTCTTATTGACGATGAAACACAGAAATTGCATCCGAATTTAATACAAAAGGCACAATGCCGACTTAAGTACAAGAGGACTGAAATTCTAACTCTTTATGATTGGAACCTCTCCTGTGAGTCCAGTTTTAGATTCCGATGCTTCACTTCACGTTTACTGTATCCCTTGGACCTTAATACTGACGATGAAACACAGAAAT
Organism: Schistocerca americana; assembly: GCF_021461395.2. Lineage (NCBI taxonomy): Eukaryota > Metazoa > Arthropoda > Insecta > Orthoptera > Acrididae > Schistocerca > Schistocerca americana. The sequence continues at coordinate 2,417,542 of NW_025725994.1, read as the reverse complement.
TGCATCCGAATTTAATACAAAAGGCACAATGCCGACTTAAGTACAAGAGGATTGACACTCAAAATCTCTATGATTGGAACCTCTCCTGTGAGTCCAGTTTTAGATTCCGATGCTTCACTTAAGGTTTACTGTATCCCTTGGACCTTCTTATTGACGATGAAACACAGAAATTGCATCCGAATTAAATACAAAATGCACAATGCCGACTTAACTACAAGAGGACTGACACTCTAACTCTCTATGTTTTGAACCTCTACTGTGAGTACAGTTTTAGATTACGATGCTTCACTTCAGGTTTACTGTATCCCTTGGACCTTCTTATTAACGATGAAGCACAGAAATTGCATCCGAATTTAATACAAAATGCACAATGCCGACTTAAGTACAAGAGGACTGACACTCTAACTTTCTATGATTTGAACCTCTTCCATGGGTCCAGTTTTAGATTCCGATGCTTCACTTCAGGTTTACTGTAACCCTTGGACATTCTTATTGACGGTGAAACACAGAAATTGCATCCGAATTTAATACAAAAGGCACAATGCCGACTTAAGTACAAGAGGATTGACACTAAAACTTTCTACGATTTGAACCACTCCTGTGAGTCCAGTTTTAGATTTCGATGCTTGATTTCAGGTTTACTGTAACCCTTGGACCTTCTTATTGACGATGAAACACAGAAATTGCATCCGAATTTAATACATAAGGCACAATGCCGACTTAAGTACAAGAGGACTGACACTCTAACTCTCTATGATTGGAACCTCTCCTGTGAGTCCAGTTTTAGATTCCGATGCTTCACTTAAAGTTTACTGTATCCCTTGGACCTTCTTATTGACGATGAAACACAGAAATTGCAATCGAATTTAATACAAAATGCACAATGCCGACTTAAGTACAAGAGGACTGACACTCTAACTCTCTATGATTTGAACCTCTACTGTGAGTACTGTTTTAGATTCCGATGCTTCACTTCAGGTTTACTGTATCCCTTGGACATTCTTATTGACGATGAAACACAGAAATTGCATCCGAATTTAATACAAAATGCACAATGCCGACTTAAGTACAAGAGGACTGACACTCTAACTTTCTATGATTTGAACCTCCCCTGTGGGTCCAGTTTTAGATTCTGATGCTTCACTTCACGTTTACTGTATCCCTTGGACCTTCTTATTGACGATGAAACACAGAAATTGCATCCGAATTTAATACAAAAGGCACAATGCCGACTTAACTTTTTATTATTTGAACCTCTCCTGTGAGTCCACTTCTAGATTCCGATGCTTCACTTCAGGTTTACTGTATCCCTTGGACCTTCTTATTGACGATGAAACACAGAAATTGCATCCGAATTTAATACAAGAGGCACAATGCCGACTTAAGTACAAGAGGACTGACACTCTAACTTTCTATGATTTGAACCTCTTCTGTGAGTCCAGTTTTAGATTCTGATGCTTCACTTTAGGTTTACTGTATCCCTTAGGCGTTCTTATTGACGATAAAACACAGAAATTGCATCCGCATAAAATACAAAAGGCACAATGCCGACTTAAGTACAAGAGAACTGACTCTCTAGCTTTCTATGATTTGAACCTCTCCTGTGAGTTCAGTTTTAGATTTCGATGCTTCACTTCAGGTTTACTGTATCCCTTGGACCTTCGTATTGACGATGAAACACAGAAATTGCATCCGAATTTAATACAAAAGGCACAATACCGACTTAAGTACAAGAGGACTAACACTCTATTTCTCTATGATTGGAACCTCTCCTGTGAGTCCAGTTTTAGATTCCGATGCTTCACTTCACGTTTACTGTATCCCTTGGACCTTCGTATTGACGATGAAACACAGAAATTGCATCCGAATTTAATACAAAATGCACACTGCCGACTTAAGTACAACAGGACTGACACTCTAACTTTCTATGATTTGAACCTCCCGTGTGAGTCCAGTTTTAGAATCTGATGCTTCACTTCAGGTTTACTGTATCCCTAGGACCTTCTTATTGATGATGAAAGACTGAAATTGCATCCAAATTTAATACAAAAGGCACAATGCCGACCTAAGTACAGGAGGACTGACACTCTAACTTTCTATGATTTGAACCTCTCCTGAGAGTCCAGTTTTTGATTCTGTAGCTTCACTTCAGGTTTACTGTATCCTTTGGACCTTCTTATTAACGATAAAACACAGAAATTGCATCCGAATTTAATACACAAGGCACAATGCCGACTTAAGTACAAGAGGACTGACACTCAAACTTTCTACGATTTGAACCTCTCCTGTGAGTGCAGTTTTAGATTTCGATACTTGACTTCAGGTTTACTGTAACCCTTGGACCTTCTTATTGACGATGAAACACAGAAATTGCATCCGAATTTAATACAAATGGCACAATGCCGACTTAAGTACAAGAGGACTGACACTCTAACTCTCTATGATTTTAACCTCTCCTGTGAGTCCAGTTTTAGATTGCGATGCTTCACTTCACGTTTACTGTATCCCTTGGACCTTGTTATTGACGAAGAAACACAGAAATTGCATCCGAATTTAATACAAAAGGCACAATGCCGACTTAAGTACAAGAGGACTGACACTCTAACATTCTACGATTTGAACCTCTCCTGTGAGTGCAGTTTTAGATTTCGATGCTTGACTTCAGGTTTACTGTAACCCTTGGACCTTCATATTGACGATGAAACACAGAAATTGCATCCGAATTTAATACAAAAGGCACAATGCCGACTTAAGTACAGGAGGCCTGACACTCTAACTCTCTATGATTGGATCCTCTCCTGTGAGTCCAGTTTTAGATTCCGATGCTTTACTTCACGTTTACTGTATCCCTTGGACCTTCTTATTGACGATGAAACACAGAAATTGCATCCGAATTTAATACAAAAGGCACAATGCCGACTTAAGTACAAGAGGACTGACACTCTAACTTTCAACGATTTGAACCTCTCCTGTGAGTGCAGTTTTATATTTCGATGCTTGACTTCAGGTTTACTGTAAACTTGGACCTTCTTATTGACGATGAAACACAGAAATTGCATCCGAATTTAATACAAAAGGCACAATGCCGACTTAAGTACAAGAGGACTGACACTCTAACTCTCTCTGATTGGAACCTCTCCTGTGAGTCCAGTTTTAGATTCTGATGCTTCACTTCACGTTTACTGTATCCCTTGGACCTTAATACTGACGATGAAACACAGAAATTGCATCCGAATTTAATACAAAAGGCACAATGCCGACTTAAGTACAAGAGGATTGACACTCAAAATCTCTATGTTTTGAACCTCTACTGTGAGTACAGTTTTAGATTACGATGCTTCACTTCAGGTTTACTGTATCCCTTGGACCTTCTTATTAACGATGAAGCACAGAAATTGCATCCGAATTTAATACAAAATGCACAATGCCGACTTAAGTACAAGAGGACTGACACTCTAACTTTCTATGATTTGAACCTCTTCCGTGGGTCCAGTTTTAGATTCCGATGCTTCACTTCAGGTTTACTGTAACCCTTGGACATTCTTATTGACGGTGAAACACAGAAATTGCATCCGAATTTAATACAAAAGGCACAATGCCGACTTAAGTACAAGAGGACTGACACTAAAACTTTCTACGATTTGAACCACTCCTGTGAGTCCAGTTTTAGATTTCGATGCTTGATTTCAGGTTTACTGTAACCCTTGGACCTTCTTATTGACGATGAAACACAGAAATTGCATCCGAATTTAATACATAAGGCACAATGCCGACTTAAGTACAAGAGGACTGACACTCTAACTCTCTATGATTGGAACCTCTCCTGTGAGTCCAGTTTTAGATTCCGATGCTTCACTTAAAGTTTACTGTATCCCTTGGACCTTCTTATTGACGATGAAACACAGAAATTGCAATCGAATTTAATACAAAATGCACAATGCCGACTTAAGTACAAGAGGACTGACACTCTAACTCTCTATGATTTGAACCTCTACTGTGAGTACTGTTTTAGATTCCGATGCTTCACTTCAGGTTTACTGTATCCCTTGGACATTCTTATTGACGATGAAACACAGAAATTGCATCCGAATTTAATACAAAATGCACAATGCCGACTTAAGTACAAGAGGACTGACACTCTAACTTTCTATGATTTGAACCTCCCCTGTGGGTCCAGTTTTAGATTCTGATGCTTCACTTCACGTTTACTGTATCCCTTGGACCTTCTTATTGACGATGAAACACAGAAATTGCATCCGAATTTAATACAAAAGGCACAATGCCGACTTAACTTTTTATTCTTTGAACCTCTCCTGTGAGTCCACTTCTAGATTCCGATGCTTCACTTCAGGTTTACTGTATCCCTTGGACCTTCTTATTGACGATGAAACACAGAAATTGCATCCGAATTTAATACAAGAGGCACAATGCCGACTTAAGTACAAGAGGACTGACACTCTAACTTTCTATGATTTGAACCTCTTCTGTGAGTCCAGTTTTAGATTCTGATGCTTCACTTTAGGTTTACTGTATCCCTTAGACATTCTTATTGACGATGAAACACAGAAATTGCATCCGAATTTAATACGAAAGGCACAATGCCTACTTAAGTACATGAGGAATGACACTCTAACTGTCTATGATTTGAAACTCTCCCGTGAGTCCAGTTTTAGATTCCGATGCTTCACTTCAGGTTTACTGTACACCTTAGGCGTTCTTATTGACGATAAAACACAGAAATTGCATCCGCATAAAATACAAAAGGCACAATGCCGACTTAAGTACAAGAGAACTGACTCTCTAGCTTTCTATGATTTGAACCTCTCCTGTGAGTTCAGTTTTAGATTTCGATGCTTCACTTCAGGTTTACTGTATCCCTTGGACCTTCGTATTGACGATGAAACACAGAAATTGCATCCGAATTTAATACAAAAGGCACAATGCCGACTTAAGTACAAGAGGACTAACACTCTATTTCTCTATGATTGGAACCTCTCCTGTGAGTCCAGTTTTAGATTCCGATGCTTCACTTCACGGTTACTGTATCCCTTGGACCTTCGTATTGACGATGAAACACAGAAATTGCATCCGAATATAATACAAAATGCACACTGCCGACTTAAGTACAACAGGACTGACACTCTAACTTTCTATGATTTGAACCTCCCGTGTGAGTCCAGTTTTAGAATCTGATGCTTCACTTCAGGTTTACTGTATCCCTAGGACCTTCTTATTGATGATGAAAGACTGAAATTGCATCCAAATTTAATACAAAAGGCACAATGCCGACCTAAGTACAGGAGGACTGACACTCTAACTTTCTATGATTTGAACCTCTCCTGAGAGTCCAGTTTTTGATTCTGTAGCTTCACTTCAGGTTTACTGTATCCTTTGGACCTTCTTATTAACGATAAAACACAGAAATTGCATCCGAATTTAATACACAAGGCACAATGCCGACTTAAGTACAAGAGGACTGACACTCAAACTTTCTACGATTTGAACCTCTCCTGTGAGTGCTGTTTCAGATTTCGATACTTGACTTCAGGTTTACTGTAACCCTTGGACCTTCTTATTGACGATGAAACACAGAAATTGCATCCGAATTTAATACAAAAGGCACAATGCCGACTTAAGTACAAGAGGACTGACACTCTAACTTTCTATGATTTGAACCTCCCCTGTGGGTCCAGTTTTAGATTCTGATGCTTCACTTCACGTTTACTGTATCCCTTGGACCTTCTTATTGACGATGAAACACAGAAATTGCATCCGAATTTAATACAAAAGGCACAATGCCGACTTAACTTTTTATTCTTTGAACCTCTCCTGTGAGTCCACTTCTAGATTCCGATGCTTCACTTCAGGTTTACTGTATCCCTTGGACCTTCTTATTGACGATGAAACACAGAAATTGCATCCGAATTTAATACAAGAGGCACAATGCCGACTTAAGTACAAGAGGACTGACACTCTAACTTTCTATGATTTGAACCTCTTCTGTGAGTCCAGTTTTAGATTCTGATGCTTCACTTTAGGTTTACTGTATCCCTTAGACATTCTTATTGACGATGAAACACAGAAATTGCATCCGAATTTAATACGAAAGGCACAATGCCTACTTAAGTACATGAGGAATGACACTCTAACTGTCTATGATTTGAAACTCTCCCGTGAGTCCAGTTTTAGATTCCGATGCTTCACTTCAGGTTTACTGTACACCTTAGGCGTTCTTATTGACGATAAAACACAGAAATTGCATCCGCATAAAATACAAAAGGCACAATGCCGACTTAAGTACAAGAGAACTGACTCTCTAGCTTTCTATGATTTGAACCTCTCCTGTGAGTTCAGTTTTAGATTTCGATGCTTCACTTCAGGTTTACTGTATCCCTTGGACCTTCGTATTGACGATGAAACACAGAAATTGCATCCGAATTTAATACAAAAGGCACAATGCCGACTTAAGTACAAGAGGACTAACACTCTATTTCTCTATGATTGGAACCTCTCCTGTGAGTCCAGTTTTAGATTCCGATGCTTCACTTCACGGTTACTGTATCCCTTGGACCTTCGTATTGACGATGAAACACAGAAATTGTATCCGAATTTAATACAAAATGCACACTGCCGACTTAAGTACAACAGGACTGACACTCTAACTTTCTATGATTTGAACCTCCCGTGTGAGTCCAGTTTTAGAATCTGATGCTTCACTTCAGGTTTACTGTATCCCTAGGACCTTCTTATTGATGATGAAAGACTGAAATTGCATCCAAATTTAATACAAAAGGCACAATGCCGACCTAAGTACAGGAGGACTGACACTCTAACTTTCTATGATTTGAACCTCTCCTGAGAGTCCAGTTTTTGATTCTGTAGCTTCACTTCAGGTTTACTGTATCCTTTGGACCTTCTTATTAACGATAAAACACAGAAATTGCATCCGAATTTAATACACAAGGCACAATGCCGACTTAAGTACAAGAGGACTGACACTCAAACTTTCTACGATTTGAACCTCTCCTGTGAGTGCAGTTTTAGATTTCGATACTTGACTTCAGGTTTACTGTAACCCTTGGACCTTCTTATTGACGATGAAACACAGAAATTGCATCCGAATTTAATACAAAAGGCACAATGCCGACTTAAGTACAAGAGGACTGACACTCTAACTCTCTATGATTTTAACCTCTCCTGTGAGTCCAGTTTTAGATTGCGATGCTTCACTTCACGTTTACTGTATCCCTTGGACCTTGTTATTGACGAAGAAACACAGAAATTGCATCCGAATTTAATACAAAAGGCACAATGCCGACTTAAGTACAAGAGGACTGACACTCTAACATTCTACGATTTGAACCTCTCCTGTGAGTGCAGTTTTAGATTTCGATGCTTGACTTCAGGTTTACTGTAACCCTTGGACCTTCATATTGACGATGAAACACAGAAATTGCATCCGAATTTAATACAAAAGGCACAATGCCGACTTAAGTACAGGAGGCCTGACACTCTAACTCTCTATGATTGGATCCTCTCCTGTGAGTCCAGTTTTAGATTCCGATGCTTTACTTCACGTTTACTGTATCCCTTGGACCTTCTTATTGACGATGAAACACAGAAATTGCATCCGAATTTAATACAAAAGGCACAATGCCGACTTAAGTACAAGAGGACTGACACTCTAACTTTCAACGATTTGAACCTCTCCTGTGAGTGCAGTTTTATATTTCGATGCTTGACTTCAGGTTTACTGTAAACTTGGACCTTCTTATTGACGATGAAACACAGAAATTGCATCCGAATTTAATACAAAAGGCACAATGCCGACTTAAGTACAAGAGGACTGACACTCCAACTCTCTATGATTGGAACCTCTCCTGTGAGTCCAGTTTTAGATTCTGATGCTTCACTTCACGTTTACTGTATCCCTTGGACCTTCTTATTGTCGATGAAACACAGAAATTGCATCCGAATTTAACACAAAATGTACAATGCCGACTTAAGTACAACAGGACTGACACTCTAACTTTCTATGATTTGAACCTCCCCTGTGAGTCCAGTTTTAGAATCTGATGCTTCACTTCAGGTTTACTGTATCCCTTTGACCTTCTTATTGACGATGAAACACTGAAATTGCATCAAAAATTAATACAAAAGGCACAATGCCGACTTAAGTACAGGAGGACTGACACTCTAACTTTCTATGATTTGAACCTCTCCTGAGAGTCCAGTTTTTGATTCTGATGCTTCACTTCAGGTTTACTGTATCCTTTGGACCTCCTTATTAACGATGAAACACAGAAATTGCATCCGAATTCAATACAAAGGGCACAATGCCGACTTAAGTACAAGAGGACTGACACTCTAACTTTCAACGATTTGAACCTCTCCTGTGAGTGCAGTTTTAGATTTCGATACTTGACTTCAGGTTTACTGTAACCCTTGGACCTTGTTATTGACGATGAAACACAGAAATTGCATCCGAATTTAATACAAAATGCACAATGCCGACTTAAGTACAAGAGGACTGACACTCTAACATTCTACGATTTGAACCTCTCCTGTGAGTGCAGTTTTAGATTTCGATGCTTGACTTCAGGTTTACTGTAACACTTGGACCTTCATATTGACGATGAAACACAGAAATTGCATCCGAATTTAGTACAAAATGCACAATGCCGACTTAAGTACAAGAGGACTGACACTCTATCTCTCTATGATTTGAACCTCTCCTGTGAGTCATTTTTTTGATTCCGCTGCTTCACTTCAGGTTTACTGTATCCCTTGGACCTTCTTATTGATGATGAAACTCAGCTATGGCATCCGAATTTAATACAAAAGCCACAATGCCAATTTAAGTAGTAGCGGACTGACACTCTAACTCTCTATGATTTGAACCTCTCCTGTGAGTCCAGTTTTAGATTCCGATGTTTCACTTCAGGTTTACTGTATCCCTTGGACCTTCTTATTGACGATGAAACACAGATATCGGATCCGAATTTAATACAAAAGGCACAATGCCGCCTTAAGTACAAGAGGAATGACATTCTAACTTTCGATGATTTGAACCTCTCCTGTGAGTCCATTTATAGTTTCCGATGCTTCACTTCAGTTTTTGGTGTATCAGTTGGACTTTCTTATTGACGATGAAACACAGAAATTGAATCCGAATTTAAAACAAAAGGCACAATGCCGACTTAAGTACAAAAGGACTGACACTCTAATGTTCTACGATTTGAACCTCTCCTGTGAGTCCAGTTTTAGATTGCGATGCTTCACTTCAGGTTTACCGTATCCCTTGGACCTTCTTATTGACGATGAAACACAGATATTGCATCCAAATTCAATACAAAAGGCACAATGTCGACTTAAATACGAGAGGACTGACACTCTAAATTTCGATTATTTGAACCTCTTCTGTGAGGCCAGTTTTAGTTTCTGATGCTTCACTTCAGGTTAACTGTATCCCTTGGCCCATCTTATTGACGGCGAAACACAGAAATTGCATCCGAATTTTATACAAATCGCACAATGCCGACTTTAGTACAAGAGGACTGACACTCTAACTTTCGATGATTTGAACCTCTCCTGTGAGTCCAGTTTTAGATTCCGGTGCTTCACTTCAGGTTTACTGTATCCCTTGGACCTTCTTATTGACGATGAAACACAGAAATTTCATCCGAATTTAATACAAAATGCACAATGCCGGCTTAAGTACAAGAGGACTGACACTCTAAATCTCTATGATTTGAACCTCTACTGTGAGTACAGTTTTAGATTCCGATGCTTCACTTCTGGTTTACTGTATCCCTTGGACCTTCTTATTGACGATGAAACACAGAAATTGCATCCGAATTTAATACAAAATGCACAATGCCGACTTAAGTACAAAAGGACTGACACCCTAACTTTCTACGATTTGAACCTCCAATGTTAGTCCAGTTTTACATTTTGATGCTTCACTTCAGGATTACTGTATGCCTTGAACCTTCTTATTGACGATGAAACACAGAAATTGCAGCCGAATTTAATACAAAAGGCACAATGCCGACTTAAGTACAAGAGGACTGACACTCTAACTTTCTATGATTTGAACCTCTTCTGTGAGTCCAGTTTTAGATTCTGATGCTTCACTTCAGGTTTTTTGTATCCCTTGGACCTTCTTATTGACGATGAAACACAGAAATTGCATCCGAATTTAATACGAAAGGCACAATGCCTACTTAAGTACATGAGGAATGACACTCTAACTGTCTATGATTTGAAACTCTCCCGTGAGTCCAGTTTTAGATTCCGATGCTTCACTTCAGGTTTACTGTACCCCTTAGACGTTCTTATTGACGATAAAACACAGAAATTGCATCCGAACAAAATACAAAAGGCACAATGCCGACTTAAGTACAAGAGAATTGACTCTCTAACTTTCTATGATCTGAACCTCTCCTGTGAGTTCAGTTTTAGATTCCGATGCTTCACTTCAGGTTTACTGTATTTCATGGACCTTCTTATTGACGATGAAACACAGAAATTGCATCCGAATTTAATACAAAAGGCACAATGCCGACGTAAGTACAAGAGGACTGACACTCTAACTTTATATGATTTGAACCTCTCCTGTGAGTCCAGTTTCAGATTCCGATGCTTCACTTCAGGTTTACTGTAACCCTAGGACATTCTTATTGACGGTGAAACACAGAAATTGCATCCGAATTTAATACAAAAGGCACAATGCCGACTTGAGTACAAGAGGACTGACACTCTAACTTTCAACGATTTGAACCTCTCCTGTGAGTGCAGTTTTATATTTCGATGCTTGACTTCAGGTTTACTGTAAACTTGGACCTTCTTATTGACGATGAAACACAGAAATTGCATCCGAATGTAATACAAAAGGCACAATGCCGACTTAAGTACAAGAGGACTGACACCCTAACTTTAGATGATTTGAACCTCTCCTGTGAGTCCAGTTTTAGATTCCAATGCTTCACTTCAGGTTTACTGTATCCCTTGGACCTTCGTATTGACGATGAAACACAGAAACTGCATCCGAATTTAATACAAATGGCACAATGCCGACTTAAGTACAAGAGGACTGACACTCTAACTTTCTATGATTTGAACCTCTTCTGTGAGTCCAGTTTTAGTTTCTGATGCTTCATTTCATGTTTACTGTATCCCTTGGACCATCTTATTGACGGCGAAACACAGAAATTGCATCCGAATTTTATACAAAAGGCACAATGCCGACTTTAGTACAAGAGGACTGACACTCTAACTTTCGATGATTTGAACCTCTCCTGTGAGTCCAGTTTTAGATTCCGGTGCTTCACTTCAGGTTTACTGTATCCCTTGGACCTTCTTATTGACGATGAAACACAGAAATTGCATCGGATTTTAATACAAAAGACACAATGCCGACTTAAGTACAAGAGGACTGACACCCTAACTTTAGATGATTTGTACCTCTCCTGTGAGTCCCGTTTTAGATTCCGATGCTTCACTTCAGGTTTACTGTATCCCTTGGACCTTCTTATTGAGGATGAAACACAGAAATTGCATCCGAATTTAATACAAAAGGCGCAATGCCGACTGAAGTACAAGAGGACTGACACTCTAACTTTCTATGATTTGAACCTCTACTGTGAGTCCAGTTTTAGTTTCTGATGCTTCTCTTCAGGTTTACTGTATCCCTTGGACCTTCTTATTGACGATGAAACACAGAAATTGCATCCGAATTAAATACGAAACTCACAATGCCTACTTAAGTACATGAGGAATGACACTCTAACTTTCTATGATTTGAAACTCTCCCGTGAGTCCAGTTTTAGATTCCGATGCTGCACTTCAGGTTTACTGTATCCCTTAGACGTTCTTATTGACGATAAAACACAGAAATTGCATCCGAATAAAATACAAAAGGCACTATGCCGACTTAAGTACAAGAGAACTGACACTCTAAATTTCTATGATTTGAACCTCTCCTGTGAGTTCAGTTTTAGATTCCGATGCTTCACTTCAGGTTTACTGTATCCCTTGGACCTTCTTATTGACGATGAAACACAGAAATTGCATCCTAATTTAATATAAAAGGCACAATGCCGACTTAAGTACAAGAGGACTGACACTCTAACTCTCTTTGATTTGAACCTCTCCTGTGAGTCCAGTGTTAGATTCCAATGCTTCAATTCAGGTTTACTGTATCCCTAGGACCTTCTTATTGACGATGAAACACAGAAATTGTATCCGAATTTAATAAAAAAGGCACAATGCCGCCTTAAGTACAAGAGGACTGACACTCTAACTTTCGATGATTTGAACCTCTCCTGTGAGTCCAGTTTTAGATTCCGATGCTTCACTTCAGGTTTACTGTATCCCTTGGACCTTCTTATTGACGATGAAACACAGAAATTGCATCCGAATTTAATACAAAAGGCACAATGCCGACTTAAGTACAAGAGGACTGACACTCTAACTTTCTATGATTTGAACCTCTTCTGTAAGTCCAGTTTTAGCTTCTGATGCTTCACTTCAGGTTTACTGTATCCCGTGGACCTTCTTATTGACGATGAAACACAGATATTGCATCCGAATTTAATACGAAACTCACAATGCCGACTTAAGTACAAGAGGACTGACACTCTAACTTTCTATGATTTGAACCTCTTCTGTGAGTCCAGTTTTAGTTTCTGATGCTTCACTTCAGGTTAACTGTATCCCTTGGACCATCTTATTGACGGCGAAACACAGAAATTGCATCCGAATTTTATACAAAAGGCACAATGCCGACTTTAGTACAAGAGGACTGACACTCTAACTTTCGATGATTTGAACCTCTCCTGTGAGTCCAGTTTTAGATTCCGGTGCTTCACTTCAGGTTTACTGTATCCCTTGGACCTTCTTATTGACGATGAAACACAGAAATTGCATCCGAATTTAATACAAAAGGCACAATGCCGACTTAAGTACAAGAGGACTGACACCCTAACTTTAGATGATTTGAACCTCTCCTGTGAGTCCAGTTTTAGATTCCGATGCTTCACTTCAGGTTTACTGTATCCCTTGGACCTTCTTATTGACGATGAAACACAGAAATTGCATCCGAATTTAATACAAAAGGCACAATGCCGACTTAAGTACAAGAGGACTGAAACTCTAACTTTCTATGAGTTGAACCTCTTCTGTGAGTCCAGTTTTAGTTTCTGATGCTTCACTTCAGGTTTACTGTATCCCTTGGACCTTCTTATCGACGATGAAACACAGAAATTGCATCCGAATTTAATACGAAACTCACAATGCCTACTTAAGTACATGAGGAATGACACTCTAACTTTCTATGATTTGAAACTCTCCCGTGAGTCCAGTTTTAGATTCCGATGCTTCACTTCAGGTTTACTGTATCCCTTGGACCTTCTTCTTGACGATGAAACACAGAAATTGCATCCGAATTTAATACAAAAGGCACAATGCCGACTTAAGTACAAGAGGACTGACACTCTAACTTTCTATGATTTGAACCTCTTCTGTGAGTCCAGTTTTAGTTTCTGATGCTTCACTTCAGGTTTACTGTATCCCTTGGACCTTCTTATTGACGATGAAACACAGAAATTGCATCCGAATTTAATACGAATCTCACAATGCCTACTTAAGTACATGAGGAATGACACTCTAACTTTCGATGATTTGAACCTCTCCTGTGAGTCCAGTTTCAGATTCCGATGCTTCACTTAAGGTTTACTCTATCCCTTGGACCTTCCTATTGCATCCGAATTTAATACAAAAGGCTCAATGCTGACTTAAGTACAAGTGGACTGACACTCTAACTCTCTATGATTTGAACCTCTCCCGTGAGTCCAGTTTTAGATTCCGATGCTTCACTTCAGGTTTACTGTATCCCTTAGACGTTCTTACTGACGATAAAACACAGAAATTGCATCCAAATAAAATACAAAAGTCACAATGCCGACTTAAGTACAAGAGAACTGACACTCTAACTTTCTATGATTTGAACCTCTCCTGTGAGTTCAGTTTTAGATTCCGATGCTTCACTTCAGGTTTACTGTATCCCTTGGACCTTCTTATTGACGATGAAACACAGAAATTGCATCCTAATTTAATATAAAAGGCACAATGCTGACTTAAGTACAAGAGGACTGACACTCTATCTCTCTTTGATTTGAACCTCTCCTGTGAGTCCAGTGTTACATTCCAATGCTTCAATTCAGGTTTACTGTATCCCTAGGACCTTCTTATTGACGATGAAACACAGATATTGCATCCGAATTTAATACAAAAGGCACAATGCCGACTTAGGTACAAGGGGACTGACACTCTAACTTTCGATGATTAGAACCTCTCCTGTGAGTCCAGTTTCAGATTCCGATGCTTAACTTAAGGTTTACTCTATCCTTTGGACCTTCTTATTGCCTCCGAATTTAATACAAAAGGCTCAATGCTGACTTAAGTACAAGTGGACTGACACTCTAACTCTCTATGATTTGAACCTCTCCTGTGAGTCCAGTTTTAAATTCCGATGCTACACTTTTGGTTTGCTGTATCCCTTGGACCTTCTTATTGACGATGAAACACAGAAATTGCATCCGAATTTAATACAAAAATCACAATGCCGACTTAAGTACAAGAGGACTGACACTCTAACTTTCTATGATTTGAACCTTTTCTGTGAGTCCAGTTTTAGTTTCTTATGCTTCACTTCAGGTTTACTGTATCCCTTGGACCATCTTATTGACGATGAAACACAGAAATTGCATCCTAATTTAATATAAAAGACACAATGCCGATTTATATACAAGAGGACTGACACTCTAACTTTCTATGATTTGAACCTCTTCTGTGAGTCCAGTTTTGGTTTCTGATGATTCCCTTCAGGTTTACTGTATCCCTTGGACCATCTTATTGACGATGAAACACAGAAATTGCATCCGAATTTAATACGAAACTCACAATGCCTACTTAAGTACATGAGGAATGACACTCTAACTTTCGATGATTTGAACCTCTCCTGTGAGTCCTGTTTCAGATTCCGATGCTTCACTTAAGGTTTACTCTATCCCTTGGACCTTCTTATTGCATCCGAATTTAATACAAAAGGCTCAATGCTGACTTAAGTACAAGTGGACTGACACTCTAACTCTCTATGATTTGAACCTCTCCCGTGAGTCCAGTTTTAGATTCCGATGCTTCACTTCAGGTTTACTGTATCCCTTAGACGTTCTTATTGACGATAAAACACAGAAATTGCATCCGAATAAAATACAAAAGGCACAATGCCGACTTAAGTACAAGAGAACTGACACTCTAACTTTCTATGGTTTGAACCTCTCCTGTGAGTTCAGTTTTAGATTCCGATGCTTCACTTCAGGTTTACTGTATCCGTTGGACCTTCTTGCTGACGATGAAACACAGAAATTGCATCCTAATTTAATATAAAAGGCACAATGCCGACTTAAGTACAAGAGGACTGACACTCTAACTCTCTTTGATTTGAACCTCTCCTGTGAGTCCAGTGTTAGATTCCAATGCTTCAATTCAGGTTTACTGTATCCCTAGGACCTTCTTATTGACGATGAAACACAGAAATTGCATCCGAATTTAATACAAAAGGCACAATGCCGCCTTAAGTACAAGAGGACTGACACTCTAACTTTCGATGATTTGAACCTCTCCTGTGAGTCCAGTTTTAGATTCCGATGCATCACTTCAGGTTTACTGTATCCCTTGGACCTTCTTATTGACGATGAAACACAGATATTGCATCCGAATTTAATACGAAACTCACAATGCCTACTTAAGTATATGAGGAATGACACTCTAACTTTCGATGATTAGAACCTCTCCTGTGAGTCCAGTTTCAGATTCCGATGCTTCACTTAAGGTTTACTCTATCCCTTGGACCTTCTTATTGCATCCGAATTTAATACAAAAGGCTCAATGCTGACTTAAGTACAAGTGGACTGACACTCTAACTCTCTATGATTTGAACCTCTCCTGTGAGTCCAGTTTTAGATTCCGATGATTCACTTCAGGTTTGCTGTATCCCTTGGACCTTCTTATTGACGATGAAACACAGAAATTGCATCCGAATTTAATACAAAAGGCACAATGCCGACTTAAGTACAAGAGGACTGACACTCTAACTTTCTATGATTTGAACCTTTTCTGTGAGTCCAGTTTTAGTTTCTGATGCTTCACTTCAGGTTTACTGTATCCCTTGGACCATCTCATTGACGGCGAAACACAGAAATTGCATCCGAATTTTATACAAAAGGCACAATGCCGACTTTAGTACTAGAGGACTGACACTCTAACGTTCTATGATTTGAACCTCTTCTGTGAGACCAGTTTTTGTTTCTGATGCTTCACTTCAGGTTTACTGTATCCCTTGGACCTTCTTATTGACGATGAAACACAGAAATTGCATCCGAATTTAATACGAAACTCACAATGCCTACTTAAGTACATGAGGAATGACACTCTAACTTTCCATGATTTGAAACTCTCCCGTGAGTCCAGTTTTAGATTCCGATGATTCACTTCAGGTTTACTGTATCCCTTAGACGTTCTTATTGACGATAAAACACAGAAATTGCATCCGAATAAAATACAAAAGGCACAATGCCGACTTAAGTACAAGAGAACTGACACTCTAACTTTCTATGATTTGAACCTCTCCTGTGAGTTCAGTTTTAGATTCCGATGCTTCACTTCAGGTTTACTGTATCCCTTGGACCTTCTTATTGACGATGAAACACAGAAATGGCATCCTAATTTAATATAAAAGGCACAATGCCGACTTAAGTACAAGAGGACTGACACTCTAACTCTCTTTGATTTGAACCTTTCCTGTGAGTCCAGTGTTACATTCCAATGCTTCAATTCAGGTTTACTGTATCCCTAGGACCTTCGTATTGACGATGAAACACAGAAATTGCATCCGAATTTAATACAAAAGGCACAATGCCGCCTTAAGTACAAGAGGACTGACACTCTAACTTTCGATGATTTGAACCTCTCCTGTGAGTCCAGTTTTAGATTCCGATGCTTCACTTCAGGTTTACTGTATCCCTTTTTACCTTCTTATTGACGATGAAACACAGTAATTGCATCCGAATTTAATACAAAAGACACAATGCCAACTTAAGTACAAGAGGACTGACACTCTAACTTTCTATGATTTGAACCTCTTCTGTGAGTCCAGTTTTAGTTTCTGATGATTCTCTTCAGGTTTACTGTATCCCTTGGACCTTCTTATTGACGATGAAACACAGAAATTGCATCCGAAATTAATACGAAACTCACAATGCCTACTTAAGTACATGAGGAATGACACTCTAACTTTCGATGATTTGAACCTCTCCTGTGAGTCCTGTTTCAGATTCCGATGCTTCACTTAAGGTTTACTCTATCCCTTGGACCTTCTTATTGCATCCGAATTTAATACAAAAGGCTCAATGCTGACTTAAGTACAAGTGGACTGACACTCTAACTCTCTATGATTTGAACCTCTCCCGTGAGTCCAGTTTTAGATTCCGATGCTTCACTTCAGGTTTACTGTATCCCTTAGACGTTCTTATTGACGATAAAACACAGAAATTGCATCCGAATAAAATACAAAAGGCACAATGCCGACTTAAGTACAAGAGAACTGACACTCTAACTTTCTATGATTTGAACCTCTCCTGTGAGTTCAGCTTTAGATTCCGATGCTTCACTTCAGGTTTACTGTATCCCTTGGACCTTCTTATTGACGATGAAACACAGAAATTGCATCCTAAATTAATATAAAAGGCACAATGCCGACTTAAGTACAAGAGGACTGACACTCTAACTCTCTTTGATTTGAACCTCTCCTGTGAGTCCAGTGTTTGATTCCAATGCTTCAATTCAGGTTTGCTGTATCCCTTGGACCTTCTTATTGACGATGAAACACAGAAATTGCATCCGAATTTAATACAAAAGGCACAATGCCGACTTAAGTACAAGAGGACTGACACTCTAACTTTCTATGATTTGAACCTCTTCTGTGAGTCCAGTTTTAGTTTCTGATGCTTCACTTCAGGTTTACTGTATCCCTTGGACCATCTTATTGATGATGAAACACAGAAATTGCATCCTAATTTAATATAAAAGGCACAATGCCGACTTAAGTACAAGAGGACTGACACTCTAACTCTCTTTGATTTGAACCTCTCCTGTGAGTCCAGTGTTAGATTCCAATGCTTCAATTCAGGTTTACTGTCTCCCTAGGACCTTCTTATTGACGATGAAACACAGAAATTGCATCCGAATTTAATACAAAAGGCACAATTCCGCCTTAAGTACAAGAGGACTGACACTCTAACTTTCGATGATTTGAAACTCTCCTGTGAGTCCAGTTTTAGATTCCGATGCTTCACTTCAGGTTTACTGTATCCCTTGGACCTTCTTATTGACGATGAAACACAGAAATTGCATCCGAATTTAATACAAAAGGCACAATGCCGACTTAAGTACAAGAGGACTGACACTCTAACTTTCTATGATTTGAACCTCTTCTGTGAGTCCAGTTTTAGTTTCTGATGCTTCACTTCAGGTTTACTGTATCCCTTGGACCTTCTTATTGACGATGAAACACAGAAATTGCATCCGAATTTAATACGAAACTCACAATGCCTACTTAAGTACATGAGGAATGACACTCTAACTTTCTATGATTTGAACCTCTCCTGTGAGTTCAGTTTTTGATTCCGATGCTTCACTTCAGGTTTACTGTATCCGTTGGACCTTCTTATTGACGATGAAACACAGAAATTGCATCCTAATTTAATATAAAAGTCACAATGCCGACTTAAGTACAAGAGGACTGACACTCTAACTCTCTTTGATTTGAACCTTTCCTGTGAGTCCAGTGTTACATTCCAATGCTTCAATTCAGGTTTACTGTATCCCTAGGACCTTCTTATTGACGATGAAACACAGAAATTGCATCCGAATTTAATACAAAAGGCACAATGCCGCCTTAAGTACAAGAGGACTGACACTCTAACTTTCGATGATTTGAACCTCTCCTGTGAGTCCAGTTTTAGATTCCGATGCTTCACTTCAGGTTTACTGTATCCCATGGACCTTCTTATTGACGATGAAACACAGAAATTGCATCCGAATTTAATACAAAAGGCACAATGCCGACTTAAGTACAAGAGGACTGACACTCTAACTTTCTATGATTTGAACCTCTTCTGTGAGTCCAGTTTTAGTTTCTGATGATTCACTTCAGGTTTACTGTATCCCTTGGACCTTCTTATTGACGATGAAACACAGAAATTGCATCCGAATTTAATACGAAACTCACAATGCCTACTTAAGTACATGAGGAATGACACTCTAACTTTCGATGATTTGAACCTCTCCTGTGAGTCCTGTTTCAGATTCCGATGCTTCACTTAGGGTTTACTCTATCCCTTGGACTTTCGTATTGCATCCGAATTTAATACAAAAGGCTCAATGCTGACTTAAGTACAAGTGGACTGACACTCTAACTCTCTATGATTTGAACCTCTCCCGTGAGTCCAGTTTTAGATTCCGATGCTTCACTTCAGGTTTACTGTATCCCTTAGACGTTCTTATTGACGATAAAACACAGAAATTGCATCCGAATAAAATACAAAAGGCACAATGCCGAGTTAAGTACAAGAGAACTGACACTCTAACTTTCTATGATTTGAACCTCTCCTGTGAGTTCAGTTTTAGATTCCGATGCTTCACTTCAGGTTTACTGTATCCCTTGGACCTTCTTATTGACGATGAAACACAGAAATTGCATCCTAATTTAATATAAAAGGCACAATGCTGACTTAAGTACAAGAGGACTGACACTCTAACTCTCTTTGATTTGAACCTCTCCTGTGAGTCCAGTGTTAGATTCCAATGCTTCAATTCAGGTTTACTGTATCCGTAGGACCTTCTTATTGACGATGAAACACAGAAATTGCATCCGAATTTAATACAAAAGGCACAATGCCGCCTTAAGTACAAGAGGACTGACACTCTAACTTTCGATGATTTGAACCTCTCCTGTGAGTCCAGTTTTAGATTCCGATGCTTCACTTCAATTTTACTGTATCCCTTGGACCTTCTTATTGACGATGAAACACAGATATTGCATCCGAATTTAATACGAAACTCACAATGCCTACTTAAGTATATGAGGAATGACACTCTAACTTTCGATGATTAGAACCTCTCCTGTGAGTCCAGTTTCAGATTCCGATGCTTCACTTAAGGTTTACTCTATCCCTTGGACCTTCTTATTGCATCCGAATTTAATACAAAAGGCTCAATGCTGACTTCAGTACAAGTGGACTGACACTCTAACTCTCTATGATTCGAACCTCTCCTGTGAGTCCAGTTTTAGATTCCGATGCTTCACTTCAGGTTTGCTGTATCCCTTGGACCTTCTTATTGACGATGAAACACAGAAATTGCATCCGAATTTAATACAAAAGGCACAATGCCGCCTTAAGTACAAGAGGACTGACACACTAACTTTCGAGGATTTGAACCTCTCCTGTGAGTCCAGTTTTAGATTCCGATGCTTCACTTCAGGTTTACTGTATACCTTGGACCTTCTTATTGACGATGAAACACAGTAATTGCATCCGAATTTAATACAAAAGGCACAATGCCGACTTAAGTACAAGAGGACTGACACTCTAACTTTCTATGTTTTGAACCTCTTCTGTGAGTCCAGTTTCAGTTTCTGATGATCCACTTCAGGATTACTGTATCCCTTGGACCTTCTTATTGACGATGAAACACAGAAATTGCATCCGAATTTAATACGAAACTCACAATGCCTACTTAAGTACATGAGGAATGACACTCTAACTTTCGATGATTTGAACCTCTCCTGTGAGTCCTGTTTCAGATTCCGATGCTTCACTTAAGGTTTACTCTATGCCGTGGACCTTCTTATTGCATCCGAATTTAATACAAAAGGCTCAATGCTGACTTAAGTACAAGTGGACTGACACTCTAACTCTCTATGATTTGAACCTCTCCCGTGAGTCCAGTTTTAGATTCCGATGCTTCACTTCAGGTTTACTGTATCCCTTAGACGTTCTTATTGACGATAAAACACAGAAATTGCATCCGAATAAAATACAAAAGGCACAATGCCGACTTAAGTACAAGAGAACTGACACTCTAACTTTCTATGATTTGAACCTCTCCTGTGAGTTCAGTTTTAGATTCCGATGCTTCACTTCAGGTTTACTGTATCCCTTGGACCTTCTTATTGACGATGAAACACAGAAATTGCATCCTAATTTAATATAAAAGGCACAATGCCGACTTAAGTACAAGAGGACTGACACTCTAACTTTCTATGTTTTGAACCTCTTCTGTGAGTCCAGTTTCAGTTTCTGATGATTCACTTCAGGTTTACTGTATCCCTTGGACCTTCTTATTGACGATGAAACACAGAAATTGCATCCGAATTTAATACGAAACTCACAATGCCTACTTAAGTACATGAGGAATGACACTCTAACTTTCGATGATTTGAACCTCTCCTGTGAGTCCTGTTTCAGATTCCGATGCTTCACTTAAGGTTTACTCTATCCCTTGGACCTTCTTATTGCATCCGAATTTAATACAAAAGGCTCAATGCTGACTTAAGTACAAGTGGACTGACACTCTAACTCTCTATGATTTGAACCTCTCCCGTGAGTCCAGTTTTAGATTCCGATGCTTCACTTCAGGTTTACTGTATCCCTTAGACGTTCTTATTGACGATAAAACACAGAAATTGCATCCGAATAAAATACAAAAGGCACAATGCCGACTTAAGTACAAGAGAACTGACACTCTAACTTTCTATGATTTGAACCTCTCCTGTGAGTTCAGTTTTAGATTCCGATGCTTCACTTCAGGTTTACTGTATCCCTTGGACCTTCTTATTGACGATGAAACACAGAAATTGCATCCTAATTTAATATAAAAGGCACAATGCCGACTTAAGTACAAGAGGACTGACACTCTAACTCTCTTTGATTTGAACCTCTCCTGTGAGTCCAGTGTTAGATTCCAATGCTTCAATTCAGGTTTACTGTATCCCTAGGACCTTCTTATTGACGATGAAACACAGAAATTGCATCCGAATTTAATACAAAAGGCACAATGCCGCCTTAAGTACAAGAGGACTGACACTCTAACTTTCGATGATTTGAACCTCTCCTGTGAGTCCAGTTTTAGATTCCGATGCTTCACTTCAGGTTTACTGTATCCCTTGGACCTTCTTATTGACGATGAAACACAGATATTGCATCCGAATTTAATACAAAAGGCACAATGCCGACTTAAGTACAAGAGGACTGACACTCTAACTTTCTATGATTTGAACCTCTTCTGTGAGTCCAGTTTTAGTTTCTGTTGCTTCACCTCAGGTTTACTGTATCCCTTGGACCTTCTTACTGACGATGAAACACAGAAATTGCATCCGAATTTAATACGAAACTCACAATGCCTACTTAAGTACATGAGGAATGACACTCTAACTTTCTATGATTTGAACCTCTCCTGTGAGTCCAGTTTCAGATTCCGATGCTTCACTTAAGGTTTACTCTATCCCTTGGACCTTCTTATTGCATCCGAATTTAATACAAAAGGCTCAATGCTGACTTAAGTGCAAGTGGACTGACACTCTAACTCTCTATGATTTGAACCTCTCCTGTGAGTCCAGTTTTAGATTCCGATGCTTCACTTCAGGTTTGCTGTATCCCTTGGACCTTCTTATTGACGATGAAACACAGAAATTGCATCCGAATTTAATACAAAAGGCACAATGCCGACTTAAGTACAAGAGGACTGACACTCTAACTTTCTATGATTTGAACCTCTTCTGTGAGTCCAGTTTTAGTTTCTGATGCTTCACTTCAGGTTTACTGTATCCCTTGGACCATCTTATTGATGATGAAACACAGAAATTGCATCCTAATTTAATATAAAAGGCACAATGCCGACTTAAGTACAAGAGGACTGACACTCTAACTCTCTTTGATTTGAACCTCTCCTGTGAGTCCAGTGTTAGATTCCAATGCTTCAATTCAGGTTTACTGTATCCCTAGGACCTTCTTATTGACGATGAAACACAGAAATTGCATCCGAATTTAATACAAAAGGCACAATGCCGCCTTAAGTACAAGAGGACTAACACTCTAACTTTCGATGATTTGAACCTCTCCTGTGAGTCCAGTTTCAGATTCCGATGCTTCACTTCAGGTTTACTGTATCCCTTGGACCTCCTTATTGACGATGAAACACAGAAATTGCATCCGAATTTAATACAAAAATCACAATGCCGACTTAAGTACAAGAGGACTGACACTCTAACTTTCTATGATTTGAACCTCTTCTGTGAGTCCAGTTTTAGTTTCTGATGCTTCACTTCAGGTTTACTGTATCCCTTGGACCTTCTTAATGACGGCGAAACACAGAAATTGCATCCGAATTTTATACAAAAGGCACAATGCCGACTTTAGTACAAGAGGACTGACACTCTAACTTTCTATGATTTGAACCTCTTCTGTGTGTCCAGTTTTAGTTTCTGATGCTTCACTTCAGGTTTACTGTATCCCTTGGACTTTCTTATTGACGATGAAACACAGAAATTGCATCCTAATTTAATATAAAAGGCACAATGCCGACTTAAGTACAAGAGGACTGACACTCTAACTCTCTTTGATTTGAACCTTTCCTGTGAGTCCAGTGTTACATTCCAATGCTTCAATTCAGGTTTACTGTATCCCTAGGACCTTCTTATTGACGATGAAACACAGAAATTGCATCCGAATTTAATACAAAAGGCACAATGCCGCCTTAAGTACAAGAGGACTGACACACTAACTTTCGAGGATTTGAACCTCTCCTGTGAGTCCTGTTTCAGATTCCGATGCTTCACTTAAGGTTTACTCTATCCCTTGGACCTTCTTATTGCATCCGAATTTAATACAAAAGGCTCAATGCTGACTTAAGTACAAGTGGACTGACACTCTAACTCTCTATGATTTGAACCTCTCCCGTGAGTCCAGTTTTAGATTCCGATGCTTCACTTCAGGTTTACTGTATCCCTTAGACGTTCTTATTGACGATAAAACACAGAAATTGCATCCGAATAAAATACAAAAGGCACAATGCCGACTTAAGTACAAGAGAACTGACACTCTAACTTTCTATGATTTGAACCTCTCCTGTGAGTTCAGTTTTAGATTCCGACGCTTCACTTCAGGTTTACTGTATCCCTTGGACCTTCTTATTGACGATGAAACACAGAAATTGCATCCTAATTTAATATAAAAGGCACAATGCCGACTTAAGTACAAGAGGACTGACACTCTAACTCTCTTTGATTTGAACCTCTCCTGTGAGTCCAGTGTTAGATTCCAATGCTTCAATTCAGGTTTACTGTATCCCTAGGACCTTCTTATTGACGATGAAACACAGAAATTGCATCCGAATTTAATACAAAAGGCACAATGCCGCCTTAAGTACAAGAGGACTGACACTCTAAATTTCGATGATTTGAACCTCTCCTGTGAGTCCAGTTTGAGATTCCGATGCTTCACTTCAGGTTTACTGTATCCCTTGGACCTTCTTATTGACGATGAAACACAGATATTGCATCCGAATTTAATACAAAAGGCACAATGCCGACTTAAGTACAAGAGGACTGACACTCTAAGTTTCTATGATTTGAACCTCTTCTGTGAGTCCAGTTTTAGTTTCTGTTGCTTCACCTCAGGTTTACTGTATCCCTTGGACCTTCGTACTGACGATGAAACACAGAAATTGCATCCGAATTTAATACGAAACTCACAATGCCTACTTAAGTACATGAGGAATGACACTCTAACTTTCTAAGATTTGAAACTCTCCTGTGAGTCCAGTTTCAGATTCCGATGCTTCACTTAAGGTTTACTCTATCCCTTGGACCTTCTTATTGCATCCGAATTTAATACAAAAGGCTCAATGCTGACTTAAGTGCAAGTGGACTGACACTCTAACTCTCTATGATTTGAACCTCTCCTGTGAGTCCAGTTTTAGATTCCGATGCTTCACTTCAGGTTTGCTGTATCCCTTGGACCTTCTTATTGACGATGAAACACAGAAATTGCATCCGAATTTAATACAAAAGGCACAATGCCGACTTAAGTACAAGAGGACTGACACTCTAACTTTCTATGATTTGAACCTCTCCTGTGAGTTCAGTTTTAGATTCCGATGCTTCACTTCAGGTTTACTGTATCCCTAGGACCTTCTTATTGACGATGAAACACAGAAATTGCATCCGAATTTAATACAAAAGGCTCAATGCTGACTTAAGTACAAGTGGACTGACACTCTAACTCTCTATGATTTGAACCACTTCTGTGAGTCCAGTTTTAGTTTCTGATGCTTCACTTCAGGTTTACTGTATCCCTTGGACCTTCTTATTGACGATGAAACACAGAAATTGTATCCGAATTTAATACGAAGCTCACAATGCCTACTTAAGTACATGAGGAATGACACTCTAACTTTCTATGATTTGAAACTCTCCCGTAAGTCCAGTTTTAGATTCCGATGCTTCACTTCAGGTTTACTGTATCCCTTAGACGTTCTTATTGACGATAAAACACAGAAATTGCATCCGAATAAAATACAAAAGGCACAATGCCGACTTAAGTACAAGGGAACTGACACTCTAACTTTCTATGATTTGAACCTCTCCTGTGAGTTCAGTTTTAGATTCCGATGCTTCACTTCAGGTTTACTGTATCCCTTGGACCTTCTTATTGACGATGAAATACACAGAAATTGCATCCTAATTTAATATAAAAGGCACAATGCCGACTTAAGTACAAGAGGACTCACACTCTAACTCTCTTTGATTTGAACCTCTTCTGTGAGTCCAGTGTTAGATTCCAATGCTTCAATTCAGGTTTACTGTATCCCTAGGACCTTCTTATTGACGATGAAACACAGAAATTGCATCCGAATTTAATATAAAAGGCACAATGCCGCCTTAAGTACAAGAGGACTGACACACTAACTTTCGATGATTTGAACCTCTCCTGTGAGTCCAGTTTTAGATTCCGATGCTTCACTTCAGGTTTACTGTATCCCTTGGACCTTCTTATTGACGATGAAACACAGAAATTGCATCCTAATTTAATATAAAAGGCACAATGCCGCCTTAAGTACAAGAGGACTGACACTCTAACTTTCGATGATTTGAACCTCTCCTGTGAGTCCAGTTTTAGATTCCGATGCTTCACTTCAGGTTTACTGTATCCCTTGGACCTTCTTATTGACGATGAAACACAAAAATTGCATCCTAATTTAATATAAAAGGCACAATGCCGCCTTAAGTACAAGAGGGCTGACACTCTAACTCTCTTTGATTTGAACCTCTCCTGTGAGTCCAGTGTTAGATTCCAATGCTTCAATTCAGGTTTACTGTATCCCTAGGACCTTCTTATTGACGATGAAACACAGAAATTGCATCCGAATTTAATACAAAAGGCACAATGCCGCCTTAAGTACAAGAGGACTGACACACTAACTTTCGATGATTTGAACCTCTCCTGTGAGTCCAGTTTTAGATTCCGATGCTTCACTTCAGGTTTACTGTATCCCTTGGACCTTCTTATTGACGATGAAACACATATATTGCATCCGAATTTAATACAAAAGGCACAATGCCGACTTAAGTACAAGAGGACTGACACTCTAACTTTCTATGATTTGAACCTCTTCTGTGAGTCCAGTTTTAGTTTCTGATGCTTCACTTCAGGTTTACTGTATCCCTTGGACCTTCTTATTGACGATGAAACACAGAAATTGCATCCGAATTTAATACGAAACTCACAATGCCTACTTAAGTACATGAGGAATGACACTCTAACTTTCGATGATTTGAACCTCTCCTGTGAGTCCAGTTTCAGATTCCGATGCTTCACTTAAGGTTTACCCTATCCCTTGGACCTTCTTATTGCATCCGAATTTAATACAAAAGGCTCAATGCTGACTTAAGTACAAGTGGACTGACACTCTAACTCTCTATGATTTGAACCTCTCCTGTGAGTCCAGTTTTAGATTCCGATGCTTCACTTCAGGTTTGCTGTATCCCTTGGACCTTCTTATTGACGATGAAACACAGAAATTGCATCCGAATTTAATACAAAAGGCACAATGCCGACTTAAGTACAAGAGGAAAGACACTCTAACTTTCTATGATTTGAACCTCTTCTGTGAGTCCAGTTTTAGTTTCTGATGCCTCACTTCAGGTTTACAGTATCCCTTGGAACATCTTATTGACGGCGAAACACCGAAATTGCATCCGAATTTTATACAAAAGGCACAATGCCGACTTTAGTACAAGAGGACTGACACTCTAACTTTCGATGATTTGAACCTCTCCTGTGAGTCCAGTTTTAGATTCCGGTGCTACACTTCAGGTTTACTGTATCCCTTGGACCTTCTTATTGACGATGAAACACAGAAATTGCATCCGAATTTAATACAAAAGGCACAATGCCGACTTAAGTACAAGATGACTGACACCCTAACTTTAGATGATTTGAACCTCTCCTGTGAGGCCAGTTTTAGATTCCGATGCTTCACTTCAGGTTTACTGTATCCCTTAGACCTCCTTATTGACGATGAAACACAGAAATTGCATCCAAATTTAATACAAAAGGCACAATGCCGACTTAAGTACAAGAGGACTGACACTCTAACTTTCTATGATTTGAACCTCTTCTGTGAGTCCAGTTTTAGTTTCTGATGCTTCACTTCAGGTTTACTGTATCTCTTGGACCTTCTTATTAACGATGAAACACAGAAATTGCATCCGAATTTAATACCAATCTCACAATGCCTACTTAAGTACATGAGGAATGACACTCTAACTTTCTAAGATTTGAAACTCTCCCGTGAGTCCAGTTTTAGATTCCGATTATTCACTTCAGGTTTACTGTATCCCTTAGACGTTCTTATTGACGATAAAACACAGAAATTGCATCCGAATAAAATACAAAAGGCACAATGCCGACTTAAGTACAAGAGAACTGACACTTTAACTCTCTTTGATTTGAACCTCTCCTGTGAGTCCAGTGTTAGATTCCAATGCTTCAATTCAGGGTTACTGTATCACTAGGACCTTCTTATTGACGATGAAACACAGAAATTGCATCCGAATTTAATACAAAAGGCACAATGCCGCCTTAAGTACAAGAGGACTGACACTCTAACTCTCTATGATTGGAACCTCTCCTGTGAGTCCAGTTTTAGATTCCGATGCTTCACTTAAGGTTTACTGTATCCCTTGGACCTATTTATTGACGATGAAACACAGAAATTGCATCCGAATTTAATTCAAAATGCACAATGCCGACTTAAGTACAAGAGGACTGACACTCTAACTCTCTATGATTTGAACCTCTACTGTGAGTACTGTTTTAGATTCCGATGCTTCACTTCAGGTTTACTGTATCCCTTGGACCTTCTTATTGACGATGAAACACAGAAATTGAATCCGAATTTAATACAAAATGCACAATGCCGACTTAAGTACAAGTGGACTGACACTCTAACTTTCTATGATTTGAACCTCCCCTGTGAGTCCAGTTTTAGATTCTGATGCTTCACTTCTGGTTTACTGTATCCCTTGGACATTCTTATTGACGATGAAACACAGAAATTGCATCCGAATTTAATACAAAAGGCACAATGCCTACTTAAGTACAAGAGGACTGACACTCTAACTTTCTATGATTTGAACCTCTTCTGTGAGAGCCAGTTTCAGATTCTGATGCTTCACTTCAGGTTTACTGTATCCCTTGGACCTTCTTATTGACGATGAACACAGAAATTGCATCCGAATTTAATACGTAAAGTACAATGCCGACTTAAGTACAATAGGAATGACACTCTAACTTTCTATGGTTTGAATCTCTCCTGTGAGTCCAGTTTTAGATTCCGATGCTTCACTTCAGGTTTACTGTAACCCTTGGACATTCTTATTGACGATCAAACACAGAAATTGCATCCTAATTTAATATAAAAGGCACAATGCCGACTTAAGTACAAGAGGACTCACACTCTAACTCTCTTTGATTTGAACCTCTTCTGTGAGTCCAGTGTTAGATTCCAATGCTTCAATTCAGGTTTACTGTATCCCTAGGACCTTCTTATTGACGATGAAACACAGAAATTGCATCCGAATTTAATACAAAAGGCACAATGCCTACTTAAGTACAAGAGGACTGACACTCTAACTCTCTATGATTTGAACCTCTTCTGTGAGAGCCAGTTTCAGATTCTGATGCTTCACTTCAGGTTTACTGTATCCCTTGGACCTTCTTATTGACGATGAACACAGAAATTGCATCCGAATTTAATACGTAAAGTACAATGCCGACTTAAGTACAATAGGAATGACACTCTAACTTTCTATGGTTTGAATCTCTCCTGTGAGTCCAGTTTTAGATTCCGATGCTTCACTTCAGGTTTACTGTAACCCTTGGACATTCTTATTGACGATGAAACACAGAAATTGCATCCTAATTTAATATAAAAGGCACAATGCCGACTTAAGTACAAGAGGACTCACACTCTATAACTCTCTTTGATTTGAACCTCTTCTGTGAGTCCAGTGTTAGATTCCAATGCTTCAATTCAGGTTTACTGTATCCCTAGGACCTTCTTATTGACGATGAAACACAGAAATTGCATCCGAATTTAATACAAAAGGCACAATGCCGCCATAAGTACAAGAGGACTGATACACTAACTTTCGATGATTTGAACCTCTCCTGTGAGTCCAGTTTTAGATTCCGATGCTTCACTTCAGGTTTACTGTATCCCTTGGACCTTCTTATTGACGATGAAACACAGAAATTGCATCCTAATTTAATATAAAAGGCACAATGCCGCCTTAAGTACAAGAGGACTGACACTCTAACTTTCGATGATTTGAACCTCTCCTGTGAGTCCAGTTTTAGATTCCGATGCTTCACTTCAGGTTTACTGTATCCCTTGGACCTTCTTATTGACGATGAAACACAGAAATTGCATCCTAATTTAATATAAAAGGCACAATGCCGCCTTAAGTACAAGAGGGCTGACACTCTAACTCTCTTTGATTTGAACCTCTCCTGTGAGTCCAGTGTTAGATTCCAATGCTTCAATTCAGGTTTACTGTATCCCTAGGACCTTCTTATTGACGATGAAACACAGAAATTGCATCCGAATTTAATACAAAAGGCACAATGCCGCCATAAGTACAAGAGGACTGATACACTAACTTTCGATGATTTGAACCTCTCCTGTGAGTCCAGTTTTAGATTCCGATGCTTCACTTCAGGTTTACTGTATCCCTTGGACCTTCTTATTGACGATGAAACACAGAAATTGCATCCTAATTTAATATAAAAGGCACAATGCCGACTTAAGTACAAGAGGACTGACACTCTAACTCTCTTTGATTTGAACCTCTCCTGTGAGTCCAGTGTTAGATTCCAATGCTTCAATTCAGGTTTACTGTATCCCTAGGACCTTCTTATTGACGATGAAACACAGAAATTGCATCCGAATTTAATACAAAAGGCACAATGCCGCCTTAAGTACAAGAGGACTGACACTCTAAATTTCGATGATTTGAACCTCTCCTGTGAGTCCAGTTTGAGATTCCGATGCTTCACTTCAGGTTTACTGTATCCCTTGGACCTTCTTATTGACGATGAAACACAGATATTGCATCCGAATTTAATACAAAAGGCACAATGCCGACTTAAGTACAAGAGGACTGACACTCTAACTTTCTATGATTTGAACCTCTTCTGTGAGTCCAGTTTTAGTTTCTGTTGCTTCACCTCAGGTTTACTGTATCCCTTGGACCTTCGTACTGACGATGAAACACAGAAATTGCATCCGAATTTAATACGAAACTCACAATGCCTACTTAAGTACATGAGGAATGACACTCTAACTTTCTAAGATTTGAACCTCTCCTGTGAGTCCAGTTTCAGATTCCGATGCTTCACTTAAGGTTTACTCTATCCCTTGGACCTTCTTATTGCATCCGAATTTAATACAAAAGGCTCAATGCTGACTTAAGTGCAAGTGGACTGACACTCTAACTCTCTATGATTTGAACCTCTCCTGTGAGTCCAGTTTTAGATTCCGATGCTTCACTTCAGGTTTGCTGTATCCCTTGGACCTTCTTATTGACGATGAAACACAGAAATTGCATCCGAATTTAATACAAAAGGCACAATGCCGACTTAAGTACAAGAGGACTGACACTCTAACTTTCTATGATTTGAACCTCTCCTGTGAGTTCAGTTTTAGATTCCGATGCTTCACTTCAGGTTTACTGTATCCCTAGGACCTTCTTATTGACGATGAAACACAGAAATTGCATCCGAATTTAATACAAAAGGCTCAATGCTGACTTAAGTACAAGTGGACTGACACTCTAACTCTCTATGATTTGAACCACTTCTGTGAGTCCAGTTTTAGTTTCTGATGCTTCACTTCAGGTTTACTGTATCCCTTGGACCTTCTTATTGACGATGAAACACAGAAATTGTATCCGAATTTAATACGAAGCTCACAATGCCTACTTAAGTACATGAGGAATGACACTCTAACTTTCTATGATTTGAAACTCTCCCGTAAGTCCAGTTTTAGATTCCGATGCTTCACTTCAGGTTTACTGTATCCCTTAGACGTTCTTATTGACGATAAAACACAGAAATTGCATCCGAATAAAATACAAAAGGCACAATGCCGACTTAAGTACAAGGGAACTGACACTCTAACTTTCTATGATTTGAACCTCTCCTGTGAGTTCAGTTTTAGATTCCGATGCTTCACTTCAGGTTTACTGTATCCCTTGGACCTTCTTATTGACGATGAAACACAGAAATTGCATCCTAATTTAATATAAAAGGCACAATGCCGACTTAAGTACAAGAGGACCCACACTCTAACTCTCTTTGATTTGAACCTCTTCTGTGAGTCCAGTGTTAGATTCCAATGCTTCAATTCAGGTTTACTGTATCCCTAGGACCTTCTTATTGACGATGAAACACAGAAATTGCATCCGAATTTAATACGAAACTCACAATGCCTACTTAAGTACATGAGGAATGACACTCTAACTTTCGATGATTTGAACCTCTCCTGTGAGTCCAGTTTTAGATTCCGATGCTTCACTTCAGGTTTACTGTATCCCTTGGACCTTCTTATTGACGATGAAACACATATATTGCATCCGAATTTAATACAAAAGGAACAATGCCGACTTAAGTACAAGAGGACTGACACTCTAACTTTCTATGATTTGAACCTCTTCTGTGAGTCCAGTTTTAGTTTCTGATGCTTCACTTCAGGTTTACTGTATCCCTTGGACCTTCTTATTGACGATGAAACACAGAAATTGCATCCGAATTTAATACGAAACTCACAATGCCTACTTAAATACATGAGGAATGACACTCTAACTTTCGATGATTTGAACCTCTCCTGTGAGTCCAGTTTCAGATTCCGATGCTTCACTTAAGGTTTACCCTATCCCTTGGACCTTCTTATTGCATCCGAATTTAATACAAAAGGCTCAATGCTGACTTAAGTACAAGTGGACTGACACTCTAACTCTCTATGATTTGAACCTCTCCTGTGAGTCCAGTTTTAGATTCCGATGCTTCACTTCAGGTTTGCTGTATCCCTTGGACCTTCTTATTGACGATGAAACACAGAAATTGCATCCGAATTTAATACAAAAGGCACAATGCCGACTTAAGTACAAGAGGAAAGACACTCTAACTTTCTATGATTTGAACCTCTTCTGTGAGTCCAGTTTTAGTTTCTGATGCCTCACTTCAGGTTTACAGTATCCCTTGGAACATCTTATTGACGGCGAAACACCGAAATTGCATCCGAATTTTATACAAAAGGCACAATGCCGACTTTAGTACAAGAGGACTGACACTCTAACTTTCGATGATTTGAACCTCTCCTGTGAGTCCAGTTTTAGATTCCGGTGCTACACTTCAGGTTTACTGTATCCCTTGGACCTTCTTATTGACGATGAAACACAGAAATTGCATCCGAATTTAATACAAAAGGCACAATGCCGACTTAAGTACAAGATGACTGACACCCTAACTTTAGATGATTTGAACCTCTCCTGTGAGGCCAGTTTTAGATTCCGATGCTTCACTTCAGGTTTACTGTATCCCTTAGACCTCCTTATTGACGATGAAACACAGAAATTGCATCCAAATTTAATACAAAAGGCACAATGCCGACTTAAGTACAAGAGGACTGACACTCTAACTTTCTATGATTTGAACCTCTTCTGTGAGTCCAGTTTTAGTTTCTGATGCTTCACTTCAGGTTTACTGTATCCCTTGGACCTTCTTATTAACGATGAAACACAGAAATTGCATCCGAATTTAATACCAATCTCACAATGCCTACTTAAGAACATGAGGAATGACACTCTAACTTTCTAAGATTTGAAACTCTCCCGTGAGTCCAGTTTTAGATTCCGATTATTCACTTCAGGTTTACTGTATCCCTTAGACGTTCTTATTGACGATAAAACACAGAAATTGCATCCGAATAAAATACAAAAGGCACAATGCCGACTTAAGTACAAGAGAACTGACACTCTAACTCTCTTTGATTTGAACCTCTCCTGTGAGTCCAGTGTTAGATTCCAATGCTTCAATTCAGGGTTACTGTATCACTAGGACCTTCTTATTGACGATGAAACACAGAAATTGCATCCGAATTTAATACAAAAGGCACAATGCCGCCTTAAGTACAAGAGGACTGACACTCTAACTCTCTATGATTGGAACCTCACCTGTGAGTCCAGTTTTAGATTCCGATGCTTCACTTAAGGTTTACTGTATCCCTTGGACCTATTTATTGACGATGAAACACAGAAATTGCATCCGAATTTAATTCAAAATGCACAATGCCGACTTAAGTACAAGAGGACTGACACTCTAACTCTCTATGATTTGAACCTCTACTGTGAGTACTGTTTTAGATTCCGATGCTTCACTTCAGGTTTACTGTATCCCTTGGACCTTCTTATTGACGATGAAACACAGAAATTGAATCCGAATTTAATACAAAATGCACAATGCCGACTTAAGTACAAGTGGACTGACACTCTAACTTTCTATGATTTGAACCTCCCCTGTGAGTCCAGTTTTAGATTCTGATGCTTCACTTCTGGTTTACTGTATCCCTTGGACATTCTTATTGACGATGAAACACAGAAATTGCATCCGAATTTAATACAAAAGGCACAATGCCTACTTAAGTACAAGAGGACTGACACTCTAACTTTCTATGATTTGAACCTCTTCTGTGAGAGCCAGTTTCAGATTCTGATGCTTCACTTCAGGTTTACTGTATCCCTTGGACCTTCTTATTGACGATGAACACAGAAATTGCATCCGAATTTAATACGTAAAGTACAATGCCGACTTAAGTACAATAGGAATGACACTCTAACTTTCTATGGTTTGAATCTCTCCTGTGAGTCCAGTTTTAGATTCCGATGCTTCACTTCAGGTTTACTGTAACCCTTGGACATTCTTATTGACGATCAAACACAGAAATTGCATCCTAATTTAATATAAAAGGCACAATGCCGACTTAAGTACAAGAGGACTCACACTCTAACTCTCTTTGATTTGAACCTCTTCTGTGAGTCCAGTGTTAGATTCCAATGCTTCAATTCAGGTTTACTGTATCCCTAGGACCTTCTTATTGACGATGAAACACAGAAATTGCATCAGAATTTAATACAAAAGGCACAATGCCTACTTAAGTACAAGAGGACTGACACTCTAACTCTCTATGATTTGAACCTCTTCTGTGAGAGCCAGTTTCAGATTCTGATGCTTCACTTCAGGTTTACTGTATCCCTTGGACCTTCTTATTGACGATGAACACAGAAATTGCATCCGAATTTAATACGTAAAGTACAATGCCGACTTAAGTACAATAGGAATGACACTCTAACTTTCTATGGTTTGAATCTCTCCTGTGAGTCCAGTTTTAGATTCCGATGCTTCACTTCAGGTTTACTGTAACCCTTGGACATTCTTATTGACGATGAAACACAGAAATTGCATCCTAATTTAATATAAAAGGCACAATGCCGACTTAAGTACAAGAGGACTCACACTCTATAACTCTCTTTGATTTGAACCTCTTCTGTGAGTCCAGTGTTAGATTCCAATGCTTCAATTCAGGTTTACTGTATCCCTAGGACCTTCTTATTGACGATGAAACACAGAAATTGCATCCGAATTTAATACAAAAGGCACAATGCCGCCATAAGTACAAGAGGACTGATACACTAACTTTCGATGATTTGAACCTCTCCTGTGAGTCCAGTTTTAGATTCCGATGCTTCACTTCAGGTTTACTGTATCCCTTGGACCTTCTTATTGACGATGAAACACAGAAATTGCATCCTAATTTAATATAAAAGGCACAATGCCGCCTTAAGTACAAGAGGACTGACACTCTAACTTTCGATGATTTGAACCTCTCCTGTGAGTCCAGTTTTAGATTCCGATGCTTCACTTCAGGTTTACTGTATCCCTTGGACCTTCTTATTGACGATGAAACACAGAAATTGCATCCTAATTTAATATAAAAGGCACAATGCCGCCTTAAGTACATGAGGGCTGACACTCTAACTCTCTTTGATTTGAACCTCTCCTGTGAGTCCAGTGTTAGATTCCAATGCTTCAATTCAGGTTTACTGTATCCCTAGGACCTTCTTATTGACGATGAAACACAGAAATTGCATCCGAATTTAATACAAAAGGCACAATGCCGCCTTAAGTACAAGAGGACTGACACACTAACTTTCGATGATTTGAACCTCTCCTGTGAGTCCAGTTTTAGATTCCGATGCTTCACTTCAGGTTTACTGTATCCCTTGGACCTTCTTATTGACGATGAAACACAGATATTGCATCCGAATGTAATACAAAAGGCACAATGCCGACTTAAGTACAAGAGGACTGACACTCTAACTTTCTATGATTTGAACCTCTTCTGTGAGTCCAGTTTTAGTTTCTGATGCTTCACTTCAGGTTTACTGTATCCCTTGGAGCTTCTTATTGACGATGAAACACAGAAATTGCATCTGAATTTAATACGAAACTCACAATGCCTACTTAAGTACATGAGGAATGACACTCTAACTTTCGATGATTTGAACCTCTCCTGTGAGTCCAGTTTCAGATTCCGATGCTTCACTTAAGGTTTACCCTATCCCTTGGACCTTCTTATTGCATCCGAATTTAATACAAAAGGCTCAATGCTGACTTAAGTACAAGTGGACTGACACTCTAACTCTCTATGATTTGAACCTCTCCTATGAGTCCAGTTTTAGATTCCGATGCTTCACTTCAGGTTTGCTGTATCCCTTGGACCTTCTTATTGACGATGAAACACAGAAATTGCATCCGAATTTAATACAAAAGGCACAATGCCGACTTAAGTACAAGAGGAAAGACACTCTAACTTTCTATGATTTGAACCTCTTCTGTGAGTCCAGTTTCAGTTTCTGATGCCTCACTTCAGGTTTACAGTATCCCTTGGAACATCTTATTGACGGCGAAACACAGAAATTGCATCCGAATTTTATACAAAAGGCACAATGCCGACTTTAGTACAAGAGGACTGACACTCTAACTTTCGATGATTTGAACCTCTCCTGTGAGTCCAGTTTTAGATTCCGGTGCTTCACTTCAGGTTTACTGTATCCCTTGGACCTTCTTATTGACGATGAAACACAGAAATTGCATCCGAATTTAATACAAAAGGCACAATGCCGACTTAAGTACAAGATGACTGACACCCTAACTTTAGATGATTTGAACCTCTCCTGTGAGGCCAGTTTTAGATTCCGATGCTTCACTTCAGGTTTACTGTATCCCTTGGACCTTCTTATTGACGATGAAACACAGAAATTGCATCCGAATTTAATACAAAAGGCACAATGCCGACTTAAGTACAAGAGGACTGACACTCTAACTTTCTATGATTTGAACCTCTTCTGTGAGTCCAGTTTTAGTTTCTGATGCTTCACTTCAGGTTTACTGTATCCCTTGGACCTTCTTATTAACGATGAAACACAGAAATTGCATCCGAATTTAATACCAATCTCACAATGCCTACTTAAGTACATGAGGAATGACACTCTAACTTTCTAAGATTTGAAACTCTCCCGTGAGTCCAGTTTTAGATTCCGATTATTCACTTCAGGTTTACTGTATCCCTTAGACGTTCTTATTGACGATAAAACACAGAAATTGCATCCGAATAAAATACAAAAGGCACAATGCCGACTTAAGTACAAGAGAACTGACACTCTAACTTTCTATGATTTGAACCTCTCCTGTGAGTTCAGTTTTAGATTCCGATGCTTCACTAAAGGTTTACAGTATCCCTTGGACCTTCTTATTGACGATGAAACACAGAAATTGCATCCTAATTTAATATAAAAGGCACAATGCCGACTTACGTACAAGAGGACTGACACTCTAACTCTCTTTGATTTGAACCTCTCCTGTGAGTCCAGTGTTAGATTCCAATGCTTCAATTCAGGTTTACTGTATCACTAGGACCTTCTTATTGACGATGAAACACAGAAATTGCATCCGAATTTAATACAAAAGGCACAATGCCGCCTTAAGTACAAGAGGACTGACACTCTAACTCTCTATGATTGGAACCTCTCCTGTGAGTCCAGTTTTAGATTCCGATGCTTCACTTAAGGTTTACTGTATCCCTTGGACCTATTTATTGACGATGAAACACAGAAATTGCATCCGAATTTAATTCAAAATGCACAATGCCGACTTAAGTACAAGAGGACTGACACTCTAACTCTCTATGATTTGAACCTCTACTGTGAGTACTGTTTTAGATTCCGATGCTTCACTTCAGGTTTACTGTATCCCTTGGACCTTCTTATTGACGATAAAACACAGAAATTGAATCCGAATTTAATACAAAATGCACAATGCCGACTTAAGTACAAGTGGACTGACACTCTAACTTTCTATGATTTGAACCTCCCCTGTGAGTCCAGTTTTAGATTCTGATGCTTCACTTCTCGTTTACTGTATCCCTTGGACATTCATATTGACGATGAAACACAGAAATTGCATCCGAATTTAATACAAAAGGCACAATGCCTACTTAAGTACAAGAGGACTGACACTCTAACTTTCTATGATTTGAACCTCTTCTGTGAGTCCAGTTTTAGATTCTGATGCTTCACTTCAGGTTTACTGTATCCCTTGGACCTTCTTATTGACGATGAACACAGAAATAGCATCCGAATTTAATACGTAAAGTACAATGCCGACGTAAGTACAATAGGAATGACACTCTAACTTTCTATGGTTTGAATCTCTCCTGTGAGTCCAGTTTTAGATTCCGATGCTTCACTTCAGGTTTACTGTAACCCTTGGACATTCTTATTGCCGGTGAAATACAGAAATTGCATCCGAATTTAATACAAACGGCACAATGCCGACTTAAGTACAAGAGGACTGACACTCTAACTTTCTACGATTTGAACCTCTCCTGTGAGTGCAGTTTTAGATTTCGATGCTTGACTTCAGGTTTACTGTATCCCTTGGACCTTCTTATTGACGATGAAACACAGAAA
Source organism: Schistocerca americana (assembly GCF_021461395.2). Taxonomy (NCBI): domain Eukaryota; kingdom Metazoa; phylum Arthropoda; class Insecta; order Orthoptera; family Acrididae; genus Schistocerca; species Schistocerca americana. Next base: position 2,378,769 of record NW_025725994.1, on the reverse strand, counting down.
TTGCATCCGCATTTAATACAAAACGCACAATGCCGACTTAAGTACAAGAGGACTGACACTCTAACTCTCTATGATTGGAACCTCTCCTGTGAGTCCAGTTTTAGATTCCCATGCTTCACTTCACGTTTACTGTATCCCTTGGACCTTCTTATTGACGATGAAACACAGAAATTGCATCCGAATTTAATACAAAAGGACTGACACTCTAACTCTCTACCATTTGCACCTCTCCTATGAGTCCACTTTTAGATTCCGATACTTCACTTCAGGTTTACTATATCCCTTGGACCTTGTTATTGACGATGAAACACAGAAATTTCATCCGAATTTAATACGAAACTCACAATGGCGACTTAAGTACAAGAGGACTGACACCTTAAGTTACTATGATTTGAACGTCTCCTGTGAGGCCAGTTTTAGATTCCGATGCTTCACTTCAGGTTAACTGTATCTCTTGGACCTTGTTATTCACGATGAAACACAGAAATTGCATCCAAATTTAATACAAAAGGACTGACACTCTAACTCTCTACGATTTGAACCTCTCCTGTGAGTCCAGTTTTATGTTCCGATGCTTCACTTTAGGTTCACTGTATCCCTTGGACCTTCTTATTGACGATGAAACACAGAAATTGCATCCGAATTTAATACAAAAGGCAGAATACCGACTTAAGTACAAGAGGACTGACACTCTAACTCTCTATGATTTGAACCTCTCCTGTGAGTCATGTTTTTGATTCCGCTGCTACACTTCAGGTTTACTGTATCCCTTGGACCTTCTTATTGACGATGAAACTCAGCAATTGCATCCGAATTTAATACAAAAGCCACAATGCTGATTTAAGTAGAAGTGGACTGACACTCTAACTCTCTATGATTTGAACCTCTCCTGTGAGTCCAGTTTTAGATTCCGATGCTTCAATTCAGGTTTACTGTATCCTTTGGACCTTCTTATTGACTATGAAACACAGAAATCGGATCCGAATTAAATACAAAAGGCACAAAGCCGCCTTAAGTACAAGAGGACTGACATTCTAACTTTTGATGATTTGAACCACTCCTGTGAGTCCAGTTTTAGATTCCTATGCTTCACTTCAGGTTTAGTGTATCCCTTGGACTTTCTTATTGACGATTAAACACAGAAATTGCATCCGAATTTAATACAAAAGGCACAATGCCGCCTTAAGTACAAAAGGACTGACACTCTAATGTTCGATGATTTGAACCTCTCCTGTGAGTCCAGTTTTAGATTCCGATGCTTCACTTCAGGTTTACTGTATCCCTTGGACCTTCTTATTGACGATGAAATACAGTTATTGCATCCAAATTCAATACAAAAGGCACAATGTCGACTTAAGTACGAGAGGACTGACACTCTATATTTTGATTATTTGAACCTCTCCTGTGAGTCCAGTTTTAGATTCCGATGCTTCACTTCAGGTTTACTGTATCCTTGGACCTTCTTATTGACGATGAAACATAGAAATTGCATCCAAATTAATACAAAAGGCACAATGAAGACTTAATTACAAGAGGACTGACACTCTAACATTCGATGATTTAAACCTATCCTGTGAGTCCTGTTTTAGACTCCGATGCTTCACTTCAGGTTTACTGTATCCCTTGGACCATCTTATTGACGGCGAAACACCGAAATTGCATCCGAATTTTATACAAAAGGCACAATGCCGACTTTAGTACAACAGGACTGACACTCTAACTTACGATGATTTGAACCTCTCCTGTGAGTCCAGTTTCAGATTCCGATGCTTCACTTAAGGTTTACTGTATCCCTTGGACCTTCGTATTGCATCCGAATTTAATACAAAAGGCACAATGCCGACTTAAGTACAAGAGGACTGACACTCTAACTTTCTATGATTTGAACCACTTCTGTGAGTCCAGTTTTAGATTCTGATGCTTCACTTCAGGTTTACTGTATCCCTTGGACCTTCTTATTGACAATGAAACACAGAAATTGCATCCGAATTTAATACGAAAGGCACAATGCCTACTTAAGTACATGAGGAATGACACTCTAACTTTCTATGATTTTTAACTCTCCCGTGAGTCCAGTTTTGGATTCCGATGCTTCACTTCAGGTTTACTGTATCCCTTGGACCTTCTTATTGACGATGAAACACAGAAATTGCATCCGAATTTAATACAAAAGGCAGAAGACCGACTTAAATACAAGAGGACTGACACTCTAACTCTCTATGATTTGAACCTGTCCTGTGAGTCCAGTTTTTGATTCCGATGCTTCACTTAAGGTTTACTGTATCCCTTGTACCTTCTTATTGATGATGAAACTCAGCAATTGCATCCGAATTTAATACAAAAGGCACAATGCCGACTTAAGTACAAGCGGACTGACACTCTAACTCTCTTTGATTTGAACCTCTCCTGTGAGTCCAGTGTTAGATTCCGATGCTTCAATTCGGGTTTACTGTATCCCTAGGACCTTCTTATTGACGATGAAACACAGAAATTGCATCCGAATTTAAAACAAAAGGCACATTGCCGACTTAAGTACAAGAGGACTGACACCCTAACTTTCGATGATTTGAACCTCTCCTGTGAGTCCAGTTTTAGATTCCGATGCTTTACTTCAGGATTAATGTATCCCTTGGACATTCTCATTGACGATGAAACACAGAAATTGCATCCGAATTTAATACATAAGGCACAATGCCGACTTAAGCACAAGAGGACTCGCACTCTAACTCTCTATGATTGGAACCTGTCCTGTGAGTCCAGTTTTAGATTCCGATGCTTCACTTCACGTTTACTGTATCCCTTGGACCTTCTTATTGACGATGAAACACAGAAATTGCATCCGAATTTAATACAAAAGGCACAATGCCGACTTAAGTACAAGAGGACTGACACTCTAACATTCTACGATTTGAACCTCTACTGTGAGTGCAGTTTTAGATTTTGATGCTTGACTTCAGGTTTACTGTAACCCTTGGACCTTCATATTGACGATGAAACACAGATATTGCATCCGAATTTAATACAAAAGTAACAATGCGGACTGAACTACAAGAGGACTGACACTCTAACTCTCTATGATTGGAACCTCTCCTGTGAGTTCAGTTTTAGATTCCGATGCTTTACTTAAGGTTCACTGTATCCCTTGGACCTATTTATTGACGATGAAACACAGAAATTGAATCCGAATTTAATACAAAATGCACAATGCCGACTTAAGTACAAGAGGACTGACACTCTAAATTTCTATGATATGAGCCTCCCCTGTGAGTCCAGTTTTAGATTCTGATGCTTCACTTCAGGTTTCTGTATCCCTTGGACATTCTTATTGACGATGAAACACAGAAATTTCATCCGAATTTAACACAAAAGGCAAAATGCCGACTTAACTTTTTATGATTTGAAACTCTCCTCTGAGTCCACTTTTAGATTTCGATGCTTCACTTCAGGTTTACTGCATCCTTTGGACCTTCTTATTGACGATGAAACACAGAAATTGCATCCGCATTTAATACAAAAGGACTGACACTCTAACTCTCTACGATTTGAACGTCTCCTGTGAGTCCAGTTTTATCTTCCGATGCTTCACTTTAGATTCACTGTACCCCTTGGACCTTCTTATTGACGATGAAACACTGAAATTGCATCTGAATTTAATACAAAAGGCAGAATACCGACTTAAGTACAAGAGGACTGACACTCTGCCTCTCTATGATTTGAACCGCTCCTGTGAGTCATGTTTTTGATTCCGCTGCTTCACTTCAGGTTTACTGTATCCCTTGGACCTTCTTATTGACGACGAAACACAGAAATTGCATCCAAATTCAATACAAAATGCACAATGGCGACTTAAGTACGAGAGGACTGACACTCTATATTTCGATTATTTGAACCTCTCCTGTAAGTCCAGTTTTAGATTCCGATGCTTCACTTCAGGTTTACTGTATCCCTTGGACCTTCTTATTGACGATGAAACACAGAAATTGCATCCGAATTTAATACAAAAGGCAGAATGCTGACTTACGTACATGTGGACTGACACTCTAACACTCTATGATTTGAACCTCTCCTGTAAGTCCAGTTGTAGTTTCCGATGCTTCACTTCAGGTTTACTGTATCCCTTAGACCTTCTTATTGACGATGAAACACAGAAATTGCATCCGAATTTAATGAAAATGGCACAATGCCGACTTAAGTACAAGAGGACTGTCACTCTAACTCTCTATGATTTGAACCTCTACTGTGAGTACAGTTTTAGATTCCGATGCTTCACTTCAGGTTTACTGTATCCCTTGGACCTTCTTATTGACGATGAAACATAGAAATTGCATCCAAATTTAATACAAAAGGCACAATGAAAACTTAATTACAAGAGGACTGACACTCTAACATTCGATGATTTAAACCTATCCTGTGAGTCCTGTTTTAGACTCCGATGCTTCACTTCAGGTTTACTGTATCCCTTGGACCATCTTATTGACGGCGAAACACAGAAATTGCATCCGAATTTTATACAAAAGGCACAATGCCGACTTTAGTACAACAGGACTGACACTCTAACTTACGATGATTTGAATCTCTCCTGTGAGTCCAGTTTCAGATTCCGATGCTTCACTTAAGGTTTACTGTATCCCTTGGACCTTCGTATTGCATCCGAATTTAATACAAAAGGCACAATGCCGACTTAAGTACAAGAGGACTGACACTCTAACTTTCTATGATTTGAACCACTTCTGTGAGTCCAGATTTAGATTCTGATGCTTCACTTCAGGTTTACTGTATCCCTTGGACCTTCTTATTGACAATGAAACACAGAAATTGCATCCGAATTTAATACGAAAGGCACAATGCCTACTTAAGTACATGAGGAATGACACTCTAACTTTCTATGATTTTTAACTCTCCCGTGAGTCCAGTTTTGGATTCCGATGTTTCACTTCAGGTTTACTGTATCCCTTGGACCTTCTTATTGACGATGAAACACAGAAATTGCATCCTAATTTAATATAAAAGGCACAATGCCGACTTAAGTACAAGAGGTCTGACACTCTAACTTTTTATGATTTGAACCTCTCCTGTGAGTCCACTTTTAGATTCCGATGCTTCACTTCAGGTTTACTGTATCCCTTGGACCTTCTTATTGACGATGAAACACAGAAATTGCATCCGAATTTAATACAAAAGGCAGAAGGCCGACTTAAATACAAGAGGACTGACACTCTAACTCTCTATGATTTGAACCTGTCCTGTGAGTCCAGTTTTTGATTCCGATGCTTCACTTAAGGTTTACTGTATCCCTTGTACCTTCTTATTGATGATGAAACTCAGCAATTGCATCCGAATTTAATACAAAAGGCACAATGCCGACTTAAGTACAAGCGGACTGACACTCTAACTCTCTTTGATTTGAACCTCTCCTGTGAGTCCAGTGTTAGATTCCGATGCTTCAATTCAGGTTTACTGTATCCCTAGGACCTTCCTATTGACGATGAAACACAGAAATTGCATCCGAATTTAAAACAAATGGCACATTGCCGACTTAAGTACAAGAGGACTGACACCCTAACTTTCGATGATTTGAACCTCTCCTGTGAGTCCAGTTTTAGATTCCGATGCTTCACTTCAGGATTAATGTATCCCTTGGACCTTCGTTTTGACGATGAAACACAGAAATTGCATCCGAATTTAATACAAAAGGCACAATGCTGACTTAAGTACAAGAGGACTGACACTCAAACTTTCTATGATTTGAACCTCTCCTGTTAGTCCAGTTTTAGATGCCGATGCTTCACTTCAGGTTTACTGTATCCCTTGGACTTTCTTATTGACGATGAAACACAGAAATTGCATCCGTATTTAATACAAAAGGCACAATGCCGACATAAGTACAAGAGGACTGACACTCTAACTTTCTATGATTTGAACCACTCCTGTGAGTCCAGTTCTCGATTCTGATGCTTCACTTCAGGTTTACTGTATCCCTTGGACCTTCTTATTGACGATGAAACACTGAAATTGCATCCAAATGTAATACAAAAGGCACAATGCCGACTTAAGAACAAGAGGACTGACACTCTAATTTGCTATGATTTGAACCTGTCCTGAGAGTCCAGTTTTTGATTCCGATGCTTCACTTCAGGTTTACTGTATGCCTTGGATCTTCCTATTAACGATGAAACACAGATATTGCATTCGAATTTAATACAAAATGCACAATGCCGGCTTAAGTACAAGAGGACTGACACTCTAACTTTCTGTGATGTGAACCTCTTCCGTGGGTCCAGTTTTAGATTCCGATGCTTCACTTCAGGTTTACTGTAACCCTTGGACATTCTTATTGACGGTGAAACACAGAAATTGCATCCGAATTTAATACAAATGGCACAATGCCGACTTAAGTACAAGAGGACTGACACTCTTACTTTCTACGATTTGAACCTCTCCTGTGAGTGCAGTATTAGATTTCGATGCTTGACTTCAGGTTTACTGTAAACCTTGGACCTTCTCATTGACGATGAAACACAGAAATTGCATCCGAATTTAATACAAAAGGCACAATGCCGACTTAAGCACAAGAGGACTCGCACTCTAACTCTCTATGATTGGAACCTTTCCTGTGAGTTCAGTTTTAGATTCCGATGCTTTACTTAAGGTTCACTGTATCCCTTGGACCTATTTACTGACGATGAAACACAGAAATTGAATCCGAATTTAATACAAAATGCACAATGCCGACTTAAGTACAAGAGGACTGACACTCTAAATTTCTATGATATGAGCCTCCCCTGTGAGTCCAGTTTTAGATTCTGATGCTTCACTTCAGGTTTCTGTATCCCTTGGACATTCTTATTGACGATGAAACACAGAAATTTCATCCGAATTTAACACAAAAGGCAAAATGCCGACTTAACTTTTTATGATTTGAAACTCTCCTCTGAGTCCACTTTTAGATTTCGATGCTTCCCTTCAGGTTTACTGCATCCTTTGGACCTTCTTATTGACGATGAAACACAGAAATTGCATCCGCATTTAATACAAAAGGACTGACACTCTAACTCTCTACGATTTGAACGTCTCCTGTGAGTCCAGTTTTATCTTCCGATGCTTCACTTTAGATTCACTGTACCCCTTGGACCTTCTTATTGACGATGAAACACAGAAATTGCATCTGAATTTAATACAAAATTTAGAATACCGACTTAAGTACAAGAGGACTGACACTCTGCCTCTCTATGATTTGAACCGCTCCTGTGAGTCATGTTTTTGATACCGCTGCTTCACTTCAGGTTTACTGTATCCCTTGGACCTTCTTATTGACGACGAAACACAGAAATTGCATCCAAATTCAATACAAAATGCACAATGGCGACTTAAGTACGAGAGGACTGACACTCTATATTTCGATTATTTGAACCTCTCCTGTAAGTCCAGTTTTAGATTCCGATGCTTCACTTCAGGTTTACTGTATCCCTTGGACCATCTTATTGACGATGAAACACAGAAATTGCATCCGAATTTAATACAAAAGGCAGAATGCTGACTTACGTACAAGTGGACTGACACTCTAACACTCTATGATTTGAACCTCTCCTGTAAGTCCAGTTGTAGTTTCCGATGCTTCACTTCAGGTTTACTGTGTCCCTTAGACCTTCTTATTGACGATGAAACACAGAAATTGCATCCGAATTTAATGAAAATGGCACAATGCCGACTTAAGTACAAGAGGACTGTCACTCTAACTCTCTATGATTTGAACCTCTACTGGAGTACAGTTTTAGATTCCGATGCTTCACTTCAGGTTTACTGTATCCCTTGGTCCTTCTTATTGAAGATGAAACACAGAAATTGCATCCGAATTTAATACAAAATGCTCAAGCCGACTGAAGTACAAGAGGACTGACACTCTAACTTTCTATGATTTGAACCTCCCCTGTGAGTCGAGTTTTAGATTCTGTTGCTTCAATTCAGGTTTACTGTATCCCTTGGACATTCTTATTGACGATGAAACACAGAAATTGCATCCGAATTTAATACAAAAAAAACAATGCCGACTTAACTTTATATGATTTGAACCTCTCGTGTGAGTCCACTTTGAGATTAAGATCCTTCACTTCAGGTTTACTGTATCCCTTGGACCTTCTTATTGACGATGAAACACAGAAATTGCATCCGAATTTAATACAAAAGGACTGACACTCTACCTCTCTACGATTTGAACCTCTCCTGTGAGTCCAGTTTTATCTTCCGATGCTTCACTTTAGGTTCACTGTATCCCTTGGACCTTCTTATCGACGATGAAACATAGAAATTTCATCCGAATGTAATACAAAAGGCAAAATACCGACTTAAGTACAAGAGGACTGACACTGTAACTCCCTATGGTTTGAACCTCTCCTGTGAGTCATGTTTTTGATTCCGCTGCTTCACTTCAGGTTTACTGTATCCCTTGGACCTTCTTATTGATGATGAAACACAGCAATGGCATCCGAATTTAATACAGAAGGCAGAATGCTGACTTACGTAGAAGTGGAGTGACACTCTAACTCTCTATGATTTCAACCTCTCCTCTGAGCCCAGTTTTAGATTCCGATGCTTCACTTCAGGTTTACTGTATCCCTTAGACCTTCTTGTTGACGATGAAACTCAGAAATTGCATCCGAATTTAATGAAAATGGCACAATGCCGACTTAAGTACAAGTAGACTGACACTATAACTTTCGATGATTTAAACCTCTCCTGTGAGTCCAGTTTTAGATTCCGATGCTTCACTTCAGGTTTACTGTATCCCTTGGACCTTCTTATTGACGATGAAACACAGAAATTGCATCCGAATTTAATACAAAAGGCACAATGCCGACTTAAGTACAAGAGGACTGACACCCTAACTTTCGATGATTTGAACCTCTCCTGTGAGTCCAGTTTTAGATTCCGATGCTTCACTTCAGGTTTACTGTATCCCTTGGACCTTCTTATTGACGATGAAAAACAGAAATTGCATCCAAATTTAATACAAAAGGCACAATTCCGACTTAAGTAAAAGTGGACTGACACTCTAACTTTCTATGGTTTGAATCTCTCCTGCGAGTCCAGTTTTAGAATCCGATGCTTCACTTCAGGTTTACTGTATCCCTTGAACGTTCTTATTCACGATCAAACACAGAAATTGCAACCGAATAAAATACAAAAGGCACAATGCCGACATAAGTACAAGAGGACTGACACTCTACCTTTCTATGATTTGAACCTCTCCTGTGAGTTCAGTTTTAGAATCCGATTCTTCACTTCAGGTTTAATGTATCCCTTGGACCTTCTTATTGACGATGAAACACAGAAATTGCAACCGTATTTAATACAAAAGGCACAACGCCGACATAAGTATAAGAGGACTGACACTCTAACTTTCTATGATTTGAACCATTCCTGTGAGTCCAGTTCTAGATTCTGATGCTTCACTTCAGGTTTACTGTATCCTTTGGACCTTCTTATTGATGATGAAACACTGAAATTGCATCCAAATTTAATACAAAAGGCACAATTCCGACTTAAGTACAAGAGGACTGACACTCTAATTTTCAATGATTTGAACCTCTCCTGAGAGTCCAGTTTTAGATTCCGATGCTTGACTTCAGGTTTACTGTAACACTTGGACCTTCTTATTGACGATGAAACACAGAAATTGCATCCGAATTTAATACAAAAGGCACAATGCCGACCTAAGTACAAGAGGACTGACTCTGTAACTCTCTATTATTGGAACCTCTCCTGTGAGTCATGTTTTTGATTCCGCTGCTTCACTTCAGGTTTACTGTATCGCTTGGACCTTCTTATTGACGATGAAACACAGAAATTGCATCCGAATTTAATACAAAAGGCACAATACCGACTTAAGTACAAGAGGACTGACACTCTAACTTTCGAAGATTTGAACCACTCCTGTGAGTCCAGTTTTAGATTCCGATGCTTCACTACAGATTTACTGTATCCCTTGGACCTTCTTATTGATGATGAAACACAGCAATTGCATCCGAATTTAATACAAAAGGCAGAATGCTGACTTACGTACTAGTGGACTGACACTCTAACACACTATGATTTGAACCTCTCCTGTGAGTCCAGTTGTAGTTTCCGATGCTTCACTTCAGGTTTACTGTATCCCTTAGACCTTCTTATTGACGATGAAACACAGAAATTGCATCCGAATTTAATGAAAATGGCACAATGCCGACTTAAGTACAAGAGGACTGTCACTCTAACTTTCGATGATTTAAACCTCTCCTGTGAGTCCAGTTTTAGATTCTGATGCATCAGTTCAGGTTTACTGTATCCTTTGGACCTTCTTATTGACGATGAAACTCAGAAATTGCATCCGAATTTAATACAAAAGGCACAAAGCCGACTTAAGTACAAGGGGACTGACACTCTAACTCTCTATGATTTGAACCTCTACTGTGAGTACAGTTTTAGATTCCGATGCTTCACTTCAGGTTTACTGTATCCCTTGGACCTTCTTATTGACGATGAAACACAGAAATTGCATCCGAATTTAATACAAAATGCTCAATGCCGACTTAAGTACAAGAGGACTGACACTCCTACATTCTATGATTTGAACCTCCCCTGTGAGTCCAGTTTTAGATTCTGTTGCTTCAATTCAGGTTTACTGTATCCCTTGGACATTCTTATTGACGGTGAAACACAGAAATTGCATCCGAATTTAATACAAAAGGCACAATGCCGACTTAACTTTATATGATTTGAACCTCTCCCGTGAGTCCACTTTGAGATTCCGATGCTTCACTTCAGGTTTACTGTATCCCTTGGACCTTCTTATTGACGATGAAACACAGAAATTGCATCCGAATTTAATACAAAAGGACTGACACTCTAACTCTCTACGATTTGAACCTCTCCTGTGAGTCCAGTTTTATCTTCCGATGCTTCACTTTAGGTTCACTGTATCCCTTGGATACTCTTATTGACGATGAAACACAGAAATTTCATCCGAATTTAATACAAAAGGCAGAATACCGACTTAAGTACAAGAGGACTGACACTGTAACTCTCTATGGTTTAACCTCTCCTGTGAGTCATGTTTTTGATTCCGCTGCTTCACTTCGGGTTTACTGTATCCCTTGGACCTTCTTATTGATGATGAAAAACAGCAATGGCATCCGAATTTAATACAAAAGGCAGAATGCTGACTTACGTACAAGTGGAGTGACACTCTAAATCTCTATGATTTCAACCTCTCCTGTGAGTCCAGTTTTAGATTCCGATGCTTCACTTCAGGTTTACTGTATCCCTTGGACCTTCTTATTGACGATGAAACACAGAAATTGCATCCGAATTTAATACAAAAGGCACAATGCCGACTTAAGTACAAGAGGACTGACACCCTAACTTTCGATGATTTGAACCTCTCCTGTGAGTCCAGTGTTAAATTCCGATGCTTCTCTTCAGGTTTACTGTATCACTTGGACCTTCTTATTGACGATGAAACACAGAAATTTCATCCAAATTTAGTACAAAAGGCACAATGCCGGCTTAAGTACAAGTGGACTGACACTCTAACTTTCTATGATTTCAACCTCTCCTGTAAGTCCAGTTTTAGATTCCGATGCTTCACTTCAGGTTTACTGTACCGCTTGGAATTTCTTATTGACGATGAATCACAGAAATTGCATCCGAATTTAATACGAAAGGCACAATGCCGACTTAAGTACAAGAGGACTGACACTCTAACTATATATGACTTGAACCTCTCCTGTGAGTCCAGTTTTAGATTCTGATGCTTCACTTCAGGTTTACTGTATCCCTTGGACCTTCTTATTGACGATGGAACACAGAAATTGCATCCGAATTTAATACGAAAGGCACAATGCCGACTTAAGTACAAGAGGAATGACACTCTAACTTTCTATGGTTTGAATCTCTCCTGTGAGTCCAGTTTTAGATTCCGATGCTTCACTTCAGGTTTACTGTATCCCTTGGACGTTCTTATTCACGATGAAACACAGAAATTGCAACCGAATAAAATACAAAAGGCACAATGCCGACATAAGTACAAGAGGACTGACACTCTAACTTTCTATGATTTGAACCTCTCCTGTGAGTTCAGTTTTAGAATCCGATTCTTCACTTCAGGTTTACTGTATCCCTTGGACCTTCTTATTGACGATGAAACACAGAAATTGCATCCGTGTTTAATACAAATGGCACAACGCCGACATAAGTATAAGAGGACTGACACTCTAACTTTCTATGATTTGAACCATTCCTGTGAGTCCAGTTCTAGATTCTGATGTTTCACTTCAGGTCTACTGTATCCCTTGGACCTTCTTATTGACGATGAAACACTGAAATTGCATCCAATTTAATACAAAAGGCACAATTCCGACTTAAGTACAAGAGGACTGACACTCCAATTTTCTATGATTTGAACCTCTCCTGAGAGTCCAGTTTTTGATTCCGATGCTTCACTACAGGTTTACTATATCCCTTGGACCTTCTTATTAACGATGAAACACAGAAATAGCATCCGAATTTAATACAAAATGCACAATGCCGACTTAAGTACAAGAGGACTGACACTCTAACTTTCTATGATTTGAACCTCTTCCGTGGGTCCAGTTTTAGATTCTGATGCTTCACTACAGGTTTAGTGTAACCCTTGGACATTCTTTTTGACGGTGAAACACAGAAATTGCATCCGAATTTAATACAAAAGGCACAATGCCGACTAAAGTACAAGAGGACTGACACTCTAACTTTCTACGATTTGAACCTCTCCTGTGAGTGCAGTTTTAGATTTCGATGCTTGACTTCAGGTTTACTGTAACACTTGGACCTTCTTATTGACGATGAAACACAGAAATTGCATCCGAATTTAATACAAAAGGCACAATGCCGACTTAAGTACAAGAGGACTGACACTGTAACTCTCAATTATTGGAACCTCTCCTGTGAGTCCAGTTTTAGATTCCGATGCTTCACTTCACGTTTACTGTAACCCTTGGACCTTGTTATTGACGATGAAACACAGAAATTGCATCCGAATTTAATACAAAAGGCACAATGCCGACTTAAGTACAAGAGGACTGACACTCTAACATTCTACGATTTGAACCTCTCCTGTCAGTGCAGTTTTAGATTTCGATGCTTGACTTCAGGTTTACTGTAACCCTTGGACCTTCATATTGACGATGAAACACAGAAATTGCATCCGAATGTAATACAAAATTCACAATACCGACTTAAGTACAAGAGGACTGACGCTCTAACTTTCGATGATTTGAACCACTCCTGTGAGTGCAGTTTTAGATTCCGATGCTTCACTTCAGATTTACTGTATCCCTTGGACCTTCTTATTGAAGATGAAACACAGCAATTGCATTCGAATTTAATACAAAAGGCAGACTGCTGACTTACGTACAAGTGGACTGACACTCTAACTCTCTATGATTTGAACCTCTCCTGTGAGTCCAGTTTTAGATTCCGATGCTTCACTTCGGGTGTACTGTATCCCTTAGACCTTCTTATAGACGATGAAACACAGAAATTGCATCCGAATTTAATGAAAATGGCACAATGCCGACTTAAGTACAAGAGGACTGACACTCTAACTTTCGATGATTTAAACCTCTCCTGTGAGTCCAGTTTTAGATTCCGATGCTTCACTTCAGGTTTACTGTATCCCTTGGACCTTCTTATTGACGATGAAACACAGAAATTGCATCCGAATTTAATACCAAAGGCACAATGCCGACATGAGTACAAGTGGACTGACACCCTAACTTTCGATGATTTGAACCTCTCCTGTGGGTCCAGTTTTAGATTCCGATGCTTCACTTCAGGTTTACTGTATCCCTTGGACCTTCTTATTGACGATGAAACACAGAAATTGCATCCAAATTTAATACAAAAGGCACAATGCCGGCTTAAGTACAAGTGGACTGACACTCTAACTTTCTATGATTTCAACCTCCCCTGTAAGTCCAGTTTTAGATTCCGATGCTTCACTTCAGGTTTACTGTATCGCTTGGACCTTCTTATTGACGATGAATCACAGAAATTGCATCCGAATTTAATACAAAAGGCACAATGCCGACTTAAGTACAAGAGGACTGACACTCTAACTTTATATGACTTGAACCTCTCCTGTGAGTCCAGTTTTAGATTCTGATGCTTCACTTCAGGTTTACTGTATCCCTTGGACCTTCTTATTGACGATGAAACACAGAAATTGCATCCGAATTTAATACGAAAGGCACAATGCCGACTTAAGTACAAGAGGAATGACACTCTAACTTTCTATGGTTTGAATCTCTCCTGTGAGTCCAGTTTTAGATTCCGATGCTTCACTTCAGGTTTACTGTATCCCTTGGACGTTCTTATTCACGATGAAACACAGAAATTGCAACCGAATAAAATACAAAAGGCACAATGCCGACATAAGTACAAGAGGACTGACACTCTAACTTTCTATGATTTGAACCTCTCCTGTGAGTTCAGTTTTAGAATCCGATTCTTCACTTCAGGTTTACTGTATCCCTTGGACCTTCTTATTGACGATGAAACACAGAAATTGCATCCGTATTTAATACAAAAGGCACAACGCAGACATAAGTATAAGAGGACTGACACTCTAACTTTCTATGATTTGAACCTCCTCTGTGAGTCCAGTTTTAGATTCTGTTGCTTCAATTCAGGTTTACTGTATCCCTTGGACATTCTTATTGACGGTGAAACACAGAAATTGCATCCGAATTTAATACAAAAGGCACAATGCCGACTTAAGTACAAGAGGACTGACACTCTAACTCTCTATGATTTGAACCTCTACTGTGAGTACAGTTTTAGATTCCGATGCTTCACTTCAGGTTTACTGTATCCCTTGGACCTTCTTATTGACGATGAAACACAGAAATTGCATCCGAATTTAATACAAAATGCTCAATGCCGACTTAAGTACAAGAGGACTGACACTCTAACTTTCTATGATTTGAACCTCCCCTGTGAGTCGAGTTTTAGATTCTGTTGCTTCAATTCAGGTTTACTGTATCCCTTGGACATTCTTATTGACGGTGAAACACAGAAATTGCATCCGAATTTAATACAAAAGGCACAATGCCGACTTAACTTTATATGATTTGAACCTCTCCTGTGAGTCCACTTTGAGATTCCGATGCTTCACTTCAGGTTTACTGTATCCCTTGGACCTTCTTATTGACGATGAAACACAGAAATTGCATCCGAATTTAATACAAAAGGACTGACACTCTAACTCTCTACGATTTGAACCTCTCCTGTGAGTCCAGTTTTATCTTCCGATGCTTCACTTTAGGTTCACTGTATCCCTTGGACCTTCTTATTGACGATGAAACACAGAAATTTCATCCGAATTTAATACAAAAGGCAGAATACCGACTTAAGTACAAGAGGACTGACACTGTAACTCTCTATGGTTTGAACCTCTCCTGTGAGTCATGTTTTTGATTCCGCTGCTTCACTTCAGGTTTACTGTATCCCTTGGACCTTCTTATTGATGATGAAACTCAGCAATGGCATCCGAATTTAATACAAAAGGCAGAATGCTGACTTACGTACAAGTGGAGTGACACTCTAACTCTCTATGATTTCAACCTCTCCTGTGAGAACAGTTTTAGATTCCGATGCTTCACTTCAGGTTTACTGTATCCCTTAGACCTTCTTATTGACGATGAAACACAGAAATTGCATCCGAATTTAATGAAAATGGCACAAAGCCGACTTAAGTACAAGAGGACTGACACTCTAACTTTCGATGATTTAAACCTCTCCTGTGAGTCCAGTTTTAGATTCCGATGCTTCACTTCAGGTTTACTGTATCCCTTGGACCTTCTTATTGACGATGAAACACAGAAATTGCATCCGAATTTAATACAAAAGGCACAATGCCGACATGAGTAGAAGTGGACTGACACCCTAACTTTCGATGATTTGAACCTCTCCTGTGGGTCCAGTTTTAGATTAGATGCTTCACTTCAGGTTTACTGTATCCCTTGGACCTTCTTATTGACGATGAAACACAGAAATTGCATCCAAATTTAATACAAAAGGCACAATGCCGGCTTAAGTACAAGTGGACTGACACTCTAAGTTTCTATGATTTCAACCTCCCCTGTAAGTCCAGTTTTAGATTCCGATGCTTCACTTCAGGTTTACTGTATCGCTTGGACCTTCTTATTGACGATGAATCACAGAAATTGCATCCGAATTTAATACAAAAGGCACAATGCCGACTTAAGTACAAGAGGACTGACACTCTAACTTTATATGACTTGAACCTCTCCTGTGAGTCCAGTTTTAGATTCTGATGCTTCACTTCAGGTTTACTGTATCCCTTGGACCTTCTTATTGACGATGAAACACAGAAATTGCATCCGAATTTAATACGAAAGGCACAATGCCGACTTAAGTACAAGAGGAATGACACTCTAACTTTCTACGGTTTGAATCTCTCCTGTGAGTCCAGTTTTAGATTCCGATGCTTCACTTCAGGTTTACTGTATCCCTTGGACGTTCTTATTCACGATGAAACACAGAAATTGCAACCGAATAAAATACAAAAGGCACAATGCCGACATAAGTACAAGAGGACTGACACTCTAACTTTCTATGATTTGAACCTCTCCTGTGAGTTCAGTTTTAGAATCCGATTCTTCACTTCAGGTTTACTGTATCCCTTGGACCTTCTTATTGACGATGAAACACAGAAATTGCATCCGTATTTAATACAAAAGGCACAACGCCGACATAAGTATAAGAGGACTGACACTCTAACTTTCTATGATTTGAACCTCCTCTGTGAGTCCAGTTTTAGATTCTGTTGCTTCAATTCAGGTTTACTGTATCCCTTGGACATTCTTATTGACGGTGAAACACAGAAATTGCATCCGAATTTAATACAAAAGGCACAATGCCGACTTAAGTACAAGAGGACTGACACTCTAACTCTCTATGATTTGAACCTCTACTGTGAGTACAGTTTTAGATTCCGAAGCTTCACTTCAGGTTTACTGTATCCCTTGGACCTTCTTATTGACGATGAAACACAGAAATTGCATCCGAATTTAATACAAAATGCTCAATGCCGACTTAAGTACAAGAGGACTGACACTCTAACTTTCTATGATTTGAACCTCCCCTGTGAGTCGAGTTTTAGATTCTGTTGCTTCAATTCAGGTTTACTGTATCCCTTGGACATTCTTATTGACGGTGAAACACAGAAATTGCATCCGAATTTAATACAAAAGGCACAATGCCGACTTAACTTTATATGATTTGAAACTCTCCTGTGAGTCCACTTTGAGATTCCGATGCTTCACTTCAGGTTTACTGTATCCCTTGGACCTTCTTATTGACGATGAAACACAGAAATTGCATCCGAATTTAATACAAAAGGACTGACACTCTAACTCTCTACGATTTGAACCTCTCCTGTGAGTCCAGTTTTATCTTCCGATGCTTCACTTTAGGTTCACTGTATCCCTTGGACCTTCTTATTGACGATGAAACACAGAAATTTCATCCGAATTTAATACAAAAGGCAGAATACCGACTTAAGTACAAGAGGACTGACACTGTAACCCTCTATGGTTTGAACCTCTCCTGTGAGTCATGATTTTGATTCCGCTGCTTCACTTCAGGTTTACTGTATCCCTTGGACCTTCTTATTGATGATGAAACACAGCAATGGCATCCGAATTTAATACAAAAGGCAGAATGCTGACTTACGTACAAGTGGAGTGACACTCTAACTCTCTATGATTTCAACCTCTCCTGTGAGTCCAGTTTTAGATTCCGATGCTTCACTTCAGGTTTACTGTATCCCTTAGACCTTCTTATTGACGATGAAACACAGAAATTGCATCCGAATTTAATGAAAATGGCACAAAGCCGACTTAAGTACAAGAGGACTGACACTCTAACTTTCGATGATTTAAACCTCTCCTGTGAGTCCAGTTTTAGATTCCGATGCTTCACTTCAGGTTTACTGTATCCCTTGGACCTTCTTATTGACGATGAAACACAGAAATTGCATCCGAATTTAGTACAAAAGGCACAATGCCGACATAAGTACAAGAGGACTGACACCCTAACTTTCGATGATTTGAACCTCTCCTGTGAGTCCAGTGTTAGATTCCGATGCTTCACTTCAGGTTTACTGTATCCCTTGGACCTTCTTATTGACGATGAAACACAGAAATTGCATCCAAATTTAACACAAAAGGCACAATGCCGGCTTAAGTACAAGTGGACTGAGGCTCTAACTTTCTATGATTTCAACCTCCCCTGTAAGTCCAGTTTTAGATTCCGATGCTTCACTTCAGGTTTACTGTATCGCTTGGACCTTCTTATTGACGATGAATCACAGAAATTGCATCCGAATTTAATACAAAAGGCACAATGCCGACTTAAGTACAAGAGGACTGACACTCTAACTTTATATGACTTGAACCTCTCCTGTGAGTCCAGTTTTAGATTCTGATGCTTCACTTCAGGTTTACTGTATCCCTTGGACCTTCTTATTGACGATGAAACACAGAAATTGCATCCGAATTTAATACAAAATGCTCAATGCCGACTTAAGTACAGGAGGACTGACACTCTAACTTTCTATGATTTGAACCTCCCCTGTGAGTCCAGTTTTAGATTCTGTTGCTTCAATTCAGGTTTACTGTATCCCTTGGACATTCTTATTGACTGTGAAACACAGAAATTGCATCCGAATTTAATACAAAAGGCACAATGCCGACTTAACTTTATATGATTTGAACCTCTCCTGTGAGTCCACTTTGAGATTCCGATGCTTCACTTCAGGTTTACTGTATCCCTTGGACCTTCTTATTGACGATGAAACACAGAAATTGCATCCGAATTTAATACAAAAGGACTGACACTCTAACTCTCTACGATTTGAACCTCTCCTGTGAGTCCAGTTTTATCTTCCGATGCTTCACTTTAGGTTCACTGTATCCCTTGGACCTTCTTATTGACGATGAAACACAGAAATTTCATCCGAATTTAATACAAAAGGCAGAATACCGACTTAAGTACAAGAGGACTGACACTGTAACTCTCTATGGTTTGAACCTCTCCTGTGAGTCATGTTTTTGATTCCGCTGCTTCACTTCAGGTTTACTGTATCCCTTGGACCTTCTTATTTTGATGATGAAGCACAGCAATGGCATCCGAATTTAATACAAAAGGCAGAATGCTGACTTACGTACAAGTGGAGTGACACTCTAACTCTCTATGATTTCAACCTCTCCTGTGAGTCCAGTTTTAGATTCCGATGCTTCACTTCAGGTTTACTGTATCCCTTAGACCTTCTTATTGACGATGAAACACAGAAATTGCATCCGAATTTAATGAGAATGGCACAAAGCCGACTTAAGTACAAGAGGACTGACACTCTAACTTTCGATGATTTAAACCTCTCCTGTGAGTCCAGTTTTAGATTCCGATGCTTCACTTCAGGTTTACTGTATCCCTTGGACCTTCTTATTGACGATGAAACACAGAAATTGCATCCGAATTTAGTACAAAAGGCACAATGCCGACTTAAGTACAAGAGGACTGACACCCTAACTTTCGATGATTTGAACCTCTCCTGTGAGTCCAGTGTTAGATTCCGATGCTTCACTTCAGGTTTACTGTATCCCTTGGACCTTCTTATTGACGATGAAACACAGAAATTGCATCCAAATTTAATACAAAAGGCACAATGCCGGCTTAAGTACAAGTGGACTGACACTCTAACTTTCTATGATTTCAACCTCTCCTGTAAGTCCAGTTTTAGATTCCGATGCTTCACTTCAGGTTTACTGTATCGCTTGGAATTTCTTATTGACGATGAATCACAGAAATTGCATCCGAATTTAATACGAAAGGCACAATGCCGACTTAAGTACAAGTGGACTGACACTCTAACTTTATATGACTTGAACCTCTCCTGTGAGTCCAGTTTTAGATTCTGATGCTTCACTTCAGGTTTACTGTATCCCTTGGACCTTCTTATTGACGATGAAACACAGAAATTGCATCCGAATTTAATACGAAAGGCACAATGCCGACTTAAGTACAAGAGGAATGACACTCTAACTTTCTATGGTTTGAATCTCTCCTGTGAGTCCAGTTTTAGATTCCGATGCTTCACTTCAGGTTTACTGTATCCCTTGGACGTTCTTATTCACGATGAAACACAGAAATTGCAACCGAATAAAATACAAAAGGCACAATGCCGACATAAGTACAAGAGGACTGACACTCTAACTTTCTATGATTTGAACCTCTCTTGTGAGTTCAGTTTTAGAATCCGATTCTTCACTTCAGGTTTACTGTATCCCTTGGACCTTCTTATTGACGATGAAACACAGAAATTGCATCCGTATTTAATACAAAAGGCACAACGCCGACATAAGTATAAGAGGACTGACACTCTAACTTTCTATGATTTGAACCATTCCTGTGAGTCCAGTTCCAGATTCTGATGCTTCACTTCAGGTTTACTGTATCCCTTGGACCTTCTTATTGACGATGAAACACTGAAATTGCATCCAATTTAATACAAAAGGCACAATTCCGACTTAAGTACAAGAGGACTGACACTGTAACTCTCAATTATTGGAACCTCTCCTGTGAGTCCAGTTTTAGATTCCGATGCTTCACTTCACGTTTACTGTATCCCTTGGACCTTGTTATTGACGATGAAACACAGAAATTGCATCCGAATTTAATACAAAAGGCACAATGCCGACTTAAGTACAAGAGGACTGACACTCTAACATTCTACGATTTGAACCTCTCCTGTCAGTGCAGTTTTAAATTTCGATGCTTGACTTCAGGTTTACTGTAACCCTTGGACCTTCATATTGACGATGAAACACAGAAATTGCATCCGAATGTAATACAAAATTCACAACACCGACTTAAGTACAAGAGGACTGACACTCTAACTTTCGATGATTTGAACCACTCCTGTGAGTGCAGTTTTAGATTCTGATGCTTCACTTCAGATTTACTGCATCCCTTGGACCTTCTTATTGAAGATGAAACACAGCAATTGCATTCGAATTTAATACAAAAGGCAGAATGCTGACTTACGTACAAGTGGACTGACACTCTAACCCTCTATGATTTGAACCTCTCCTGTGAGTCCAGTTTTAGATTCCGTTGCTTCACTTCGGGTTTACTGTATCCCCTAGACCTTCTTATAGACGATGAAACACAGAAATTGCATCCGAATTTAATGAAAATGGCACAATGCCGACTTAAGTACAAGAGGACTGACACTCTAACTTTCGATGATTTAAACCTCTCCTGTGAGTCCAGTTTTAGATTCCGATGCTTCACTTCAGGTTTGCTGTATCCCTTGGACCTTCTTATTGACGATGAAACACAGAAATTGCATCCGAATTTAATACAAAAGGCACAATGCCGACATGAGTACAAGTGGACTGACACCTTAACTTTCGATGATTTGAACCTCTCCTGTGGGTCCAGTTTTAGATTCCGATGCTTCACTTCAGGTTTACTGTATCCCTTGGACCTTCTTATTGACGATGAAACACAGAAATTGCATCCAAATTTAATACAAAAGGCACAATGCCGGCTTAAGTACAAGTGGACTGACACTCTAACTTTCTATGATTTCAACCTCCCCTGTAAGTCCAGTTTTAGATTCCGATGCTTCACTTCAGGTTTACTGTATCGCTTGGACCTTCTTATTGACGATGAATCACAGAAATTGCATCCGAATTTAATACAAAAGGCACAATGCCGACTTAAGTACAAGAGGACTGACACTCTAACTTTATATGACTTGAACCTCTCCTGTGAGTCCAGTTTTAGATTCTGATGCTTCACTTCAGGTTTACTGTATCCCTTGGACCTTCTTATTGACGATGAAACACAGAAATTGCATCCGAATTTAATACGAAAGGCACAATGCCGACTTAAGTACAAGAGGAATGACACTCTAACTTTCTATGGTTTGAATCTCTCCTGTGAGTCCAGTTTTAGATTCCGATGCTTCACTTCAGGTTTACTGTATCCCTTGGACGTTCTTATTCACGATGAAACACAGAAATTGCAACCGAATAAAATACAAAAGGCACAATGCCGACATAAGTACAAGAGGACTGACACTCTAACTTTCTATGATTTGAACCTCTCCTGTGAGTTCAGTTTTAGAATCCGATTCTTCACTTCAGGTTTACTGTATCCCTTGGACCTTCTTATTGACGATGAAACACAGAAATTGCATCCGTATTTAATACAAAAGGCACAACGCCGACATAAGTATAAGAGGACTGACACTCTAACTTTCTATGATTTGAACCATTCCTGTGGGTCCAGTTCTAGATTCTGATGCTTCACTTCAGGTTTACTGTATCCCTTGGACCTTCTTATTGACGATGAAACACTGAAATTGCATCCAATTTAATACAAAAGGCACAATGCCGACTTAAGTACAAGAGGACTGACACTCTAACATTCTACGATTTGAACCTCTCCTGTCAGTGCAGTTTTAGATTTCGATGCTTGACTTCAGGTTTACTGTAACCCTTGGACCTTCATATTGACTAAGAAACACAGAAATTGCATCCGAATGTAATACAAAATTCAAAATACCGACCTAAGTACAAGAGGACTGACACTCTAACTTTCGATGATTTGAACCACTCCTGTGAGTGCAGTTTTAGATTAAGATGCTTCACTTCAGATTTACTGTATCCCTTGGACCTTCTTATTGAAGATGAAACACAGCAATTGCATTCGAATTTAATACAAAAGGCAGAATGCTGACTTACGTACAAGTGGACTGACACTCTAACTCTCTATGATTTGAACCTCTCCTGTGAGTCCAGTTTTAGATTCCGATGCTTCACTTCAGGTTTACTGTATCCCTTAGACCTTCTTATAGACGATGAAACACAGAAATTGCATCCGAATTTAATGAAAATGGCACAATGCCGACTTAAGTACAAGAGGACTGACACTCTAACTTTCGATGATTTAAACCTCTCCTGTGAGTCCAGTTTTAGATTCCGATGCTTCACTTCAGGTTTACTGTATCCCTTGGACCTTCTTATTGACGATGAAACACAGAAATTGCATCCGAATTTAATACAAAAGGCACAATGCCGACATAAGAACAAGAGGACTGACACCCTAACTTTCGATGATTTGAACCTCTCCTGTGGGTCCAGTTTTAGATTCCGATGCTTCTCTTCAGGTTTACTGTATCCCTTGGACCTTCTTATTGACGATGAAACACAGAAATTGCATCCAAATTTAATACAAAAGGCACAATGCCGAATTAAGTACAAGTGGACTGACATTCTAACTTCCTATGATTTCAACCTCTCCTGTGTGTCCAGTTTGAGATTCCGATGCTTCACTTCAGGTTTACTGTCTCCCTTGGACCTTCTTATTAACGATGAAACAAAGAAATTGCATCCGAATTTAATACAAAAGGCAGAATGTCGACTTAAGTACAAGAGGACTGACACTCTAACTCTCTATGATTTGAACCTCTACTGTGAGTACAGTTTTAGATTCCGATGCTTCACTTCAGGTTTACTGTATCCCTTGGACCTTCTTATTGACGATGAAACACAGAAATTGCCTCCGAATTTAATACAAAATGCTCAATGCCGACTTAAGTACAAGAGGACTGACACTCTAACTTTCTATGATTTGAACCTCCCCTGTGAGTCCAGTTTTAGATTCTGTTGCTTCAATTCAGGTTTACTGTATCCCTTGGACATTCTTATTGACGATGAAACACAGAAATTGCATCCGAATTTAATACAAAAGGCACAATGCCGACTTAACTTTATATGATTTGAACCTCTCCTGTGAGTCCACTTTGAGATTCCGATGCTTCACTTCAGATTTACTGTATCCCTTGGACCTTCTTATTGACGATGAAACACAGAAATTGCATCCGAATTTAATACAAAAGGACTGACACTCTAACTCTCTACGATTTGAACCTCTCCTGTGAGTTCAGTTTTATCTTCCGATGCTTCACTTTAGGTTCACTGTATCCCTGGGACCTTCTTATTGACGATGAAACACAGAAATTTCATCCGAATTTAATACAAAAGGCAGAATACCGACTTAAGTACAAGAGGACTGCCACTGTAACTCTCTATGGTTTGAACCTCTCCTGTGAGTCATGTTTTTGATTCCGCTGCTTCACTTCAGGTTTACTGTATCCCTTGGACCTTCTTATTGATGATGAAACACAGCAATTGCATCCGAATTTAAAACAAAAGGCAGAATGCTGACTTACGTACAAGTGGAGTGACACTCTAACACTCTATGATTTCAACCTCTCCTGTGAGTCCAGTTTTAGATTCCGATGCTTCACTTCAGGTTTACTGTATCCCTTAGACCTTCTTATTGACGATGAAACACAGAAATTGCATCCGAATTTAATGAAAATGGCACAATGCCGACTTAAGTACAAGAGGACTGACACTCTAACTTTCGATGATTTAAACATCTCCTGTGAGTCCAGTTTTAGATTCCGATGCTTCACTTCAGGTTTACTGTATCCCTTGGACCTTCTTATTGACGATGAAACACAGAAATTGCATCCGAATTTAATACAAAAGGCACAATGGCGACTTAAATACAAGAGGACTGACACCCTAACTTTCGATGATTTAAACCTCTCCTGTAAGTCCAGTTTTAGATTCCGATGGTTCACTTCAGGTTTACTGTATCCTTTGGACCTTCTTATTGACGATGAAACACAGAAATTGCATCCAAATTTAATACAAAAGGCACAATGCCGACTTAAGTACAAGTGGACTGACACTCTAACTTTCTATGATTTCAACCTCTCCTGTAAGTCCAGTTGTAGATTCCGATGCTTCACTTC
This sequence comes from Schistocerca americana, assembly GCF_021461395.2. Taxonomy (NCBI): domain Eukaryota; kingdom Metazoa; phylum Arthropoda; class Insecta; order Orthoptera; family Acrididae; genus Schistocerca; species Schistocerca americana. The sequence goes on along the minus strand of NW_025725994.1, from coordinate 2,353,832 downwards.
AGGTTTACTGTATCGCTTGGACCTTCTTATTGACGATGAATCACAGAAATTGCATCCGAATTTAATACAAAAGGCACAATGCCGACTTAAGTACAAGAGGACTGACACTCTAACTTTATATGATTTGAACCTCTCCTGTGAGTCCAGTCTTAGATTCTGATGCTTCACTTCAGGTTTACTGTATCCCTTGGACCTTCTTATTGACGATGAAACACAGAAATTGCATCCGAATTTAATACGAAAGGCACAATGCCGACTTAAGTACAAATGGAATGACACTCTAACATTCTATGGTTGGAATCTCTCCTGTGAGTCCAGTTTTAGATTCCGATGCTTCACTTCAGGTTTACTGTATCCCTTGGACGTTCTTATTCACGATGAAACACAGAAATTGCAACCGAATAAAATACAAAAGGCACAATGCCGACATAAGTACAAGAGGACTGACACTCTAACTTTCTATGATTTGATCCTCTCCTGTGAGTTCAGTTTTAGAATCCGATTCTTCACTTCAGGTTTACTGTATCCCTTTAACCTTCTTATTGACGATGAAACACAGAAATTGCATCCGTATTTAATACAAAAGGCACAACGCCGACATAAGTATAAGAGGACTGACACTCTAACTTTCTATGATTTGAACCATTCCTGTGAGTCCAGTTCTAGATTCTGATGCTTCACTTCAGGTTTACTGTATCCCTTGGACCTTCTTATTGACGATGAAACACTAAAATTGCATCCAAATTTAATACAAAAGGCACAATTCCGACTTAAGTACAAGAGGACTGACACTCTATTTTCTATGATTTGAACCTCTCCTGAGAGTCCAGTTTTTGATTCCGATGCTTCACTTCAGATTTACTGTATCCCTTGGACCTTCTTATTGAAGATGAAACACAGCAATTGCATTCGAATTTAATACAAAATGCACAATGCCGACTTAAGTACAAGAGGACTGACACTCTAACTTTCTATGATTTGAACCTCTTCCGTGGGTCCAGTTTTAGATTCTGATGCTTCACTTCAGGTTTACTGTATCCCTTGGACCTTCTTATTGACGATGAAACACAGAAATTGCATCCGAATTTAATACAAAAGGCAAAATGCCGACTTAAGTACAAGAGGACTGACACCCTAACTTTCGATGAATTGAACCTCTCCTGTGAGTCCAGTGATAGATTCCGATGCTTCACTTCAGGTTTACTGTATCCCTTGGACCTTCTTATTGACGATGAAACACAGAAATTGCATCCGAATTTAATACAAAAGGACTGACACTCTAACTCTCTACGATTTGAACCTCTCCTGTGAGTCCAGTTTTATCTTCCGATGCGTCACTTTAGGTTCACTGTATCCCTGGGACCTTCTTATTGACGATGAAACACAGAAATTTCATCCGGATTTAATACAAAAGGCAGAATACCGACTTAAGTACAAGAGGACTGACACTGTAACTCTCTATGGTTTGAACCTCTCCTGTGAGTCATGTTTTTGATTCCGCTGCTTCACTTCAGGTTTACTGTATCCCTTGGACCTTCTTATTGATGATGAAACACAGCAATTGCATCCGAATTTAATACAAAAGGCAGAATGCTGACTTACGAACAAGTGGAGTGACACTCTAACACTCTATGATTTCAACCTCTCCTGTGAGTCCAGTTTTAGATTCCGATGCTTCACTTCAGGTTTACTGTATCCCTTAGACCCTCTTATTGACGATGAAACACAGAAAATGCATCCGAATTTAATGAAAATGGCACAATGCCGACTTAAGTACAAGAGGACTGACACTCTAACTTTCGATGATTTAAACCTCTCCTGTGAGTCCAGTTTTAGATTCCGATGCTTCACTTCAGGTTTACTGTATCCCTTGGACCTTCTTATTGACGATGAAACACAGAAATTGCATCCGAATTTAATACAAAAGGCACAATGCCGACTTAAGTACAAGAGGACTGACACCCTAACTTTCGATGATTTAAACCTCTCCTGTAAGTCCAGTTTTAGATTCCGATGGTTCACCTCAGGTTTACTGTATCCCTTGGACCTTCTTATTGATGATAAAACACAGAAATTGCATCCAAATTTAATACAAAAGGCACAATGCCGACTTAAGTACAAGTGGACTGACACTCTAACTTTCTATGATTTCAACCTCTCCTGTAAGTCCAGTTTTAGATTCCGATGCTTCACTTCAGGTTTACTGTATCGCTTGGACCTTCTTATTGACGATGAATCACAGAAATTGCATCCGAATTTAATACAAAAGGCACAATGCCGACTTAAGTACAAGTGGACTGACACTCTAACTTTATATGATTTGAACCTCTCCTGTGAGTCCAGTCTTAGTTTCTGATGCTTCACTTCAGGTTTACTGTATCCCTTGGACCTTCTTATTACGATGAAACACAGAAATTGCATCCGAATTTAATACGAAAGGCACAATGCCGACATAAGTACAAATGGAATGACACTCTAACATTCTATGGTTTGAATCTCTCCTGTGAGTCCAGTTTTAGATTCCGATGCTTCACTTCAGGTTTACTGTATCCCTTGGAAGTTCTTATTGACGATGAAACACAGAAATTGCATCCGAATTTAATACAAAAGGCACAATGCCGACATAAGGACAAGAGGACTGACACCCTAACTTTCGATGATTTCAACCTCTCCTGTGTGTCCAGTTTGAGATTCCGATGCTTCACTTCAGGTTTACTGTCTCCTTTGGACCTTCTTATTGACGATGAAACAAAGAAATTGCATCCGAATTTAATACAAAAGGCACAATGTCGACTTAAGTACAAGAGGACTGACACTCTAACTCTCTATGATTTGAACTTCTACTGTGAGTACAGTTTTAGATTCCGATGCTTCACTTCAGGTTTACTGTATCCCTTGGACCTTCTTATTGACGATGAAACACAGAAATTGCCTCCGAATTTAATACAAAATGCTCAATGCCGACTTAAGTACAAGAGGACTGACACTCTAACTTTCTATGATTTGAACCTCCCCTGTGAGTCCAGTTTTAGATTCTGTTGCTTCAATTCAGGTTTACTGTATCCCTTGGACATTCTTATTGACGATGAAACACAGAAATTGCATCCGAATTTAATACAAAAGGCACAATGCCGACTTAACTTTATATGATTTGAACCTCTCCTGTGAGTCCACTTTGAGATTCCGATGCTTCACTTCAGGTTAACTGTATCCCTTGGACCTTCTTATTGACGATGATACACAGAAATTGCATCCGAATTTAATACAAAAGGACTGACACTCTAACTCTCTACGATTTGAACCTCTCCTGTGAGTCCAGTTTTATCTTCCGATGCTTCACTTTAGGTTCACTGTATACCTGGGACCTTCTTATTGACGATGAAACACAGAAATTTCATCCGAATTTAATAGAAAAGGCAGAATACCGACTTAAGTACAAGAGGACTGACACTGTAACTCTCTATGGTTCGAACCTCTCCTGTGAGTCATGTTTTTGATTCCGCTGCTTCACTTCAGGTTTACTGTATCCCTTGGACCTTCTTATTGATGATGAAACACAGCAATTGCATCCGAATTTAAAACAAAAGGCAGAATGCTGACTTACGTACAAGTAGAGTGACACTCTAACACTCTATGATTTCAACCTCTCCTGTGAGTCCAGTTTTAGATTCCGATGCTTCACTTCAGGTTTACTGTATCCCTTAGACCTTCTTATTGACGATGAAACACAGAAATTGCATCCGAATTTAATGAAAATGGCACAATGCCGACTTAAGTACAAGAGGACTGACACTCTAACTTTCGATGATTTAAACCTCTCCTGTGAGTCCAGTTTTAGATTCCGATGCTTCACTTCAGGTTTACTGTATCCCTTGGACCTTCTTATTGACGATGAAACACAGAAATTGCATCCGAATTTAATACAAAATGCACAATGCCGACTTAAGTACAAGAGGACTGACACCCTAACTTTCGATGATTTAAACCTCTCCTGTAAGTCCAGTTTTAGATTCCGATGGTTCACTTCAGGTTTACTGTATCCCTTGGACCTTCTTATTGACGATGAAACACAGAAATTGCATCCAAATTTAATACAAAAGGCACAATGCCGACTTAAGTACAAGTGGACTGACACTCTAACTTTCTATGATTTCAACCTCTCCTGTAAGTCCAGTTGTAGATTCCGATGCTTCACTTCAGGTTTACTGTATCGCTTGGACCTTCTTATTGACGATGAATCACAGAAATTGCATCCGAATTTAATACAAAAGGCACAATGCCGACTTAAGTACAAGAGGACTGACACTCTAACTTTATATGATTTGAACCTCTCCTGTGAGTCCAGTCTTAGATTCTGATGCTTCACTTCAGGTTTACTGTATCCCTTGGACCTTCTTATTGACGATGAAACACAGAAATTGCATCCGAATTTAATACGAAAGGCACAATGCCGACTTAAGTACAAATGGAATGACACTCTAACATTCTATGGTTTGAATCTCTCCTGTGAGTCCAGTTTTAGATTCCGATGCTTCACTTCAGGTTTACTGTATCCCTTGGACGTTCTTATTCACGATGAAACACAGAAATTGCAACCGAATAAAATACAAAAGGCACAATGCCGACATAAGTACAAGAGGACTGACACTCTAACTTTCTATGATTTGATCCTCTCCTGTGAGTTCAGTTTTAGAATCCGATTCTTCACTTCAGGTTTACTGTATCCCTTGGACCTTCTTATTGACGATGAAACACAGAAATTGCATCCGTATTTAATACAAAAGGCACAACGCCGACATAAGTATAAGAGGACTGACACTCTAACTTTCTATGATTTGAACCATTCCTGTGAGTCCAGTTCTAGATTCTGATGCTTCACTTCAGGTTTACTGTATCCCTTGGATCTTCTTATTGACGATGAAACACTGAAATTGCATCCAAATTTAATACAAAAGGCACAATTCCGACTTAAGTACAAGAGGACTGACACTCTATTTTCTATGATTTGAACCTCTCCTGAGAGTCCAGTTTTTGATTCCGATGCTTCACTTCAGATTTACTGTATCCCTTGGACCTTCTTATTGAAGATGAAACACAGCAATTGCATTCGAATTTAATACAAAATGCACAATGCCGACTTAAGTACAAGAGGACTGACACTCTAACTTTCTATGATTTGAACCTCTTCCGTGGGTCCAGTTTTAGATTCTGATGCTTCACTTCAGGTTTACTGTATCCCTTGGACCTTCTTATTGACGATGAAATACAGAAATTGCATCCGAATTTAATACAAAAGGCAAAATGCCGACTTAAGTACAAGAGGACTGACACCCTAACTTTCGATGAATTGAACCTCTCCTGTGAGTCCAGTGATAGATTCCGATGCTGCACTTCAGGTTTACTGTATCCCTTGGACCTTCTTATTGACGATGAAACACAGAAATTGCATCCGAATTTAATACAAAAGGACTGACACTCTAACTCTCTACGATTTGAACCTCTCCTGTGAGTCCAGTTTTATCTTCCGATGCGTCGCTTTAGGTTCACTGTATCCCTGGGACCTTCTTATTGACGATGAAACACAGAAATTTCATCCGAATTTAATACAAAAGGCAGAATACCGACTTAAGTACAAGAGGACTGACACTGTAACTCTCTATGGTTTGAACCTCTCCTGTGAGTCATGTTTTTGATTCCGCTGCTTCACTTCAGGTTTACTGTATCCCTTGGACCTTCTTATTGATGATGAAACACAGCAATTGCATCCGAATTTAATACAAAAGGCAGAATGCTGACTTACGTACAAGTGGAGTGACACTCTAACACTCTATGATTTCAACCTCTCCTGTGAGTCCAGTTTTAGATTCCGATGCTTCACTTCAGGTTTACTGTATCCCTTAGACCCTCTTATTGACGATGAAACACAGAAATTGCATCCGAATTTAATGAAAATGGCACAATGCCGACTTAAGTACAAGAGGACTGACACTCTAACTTTCGATGATTTAAACCTCTCCTGTGAGTCCAGTTTTAGATTCCGATGCTTCACTTCAGGTTTACTGTATCCCTTGGACCTTCTTATTGACGATGAAACACAGAAATTGCATCCGAATTTAATACAAAAGGCACAATGCCGACTTAAGTACAAGAGGACTGACACCTTAACTTTCGATGATTTAAACCTCTCCTGTAAGTCCAGTTTTAGATTCCGATGGTTCACTTCAGGTTTACTGTATCCCTTGGACCTTCTTATTGACGATGAAACACAGAAATTGCATCCAAATTTAATACAAAAGGCACAATGCCGTCTTAAGTACAAGTGGACTGACACTCTAACTTTCTATGATTTCAACCTCTCCTGTAAGTCCAGTTTTAGATTCCGATGCTTCACTTCAGGTTTACTGTATCGCTTGGACCTTCTTATTGACGATGAATCACAGAAATTGCATCCGAATTTAATACAAAAGGCACAATGCCGACTTAAGTACAAGTGGACTGACACTCTAACTTTATATGATTTGAACCTCTCCTGTGAGTCCAGTCTTAGATTCTGATGCTTCACTTCAGGTTTACTGTATCCCTTGGACCTTCTTATTACGATGAAACACAGAAATTGCATCCGAATTTAATACGAAAGGCACAATGCCGACTTAAGTACAAATGGAATGACACTCTAACATTCTATGGTTTGAATCTCTCCTGTGAGTCAAGTTTTAGATTCCGATGCTTCACTTCAGGTTTACTGTATCCCTTGGACGTTCTTATTCACGATGAAACTCAGAAATTGCAACCGAATAAAATACAAAAGGCACAATGCCGACATAAGTACAAGAGGACTGACACTCTAACTTTCTCTGATTTGATCCTCTCCTGTGAGTTCAGTTTTAGAATCCGATTCTTCACTTCAGGTTTACTGTATCCCTTGGACCTTCTTATTGACGATGAAACACAGAAATTGCATCCGTATTTAATACAAAAGGCACAACGCCGACATAAGTATAAGAGGACTGACACTCTAACTTTCTATGATTTGAACCATTCCTGTGAGTCCAGTTCTAGATTCTGATGCTTCACTTCAGGTTTACTGTATCCCTTGGACCTTCTTATTGACGATGAAACACTGAAATTGCATCCAAATTTAATACAAAAGGCACAATTCCGACTTAAGTACAAGAGGACTGACACTCTATTTTCTATGATTTGAACCTCTCCTGAGAGTCCAGTTTTTGATTCCGATGCTTCACTTCAGATTTACTGTATCCCTTGGACCTTCTTATTGAAGATGAAACACAGCAATTGCATTCGAATTTAATACAAAATGCACAATGCCGACTTAAGTACAAGAGGACTGACACTCTAACTTTCTATGATTTGATCCTCTTCCGTGGGTCCAGTTTTAGATTCTGATGCTTCACTTCAGGTTTACTGTATCCCTTGGACCTTCTTATTGACGATGAAACACAGAAATTGCATCCGAATTTAATACAAAAGGCACAATGCCGACTTAAGTACAAGAGGACTGACACCCTAGCTTTCGATGAATTGAACCTCTCCTGTGAGTCCAGTGATAGATTCCGATGCTTCACTTCAGGTTTACTGTATCCCTTGGACCTTCTTATTGACGATGAAACACAGAAATTGCATCCAAATTTAATACAAAAGGCACAATGCCGACTTAAGTACAAGTGGACTGACACTCGAACTTTCTATGATTTCAACCTCTCCTGTAAGTCCAGTTTTAGATTCCGATGCTTCACTTCAGGTTTACTGTATCGCTTGGACCTTCTTATTGACGATGAATCACAGAAATTGCATCCGAATTTAATACGAAAGGCACAATGCCGACTTAAGTACAAATGGAATGACACTCTAACATTCTATGGTTTGAATCTCTCCTGTGAGTCCAGTTTTAGATTCCGATGCTTCACTTCAGGTTTACTGTATCCCTTGGACGTTCTTATTCACGATGAAACACAGAAATTGCAACCGAATAAAATACAAAAGGCACAATGCCGACATAAGTCCAAGAGGACTGACACTCTAACTTTCTATGATTTGATCCTCTCCTGTGAGTTCAGTTTTAGAATCCGATTCTTCACTTCAGGTTTACTGTATCCCTTGGACCTTCTTATTGACGATGAAACACAGAAATTGCATCCGTATTTAATACAAAAGGCACAACGCCGACATAAGTATAAGAGGACTGACACTCTAACTTTCTATGATTTGAACCATTCCTGTGAGTCCAGTTCTAGATTCTGATGCTTCACTTCAGGTTTACTGTATCCCTTGGACCTTCTTATTGACGATGAAACACTGAAATTGCATCCAAATTTAATACAAAAGGCACAATTACGACTTAAGTACAAGAGGACTGACACTCTATTTTCTATGATTTGAACCTCTCCTGAGAGTCCAGTTTTTGATTCCGATGCTTCACTTCAGATTTACTGTATCCCTTGGACCTTCTTATTGAAGATGAAACACAGAAATTGCATCCGAATTAAATGAAAATGGCACAATGCCGACTTAAGTACAAGAGGACTGACACTCTAACTTTCGATGATTTAAACCTCTCCTGTGAGTCTAGTTTTAGATTCCGATGCTTCACTTCAGGTTTACTGTATCCCTTGGACCTTCTTATTGACGATGAAACACAGAAATTGCATCCGAATTTAATACAAAAGGCACAATGCCGACTTAAGTACAAGAGGACTGTCACCCTAACTTTCGATGAATTGAACCTCTCCTGTGAGTCCAGTGATAGATTCCGATGCTTCACTTCAGGTTTACTGTATCCCTTGGACCTTCTTATTGACGATGAAACACAGAAATTGCATCCAAATTTAATACAAAAGGCACAATGCCGACTTAAGTACAAGTGGACTGACACTCGAACTTTCTATGATTTTAACCTCTCCTGTAAGTGCAGTTTTAGATTCCGATGCTTCACTTCAGGTTTACTGTATCGCTTGGACCTTCTTATTGACGATGAATCACAGAAATTGCATCCGAATTTAATACAAAAGGCACAATGCCGACTTAAGTACAAGAGGACTGACACTCTAACTTTATATGACTTGAACCTCTCCTGTGAGTCCAGTTTTAGATTCTGATGCTTCACTTCAGGTTTACTGTATTCCTTGGACGTTCTTATTGACGATGAAACACAGAAATTGCATCCGAATTTAATACGAAAGGCACAACGCCGACTTAAGTACAAGAGGAATGACACTCTAACTTTCTATGGTTTGAATCTCTCCTGTGAGTCCAGTTTTAGATTCCGATGCTTCACTTCAGGTTTACTGTATCCCTTGGACGTTCTTATTCACGATGAAACACAGAAATTGCAACCGAATAAAATACAAAAGGCACAATGCCGACATAAGTACAAGAGGACTGACACTCTAACTTTCTATGATTTGAACCTCTCCTGTGAGTTCAGTTTTAGAATCCGATTCTTCACTTCAGGTTTACTGTCTCCCTTGGACCTTCTTATTGACGATGAAACACAGAAATTGCATCCGTATTTAATACAAAAGGCACAACGCCGACATAAGTATAAGAGGACTGACACTCTAACTTTCTATGATTTGAACCATTCCTGTGATTCCAGTTCTAGATTCTGATGCTTCACTTCACGTTTACTGTATCCCTTGGACCTTCTTATTGACGATGAAACACTGAAATTGCATCCAAATTTAATACAAAAGGCACAATTCCGACTTAAGTACGAGAGGACTGACACTCTAATTTTCTATGATTTGAACCTCTCCTGGAGTCCAGTTTTTGATTCCCATGCTTCACTACAGGTTTACTGTATCCCTTGGACCTTCTTATTAACGATGAAACACAGAAATAGCATCCGAATTTAATACAAAATGCACAATGCCGACTTAAGTACAAGAGGACTGACACTCTAACTTTCTATGATTTGAACCTCTTCCGTGGGTCCAGTTTTAGATTCTGATGCTTCACTACAGGTTTACTGTAACCCTTGGACATTCTTATTGACGGTGAAACACAGAAATTGCATCCGAATTTAATACAAAAGGCACAATGCCGACTTAAGTACAAGAGGACTGAGACTCTAACTTTCTACGATTTGAACCTCTCCTGTGAGTGCAGTTTTAGATTTCGATGCTTGACTTCAGGTTTACTGTAACACTTGGACCTTCTTATTGACGATGAAACACAGAAATTGCATCCGAATTTAATACAAAAGGCACAATGCCGACTTAAGTACAAGAGGACTGACACTGTAACTCTCTATTATTGGAACCTCTCCTGTGAGTCCAGATTTAGATTCCGATGCTTCACTTCACGTTTACTGTATCCCTTGGACCTTGTTATTGACGATGAAACACAGAAATTGCATCCGAATTTAATACAAAAGGCACAATGCCGACTTAAGTACAAGAGGACTGACACTCTAACATTCTACGATTTGAACCTCTCCTGTCAGTGCAGTTTTAGATTTCGATGCTTGACTTCAGGTTTACTGTAACCCTTGGACCTTCATATTGACGATGAAACACAGAAATTGCATCCGAATGTAATACAAAATTCACAATACCGACTTAAGTACAAGAGGACTGACACTCTAACTTTCGATGATTTGAACCACTCCTGTGAGTGCAGTTTTAGATTCCGATGCTTCACTTCAGATTTACTGTATCCCTTGGACCTTCTTATTGAAGATGAAACACAGCAATTGCATTCGAATTTAATACAAAAGGCAGAATGCTGACTTACGTACAAGTGGACTGACACTCTAACTCTCTATGATTTGAACCTCTCCTGTGAGTCCAGCTTTAGATTCCGATGCTTCACTTCGGGTTTGCTGTATCTCTTAGACCTTCTTATAGACGATGAAACACAGAAATTGCATCCGAATTTAATGAAAATGGCACAATGCCGACTTAAGTACAAGAGGACTGACACTCTAACTTTCGATGATTTAAACCTCTCCTGTGAGTCCAGTTTTAGATTCCGATGCTTCACTTCAGGTTTACTGTATCCCTTGGACCTTCTTATTGACGATGAAACACAGAAATTGCATCCGAATTTAATACAAAAGGCACAATGCCGACATAAGTACAAGAGGACAGACACCCTAACTTTCGATGATTTGAACCTCTCCTGTGGGTCCAGTTTTAGATTCCGATGCTTCACATCAGGTTTACTGTATCCCTTGGACCTTCTTATTGACGATGAAACACGGAAATTGCATCCAAATTTAATACAAAAGGCACAATGCCGACTTAACTTTATATGATTTGAACCTCTCCTGTGAGTCCACTTTGAGATTCCGATGCTTCACTTCAGGTTTACTGTATCCCTTGGACCTTCTTATTGACGATGAAACACAGAAATTGCATCCGAATTTAATACAAAAGGACTGACACTCTAACTCTCTACGATTTGAACCTCTCCTGTGAGTCCACTTTTATCTTCCGATGCTTCACTTTAGGTTCACTGTATCCCTGGGACCTTCTTATTGACGATAAAACACAGAAATTTCATCCGAATTTAATACAAAAGGCAGAATACCGACTTAAGTACAAGAGGACTGACACTGTAACTCTCTATGGTTTGAACCTCTCCTGTGAGTCATGTTTTTGATTCCGCTGCTTCACTTCAGGTTTACTGTATCCCTTGGACCTTCTTATTGATGATGAAACACAGCAATTGCATCCGAATTTAATACAAAAGGCAGAATGCTGACTTACGTACAAGTGGAGTGACACTCTAACACTCTATGATTTCAACCTCTCCTGTGAGTCCAGTTTTAGATTCCGATGCTTCACTTCAGGTTTACTGTATCCCTTAGACATTCTTATTGACGATGAAACACAGAAATAGCATCCGAATTTAATGAAAATGGCACAATGCCGACTTAAGTACAAGAGGACTGACACTCTAACTTTATATGATTTGAACCTCTCCTGTGAGTCCAGTTTAAGATTCTGATGCTTCACTTCAGGTTTTCTGTATCCCTTGGACCTTCTAATTGACGATGAAACACAGAAATTGCATCCGAATTTAATACGAAAGGCACAATGCCGACTTAAGTACAAGTGGAATGACACTCTAACACTCTATGGTTTGAATCTCTCCTGTGAGTCCAGTTTTAGATTCCGATGCTTCACTTCAGGTTTACTGTATCCCTTGGACGTTCTTATTCACGATGAAACACAGAAATTGCAACCGAATAAAATACAAAAGGCACAATGCCGACATAAGTACAAGAGGACTGACACTCTAACTTTCTATGATTTGATCCTCTCCTGTGAGTTCAGTTTTAGAATCCGATTCTTCACTTCAGGTTTACTGTATCCCTTGGACCTTCTTATTGACGATGAAACACAGAAATTGCATCCGTATTTAATACAAAAGGCACAATTCCGACTTAAGTACAAGAGGACTGACACTCTAATTATCTATGATTTGAACCTCTCCTGAGAGTCCAGTTTTTGATTCCGATGCTTGACTACAGGTTTACTGTATCCCTTGGACATTCTTATTAACGATGAAACACAGAAATAGCATCCGAGTTTAATACAAAATGCACAATGCCGACTTAAGTACAAGAGGACTGACACTCTAACTTTCTATGATTTGAACCTCTTCCGTGGGTCCAGTTTTAGATTCTGATGCTTCACTACAGGTTTACTGTAACCCTTGGACATTCTTATTGACGGTGAAACACAGAAATCGCATCCGAATTTAATACAAAAGGCACAATGCCGACTTACGTACAAGAGGACTGACACTCTAACTTTCTACGATTTGAACCTCTCCTGTGAGTGCAGTTTTAGATTTCGATGCTTGACTTCAGGTTTACTGTAACACTTGGACCTTCTTATTGACGATGAAACACAGAAATTGCATCCGAATTTAATACAAAAGGCACAATGCCGACTTAAGTACAAGAGGACTGACACTGTAACTCTCTATTATTGGAACCTCTCCTTTGAGTCCAGTTTTAGATTCCGATGCTTCACTTCACGTTTACTGTATCCCTTGGACCTTGTTATTGACGATGAAACACAGAAATTGCATCCGAATTTAATACAAAAGGCACAATGCCGACTTAAGTACAAGAGGACTGATACTCTAACATTCTACGATTTGACCCTCTCCTGTCAGTGCAGTTTTAGATTTCGATGCTTGACTTCAGGTTTACTGCAACCCGTGGACCTTCATATTGATGATGAAACACAGAAATTGCATCCGAATGTAATACAAAATTCACAATACCGACTTAAGTACAAGAGGACTGACACTCTAAATTTCGATGATTTGAACCACTCCTGTGAGTGCAGTTTTAGATTCCGATGCTTCACTTCAGATTTACTGTATCCCTTGGACCTTCTTATTGAAGATGAAACACAGCAATTGCATTCGAATTTAATACAAAAGGCAGAATGCTGACTTACGTACAAGTGGACTGACACTCTAACTCTCTATGATTTGAACCTCTCCTGTGAGTCCAGCTTTAGATTCCGATGCTTCACTTCGGGTTTGCTGTATCCCTTAGACCTTCTTATAGACGATGAAACACAGAAATTGCATCCGAATTTAATGAAAATGGCACAATGCCGACTTAAGTACAAGAGGACTGACACTCTAACTTTCGATGATTTAAACCTCTCCTGTGAGTCCAGTTTTTGATTCCGATGCTTCACTTCAGGTTTACTGTATCCCTTGGACCTTCTTATTGACGATGAAACACAGAAATTGCATCCGAATTTAATACAAAAGGCACAATGCCGACATAAGTACAAGAGGACTGACACCCTAACTTTCGATGATTTGAACCTCTCCTGTGGGTCCAGTTTTAGATTCCGATGCTCCACATCAGGTTTACTGTATCCCTTGGACCTTCTTATTGACGATGAAACACGGAAATTGCATCCAAATTTAATACAAAAGGCACAATGCCGACTTAAGTACAAGTGGACTGACACTCTAACTTTCTATGGTTTCAACCTCTCCTGTAAGTCCAGTTTTGATTCCGATGCTTCACTTCAGGTTTACTCTATCGCTTGGACCTTCTTATTAACGATGAAACACAGAAATTGCTTCCGAATTTAATACAAAAGGCACAATGCCGACTTAAGTACAAGAGGACTGACACTCTAACTTTATATGATTTGAACCTCTCCTGTGTGTCCAGTTTTAGATTCCGATGCTTCACTTCAGGTTTACTGTATCCCTTGGACGTTCTTATTCACGATGAAACACAGAAATTGCAACCGAATAAAATACAAAATGCTCGATGCCGACTTAAGGACAAGAGGACTGACACTCTAACTTTCTATGATTTGATCCTCTCCTGTGAGTTCAGTTTTAGAATCCGATTCTTCACTTCAGGTTTACTGTATCCCTTGGACCTTCTTATTGACGATGAAACACAGAAATTGCATCCGTATTTAATACAAAAGGCACAATTCCGACTTAAGTACAAGAGGACTGACACTCTAATTTTCTATGATTTGAACCTCTCCTGAGAGTCCAGTTTTTGATTCCGATGCTAGACTACAGGTTTACTGTATCCCTTGGACATTCTTATTAACGATGAAACACAGAAATAGCATCCGAGTTTAATACAAAATGCACAATGCCGACTTAAGTACAAGAGGACTGACACTCTAACTTTCTATGATTTGAACCTCTTCCGTGGGTCCAGTTTTAGATTCTGATGCTTCACTACAGGTTTACTGTAACCCTTGGACATTCTTATTGACGGTGAAACACAGAAATCGCATCCGAATTTAATACAAAAGGCACAATGCCGACTTACGTACAAGAGGACTGACACTCTAACTTTCTACGATTTGAACCTCTCCTGTGAGTGCAGTTTTAGATTTCGATGCTTGACTTCAGGTTTACTGTAACACTTGGACCTTCTTATTGACGATGAAACACAGAAATTGCATCCGAATTTAATACAAAAGGCACAATGCCGACTTAAGTACAAGAGGACTGACACTGTAACTCTCTATTATTGGAACCTCTCCTGTGAGTCCAGTTTTAGATTCCGATGCTTCACTTCACGTTTACTGTATCCCTTGGACCTTGTTATTGACGATGAAACACAGAAATTGCATCCGAATTTAATACAAAAGGCACAATGCCGACTTAAGTACAAGAGGACTGACACTCTAACATTCTACGATTTGAACCTCTCCTGTCAGTGCAGTTTTAGATTTCGATGCTTGACTTCAGGTTTACTGGAACCCGTGGACCTTCATATTGATGATGAAACACAGAAATTGCATCCGAATGTAATACAAAATTCACAATACCGACTTAAGTACAAGAGGACTGACACTCTAACTTTCGATGATTTGAACCACTCCTGTGAGTGCAGTTTTAGATTCCGATGCTTCACTTCAGATTTACTGTATCCCTTGGACCTTCTTATTGAAGATGAAACACAGCAATTGCATTCGAATTTAATACAAAAGGCAGAATGCTGACTTACGTACAAGTGGACTGACACTCTAACTCTCTATGATTTGAAACTCTCCTGTGAGTCCAGCTTTAGATTCCGATGCTTCACTTCGGGTTTGCTGTATCCCTTAGACCTTCTTATAGACGATGAAACACAGAAATTGCATCCGAATTTAATGAAAATGGCACAATGCCGACTTAAGTACAAGAGGACTGACACTCTAACTTTCGATGATTTAAACCTCTCCTGTGAGTCCAGTTTTTGATTCCGATGCTTCACTTCAGGTTTACTGTATCCCTTGGACCTTCTTATTGACGATGAAACACAGAAATTGCATCCGAATTTAATACAAAAGGCACAATGCCGACATAAGTACAAGAGGACTGACACCCTAACTTTCGATGATTTGAACCTCTCCTGTGGGTCCAGTTTTAGATTCCGATGCTCCACATCAGGTTTACTGTATCCCTTGGACCTTCTTATTGACGATGAAACACGGAAATTGCATCCAAATTTAATACAAAAGGCACAATGCCGACTTAAGTACAAGTGGACTGACACTCTAACTTTCTATGGTTTCAACCTCTCCTGTAAGTCCAGTTTTAGATTCCGATGCTTCACTTCAGGTTTACTCTATCGCTTGGACCTTCATATTAACGATGAAACACAGAAATTGCTTCCGAATTTAATACAAAAGGCACAATGCCGACTTAAGTACAAGAGGACTGACACTCTAACTTTATATGATTTGAACCTCTCCTGTGTGTCCAGTTTTAGATTCCGATGCTTCACTTCAGGTTTACTGTATCCCTTGGACCTTCTTATTGACGATGAAACACAGAAATTGCATCCGAATTTAATACAAAATGCTCAATGCCGACTTAAGGACAAGAGGACTGACACTCTAACTTTCTATGATTTGAACCTCCCCTGTGAGTCCAGTTTTAGATTCTGTTGCTTCAATTCAGGTTTACTGTATCCCTTGGACATTCTTATTGACGATGAAACACAGAAATTGCATCCGAATTTAATACAAAAGGCACAATGCCGACTTAACTTTATATGATTTGAACCTCTCCTGTGAGTCCACTTTGAGATTCCGATGCTTCACTTCAGGTTTACTGTATCCCTTGGACCTTCTTATTGACGATGAAACACAGAAATTGCATCCGAATTTAATACAAAAGGACTGACACTCTAACTCTCTACGATTTGAACCTCTCCTGTGAGTCCAGTTTTATCTTCCGATGCTTCACTTTAGGTTCACTGTATCCCTGGGACCTTCTTATTGACGATGAAACACAGAAATTTCATCCGAATTTAATACAAAAGGCAGAATACCGACTTAAGTACAAGAGGACTGACACTGTAACTCTCTATGGTTTGAACCTCTCCTGTGAGTCATGTTTTTGATTCCGCTGCTTCACTTCAGGTTTACTGTATCCCTTGGACCTTCTTATTGATGATGAAACACAGCAATTGCATCCGAATTTAATACAAAAGGCAGAATGCTGACTTACGTACAAGTGGAGTGACACTCTAACACTCTATGATTTCAACCTCTCTTGTGAGTCCAGTTTTAGATTCCGATGCTTCACTTCAGGTTTACTGTATCCCTTAGACCTTCTTATTGACGATGAAACACAGAAATTGCATCCGAATTTAATGAAAATGGCACAATGCCGACTTAAGTACAAGAGGACTGACACTCTAACTTTCGATGATTTAAACCTCTCCTGTGAGTCCAGTTTTAGATTCCGATGCTTCACTTCAGGTTTACTGTATCCCTTGGACCTTCTTATTGACGATGAAACACAGAAATTGCATCCGAATTTAATACAAAAGGCACAATGCCGACTTAAGTACAAGAGGACTGACACCCTAACTTTCGATGATTTGAACCTCTCCTGTAAGTCCAGTTTTAGATTCCGATGCTTCACTTCAGGTTTACTGTATCCCTTGGACCTTCTTATTGACGATGAAACACAGAAATTGCATCCAAATTTAATACAAAAGGCACAATGCCGACTTAAGTACAAGTGGACTGACACTCTAACTTTCTATGATTTCAACCTCTCCTGTAAGTCCAGTTTTAGATTCCGATGCTTCACTTCAGGTTTACTGTATCGCTTGGACCTTCTTATTGACGATGAATCACAGAAATTGCATCCGAATTTAATACAAAAGGCACAATGCCGACTTAAGTACAAGAGGACTGACACTCTAACCTTATATGATTTGGACCTCTCCTGTGAGTCCAGTTTTAGATTCTGATGCTTCACTTCAGGTTTACTGTATCCCTTGGACCTTCTAATTGACGATGAAACACAGAAATTGCATCCGAACTTAATACGAAAGGCACAATGCCGACTTAAGTACAAGTGGAATGACACTCTAACATTCTATGGTTTGAATCTCTCCTGTGAGTCCAGTTTTAGATTCCGATGCTTCACTTCAGGTTTACTGTATCCCTTGGACGTTCTTATTCACGATGAAACACAGAAATTGCAACCGAATAAAATAGAAAAGGCACAATGCCGACATAAGTACAAGAGGACTGACACTCTAACTTTCTATGATTTGATCCTCTCCTGTGAGTTCAGTTTGAGAATCCGATTCTTCACTTCAGGTTTACTGTATCCCTTGGACCTTCTTATTGACGATGAAACACAGAAATTGCATCCGTATTTAATACAAAAGGCACAATTCCGACTTAAGTACAAGAGGACTGACACTCTAATTTTCTATGATTTGAACCTCTCCTGAGAGTCCAGTTTTTGATTCCGATGCTAGACTACAGGTTTACTGTATCCCTTGGACATTCTTATTAACGATGAAACACAGAAATAGCATCCGAGTTTAATACAAAATGCACAATGCCGACTTAAGTACAAGAGGACTGACACTCTAACTTTCTATGATTTGAACCTCTTCCGTGGGTCCAGTTTTAGATTCTGATGCTTCACTACAGGTTTACTGTAACCCTTGGACATTCTTATTGACGGTGAAACACAGAAATCGCATCCGAATTTAATACAAAAGGCACAATGCCGACTTACGTACAAGAGGACTGACACTCTAACTTTCTACGATTTGAACCTCTCCTGTGAGTGCAGTTTTAGATTTCGATGCTTGACTTCAGGTTTACTGTAACACTTGGACCTTCTTATTGACGATGAAACACAGAAATTGCATCCGAATTTAATACAAAAGGCACAATGCCGACTTAAGTACAAGAGGACTGACACTGTAACTCTCTATTATTGGAACCTCTCCTGTGAGTCCAGTTTTAGATTCCGATGCTTCACTTCACGTTTACTGTATCCCTTGGACCTTGTTATTGACGATGAAACACAGAAATTGCATCCGAATTTAATACAAAAGGCACAATGCCGACTTAAGTACAAGAGGACTGACACTCTAACATTCTACGATTTGAACCTCTCCTGTCAGTGCAGTTTTAGATTTCGATGCTTGACTTCAGGTTTACTGGAACCCGTGGACCTTCATATTGATGATGAAACACAGAAATTGCATCCGAATGTAATACAAAATTCACAATACCGACTTAAGTACAAGAGGACTGACACTCTAACTTTCGATGATTTGAACCACTCCTGTGAGTGCAGTTTTAGATTCCGATGCTTCACTTCAGATTTACTGTATCCCTTGGACCTTCTTATTGAAGATGAAACACAGCAATTGCATTCGAATTTAATACAAAAGGCAGAATGCTGACTTACGTACAAGTGGACTGACACTCTAACTCTCTATGATTTGAACCTCTCCTGTGAGTCCAGCTTTAGATTCCGATGCTTCACTTCGGGTTTGCTGTATCCCTTAGACCTTCTTATAGACGATGAAACACAGAAATTGCATCCGAATTTAATGAAAATGGCACAATGCCGACTTAAGTACAAGAGGACTGACACTCTAACTTTCGATGATTTAAACCTCTCCTGTGAGTCCAGTTTTTGATTCCGATGCTTCACTTCAGGTTTACTGTATCCCTTGGACCTTCTTATTGACGATGAAACACAGAAATTGCATCCGAATTTAATACAAAAGGCACAATGCCGACATAAGTACAAGAGGACTGACACCCTAACTTTCGATGATTTGAACCTCTCCTGTGGGTCCAGTTTTAGATTCCGATGCTCCACATCAGGTTTACTGTATCCCTTGGACCTTCTTATTGACGATGAAACACGGAAATTGCATCCAAATTTAATACAAAAGGAACAATGCCGACTTAAGTACAAGTGGACTGACACTCTAACTTTCTATGGTTTCAACCTCTCCTGTAAGTCCAGTTTTAGATTCCGATGCTTCACTTCAGGTTTACTCTATCGCTTGGACCTTCATATTAACGATGAAACACAGAAATTGCTTCCGAATTTAATACAAAAGGCACAATGCCGACTTAAGTACAAGAGGACTGACACTCTAACTTTATATGATTTGAACCTCTCCTGTGTGTCCAGTTTTAGATTCCGATGCTTCACTTCAGGTTTACTCTATCCCTTGGACCTTCTTATTGACGATGAAACACAGAAATTGCATCCGAATTTAATACAAAATGCTCAATGCCGACTTAAGGACAAGAGGACTGACACTCTAACTTTCTATGATTTGAACCTCCCCTGTGAGTCCAGTTTTAGATTCTGTTGCTTCAATTCAGGTTTACTGTATCCCTTGGACATTCTTATTGACGATGAAACGCAGAAATTGCATCCGAATTTAATACAAAAGGCACAATGCCGACTTAACTTTATATGATTTGAACCTCTCCTGTGAGTCCACTTTGAGATTCCGATGCTTCACTTCAGGTTTACTGTATCCCTTGGACCTTCTTATTGACGATGAAACACAGAAATTGCATCCGAATTTAATACAAAAGGACTGACACTCTAACTCTCTACGATTTGAACCTCTCCTGTGAGTCCAGTTTTATCTTCCGATGCTTCACTTTAGGTTCACTGTATCCCTGGGTCCTTCTTATTGACGATGAAACACAGAAATTTCATCCGAATTTAATACAAAAGGCAGAATACCGACTTAAGTACAAGAGGACTGACACTGTAACTCTCTATGGTTTGAACCTCTCCTGTGAGTCATGTTTTTGATTCCGCTGCTTCACTTCAGGTTTACTGTATCCCTTGGACCTTCTTATTGATGATGAAACACAGCAATTGCATCCGAATTTAATACAAAAGGCAGAATGCTGACTTACGTACAAGTGGAGTGACACTCTAACACTCTATGATTTCAACCTCTCTTGTGAGTCCAGTTTTAGATTCCGATGCTTCACTTCAGGTTTACTGTATCCCTTAGACCTTCTTATTGACGATGAAACACAGAAATTGCATCCGAATTTAATGAAAATGGCACAATGCCGACTTAAGTTCAAGAGGACTGACACTCTAACTTTCGATGATTTAAACCTCTCCTGTGAGTCCAGTTTTAGATTCCGATGCTTCACTTCAGGTTTACTGTATCCCTTGGACCTTCTTATTGACGATGAAACACAGAAATTGCATCCGAATTTAATACAAAAGGCACAATGCCGACTTAAGTACAAGAGGACTGACACCCTAACTTTCGATGATTTGAACCTCTCCTGTAAGTCCAGTTTTAGATTCCGATGCTTCACTTCAGGTTTACTGTATCCCTTGGACCTTCTTATTAACGATGAAACACAGAAATTGCATCCAAATTTAATACAAAAGGCACAATGCCGACATAAGTACAAGTGGACTGACACTCTAACTTTCTATGATTTCAACCTCTCCTGTAAGTCCAGTTTTAGATTCCGATGCTTCACTTCAGGTTTACTGTATCGCTTGGACCTTCTTATTGACGATGAATCACAGAAATTGCATCCGAATTAAATACAAAAGGCACAATGCCGACTTAAGTACAAGAGGACTGACACTCTAACCTTATATGATTTGGACCTCTCCTGTGAGTCCAGTTTTAGATTCTGATGCTTCACTTCAGGTTTACTGTATCCCTTGGACCTTCTAATTGACGATGAAACACAGAAATTGCATCCGAACTTAATACGAAAGGCACAATGCCGACTTAAGTACAAGTGGAATGACACTCTAACATTCTATGGTTTGAATCTCTCCTGTGAGTCCAGTTTTAGATTCCGATGCTTCACTTCAGGTTTACTGTATCCCTTGGACGTTCTTATTCACGATGAAACACAGAAATTGCAACCGAATAAAATAGAAAAGGCACAATGCCGACATAAGTACAAGAGGACTGACACTCTAACTTTCTATGATTTGATCCTCTCCTGTGAGTTCAGTTTTAGAATCCGATTCTTCACTTCAGGTTTACTGTATCCCTTGGACCTTCTTATTGACGATGAAACACAGAAATTGCATCCGTATTTAATACAAAAGGCACAACGCCGACATAAGTATAAGAGGACTGACACTCTAACTTTCTATGATTTGAACCATTCCTGTGAGTCCAGTTCTAGATGCTGATGCTTCACTTCAGGTTTACTGTATCCCTTGGACCTTCTTATTGACGATGAAACACTGAAATTGCATCCAAATTTAATACAAAAGGCACAATTCCGACTTAAGTACAAGAGGACTGACACTCTAATTTTTTATGATTTGAACCTCTCCTGAGAGTCCAGTTTTTGATTCCGATGCTTGACTACAGGTTTACTGTATCCCTTGGACCTTCTTATTAACGATGAAACACAGAAATAGCATCCGAAAGTAATACAAAATGCTCAATGCCGACTTAAGTACAAGAGGACTGACACTCTAACTTTCTATGATTTGAACCTCTTCCGTGGGTCCAGTTTTAGATTCTGATGCTTCACTACAGGTTTACTGTAACCCTTGGACATTCTTATTGACGGTGAAACACAGAAATCGCATCCGAATTTAATACAAAAGGCACAATGCCGACTTACGTACAAGAGGACTGACACTCTAACTTTCTACGATTTGAACCTCTCCTGTGAGTGCGGTTTTAGATTTCGATGCTTGACTTCAGGTTTACTGTAACACTTGGACCTTCTTATTGACGATGAAACACAGAAATTGCATCCGAATTTAATACAAAAGGCACAATGCCGTTTTAAGTACAAGAGGACTGACACTGTAACTCTCTATTATTGGAACCTCTCCTGTGAGTCCAGTTTTAGATTCCGATGCTTCACTTCACGTTTACTGTATCCCTTGGACCTTGTTATTGACGATGAAACACAGAAATTGCATCCGAATTTAATACAAAAGGCACAATGCCGACTTAAGTACAAGAGGACTGACACTCTAACATTCTACGATTTGAACCTCTCCTGTCAGTGCAGTTTTAGATTTCGATGCTTGACTTCAGGTTTACTGCAACCCTTGGACCTTCATATTGATGATGAAACACAGAAATTGCATCCGAATGTAATACAAAATTCACAATACCGACTTAAGTACAAGAGGACTGACACTCTAACTTTCGATGATTTGAACCACTCCTGTGAGTGCAGTTTTAGATTCCGATGCTTCACTTCAGATTTACTGTATCCCTTGGACCTTCTTATTGAAGATGAAACACAGCAATTGCATTCGAATTTAATGCAAAAGGCAGAATGCTGACTTACGTACAAGTGGACTGACACTCTAACTCTCTATGATTTGAACCTCTCCTGTGAGTCCAGCTTTAGATTCCGATGCTTCACTTCGGGTTTGCTGTATCCCTTAGACCTTCTTATAGACGATGAAACACAGAAATTGCATCCGAATTTAATGAAAATGGCACAATGCCGACATAAGTACAAGAGGACTGACACTCTAACTTTCGATGATTTAAACCTCTCCTGTGAGTCCAGTTTTAGATTCCGATGCTTCACTTCAGCATTACTGTATCCCTTGGACCTTCTTATTGACGATGAAACACAGAAATTGCATCCGAATTTAATACAAAAGGCACAATGCCGACATAAGTACAAGAGGACTGACACCCTAACATTCGATGATTTGAACCTCTCCTGTGGGTCCAGTTTTAGATTCCGATGCTTCACATCAGGTTTACTGTATCCCTTGGAACTTCTTATTGACGATGAAACACGGAAATTGCATCCAAATTTAATACAAAAGGCACAATGCCGACTTAAGTACAAGTGGACTGACACTCTAACTTTCTATGATTTCAACCTCTCCTGTAAGTCCAGTTTTAGATTCCGATGCTTCACTTCAGGTTTACTCTATCGCTTGGACCTTCTTATTGACGATGAAACACAGAAATTGCTTCCGAATTTAATACAAAAGGCACAATGCCGACTTAAGTACAAGAGGACTGACACTCTAACTTTCTATGATTTCAACCTCTCCTGTAAGTCCAGTTTTAGATTCCGATGCTTCACTTCAGGTTTACTCTATCGCTTGGACCTTCTTATTGACGATGAAACAAAGAAATTGCATCCGAATTTAATACAAAAGGCACAATGTCGACTTAAGTACAAGAGGACTGACACTCTAACTCTCTATGATTTGAACCTCTACTATGAGTACAGTTTTAGATTCCGTTGCTTCACTTCAGGTTTACTGTATCCCTTGGACCTTCTTATTGGCGATGAAACACAGAAATTGCATCCGAATTTAATACAAAATGCTCAATGCCGACTTAAGTACAAGAGGACTGACACTCTAACTTTCTATGATTTGAACCTCCCCTGTGAGTCCAGTTTTAGATTCTGTTGCTTCAATTCAGGTTTACTGTATCCCTTGGACATTCTTATTGACGATGAAACACAGAAATTGCATCCGAATTTAATACAAAAGGCACAATGCCGACTTAACTTTATATGATTTGAACCTCTCCTGTGAGTCCACTTTGAGATTCCGATGCTTCACTTCAGGTTTACTGTATCCCTTGGACCTTCTTATTGACGATGAAACACAGAAATTGCATCCGAATTTAATACAAAAGGACTGACACACTAACTCTCTACGATTTGAACCTCTCCTGTGAGTCCAGTTTTATCTTCCGATGCTTCACTTTAGTTTCACTGTATCCCTGGGACCTTCTTATTGACGATGAAACACAGAAATTTCATCCGAATTTAATACAAAAGGCAGAATACCGACTTAAGTACAAGAGGACTGACACTGTAACTCTCTATGGTTTGAACCTCTCCTGTGAGTCATGTTTTTGATTCCGATGCTTCACTTCAGGTTTACTGTATCCCTTGGACGTTCTTATTCACGATGAAACACAGAAATTGCAACCGAATAAAATACAAAAGGCACAATGCCGACATAAGTACAAGAGGACTGACACTCTAACTTTCTATGATTTGATCCTCTCCTGTGAGTTCAGTTTTAGAATCCGATTCTTCACTTCAGGTTTACTGTATCCCTTGGACCTTCTTATTGACGATGAAACACAGAAATTGCATCCGTATTTAATACAAAAGGCACAACGCCGACATAAGTATAAGAGGACTGACACTCTAACTTTCTATGATTTGAACCATTCCTGTGAGTCCAGTTCTAGATGCTGATGCTTCACTTCAGGTTTACTGTATCCCTTGGACCTTCTTATTGACGATGAAACACTGAAATTGCATCCAAATTTAATACAAAAGGCACAATTCCGACTTAAGTACAAGAGGACTGACACTCTAATTTTTTATGATTTGAACCTCTCCTGAGAGTCCAGTTTTTGATTCCGATGCTTGACTACAGGTTTACTGTATCCCTTGGACCTTCTTATTAACGATGAAACACAGGAATAGCATCCGAATGTAATACAAAATGCTCAATGCCGACTTAAGTACAAGAGGACTGACACTCTAACTTTCTATGATTTGAGCCTCTTCCGTGGGTCCAGTTTTAGATTCTGATGCTTCACTACAGGTTTACTGTAACCCTTGGACATTCTTATTGACGGTGAAACACAGAAATCGCATCCGAATTTAATACAAAAGGCACAATGCCGACTTACGTACAAGAGGACTGACACTCTAACTTTCTACGATTTGAACCTCTCCTGTGAGTGCAGTTTTAGATTTCGATGCTTGACTTCAGGTTTACTGTAACACTTGGACCTTCTTATTGACGATGAAACACAGAAATTGCATCCGAATTTAATACAAAAGGCACAATGCCGACTTAAGTACAAGAGGACTGACACTGTAACTCTCTATTATTGGAACCTCTCCTGTGAGTCCAGTTTTAGATTCCGATGCTTCACTTCACGTTTACTGTATCCCTTGGACCTTGTTATTGACGATGAAACACAGAAATTGCATCCGAATTTAATACAAAAGGCACAATGCCGACTTAAGTACAAGAGGACTGACACTCTAACATTCTACGATTTGAACCTCTCCTGTCAGTGCAGTTTTAGATTTCGATGCTTGACTTCAGGTTTACTGCAACCCTTGGACCTTCATATTGATGATGAAACACAGAAATTGCATCCGAATGTAATACAAAATTCACAATACCGACTTAAGTACAAGAGGACTGACACTCTAACTTTCGGTGATTTGAACCACTCCTGTGAGTGCAGTTTTAGATTCCGATGCTTCACTTCAGATTTACTGTATCCCTTGGACCTTCTTATTGAAGATGAAACACAGCAATTGCATTCGAATTTAATACAAAAGGCAGAATGCTGACTTACGTACAAGTGGACTGACACTCTAACTCTCTATGATTTGAACCTCTCCTGTGAGTCCAGCTTTAGATTCCGATGCTTCACTTCGGGTTTGCTGTATCCCTTAGACCTTCTTATAGACGATGAAACACAGAAATTGCATCCGAATTTAATGAAAATGGCACAATGCCGACATAAGTACAAGAGGACTGACACTCTAACTTTCGATGATTTAAACCTCTCCTGTGAGTCCAGTTTTAGATTCCGATGCTTCACTTCAGGTTTACTGTATCCCTTGGACCTTCTTATTGACGATGAAACACAGAAATTGCATCCGAATTTAATACAAAAGGCACAATGCCGACATAAGTACAAGAGGACTGACACCCTAACTTTCGATGATTTGAACCTCTCCTGTGGGTCCAGTTTTAGATTCCGATGCTTCACATCAGGTTTACTGTATCCCTTGGAACTTCTTATTGACGATGAAACACGGAAATTGCATCCAAATTTAATACAAAAGGCACAATGCCGACTTAAGTACAAGTGGACTGACACTCTAACTTTCTATGATTTCAACCTCTCCTGTAAGTCCAGTTTTAGATTCCGATGCTTCACTTCAGGTTTACTCTATCGCTTGGACCTTCTTACTGACGATGAAACACAGAAATTGCTTCCGAATTTAATACAAAAGGCACAATGCCGACTTAAGTACAAGAGGACTGACACTCTAACTTTATATGATTTGAACCTCTCCTGTGTGTCCAGTTTGAGATTCCGATGCTTCACTTCAGGTTTACTGTCTCCCTTGGACCTTCTTATTGACGATGAAACAAAGAAATTGCATCCGAATTTAATACAAAAGGCACAATGTCGACTTAAGTACAAGAGGACTGACACTCTAACTCTCTATGATTTGAACCTCTACTATGAGTACAGTTTTAGATTCCGTTGCTTCACTTCAGGTTTACTGTATCCCTTGGACCTTCTTATTGACGATGAAACACAGAAATTGCGTCCGAATTTAATACAAAATGCTCAATGCCGACTTAAGTACAAGAGGATTGACACTCTAACTTTCTATGATTTGAACCTCCCCTGTGAGTCCAGTTTTAGATTCTGTTGCTTCAATTCAGGTTTACTGTATCCCTTGGACATTCTTATTGACGATGAAACACAGAAATTGCATCCGAATTTAATACAAAAGGCACAATGCCGACTTAACTTTATATGATTTGAACCTCTCCTGTGAGTCCACTTTGAGATTCCGATGCTTCACTTCAGGTTTACTGTATCCCTTGGACCTTCTTATTGACGATGAAACACAGAAATTGCATCCGAATTTAATACAAAAGGACTGACACACTAACTCTCTACGATTTGAACCTCTCCTGTGAGTCCAGTTTTATCTTCCGATGCTTCACTTTAGTTTCACTGTATCCCTGGGACCTTCTTATTGACGATGAAACACAGAAATTTCATCCGAATTTAATACAAAAGGCAGAATACCGACTTAAGTACAAGAGGACTGACACTGTAACTCTCTATGGTTTGAACCTCTCCTGTGAGTCATGTTTTTGATTCCGCTGCTTCACTTCAGGTTTACTGTATCCCTTGGACCTTCTTATTGATGATGAAACACAGCAATTGCATCCGAATTTAATACAAAAGGCAGAATGCTGACTTACGTTCAAGTGGAGTGACACTCTAACACTCTATGATTTCAACCTCTCCTGTGAGTCCAGTTTTAGATTCCGATGCTTCACTTCAGGTTTACTGTATCCCTTAGACCTTCTTATTGACGATGAAACACAGAAATTGCATCCGAATTTAATGAAAACGGCACAATGCCGACTTAAGTACAAGAGGACTGACACTCTAACTTACGATGATTTGAACCTCTCCTGTGAGTCCAGTTTTAGATTCGGATGCTTCACTTCAGGTTTACTGTATCCCTTGGACCTTCTTATTGACGATGAAACACAGAAATTGCATCCGAATTTAATACAAAAGGCACAATGCCGACTTAAGTACAAGAGGACTGACACCCTAACTTTCGATGATTTGAACCTCTCCTGTAAGTCCAGTTTTAGATTCCGATGCTTCACTTCAGGTTTACTGTATCCCTTGGACCTTCTTATTGACGATGAAACACAGAAATTGCATCCAAATTTAATACAAAAGGCACAATGCCGACTTAAGTACAAGTGGACTGACACTCTAACTTTCTATGATTTCAACCTCTCCTGTAAGTCCAGTTTTAGATTCCGATGCTTCACTTCAGGTTTACTGTATCGCTTGGACCTTCTTATTGACGATGAATCACAGATATTGCATCCGAATTTAATACAAAAGGCACAATGCCGACTTAAGTACAAGAGGACTGACACTCTAACTTTATATGATTTGAACCTCTCATGTGAGTCCAGTTTTAGATTCTGATGCTTCACTTCAGGTTTACTGTATCCCTTGGACCTTCTTATTGACGATGAAACACAGAAATT
This sequence comes from Schistocerca americana, assembly GCF_021461395.2. NCBI lineage: Eukaryota > Metazoa > Arthropoda > Insecta > Orthoptera > Acrididae > Schistocerca > Schistocerca americana. The sequence continues at coordinate 2,325,236 of NW_025725994.1, read as the reverse complement.
GCATCCGAATGTAATACGAAAGGCACAATGCCGACTTAAGTACAAGTGGAATGACACTCTAACATTCTATGGTTTGAATCTCTCCTGTGAGTCCAGTTTTAGATTCCGATGCTTCACTTCAGGTTTACTGTATCCCTTGGACGTTCTTATTCACGATGAAACACAGAAATTGCAACCGAATAAAATACAAAAGGCACAATGCCGACATAAGTACAAGAGGACTGACACTCTAACTTTCTATGATTTGATCCTCTCCTGTGAATTCAGTTTTAGAATCCGATTCTTAACTTCAGGTTTACTGTATCCCTTGGACCTTCTTATTGACGATGAAACACAGAAATTGCATCCGTATTTAATACAAAAGGCACAACGCCGACATAAGTATAAGAGGACTGACACTCTAACTTTCTATGATTTGAACCATTCCTGTGAGTCCAGTTCTAGATTCTGATGCTTCACTTCAGGTTTACTGTATCCCTTGGACCTTCTTATTGACGATGAAACACTGAAATTGCATCCAAATTTAATACAAAAGGCACAATTCCGACTTAAGTACAAGAGGACTGACACTCTAATTTTCTATAATTTGAACCTCTCCTGAGAGTCCAGTTTTTGATTCCGATGCTTGACTACAGGTTTACTGTATCCCTTGGACCTTCTTATTACGATGAAACACAGAAATTGCATCCGAATTTAATACAAAATGCACAATGCCGACTTAAGTACAAGAGGACTGACACTCTAACTTTCTATGATTAGAACCTCTTCCGTGGGTCCAGTTTTAGATTCTGATGCTTCACTACAGGTTTACTGTAACCCTTGGACATTCTTATTGACGGTGAAACACAGAAATCGCATCCGAATTTAATACAAAAGGCACAATGCCGACTTACGTACAAGAGGACTGACACTCTAACTTTCTACGATTGGAATCTCTCCTGTGAGTGCAGTTTTAGATTTCGATGCTTGACTTCAGGTTTACTGTAACACTTGGACCTTCTTATTGACGATGAAACACAGAAATTGCATCCGAATTTAATACAAAAGGCACAATGCCGACTTAAGTACAAGAGGACTGACACTGTAACTCTCTATTATTGGAACCTCTCCTGTGAGTCTAGTTTTAGATTTCGATGCTTCACTTCACGTTTACTGTATCCCTTGGACCTTCTTATTGAAGATGAAACACAGCAATTGCATTCGAATTTAATACAAAAGGCAGAATGCTGACTTACGTACAAGTGGACTGACACTCTAACTCTCTATGATTTCAACCTCTCCTGTGAGTCCAGTTTTAGATTCCGATGCTTCACTTCAGGTTTACTGTATCCCTTAGACTTTCTTATAGACGATGAAACACAGAAATTGCATCCGAATTAAATGAAAATGGCACAATGCCGACTTATGTACAAGAGGACTGACACTCTAACTTTCGATGATTTAAACCTCTCCTGTGAGTCCAGTTTTAGATTCCGATGCTTCACTTCACTTTTACTGTATCCCTTGGACCTTCTTATTGACGATGAAACACAGAAATTGCATCCGAATTTAATACAAAAGGCACAATGCCGACATAAGTACAAGAGGACTGACACCCTAACTTTTGATGATTTGAACCTCTCCTGTGGGTCCAGTTTTAGATTCCGATGCTTCACTTCAGGTTTACTGTATCCCTTGGACCTTCTTATTGACGATGAAACACAGAAATTGCATCCAAATTTAATACAAAAGGCACAATGCCGACTTAAGTACAAGTGGACTGACACTCTAACTTTCTATGATTTCAACCTCTCCTGTAAGTCCAGTTTTAGATTCCGATGCTTCACTTCAGGTTTACTCTATCGCTTAGACCTTCTTATTGACGATGAACCACAGAAATTGCATCCGAATTTAATACAAAAGGCACAATGCCGACTTAAGTACAAGAGGACTGACACTCTAACTTTATATGATTTGAACCTCTCCTGTCTGTCCAGTTTGAGATTCCGATGCTTCACTTCAGGTTTACTGTCTCCCTTGGACCTTCTTATTGACGATGAAGCAAAGAAATTGCATCCGAATTTAATACAAAAGGCACAATGTCGACTTAAGTACAAGAGGACTGACACTCTAACTCTCTATGATTTGAACCTCTACTGTGAGTACAGTTTTAGATTCCGATGCTTCACTTCAGGTTTACTGTATCCCTTGGACCTTCTTATTGACGATGAAACACAGAAATTGCTTCCGAATTTAATACAAAATGCTCAATGCCGACTTAAGTACAAGAGGACTGACACTCTAACTTTCTATGATTTGAACCTCCCCTGTGAGTCCAGTTTTAGATTCGGTTGCTTCAATTCAGGTTTACTGTATCCCTTGGACATTCTTATTGACGATGAAACACAGAAATTGCATCCGAATTTAATACAAAAGGCACAATGCCGACTTAACTTTATATGATTTGAACCTCTCCTGTGAGTCCACTTTGAGATTCCGATGCTTCACTTCAACTTTACTGTATCCCTTGGACCTTCTTATTGATGATGAAACACAGAATTTGCATCCGAATTTAATACAAAAGGACTGACACTCTAACTCTCTACGATTTGAACCTCTCCTGTGAGTCCAGTTTTATCTTCCGATGCTTCACTTTAGGTTCGCTGTATCCCTTGGACCTTCTTATTGACGATGAAACACAGAAATTTCATCCGAATTTAATACAAAAGGCAGAATACCGACTTAAGTACAAGAGGACTGACACTGTAACTCTCTATGGTTTGAACCTCTCCTGTGAGTCATGTTTTTGATTCCGCTGCTTCACATCAGGTTTACTGTATCCCTTGGACCTTCTTATTGATGACGAAACACAGCAATTGCATCCGAATTTAATACAAAAGGCAGAATGCTGACTTACGTACAAGTGGAGTGACACTCTAACTCTCTATGATTTCAACCTCTCCTGTGAGTCCAGTTTTAGATTCCGATGCTTCATTTCAGGTTTACTGTATCCCTTAGACCCTCTTATTGACGATGAAACACAGAAATTGTATCCGAATTTGATGTAAAATGGCACAATGCCGACTTAAGTACAAGAGGACTGACACTCTAACTTTCGATGATTTAAACCTCTCCTGTGAGTCCAGTTTTAGATTCCGATGCTTCACTTCAGGTTTACTGTATCCCTTAGACCTTCTTATAGACGATGAAACACAGAAATTGCATCCGAATTTAATGGAAATGGCACAATGCCGACTTAAGTACAAGTGGACTGACACTCTAACTTTCGATGATTTAAACCTCTCCTGTGAGTCCAGTTTTAGATTCCGATGCTTCACTTCAGGTTTACTGTATCCCTTGGACCTTCTTATTGACGATGAAACACAGAAATTGCATCCGAATTTAATACAAAAGGCACAATGCCGACATAAGTACAAGAGGACTGAAACCCTAACTTTCGATGATTTGAACCTCTCCTGTGGGTCCAGTTTTAGATTCCGATGCTTCACTTAAGGTTTACTGTATCCCTTGGACCTTCTTATTGACGATGAAACACAGAAATTGCATCCAAATTTAATACAAAAGGCACAATGCCGACTTAAGTACAAGTGGACTGACACTCTAACTTTCTATGATTTCAACCTCTCCTGTAAGTCCAGTTTTAGATTCCGATTCTTCACTTCAGGTTTACTGTATTGCTTGGACCTTCTTATTGACGATGAAACACAGAAATTGCATCCGAATTTAATACAAAAGGCACAATGCCGACTTAAGTACAAGAGGACTGACACTGTAACTCTCTATTATTGGAACCTCTCCTGTGAGTCCAGTTTTAGATTCCGATGCTTCACTTCACGTTTACTGTATCCCTTGGACCTTGTTATTGACGATGAAACACAGAAATTGCATCCGAATTTAATACAAAAGGCACAATGCCGACTTAAGTACAAGTGGACTGACACTCTAACTTTCTATGATTTCAACCTCTCCTGTAAGTCCAGTTTTAGATTCCGATGCTTCACTTCAGGTTTACTCTATCGCTTGGACCTTCTTATTGACGATGAAACACAGAAATTGCTTCCGAATTTAATACAAAAGGCACAATGCCGACTTAAGTACAAGAGGACTGACACTCTAACTTTATATGATTTGAACCTCTCCTGTGTGTCCAGTTTGAGATTCCGATGCTTCACTTCAGGTTTACTGTCTCCCTTGGACCTTCTTATTGACGATGAAACAAAGAAATTGCATCCGAATTTAATACAAAAGGCACAATGTCGACTTAAGTACAAGAGGACTGACACTCTAACTCTCTATGATTTGAACCTCTACTATGAGTACAGTTTTAGATTCCGTTGCTTCACTTCAGGTTTACTGTATCCCTTGGACCTTCTTATTGACGATGAAACACAGAAATTGCATCCGAATTTAATACAATATGCTCAATGCCGACTTAAGTACAAGAGGATGGACACTCTAACTTTCTATGATTTGAACCCCCCCTGTGAGTCCAGTTTTAGATTCTGTTGCTTCAATTCAGGTTTACTGTATCCCTTGGACATTCTTATTGACGATGAAACACAGAAATTGCATCCGAATTTAATACAAAAGGCACAATGCCGACTTAACTTTATATGATTTGAACCTCTCCTGTGAGTCCACTTTGAGATTCCGATGCTTCACTTCAGGTTTACTGTATCCCTTGGACCTTCTTATTGACGATGAAACACAGAAATTGCATCCGAATTTAATACAAAAGGACTGACACACTAACTCTCTACGATTTGAACCTCTCCTGTGAGTCCAGTTTTATCTTCCGATGCTTCACTTTAGTTTCACTGTATCCCTGGGACCTTCTTATTGACGATGAAACACAGAAATTTCATCCGAATTTAATACAAAAGGCAGAATACCGACTTAAGTACAAGAGGACTGACACTGTAACTCTCTATGGTTTGAACCTCTCCTGTGAGTCATGTTTTTGATTCCGCTGCTTCACTTCAGGTTTACTGTATCCCTTGGACCTTCTTATTGATGATGAAACACAGCAATTGCATCCGAATTTAATACAAAAGGCAGAATGCTGACTTACGTTCAAGTGGAGTGACACTCTAACACTCTATGATTTCAACCTCTCCTGTGAGTCCAGTTTTAGATTCCGATGCTTCACTTCAGGTTTACTGTATCCCTTAGACCTTCTTATTGACGATGAAACACAGAAATTGCATCCGAATTTAATGAAAACGGCACAATGCCGACTTAAGTACAAGAGGACTGACACTCTAACTTTCGATGATTTGAACCTCTCCTGTGAGTCCAGTTTTAGATTCGGATGCTTCACTTCAGGTTTACTGTATCCCTTGGACCTTCTTATTGACGATGAAACACAGAAATTGCATCCGAATTTAATACAAAAGGCACAATGCCGACTTAAGTACAAGAGGACTGACACCCTAACTTTCGATGATTTGAACCTCTCCTGTAAGTCCAGTTTTAGATTCCGATGCTTCACTTCAGGTTTACTGTATCCCTTGGACCTTCTTATTGACGATGAAACACAGAAATTGCATCCAAATTTAATACAAAAGGCACAATGCCGACTTAAGTACAAGTGGACTGACACTCTAACTTTCTATGATTTCAACCTCTCCTGTAAGTCCAGTTTTAGATTCCGATGCTTCACTTCAGGTTTACTGTATCGCTTGGACCTTCTTATTGACGATGAATCACAGATATTGCATCCGAATTTAATACAAAAGGCACAATGCCGACTTAAGTACAAGAGGACTGACACTCTAACTTTATATGATTTGAACCTCTCATGTGAGTCCAGTTTTAGATTCTGATGCTTCACTTCAGGTTTACTGTATCCCTTGGACCTTCTTATTGACGATGAAACACAGAAATTGCATCCGAATGTAATACGAAAGGCACAATGCCGACTTAAGTACAAGTGGAATGACACTCTAACATTCTATGGTTTGAATCTCTCCTGTGAGTCCAGTTTTAGATTCCGATGCTTCACTTCAGGTTTACTGTATCCCTTGGACGTTCTTATTCACGATGAAACACAGAAATTGCAACCGAATAAAATACAAAAGGCACAATGCCGACATAAGTACAAGAGGACTGACACTCTAACTTTCTATGATTTGATCCTCTCCTGTGAATTCAGTTTTAGAATCCGATTCTTAACTTCAGGTTTACTGTATCCCTTGGACCTTCTTATTGACGATGAAACACAGAAATTGCATCCGTATTTAATACAAAAGGCACAACGCCGACATAAGTATAAGAGGACTGACACTCTAACTTTCTATGATTTGAACCATTCCTGTGAGTCCAGTTCTAGATTCTGATGCTTCACTTCAGGTTTACTGTATCCCTTGGACCTTCTTATTGACGATGAAACACTGAAATTGCATCCAAATTTAATACAAAAGGCACAATTCCGACTTAAGTACAAGAGGACTGACACTCTAATTTTCTATGATTTGAACCTCTCCTGAGAGTCCAGTTTTTGATTCCGATGCTTGACTACAGGTTTACTGTATCCCTTGGACCTTCTTATTACGATGAAACACAGAAATAGCATCCGAATTTAATACAAAATGCACAATGCCGACTTAAGTACAAGAGGACTGACACTCTAACTTTCTATGATTAGAACCTCTTCCGTGGGTCCAGTTTTAGATTCTGATGCTTCACTACAGGTTTACTGTAACCCTTGGACATTCTTATTGACGGTGAAACACAGAAATCGCATCCGAATTTAATACAAAAGGCACAATGCCGACTTACGTACAAGAGGACTGACACTCTAACTTTCTACGATTGGAATCTCTCCTGTGAGTGCAGTTTTAGATTTCGATGCTTGACTTCAGGTTTACTGTAACACTTGGACCTTCTTATTGACGATGAAACACAGAAATTGCATCCGAATTTAATACAAAAGGCACAATGCCGACTTAAGTACAAGAGGACTGACACTGTAACTCTCTATTATTGGAACCTCTCCTGTGAGTCTAGTTTTAGATTTCGATGCTTCACTTCACGTTTACTGTATCCCTTGGACCTTCTTATTGAAGATGAAACACAGCAATTGCATTCGAATTTAATACAAAAGGCAGAATGCTGACTTACGTACAAGTGGACTGACACTCTAACTCTCTATGATTTCAACCTCTCCTGTGAGTCCAGTTTTAGATTCCGATGCTTCACTTCAGGTTTACTGTATCCCTTAGACTTTCTTATAGACGATGAAACACAGAAATTGCATCCGAATTAAATGAAAATGGCACAATGCCGACTTATGTACAAGAGGACTGACACTCTAACTTTCGATGATTTAAACCTCTCCTGTGAGTCCAGTTTTAGATTCCGATGCTTCACTTCACTTTTACTGTATCCCTTGGACCTTCTTATTGACGATGAAACACAGAAATTGCATCCGAATTTAATACAAAAGGCACAATGCCGACATAAGTACAAGAGGACTGACACCCTAACTTTTGATGATTTGAACCTCTCCTGTGGGTCCAGTTTTAGATTCCGATGCTTCACTTCAGGTTTACTGTATCCCTTGGACCTTCTTATTGACGATGAAACACAGAAATTGCATCCAAATTTAATACAAAAGGCACAATGCCGACTTAAGTACAAGTGGACTGACACTCTAACTTTCTATGATTTCAACCTCTCCTGTAAGTCCAGTTTTAGATTCCGATGCTTCACTTCAGGTTTACTCTATCGCTTAGACCTTCTTATTGACGATGAACCACAGAAATTGCATCCGAATTTAATACAAAAGGCACAATGCCGACTTAAGTACAAGAGGACTGACACTCTAACTTTATATGATTTGAACCTCTCCTGTCTGTCCAGTTTGAGATTCCGATGCTTCACTTCAGGTTTACTGTCTCCCTTGGACCTTCTTATTGACGATGAAGCAAAGAAATTGCATCCGAATTTAATACAAAAGGCACAATGTCGACTTAAGTACAAGAGGACTGACACTCTAACTCTCTATGATTTGAACCTCTACTGTGAGTACAGTTTTAGATTCCGATGCTTCACTTCAGGTTTACTGTATCCCTTGGACCTTCTTATTGACGATGAAACACAGAAATTGCTTCCGAATTTAATACAAAATGCTCAATGCCGACTTAAGTACAAGAGGACTGACACTCTAACTTTCTATGATTTGAACCTCCCCTGTGAGTCCAGTTTTAGATTCGGTTGCTTCAATTCAGGTTTACTGTATCCCTTGGACATTCTTATTGACGATGAAACACAGAAATTGCATCCGAATTTAATACAAAAGGCACAATGCCGACTTAACTTTATATGATTTGAACCTCTCCTGTGAGTCCACTTTGAGATTCCGATGCTTCACTTCAGCTTTACTGTATCCCTTGGACCTTCTTATTGATGATGAAACACAGAATTTGCATCCGAATTTAATACAAAAGGACTGACACTCTAACTCTCTACGATTTGAACCTCTCCTGTGAGTCCAGTTTTATCTTCCGATGCTTCACTTTAGGTTCATTGTATCCCTTGAACCTTCTTATTGACGATGAAACACAGAAATTTCATCCGAATTTAATACAAAAGGCAGAATACCGACTTAAGTACAAGAGGACTGACACTGTAACTCTCTATGGTTTGAACCTCTCCTGTGAGTCATGTTTTTGATTCCGCTGCTTCACATCAGGTTTACTGTATCCCTTGGACCTTCTTATTGATGACGAAACACAGCAATTGCATCCGAATTTAATACAAAAGGCAGAATGCTGACTTACGTACAAGTGGAGTGACACTCTAACTCTCTATGATTTCAACCTCTCCTGTGAGTCCAGTTTTAGATTCCGATGCTTCATTTCAGGTTTACTGTATCCCTTAGACCCTCTTATTGACGATGAAACACAGAAATTGTATCCGAATTTGATGTAAAATGGCACAATGCCGACTTAAGTACAAGAGGACTGACACTCTAACTTTCGATGATTTAAACCTCTCCTGTGAGTCCAGTTTTAGATTCCGATGCTTCACTTCAGGTTTACTGTATCCCTTAGACCTTCTTATAGACGATGAAACACAGAAATTGCATCCGAATTTAATGGAAATGGCACAATGCCGACTTAAGTACAAGTGGACTGACACTCTAACTTTCGATGATTTAAACCTCTCCTGTGAGTCCAGTTTTAGATTCCGATGCTTCACTTCAGGTTTACTGTATCCCTTGGACCTTCTTATTGACGATGAAACACAGAAATTGCATCCGAATTTAATACAAAAGGCACAATGCCGACATAAGTACAAGAGGACTGAAACCCTAACTTTCGATGATTTGAACCTCTCCTGTGGGTCAAGTTTTAGATTCCGATGCTTCACTTAAGGTTTACTGTATCCCTTGGACCTTCTTATTGACGATGAAACACAGAAATTGCATCCAAATTTAATACAAAAGGCACAATGCCGACTTAAGTACAAGTGGACTGACACTCTAACTTTCTATGATTTCAACCTCTCCTGTAAGTCCAGTTTTAGATTCCGATTCTTCACTTCAGGTTTACTGTATTGCTTGGACCTTCTTATTGACGATGAAACACAGAAATTGCATCCGAATTTAATACAAAAGGCACAATGCCGACTTAAGTACAAGAGGACTGACACTCTAACTTTATATGATTTGAACTTTTCCTGTGAGTCCAGTTTGAGATTCCGATCCTTCACTTCAGGTTTACTGTCTCCCTTGGACCTTCTTATTGACGATGAAACAAAGAAATTGCATCCGAATTTAATACAAAAGGCACAATGTCGACTTAAGTACAAGAGGACTGACACTCTAGCTTTATATGATTTGAACCTCTTCTGTAAGTCCAGTTTTAGACTCTGATGCTTCACTTCAGGTTTACTGTATCCCTTTGACCTTCTTATTGACGATGAAACACAGAAATTGCATCCGAATTTAATACGAAAGGCACAATGCCGACTTAAGTACAAGAGGAATGACACACTAACTTTCTATGGTTTGAATCTCTCCTGTGAGTCCAGTTTTAGATTACGATGCTTCACTTCAGGTTTACTGTATACCTTGGACGTTCTTATTCACGATGAAACACAGAAATTGCATCCGAATAAAATACAAAATGCACAATGCCGACTTAAGTACAAGAGGACTGACACTCTAACTTTCTATGATTTGAACCTCTCCCGTGAGTTCAGTTTTAGATTCCGATTCTTCACTTCAGGTTTACTGTATCCCTTGGACCTTCTTATTGACGATGAAACACAGAAATTGCATCCGTATTTAATACAAAAGGCACAACGCCGACATAAGTACAAGACGACTGACACTCTAACATTCTATGATTTGAACCATTCCTGTGAGTCCAGTTCTAGATTCTGATGCTTCACTTCAGGTTTACTGTATCCCTTGGACCTTCCTATTGACGATGAAACACTGAAATCGCATCCAAATTTAATACAAAAGGCACAATTCCGACTTAAGTACATGAGGACTGACACTCTAATTTTCTATGATTTGAACCTCTCCTGAGAGTCTAGTTTTTGATTCCGATGCTTCACTTCAGATTTACTGTATCCCTTGGACCTTCTTATTAATGATGAAACACAGAAATTGCATCCGAATTTAATACAAAATGCACAATGCCGACTTAAGTACAAGAGGACTGACACTCTAACTTTCTATGATTTGAACCTCTTCCATGGGTCCAGTTTTGGATTCCGATGCTTCACTACAGGTTTACTGTAACCCTTGGACATTCTTATTGACGGTGAAACACAGAAATTGCATCCGAATTTAATACAAAAGGCACAAAGCCGACTTAAGTACAAGAGGACTGACACTCTAACTTTCTACGATTTGAACCTCTCCTGTGAGTGCAGTTTTAGATTTCGATGCTTGACTTCAGGTTTACTGTATGCCTTGGACCTTGTTATTGACGATGAAACACAGAAATTGCATCCGAATTTAATACAAAAGGCACAATGCGACTTAAGTACAAGAGGACTGACACTCTAACATTCTACGATTTGAACCTCTCCTGTGAGTGCAGTTTTAAATTTCGATGCTTGACTTCAGGTTTACTGTAACCCTTGGACCTTCATATTGACGATGAAACACAGAAATTGCATCCTAATGTAATACAAAATGCACAATGCCGACTTAAGTTCAAGAGGACTGACACTCTAACTTTCTATGATTTGAACCTCCCCTGTGAGTCCAGTTTTAGATTCTGATGTTTCACTTCAGGTTTACTGTATCCCTTGGACCTTCTTATTGACGATGAAACACAGAAATTGCATCCGAATTTAATACAAAAGGCTCAATGCCGACTTAACTTTTTATGATTTGAACCTCTCCTCTGAGTCCACTTTTAGATTCCGATGCTTCACTTCAGGTTTACTGTATCCCTTGGACCTTCTTATTGACGATGAAACACAGATATTGCATCCGAATTTAATATGAAAGGCACAATGCCGACTTAAGTACAAGAGGAATGACACTCTAACTTTCTATGGTTTGAATCTCTCCTGTGAGTCCAGATTTAGATTCCGATGCTTCACTTCAGGTTTACTGTATCCCTTGGACGTTCTTATTCACGATGAAACACAGAAATTGCATCCAAATAAAATACAAAAGGCACAATGCCGACTTAAGTACAAGAGGACTGACACTCTAACTTTCTATGATCTGAACCTCTCCTGTGAGTTCAGTTTTAGATTCCGATTCTTCACTTCAGGTTTACTGTATCCCTTGGACCTTTTTATTGACGATGAAACACAGAAATTGCATCCGTATTTAATACAAAAGGCACAATGCCGTCATAAGTACAAGAGGACTGACACTCTAACTTTCTATGATTTGAACCTCTCCTGTGAGTCCAGTTTTAGATTCCGATGCTTCACTTCAGGTTTGCTGTATCCCTTGGACCTTCTTATTGACCATGAAACACAGAAATTGCATCCGAATTTAATACAAAAGGCACAATACCGACTTAAGTACATGTGGACTGACACTCTAACTTTCGATGATTTGAACCACTCCTGTGAGTCCAGTTTTAGATTCCGATGCTTCACTTCAGATTTACTGTATCCCTTGGACCTTCTTCTTGATGATGAAACACAGCAATTGCATCCGAATTTAATACAAAAGGCAGAATGCAGACTTACGTACAAGTGGACTGACACTCTAACTCTCTACGATTTGAACCTCTCCTGTGTGTCCAGTTTGAGATTCCGATGCTTCACTTCAGGTTTACTGTCTCCCTTGGAAGTTCTTATTGACGATGAAACAAAGAAATTGCATCCGAATTTAATACAAAAAGCACAATTTCGACTTAAGTACAAGAGGACTGACACTCTAACTCTCTATGATTTGAACCTCTACTGTGAGTACAGTTTTAGATTCCGATGCTTCACTTCAGGTTTACTGTATTCCTTGGACCTTCTTATTGACGATGAAACACAGAAATTGCATCCGAATTTAATACAAAAGGCACAATGCCGACTTAACTTTGTATGATTTGAACCTCTCCTGTGAGTCCACTTTGAGATTCCGATGCTTCACTTCAGGTTTACTGTATCCCTTGGACCTTCTTATTGACGATGAAACACAGAAATTGCATCCGAATTTAATACAAAAGGACTGACACTCTAACTCTCTACGTTTTGAACCTCTCCTGTGAGTCCAGTTTTATCTTCCGATGCTTCACTTTAGGATCACTGTATCCCTGGGACCTTCTTATAGACGATGAAACACAGAAATTTCATCCGAATTTAATACAAAAGGCAGAATACCGACTTAAGTACAAGCGGACTGACACTGTAACTCTCTATGGTTTGAACCTCTCCTGTGAGTCATGTTTTTGATTCCGCTGCTTCACTTCAGGTTTACTATATCCCTTGGACCTTCTTATTGATGATGAAACACAGCAATTGCATCCGAATTTAATACAAAAGGCAGAATGCTGACTTACATACAAGTGGAGTGACACTCTAACACTCTATGATTTCAACCTCTCCTGTGAGACCAGTTTTAGATTCCGATGCTTCACTTCAGGTTTGCTGTATCCCTTAGACCTTCTTATTGACGATGAAACACAGAAATTGCATCCGAATTTAATGAAAATGGCACAATGCCGACTTAAGTACAAGAGGACTGACACTCTAACTTTCGATGATTTAAACCTCTCCTGTGAGTCCAGTTTTAGATTCCGATGCTTCACTTCAGGTTTACTGTATCCCTTGGACCTTCTTATTGACGATGAAACACAGAAATTGCATCCGAATTTAATACAAAAGGCACAATGCCGACTTAAGTACAAGAGGACTGACACCCTAACTTTCGATGATTTGAACCTCTCCTGTAAGTCCAGTTTTAGATTCCAATGCTTCACTTCAGGTTTACTGTATCCCTTGGACCTTCTTATTGACGATGAAACACAGAAATTGCATCCAAATTTAATACAAAAGGCACAATGCCGACTTATGTACAAGTGGACTGACACTCTAACTTTCTATGATTTCAACCTCTCCTGTAAGTCCAGTTTTAGATTCCGATGCTTCACTTCAGGTTTACTGTATCGCTTGGACCTTCTTATTGACGATGAATCACAGAAATTGCATCCGAATTTAATACAAAAGGCACAATGCCGACTTAAGTACAAGAGGACTGACACTCTAACTTTATATGATTTGAACCTCTCCTGTGAGTCCAGTTTTAGATTCTGATGCTTCACTTCAGGTTTACTGTATCCCTTGGACCTTCTTATTGACGATGAAACACAGAAATTGCATCCGAATTTAATTCGAAAGGCACAATGCCGACTTAAGTACAAGTGGAATGACACTCTAACATTCTATGGTTTGAATCTCTCCTGTGAGTCCAGTTTTAGATTCCGATGCTTCACTTCAGGTTTACTGTATCCCTTGGACGTTCTTATTCACGATGAAACACAGAAATTGCAACCGAATAAAATACAAAAGGCAAAATGCCGACATAAGCACAAGAGGACTGACACTCTAACTTTCTATGATTTGATCCTCTCCTGTGAGTCCAGTTCTAGATTCTGATGCTTCACTTCAGGTTTACTGTATCCCTTGGACCTTGTTATTGATGATGAAACACTGAAATTGCATCCAAATTTAATACAAATGGCACAATTCCGACTTAAGTACAAGCGGACTGACACTCTAATTTTCTATGATTTGAACCTCTCCTGAGAGTCCAGTTTTTGGTTCCGATGCTAGACTACAGGTTTACTGTATCCCTTGGACCTTCTTATTAACGATGAAACACAGAAATAGCATCCGAATTTAATACAAAATGCACAATGCCGACTTAAGTACAAGAGGACTGACACTCTAACTTTCTATGATTTGAACCTCTTCCGTGGGTCCAGTTTTAGATTCTGATGCTTCACTACAGGTTTACTGTAACCCTTGGACATTCTTATTGACGGTGAAACACATAAATTGCATCCGAATTTAATACAAAAGGCACAATGCCGACTTAAGTACAATAGGACTGACACTCTAACTTTCTACGATTTGAACCTCTCCTGTGAGTGCAGTTTTAGATTTCGATGCTTGACTTCAGGTTTACTGTAACACTTGGACCTTCTTATTGACGATGAAACACAGAAATTGCATCCGAATTTAATACAAAAGGCACAATGCCGACTTAAGTACAAGAGGACTGACACTGTATCTCTCTATTATTGGAACCTCTCCTGTGAGCCCAGTTTTAGATTCCGATGCTTCACTTCACGTTTACTGTATCCCTTGGACCTTGTCATTGACGATGAAACACAGAAATTGCATCCGAATTTAATACAAAAGGCACAATGCAGACTTAAGTACAAGAGGACTGACAATCTAACATTCTACGATTTGAACCTCTCCTGTCAGTGCAGTTTTAGATTTCGATGCTTGACTTCAGGTTTACTGTAAACCTTGGACCTTCATATTGACGATGAAACACAGAAATTGCATCCGAATGTAATACAAAAGGCACAATACCGACTTAAGTACAAGAGGACTGACACTCTAACTTTCGATGATTTGAACCACTCCTGTGAGTCCAGTTTTAGATTCCGATGCTTCACTTCAGATTTACTGTATCCCTTGGACCTTCTTATTGAAGATGAAACACAGCAATTGCATTCGAATTTAATACAAAAGGCAGAATGCTGACTTACGTACAAGTGGACTGACACTCTAACTCTCTATGATTTGAACCTCTCCTGCGAGTCCAGTTTTAGATTCCGATGCTTCACTTCAGGTTTGCTGTATCCCTTAGACCTTCTTATAGACGATGAAACACAGAAATTGCATCCGAATTAAATGAAAATGGCACAATGCCGACTTAAGTACAAGAGGACTGACACTCTAACTTTCGATGATTTAAACCTCTCCTGTGAGTCCAGTTTTAGATTCCGATAATTCACTTCAGGTTTACTGTATCCCTTGGACCTTCTTATTGACGATGAAACACAGAAATTGCATCCGAATTTAATACAAAAGGCACAATGCCGACATAAGTACAAGAGGACTGACACCCTAACTTTCGATGATTTGAACCTCTCCTGTAAGTCCAGTTTTAGATTCTGATGCTTCACTTCAGGTTTACTGTTTCCCTTGGACCTTCTTATTGACGATGAAACACAGAAATTGCATCCAAATTTAATACAAAAGGCACAATGCCGACTTAAGTACAAGTGGTCTGACACTCTAACTTTCTATGATGACAACCTCTCCTGTAAGTCCAGTTTTAGATTCCGATGCTTCACTTTAGGTTTACTGTATCGCTTGGACCTACTTATTGACGATGAATCACAGAAATTGCATCCGAATTTAATACAAAAGGCACAATGCCGACTTAAGTACAAGAGGACTGACACTCTAACTTTATATGATTTGAACCTCTCCTGTGAGTCCAGTTTTAGATTCTGATGCTTCACTTCAGGTTTACTGTATCCCTTGGACCTTCTTATTGACGATGAAACACAGAAATTGCATCCGAATTTAATACGAAAGGCACAATGCCGACTTAAGTACAAGTGGAATGACACTCTAACATTCTATGGTTTGAATCTCTCCTGTGAGTCCAGTTTTAGATTCCGATGCTTCACTTCAGGTTTACTGTATCCCTTGGACGTTCTTATTCACGATGAAACACAGAAATTGCAACCGAATAAAATACAAAAGGCAAAATGCCGACATAAGCACAAGAGGACTGACACTCTAACTTTCTAGGATTTGATCCTCTCCTGTGAGTTCAGTTTTAGAATCCGATTCTTCACTTCAGGTTTACTGTATCCCTTGGACCTTCTTATTGACGATGAAACACAGAAATTGCATCCGTATTTAATACAAAAGGCACAACGCCGACATATGTATAAGAGGACTGACACTCTAACTTTCTATGATTTGAACCATTCCTGTGAGTCCAGTTCTAGATTCTGATGCTTCACTTCAGGTTTACTGTATCCCTTGGACCTTCTTATTGACGATGAAACACTGAAATTGCATCCAAATTTAATACAAATGGCACAATTCCGACTTAAGTACAAGAGGACTGACACTCTAATTTTCTATGATTTGAACCTCTCCTGAGAGTCCAGTTTTTGGTTCCGATGCTTGACTACAGGTTTACTGTATCCCTTGGACCTTCTTATTAACGATGAAACACAGAAATAGCATCCGAATTTAATACAAAATGCACAATGCCGACTTAAGTACAAGAGGACTGACACTCTAACTTTCTATGATTTGAACCTCTTCCGTGGGTCCAGTTTTAGATTCTGATGCTTCACTACAGGTTTACTGTAACCCTTGGACATTCTTATTGACGGTGAAACACATAAATTGCATCCGAATTTAATACAAAAGGCACAATGCCGACTTAAGTACAAGAGGACTGACACTCTAACTTTCTACGATTTGAACCTCTCCTGTGAGTGCAGTTTTAGATTTCGATGCTTGTCTTCAGGTTTACTGTAACACTTGGACCTTCTTATTGACGATGAAACACAGCAATTGCATCCGAATTTAATACAAAAGGCACAATGCCGACTTAAGTACAAGAGGACTGACACTGTAACTCTCTATTATTGGAACCTCTCCTGTGAGCCCAGTTTTAGATTCCGATGCTTCACTTCACGTTTACTGTATCCCTTGGACCTTGTTATTGACGATGAAACACAGAAATTGCATCCGAATTTAATACAAAAGGCTCAATGCCGACTTAACTTTTTATGATTTGAACCTCTCCTGTGAGTGCACTTTTAGATTCCGATGCTTCACTTCAGGTTTACTGTATCCCTTGGACCTTCTTATTGACGATGAAACACAGATATTGCATCCGAATTTAATACGAAAGGCACAATGCCGACTTAAGTACAAGAGGAATGACACTCTAACTTTCTATGGTTTGAATCTCTCCTGTGAGTCCAGATTTAGATTCCGATGCTTCACTTCAGGTTTACTGTATCCCTTGGACGTTCTTATTCACGATGAAACACAGAAATTGCATCCAAATAAAATACAAATGGCACAATGCCGACTTAAGTACAAGAGGACTGACACTCTAACTTTATATGATCTGAACCTCTCCTGTGAGTTCAGTTTTAGATTCCGATTCTTCACTTCAGGTTTACTGTATCCCTTGGACCTTTTTATTGACGATGAAACACAGAAATTGCATCCGTATTTAATACAAAAGGCACAATGCCGTCATAAGTACAAGAGGACTGACACTCTAACTTTCTATGATTTGAACCTCTCCTGTGAGTCCAGTTTTAGATTCCGATGCTTCACTTCAGGTTTGATGTATCCCTTGGACCTTCTTATTGACCATGAAACACAGAAAGTGCATCCGAATTTAATACAAAAGGCACAATACCGACTTAAGTACATGTGGACTGACACTCTAACTTTCGATGATTTGAACCACTCCTGTGAGTCCAGTTTTAGATTCCGATGCTTCACTTCAGATTTACTGTATCCCTTGGACCTTCTTCTTGATGATGAAACACAGCAATTGCATCCGAATTTAATACAAAAGGCAGAATGCAGACTTACGTACAAGTGGACTGACACTCTAACTCTCTACGATTTGAACCTCTCCTGTGTGTCCAGTTTGAGATTCCGATGCTTCACTTCAGGTTTACTGTCTCCCTTGGAAGTTCTTATTGACGATGAAACAAAGAAATTGCATCCGAATTTAATACAAAAAGCACAATTTCGACTTAAGTACAAGAGGACTGACACTCTAACTCTCTATGATTTGAACCTCTACTGTGAGTACAGTTTTAGATTCCGATGCTTCACTTCAGGTTTACTGTATTCCTTGGACCTTCTTATTGACGATGAAACACAGAAATTGCATCCGAATTTAATACAAAAGGCACAATGCCGACTTAACTTTGTATGATTTGAACCTCTCCTGTGAGTCCACTTTGAGATTCCGATGCTTCACTTCAGGTTTACTGTATCCCTTGGACCTTCTTATTGACGATGAAACACAGAAATTGCATCCGAATTTAATACAAAAGGACTGACACTCTAACTCTCTACGATTTGAACCTCTCCTGTGAGTCCAGTTTTATCTTCCGATGCTTCACTTTAGGATCACTGTATCCCTGGGACCTTCTTATAGACGATGAAACACAGAAATTTCATCCGAATTTAATACAAAAGGCAGAATACCGACTTAAGTACAAGCGGACTGACACTGTAACTCTCTATGGTTTGAACCTCTCCTGTGAGTCATGTTTTTGATTCCGCTGCTTCACTTCAGGTTTACTATATCCCTTGGACCTTCTTATTGATGATGAAACACAGCAATTCCATCCGAATTTAATACAAAAGGCAGAATGCTGACTTACATACAAGTGGAGTGACACTCTAACACTCTATGATTTCAACCTCTCCTGTGAGACCAGTTTTAGATTCCGATGCTTCACTTCAGGTTTGCTGTATCCCTTAGACCTTCTTATTGACGATGAAACACAGAAATTGCATCCGAATTTAATGAAAATGGCACAATGCCGACTTAAGTACAAGAGGACTGACACTCTAACTTTCGATGATTTAAACCTCTCCTGTGAGTCCAGTTTTAGATTCCGATGCTTCACTTCAGGTTTACTGTATCCCTTGGACCTTCTTATTGACGATGAAACACAGAAATTGCATCCGAATTTAATACAAAAGGCACAATGCCGACTTAAGTACAAGAGGACTGACACCCTAACTTTCGATGATTTGAACCTCTCCTGTAAGTCCAGTTTTAGATTCCAATGCTTCACTTCAGGTTTACTGTATCCCTTGGACCTTCTTATTGACGATGAAACACAGAAATTGCATCCAAATTTAATACAAAAGGCACAATGCCGACTTATGTACAAGTGGACTGACACTCTAACTTTCTATGATTTCAACCTCTCCTGTAAGTCCAGTTTTAGATTCTGATGCTTCACTTCAGGTTTACTGTATCCCTTGGACCTTCTTATTGACGATGAAACACAGAAATTGCATCCGAATTTAATTCGAAAGGCACAATGCCGACTTAAGTACAAGTGGAATGACACTCTAACATTCTATGGTTTGAATCTCTCCTGTGAGCCCAGTTTTAGATTCCGATGCTTCACTTCAGGTTTACTGTATCCCTTGGACGTTCTTATTCACGATGAAACACAGAAATTGCAACCGAATAAAATACAAAAGGCAAAATGCCGACATAAGCACAAGAGGACTGACACTCTAACTTTCTATGATTTGATCCTCTCCTGTGAGTTCAGTTTTAGAATCCGATTCTTCACTTCAGGTTTACTGTATCCCTTGGACCTTCTTATTGACGATGAAACACAGAAATTGCATCCGTATTTAATACAAAAGGCACAACGCCGACATAAGTATAAGAGGACTGACACTCTAACTTTCTATGATTTGAACCATTCCTGTGAGTCCAGTTCTAGATTCTGATGCTTCACTTCAGGTTTACTGTATCCCTTGGACCTTGTTATTGATGATGAAACACTGAAATTGCATCCAAATTTAATACAAATGGCACAATTCCGACTTAAGTACAAACGGACTGACACTCTAATTTTCTATGATTTGAACCTCTCCTGAGAGTCCAGTTTTTGGTTCCGATGCTAGACTACAGGTTTACTGTATCCCTTGGACCTTCTTATTAACGATGAAACACAGAAATAGCATCCGAATTTAATACAAAATGCACAATGCCGACTTAAGTACAAGAGGACTGACACTCTAACTTTCTATGATTTGAACCTCTTCCGTGGGTCCAGTTTTAGATTCTGATGCTTCACTACAGGTTTACTGTAACCCTTGGACATTCTTATTGACGGTGAAACACATAAATTGCATCCGAATTTAATTCAAAAGGCACAATGCCGACTTAAGTACAATAGGACTGACACTCTAACTTTCTACGATTTGAACCTCTCCTGTGAGTGCAGTTTTAGATTTCGATGCTTGACTTCAGGTTTACTGTAACACTTGGACCTTCTTATTGACGATGAAACACAGAAATTGCATCCGAATTTAATACAAAAGGCACAATGCCGACTTAAGTACAAGAGGACTGACACTGTATCTCTCTATTATTGGAACCTCTCCTGTGAGCCCAGTTTTAGATTCCGATGCTTCACTTCACGTTTACTGTATCCCTTGGACCTTGTTATTGACGATGAAACACAGAAATTGCATCCGAATTTAATACAAAAGGCACAATGCAGACTTAAGTACAAGAGGACTGACAATCTAACATTCTACGATTTGAACCTCTCCTGTCAGTGCAGTTTTAGATTTCGATGCTTGACTTCAGGTTTACTGTAAACCTTGGACCTTCATATTGACGATGAAACACAGAAATTGCATCCGAATTTAATACAAAATGCTCAATGCGACTTAAGTACAAGAGGACTGACACTCTAACTCTCTATGATTTGAACCTCTACTGTGAGTACAGTTTTAGATTCCGATGCTTCACTTCAGGTTTACTGTATCCCTTGGACCTTCTTATTGACGATGAAACACAGAAATTGCATCCGAATTTAATACAAAATGCTCAATGCGACTTAAGTACAACAGGACTGACACTCTAACATTCTATGATTTGAACCTCCCCTGTGAGTCCAGTTTTAGATTCTGTTGCTTCAATTCAGGTTTACTGTATCCCTTGGACATTCTTATTGACGATGAAACACAGAAATTGCATCCGAATTTAATACAAAAGGCACAATGCCGACTTAACTTTATATGATTTGAACCTCTCCTGTGAGTCCACTTTCAGATTCCGATGCTTCACTACAGCTTTACTGTATCCCTTGGACCTTCTTATTGACGATGAAACACAGAAATTGCATCCGAATTTAATACAAAAGGACTGACACTCTAACTCTCTACGATTTGAACCTCTCCTGTGAGTCCAGTTTTATCTTCCGATGCTTCACTTTAGGTTCACTGTATCCCTTGGACCTTCTTATTGACGATGAAACACAGCAATTGCATCCGAATTTAATACAAAAGGCAGAATGCTGACTTACGTACAAGTGGAGTGACACTCTAACTCTCTATGATTTCAACCTCTCCTGTGAGTCCAGTTTTAGATTCCGATGCTTCACTTCAGGTTTACTGTATCCCTTAGACCTTCTTATTGACGATGAAACACAGAAATTGCATCCGAATTTAACGTAAAATGGCACAATGCCGACTTAAGTACAAGTGGACTGACACTCTAACTTTCGATGATTTAAACCTCTCCTGTGAGTCCAGTTTTAGATTCCGATGCTTCACTTCAGGTTTACTGTATCCCTTGGACCTTCTTATTGACGATGAAACACAGAAATTGCATCCAAATTTAATACAAAAGGCACAATGCCGACTTAAGTACAAGAGGAATGACACACTAACTTTCTAAGGTTTGAATCTCTCCTGTGAGTCCAGTTTTAGATTACGATGCTTCACTTCAGGTTTACTGTATCCCATGGACGTTCTTATTCACGATGAAACACAGAAATTGCATCCGAATAAAATACAAAATGCACAATGCCGACTTAAGTACAAGAGGACTGACACTCTAACTTTCTATGATTTGAACCTCTCCTGTGAGTTCAGTTTTAGATTCCGATTCTTCACTTCAGGTTTACTGTATCCCTTGGACCTTCTTATTGACGATGAAACACAGAAATTGCATCCGTATTTAATACAAAAGGCACAACGCCGACATAAGTACAAGACGACTGACACTCTAACTTTCTATGATTTGAACCAGTCCTGTGAGTCCAGTTCTAGATTCTGATGCTTCACTTCAGGATTACTGTATCCCTTGGACCTTCCTATTGACGATGAAACACTGAAATCGCATCCAAATTTAAGACAAAAGGCACAATTCCGACTTAAGTACATGAGGACTGACACTCTAATTTTCTATGATTTGAACCTCTCCTGAGAGTCCAGTTTTTGATTCCGATGCTTCACTTCAGGTTTACTGTATCCCTTGGACCTTCTTATTAATGATGAAACACAGAAATTGCATCCGAATTTAATACAAAATGCACAATGCCAACTTAAGTACAAGAGGACTGACACTCTAACTTTCTACGATTTGAACCTCTTCCGTGGGTCCAGTTTTAGATTCCGATGCTTCACTACAGTTTTACTGTAACCCTTGGACATTTTTATTGACGGTGAAACACAGAAATTGCATCCGAATTTAATACAAACGGCACAATGCCGACTTAAGTACAAGAGGACTGACACTCTAACTTTCTACGATTTGAACCTCTCCTGTGAGTGCAGTTTTAGATTTTGATGCTTGACTTCCGGTTTACTGTAACCCTTGGACCTTCTTATTGACGATGAAACACAGAAATTGCATCCGAATTTAATACAAAAGGCACAATGCCGAGTTAAGTACAAGAGGACTGACACTCTAACTCTCTATGATTGGAACCTCTCCTGTGAGTCCAGTTTTAGATTCCGATGCTTCACTTCAGGTTTACTGTATGCCTTGGACCTTGTTATTGACGATGAAACACAGAAATTGCATCCGAATATAATACAAAAGGCACAATGCGACTTAAGTACAAGAAGACTGACACTCTAACATTCTACGATTTGAACCTCTCCTGTGAGTGCAGTTTTAGATTTCGATGCTTGACTTCAGGTTTACTGTAACCCTTGGACCTTCATATTGACGATGAAACACAGAAATTGCATCCTAATGTAATACAAAGTGCACAATGCCGACTTAAGTTCAAGAGGACTGACACTCTAACTTTCTATGATTTGAACCTCCCCTGTGAGTCCAGTTTTAGATTCTGATGTTTCACTTCAGGTTTACTGTATCCCTTGGACCTTCTTATTGACGATGAAACACAGAAATTGCATCCGAATTTAATACAAAAGGCACAATGCCGACTTAACTTTTTATGATTTGAACCTCTCCTGTGAGTCCACTTTTAGATTCCGATGCTTCACTTCAGGTTTACTGTATCCCTTGGACCTTCTTATTGACGATGAAACACAGAAATTGCATCCGAATTTAATACGAAAGGCACAATGCCGACTTAAGTACAAGAGGAATGACACTCTAACTTTCTATGGTTTGAATCTCTCCTGTGAGTCCAGTTTTAGATTCCGATGCTTCACTTCAGGTTTACTGTATCCGTTGGACGTTCTTATTCACGATGAAACACAGAAATTGCATCCAAATAAAATACAAAAGGCACAATGCCGACTTAAGTACAAGAGGACTGACACTCTAACTTTCTATGATCAGAACCTCTCCTGTGAGTTCAGTTTTAGATTCCGATTCTTCACTTCAGGTTTACTGTATCCCTTCGACCTTCTTATTGACGATGAAACACAGAAATTGCATCCGTATTTAATACAAAAGGCACAATGCCGTCATAAGTACAAGAGGACTGACACTCTAACTTTCTATGGTTTGAACTTCTCCTGTGAGTCCAGTTTTAGATTCCGATGCTTCACTTCAGGTTTGCTGTATCCCTTGGACCTTCTTATTGACGATGAAACACAGAAATTGCATCCGAATTTAATACAAAAGGCACAATACCGACTTAAGTACATGTGGACTGACACTCTAACTTTCGATGGATTGAACCACTCCTGTGAGTCCAGTTTTAGATTCCGATGCTTCACTTCAGATTTACTGCATCCGTTGGACCTTCTTCTTGATGATGAAACACAGCAATTGCACCCGAATTTAATACAAAAGGCAGAATGCAGACTTACGTACAAGTGGACTGACACTCTAACTCTCTATGATTTGAACCTCTCCTGTGAGTCCAGTTTTAGATTCCGATGCTTCACTTCAGGTTTACTGTATCCCTTAGACCTTCTTATTGACGATGAAACACAGAAATTGCATACGAATTTAATGAAAATGGCACAATGCCGACTTAAGTACAAGAGGACTGACACTCTAACTTTCGATGATTTAAACCTCTCCTGTGATTCCAGTTTTAGATTCCGATGCTTCACTTCAGGTTTACCATATCCCTTGGACCTTCTTATTGACGATAAAACACAGAAATTGCATCCGAATTTAATACAAAAGGCACAATGACGACATAAGTACAAGAGGACTGACACATTAACCTTCGATGATTTGAACCTCTCCTGTGAGTCCAGTTTTAGATTCCGATGCTTCACTTCAGGTTTACTGTATCCCTTGGACCTTCTTACTGACGATGAAACACAGAAATTGCATCCAAATTTAATACAAAAGGCACAATGCCGACTTAAGTACAAGTGGACTGACACTCTAACTTTCTATGATTTCAACCTCTCCTGTAAGTCCAGTTTTAGATTCCGATGCTTCACTTCAGGTTCACGGTATCGCTTGGACCTTCTTATTGACGATGAAACACAGAAATTGCATCCGAATTTAATACAAAAGGCACAATGCCAACTTAAGTACGAGAGGACTGACACTCTTAATTTCGATTATTTAAACCTCTCCTGTGAGTCCAGTTTTAGATTCCGATGCTTCACTTCAGGTTTACTGTATCCCTTAGACCTTCTTATTGACGATGAAACACAGAAATGGCATCCGAATTTAATGAAAATGGCACAATGCCGACTTAAGTACAAGAGGACTGACACTCTAACGTTCGATGATTTAAACCTCTCCTGTGTGTCCAGTTTTAGATTCCGATGTTTCACTTCATATTTACTGTATCCCTTGGACCTTCTTATTGACGATGAAACACAGAAATTGCATCCGAATTTAATACAAAAGGCACAATGCCGACCTAAGTACAAGAGGACTGACACCCTAACTTTCGATGATTTGAACCTCTCCTGTGAGTCCAGTTTGAGATTCCGATGCTTCACTTCAGGTTTACTGTATCCCTTGGACCTTCTTATTGACGATGAAACACAGAAATTGCATCCAAATTTAATACAAAAGGCACAATGCCGACTTAAGTACAAGTGAACTGACACTCTAACTTTCTGTGATTTCAACCTCTCCTGTAAGTCCAGTTTTAGATTCCGATGCTTTACTTCAGGTTTACTGTATCGCTTGGACCTTCTTATTGACGATGAAACACAGAAATTGCATCCGAATTTAATACAAAAGGCACAATGCCAACTTAAGTACAAGAGGACTGACACTCTAACTTTATATGATTTGAACCCCTCCTGTGAGCCCAGTTTGAGATTCCGATGCTTCACTTCAGGTTTACTGTATCCCTTGGACCTTATTATTGACGATGAAACACAGAAATTGCATCCGAATTTAATACGAAAGGCACAATGCCGACTTAAGTACAAGAGGACTGACACTCTAACTTTCTTTGATTTGAACCTCTCCTGTGAGTTCATTTTTAGATTCCGATTCTTCCCTTCAGGTTTACTGTATCCCTTGGACCTTCTTATTGACGATGAAACACAGAAATTGCATCCGAATTTAATACAAAAAGCACAATGCCGACTTAAGTTCTAGAGGACTGACACTCTAAATCTATATGATTTGAACCTCTAGGGTGAGTACAGTTTTAGATTCCGATGCTTCACTTCAGGTTTTCTGTATTCCTTGGACCTTCTTATTGACGATGAAACACAGAAATTGCATCCGAATTTAATACAAAATGCACAATGCCGACTTAAGTACAAGAGGACTGACACTCTAAATCTATATGATTTGAACCTCTAGGGTGAGTACAGTTTTAGATTCCGATGCTTCACTTCAGGTTTACTGTATCCCTTGGACCTTCTTATTGACGATGAAACACAGAAATTGCATCTGTATTTAATACAAAATGCACAATGCCGACTTAAGTACAAGAGGACTGACACTCTAACGCTCTATGATTGGAACCTCTCCTGTGAGTCCAGTTTTAGATTCCGATGCTTCACTTCACGTTTACTCTATCCCTTGGACCTTGTTATTGACGATGAAACACAGAAATTGCATCCGAATTTAATACAAAAGGCACAATGCCGACTTAAGTACAAGGGGACTGACACTCTAACATTCTACGATTTGAACCTCTCCTGTGAGTGCAGTTTTAGATTTCGATGCTTGACTTCAGGTTTACTGTAACCCTTGGACCTTCATATTGACGATGAAACACAGAAATTGAATCCGAATTTAATACAAAAGGCACAATGCCGACTTAAGTACAAGAGGACTGACACTCTAACCCTCTATGATTGGAACCTCTCCTGTGAGTCAAGTTTTAGATTCCTATGCTTCACTTCAGGTTTACTGTATCCCTTGGACCATCTTATTGACGATGGAACACAGAAATTGCATCCGAATTTAATACAAAATGCACAATGCCGACTTAAGTACAAGAGGACTGACACTCTAACTCTCTATGATTTGAACCTCTACTGTGAGTACAGTTTTGGATTACGATGCTTCACTTCAGTTTTACTGTATCCCTTGGACCTTCTTATTGACGATGAAACACAGAAATTGCATCCGAATTTAATACAAAATGCACAATGCCGACTTAAGTACAAGAGGACTGACACTCTAACTTTCTATGATTTGAACCTCCCCTGTGAGTCCAGTTTTAGATTCTGATGCTTCACCTCAGGTTTAATGTATCCCTTGGACCTTCTTATTGACGATGAAACACAGAAATTGCATCCGAATTTAATACAAAAGGCACAATGCCGACTTAACTTTTCATGATTTGAACCTCTCCTGTGAGTCCACTTTTAGACTCCGATGCTTCACTTCAAGTTAACTGTATCCCTTGGACCTTCCTATTGACGATGAAACACAGAAATTGCATCCGTATTTAATACGAAAGGCACAATGCCCACTTAAGTACAAGAGGAATGACACTCTAACTTTCTATGGTTTGAATCTCTCCTGTGAGTCAAGTTTTAGATTCCGATGCTTCATTTCAGGTTTACTGTATCCCTTGGAAGTTCTTATTCACGATGAAACACAGAAATTGCATCCGAATAAAATACAAAAGGCACAATGCCGACTTAAGTACAAGAGGACTAACACTCTAACTTTCTACGATTTGAACCTCTCCTGTGAGTGCAGTTTTAGATTTCGATGCTTGACTTCAGGTTTACTGTAACCCTTGGACCTTCTTATTGACGATGAAACACAGAAATTGCATCCGAATTTAATACAAAAGGCACAATGCTGACTTAAGTACAGGAGGACTGACACTCTAACATTCTACGATTTGAACTTCTCCTGTGAGTGCTGTTTTAGATTTCGATGCTTGACTTCAGGTTTACTGTAACACTTGGACCTTCATATTGACGATGAAACACAGAAATTGCATCCGAATTTAATACAAAATGCACAATGCCGACTTAAGTACAAGAGGACTGACTCACTAAGTTTCTTTGATTGGAACCTCTCCTGTGAGTCCAGTTTTAGATTCCGATGCTTCACTTCAGGTTTACTGTATACCTTGGACCTTCTTATTGACGATGAAACACAGAAATTGCATCCGAATTTAATACGAAAGGCACAATGCCGACTTAAGTACAAGAGGACTGACACTCTAACTTTATATGATTTGAACCTCTCCTGTGAGTCCAGTTTGAGATTCCGATGCTTCACTTCAGGTTTACTGTATCCCTTGGACCTTCTTATTGCCGATGAAACAAAGAAATTGCATCCGAATTTAATACAAAAGGCACAATGCCGACTTAAGTACAAGAGGACTGACACCCTAACTTTCGATGATTTGAACCTCTCCTGTGAGTCCAGTTTTAGATTCCGATGCTTCACTTCAGGTTTACTGTATCCCTTGGACCTTCTTATTAACGACGAAACACAGTAATTGCATCCGAATTTAATACAAAATGCACAATGCCGACTTAAGTACAAGAGGACTGACACTTAAACTTTCTATGATTTGAACTTCTTCCGTGGGTCCAGTTTTAGCTTCCGATGCCTCACTTCAGGTTTACTGTAAACCTTGGACATTCTTATTGACGGTGAAACACAGAAATTGCATCCGAATTTAATACAAAAGGCACAATGCCGACTTAAGTACAAGAGGACTGACACCCTAACTTTCGATGATTTGGACCTCTCCTGTGAGTCCAGTTTTAGATTCCGATGCTTCACTTCAGGTTTACTGTATCCCTTGGACCTTCTTATTGACGATGAAACACAGAAATTGCATCCAAATTTAATACAAAAGGCACAATGCCGACTTAAGTACAAGTGGACTGACACTCCAACTTTCTATGATTTCAACCTCACCTGTAAGTCCAGTTTTAGATTCCGATGCTTCACTTCAGGTTTACTGTATCACTTGGGCCTTCTTATTGACGATGAAACACAGAAATTGCATCCAAATTTAATACAAAAGGCACAATGCCGACTTAAGTACAAGAGGACTGACACTCTAACTTTATATGATTTGAGCCTCTCCTGTGAGTCCAGTTTGAGATTCCGATACTTCACTTCAGGTTTACTGTATCCCTTGGACCTTCTTATTGACGATGAAACAAAGAAATTGCATCCGAATTTAATACAAAAGTCACAATGCCGACTTAAGTACAAGAGGACTGACACTCTAACTTCCTATGATTTGAACCTCTTCTGTGAGTCCAGTTTTAGATTCTGATGCTTCACTTCAGGTTTACTGTATCCCTTGGACCTTCTTATTGACGATGAAACACAGAAATTGCATCCGAATTTAATACGAAAGGCACAATGCCGACTTAATACAAGAGGACTGACACTCTAACTTTCTATGATTTGAACGTCTCCTGTGAGTTCAGTTTTAGATTCCGATTCTTCACTTCAGGTTTACAGTATCCCTTGGACCTTCTTATTAACGATGAAACACAGAAATTGCATCCGTATTTAATACAAAAGGCACAACGCCGACATAAGTACAAGAGGACTGACAACTAACTTTCTATGATATGAACCATTCCTGTGAGTCCAGTTCTAGATTCTGATGCTTCACTTCAGGTTTACTGTCTCCCTTGGACCTTCTTATTCACGATGAAACACTGAAATTGCATCCAAATTTAATACAAAAGGCACAATACCGACTTAAGTACAAGAGGACTGACACTCTAATTTTCTATGATTTGAACCTCTCCTGAGAGTCCAGTTTTTGATTCCGGTGCTTCACTTCAGGTTTACTGTATCCCTTGGACCTTCTTATTAACGATGAAACACAGAAATTGCATCCGAATTTAATACAAAATGCACAATGCCGACTTAAGTACAAGAGGACTGACACTCTAACTTTCTATGATTTGAACCTCTTCCGTGGGTCCAGTTTTAGATTCCGATGCTTCACTTCAGGTTTACTGTAACCCTTGGACATTCTTATTGACGGTGAAACACAGAAATTGCATCCGAATTTAATACAAAAGGCAAAATGCCGACTTAAGTACAAGAGGACTGACACTCTAAATTTCTACGATTTGAACCTCTCCTGTGAGTGCAGTTTTAGATTTCGATGCTTGACTTCAGGTTTACTGTAACCCTTGGACCTTCTTATTGACGATGAAACACGGAAATTGCATCCGAATTTAATACAAAAGGCACAATGCCGACTTAAGTACAAGAGGACTGACACTCTAACTCTCTATGATTGGAACCCTCCTGTGAGTCCAGTTTTAGATTCCGATGCTTCACTTCACGTTTACTGTATCCCTTGGACCTTGTTATTGACGATGAAACACAGAAATTGCTTCCGAATTTAATACAAAAGGCACAATGCCGACGTAAGTACAAGAGGACTGACACTCTAACATTCTACGATTTGAACCTCTTCTGTGAGTGTAGTTTTAGATTTCGATGCTTGAGTTCAGGTTTACTGTAACCCTTGGACCTTCATATTGACGATGAAACACAGAAATTGCATCCGAATATAATACAAAAGGCACAATGCCGACTTAAGTACAAGAGGACTGACACTCTAACCCTCTATGATTGGACCTCTCCTGTGAGTCCAGTTTTAGATTCCGATGCTTCACTTAAGGTTTACTGTATCCCTTCGACCTTCTTATGGACGATGAAACACTGAAATTGCATCCGAATTTCATACAAAATGCACAATGCCGACTTAAGTAGAAGAGGACTGACACTCTAACTCTCTATGATTTGAACCTCTACTGTGAGTACAGTTTTAGATTCCGATGCTTCACTTCAGGTTTACTGTATCCCTTGGACCTCCTTATTGACGATGAAACACAGAAATTGCATCCGAATTTAATACAAAAGGCACAATGCCGCCTTAAGTACAAGAGGACTGACACTCTAACTTTCGATGATTTAAACCTCTCCTGTGAGTCCAGTTTTAGATTCCGATGCTTCACTTCAGGTTTACTGTATCCCTTGGACCTTCTTATTGACGATGAAACACAGAAATTGCATCCGAATTTAATACAAAAGGCACAATGGCGACATAAGTACAAGAGCACTGACACCCTAACTTTCGATGATTTGAACCTATCCTGTGAGTCCAGTTTTAGATTCCGATGCTTCACTTCAGGTTTACTGTATCCCTTGGACCTTTTTATTAACGATGAAACACAGAAATTGCATCCGAATTTAATACAAAATGCACAATGCCGACTTAAGTACAAGAGGACTGACACTCTAATTTTCTATGATTTGAACCTCTTCCGTGGGTCCAGTTTTATATTCCGATGCTTCACTTCAGGTTTACTGTAACCCTTGGACATTCTTATTGACGGTGAAACACAGAAATTGCATCCGAATTTAAAACAAAAGGCACAATGCCGACTTAAGTACAAGAGGACTGACACTCTAACTTTCCACGATTTGAACCTCTCCTGTGAGTGCAGTTTTAGATTTCGATGCTTGACTTCAGGTTTACTGTAACCCTTGGACCTTCTTATTGACGATGAAACACAGAAATTGCATCCGAATTTAATACAAAAGGCACAATACCGACTTAAGTACAAGAGGACTGACACTCTAACATTCTACGATTTGAACCTCTCCTGTGAGTGCAGTTTTAGATTTCGATGCTTGACTTCAGGTTTACTGTAACCCTTGGACCTTCATATTGACGATGAAACACAGAAATTGCATCCGCATTTAATACAAAAGGCTCAATGCCGACTTCAGTACAGAGAGGGCTGACACTCTAACTCTCTATGATTGGAACCTCTCCTGTGAGTCCAGTTTTAGATTCCGATGCTTCACTTAAGGTTTACTGTAACCCTTGGACATTCTTATTGACATTGAAACACAGAAATTGCATCCGAATTTAATACAAAAGGCAAAATGCCGACTTAAGTACAAGAGGACTGACACTCTAACTTTCTACGATTTGAACCTCTCCTGTGAGTGCAGTTTTAGATTTCGATGCTTGACTTCAGGTTTACTGTAACCCTTGGACCTTCTTATTGACGATGAAACACAGAAATTGCATCCGAATTTAATACAAAAGGCACAATGCCGACTTAAGTACAAGAGGACTGACACTATAACTCTCTATGATTGGAACCTTTCCTGTGAGTCCAGTTTTAGATTCCGATGCTTCACTTCACGTTTACTGTATCCCTTGGACCTTGTTATTGACGATGAAACACAGAAATTGCATCCGAATTTAATGAAAATGGCACAATGCCGACTTAAGTACAAGAGGACTGACACTCTAACTTTCGATGATTTAAACCTCTCCTGTGAGTCCAGTTTTAGATTCCGATGCTT
The DNA here is from genome assembly GCF_021461395.2 of Schistocerca americana. Lineage (NCBI taxonomy): Eukaryota > Metazoa > Arthropoda > Insecta > Orthoptera > Acrididae > Schistocerca > Schistocerca americana. The sequence continues at coordinate 2,293,024 of NW_025725994.1, read as the reverse complement.
CACTTCAGGTTTACTGTGTCCCTTGGACCTTCTTATTGACGATGGAACACAGAAATTGCATCTGAATTTAATACAAAAGTCACAATGCCGACTTAAGTACAAGAGGACTGATACCCTAACTTTCGATGATTTGAACCTCTCCTGTGAGTCCAGTTTTAGATTCCGATGCTTCACTTCAGGTTTACTGTATCCCTTGGACCTTCTTATTAACGATGAAACACAGATATTGCATCCGAATTTAATACAAAATGCACAATGCCGACTTAAGTACAAGAGGACTGACACTCTAATTTTCTATGATTTGAACCTCTTCCGTGGGTCCAGTTTTAGATTCCGATGCTTCACTTCAGGTTAACTGTAACCCTTGGACATTCTTATTGACGGTTAAAAACAGAAATTGCATCCGAATTTAATACAAAAGGCACAATGCCGACTTAAGTACAAGAGGACTGACACTCTAACTTTCCACGATTTGAACCTCTCCTGTGAGTGCAGTTTTAGATTTCGATGCTTGACTTCAGGTTTACTGTAACCCTTGGACCTTCTTATTGACGATGAAACACAGAAATTGCATCCGAATTTAATACAAAATGCACAATGCCGACTTAAGTACAGGAGGACTGACACTCTAACTTTCCACGATTTGAACCTCTCCTGTGAGTGCAGTTTTAGATTTCGATGCTTGACTTCAGGTTTACTGTAACCCTTGGACCTTCTTATTGACGATGAAACACAGAAATTGCATCCGAATTTAATACAAAATGCACAATGCCGACTTAAGTACAAGAGGACTGACACTCTAACTCTCTATGATTTGAACCTCTACTGTGAGTATAGTTTTAGATTCCGATGCTTCACTTCAGGTTTACTGTATCCCTTGGACCTTCTTATTGACGATGAAACACAGAAATTGCATCCGAATTTAATACAAAAGGCACAATGCCGCCTTAAGTACAAGTGGACTGACACTCTAACTTTCGATGATTTAAACCTCTCCTGTGAGTCCAGTTTTAGATTCCGATGCTCCACTTCAGGTTTACTGTATCCCTTGGACCTTCTTATTGACGATGAAACACAGAAATTGCATCCGAATTTAATACAAAATGCACAATGCCGACTTAAGTACAAGAGGACTGACACTAAAATTTTCTATGATTTGAACCTCTTCCGTGGGTCCAGTTTTAGATTCCGATGCTTCACTTCAGGTTTACTGTAACCCTTGGACATTCTTATTGACGGTGAAACACAGAAATTGCATCCGAATTTAATACAAAAGGCACAATGCCAACTTAAGTACAAGAGGACTGACACTCTAACTTTCCACGATTTGAACCACTCCTGTGAGTGCAGTTTTAGATTTCGATGATTGACTTCAGGTTTACTGTAACCCTTGGACCTTCTTATTGACGATGAAACACAGAAATTGCATCCGAATTTAATACAAAAGGCACAATGCCAACTTACATACAAGAGGACTGACACTCTAACTTTCCACGATTTGAACCACTCCTGTGAGTGCAGTTTTAGATTTCGATGATTGACTTCAGGTTTACTGTAACCCTTGGACCTTCTTATTGACGATGAAACACAGAAATTGCATCCGAATTTAATACAAAAGGCACAATGCCGACTTAAGTACAAGAGGACTGACACTCTAACATTCTACGATTTGAACCTCTCCTGTGAGTGCAGTTTTAGATTTCGATGCTTGACTTCAGGTTTACTGTAACCCTTGGACCTTCATATTGACGATGAAACACAGAAATTGCATCCGAATTTAATACAAAAGGCACAATGCTGACTTAAGTACAAGAGGACTGACACTCTAACTTTCCACGATTTGAACCTCTCCTGTGAGTGCAGTTTTAGATTTCGATGCTTGACTTCAGGTTTACTGTATCCCTTGGACCTTCTTATTGACGATGAAACACAGAAATTGCATTCGAATTTAATACAAAAGGCACAATGCCGACTTAAGTACAAGAGGACTGACACTCTAACTTTCCACGATTTGAACCTCTCCTGTGAGTGCAGTTTTAGATTTCGATGCTTGACTTCAGGTTTACTGTAACCCTTGGACCTTCTTATTGACGATGAAACACAGAAATTGCATCCGAATTCAATACAAAATGCACAATGCCGACTTAAGTACAAGAGGACTGACATTCTAAATCTCTATGATTTGAACCTCTCCGGTGAGTCCAGTTTTAGATTCCGATGCTTCACTTCAGGTTTACTGTATCCCTTGGACCTTCTTATTGACGATGAAAGACAGAAATTGCATCCGAATTTAATACAAAATGCACAATGCCGACTTAAGTACAAGAGGACTGACACTCTAATTTTCTATGATTTGAACCTCTTCCGTGAGTCCAGTTTTAGATTCCGATGCTTCACTTCAGGTTAACTGTAACCCTTGGACATTCTTATTGACGGTGAAAAACAGAAATTGCATCCGAATTTAATACAAAAGGCACAATGCCGACTTAAGTACAAGAGGACTGACGCTCTAACTTTCCACGATTTGAACCTCTCCTGTGAGTGCAGTTTTAGATTTCGATGCTTGACTTCAGGTTTACTGTAACCCTTGGACCTTCTTATTGACGATGAAACACAGAAATTGCATCCGAATTTAATACAAAATGCACAATGCCGACTTAAGTACAAGAGGACTGACACTCTAACTCTCTATGATTTGAACCTCTACTGTGAGTATAGTTTTAGATTCCGATGCTTCACTTCAGGTTTACTGTATCCCTTGGACTTTCTTATTGACGATGAAACACAGAAATTGCATCCGAATTTAATGCAAAAGGCACAATGCCGCCTTAAGTACAAGAGGACTGACACTCTAACTTTCGATGAGTTGAACCTCTCCTGTGAGTCCAATTTTAGATTCCGATGCTTCACTTCAGGATTACTGTATCCCTTGGACCTTCTTATTGACGATGAAACACAGAAATTGCATCCGAATTTAATACAAAATGCACAATGCCGACTTAAGTACAAGAGGACTGACACTCTAACTCTCTATGATTAGAACCTCTTCCGTGGGTCCAGTTTTAGATTCCGATGCTTCACTTCAGGTTTACTGTAACCCTTGGACATTCTTATTGACGATGAAACACAGAAATTGCATCCGAATTTATTACAAAAGGCACAATGCCGACTTAAGTACAAGAGGACTGACACTCTAACATTCTACGATTTGAACCTCTCCTGTGAGTTCAGTTTTAGAATCCGATTCTTCACTTCAGGTTTAATGTATCCCTTGGACCTTCTTATTGACGATGAAACACAGAAATTGCAACCGTATTTAATACAAAAGGCACAACGCCGACATAAGTATAAGAGTACTGACACTCTAACTTTCCACGATTTGAACCTCTCCTGTGAGTGCAGTTTTAGATTTCGATGCTTGACTTCAGGTTTACTGTAACCCTTGGACCTTCTTATTGACGATGAAACACAGAAATTGCATCCGAATTTAATACAAAATGCACAATGCCGACTTAAGTACAAGAGGACTAACACTCTAACTCTCTATGATTTGAACCTCTACTGTCAGTACAGTTTTAGATTCCGATGCTTCACTTCATGAGGTACTGTATCCCTTGGACCTTCTTATTAACGATGAAACACAGAAATTGCATCTGAATTTAATACAAAATGCACAATGCCGACTTAAGTACAAGAGGACTGCCACTCTAATTTTCTATGATTTGAACCTCTTCCGTGGGTCCAGTTTTAGATTCCGATGCTTCACTTCAGGTTTACTGTAACCCTTGGACATTCTTATTGACGGTGAAACACAGAAATTGCATCCGAATTTAATACAAAAGGCACAATGCCGACTTAAGTACAAGAGGACTGACACTCTAACTTTCCACGATTTGAACCTCTCCTGTGAGTGCAGTTTTATATTTCGATGCTTGACTTCAGGTTTACTGTAACCCTTGGACCTTCTTATTGACGATGAAACACAGAAATTGCATCCGAATTCAATACAAAATGCACAATGCCGACTTAAGTACAAGAGGACTGACACTCTAACTCTCTATGATTTGAACCTCTACTGTGAGTATAGTTTTAGATTCCGATGCTTCACTTCAGGTTTACTGTATCCCATGGACTTTCTTATTGACGATGAAACACAGAAACTGCATCCGAATTTAATACAAAAGGCACAATGCCGCCTTAAGTACAAGAGGACTGACACTCTTACTTTCGATGAGTTGAACCTCTCCTGTGAGTCCAATTTTAGATTCCGATGCTTCACTTCAGGTTTACTGTATCCCTTGGACCTTCTTATTGACGATGAAACACAGAAATTGCATCCGAATTTAATACAAAATGCACAATGCCGACTTAAGTACAAGAGGACTGACACTCTAACTCTCTATGATTTGAACCTCTACTGTGAGTATAGTTTTAGATTCCGATGCTTCACTTCAGGTTTACTGTATCCCTTGGACTTTCTTATTGACGATGAAACACAGAAATTGCATCCGAATTTAATACAAAAGGCACAATGCCGACTTAAGTACAAGAGGACTGACACTCTAACATTCTACGATTTTAACCTCTCCTGTGAGTTCAGTTTTAGAATCCGATTCTTCACTTCAGGTTTAATGTATCCCTTGGACCTTCTTATTGACGATGATACACAGAAATTGCAACCGTATTTAATACAAAAGGCACAACGCCGACATAAGTATAAGAGGACTGACACTCTAACTTTCCACGATTTGAACCTCTCCTGTGAGTGCAGTTTTAGATTTCAATGCTTGACTTCAGGTTTACTGTAACCCTTGGACCTTCTTATTGACGATGAAACACAGAAATTGCATCCGAATTTAACACAAAATGCACAATGCCGACTTAAGTACAAGAGGACTGACACTCTAACTCTCTATGATTTGAACCTCTACTGTGAGTACAGGTTTAGATTCCGATGCTTCACTTCAGGTTTACTGTATCCCTTGGACCTTCTTATTAACGATGAAACACAGAAATTGCATCTGAATTTAATACAAATTGCACAATGCCGACTTAAGTACAAGAGGACTGCCACTCTAATTTTCTATGATTTGAACCTCTTCCGTGGGTCCAGTTTTAGATTCCGATGCTTCACTTCAGGTTTACTGTAACCCTTGGACATTCTTATTGACGGTGAAACACAGAAATTGCATCCGAATTTAATACAAAAGGCACAATGCCGACTTAAGTACAAGAGGACTGACACTCTAACTTTCCACGATTTGAACCTCTCCTGTGAGTGCAGTTTTAGATTTCGATGCTTGACTTCAGGTTTACTGTAACCCTTGGACCTTCTTATTGACGATGAAACAGAGAAATTGCATCCGAATTTAATACAAAAGGCACAATGCCGACTTAAGTACAAGAGGACTGACACTCTAACATTCTACGATTTGAACCTCTCCTGTGAGTGCTGTTTTAGATTTCGATGCTTGACTTCAGGTTTACTGTAACCCTTGGACCTTCATATTGACGATGAAACACAGAAATTGCATCCGAATTTAATACAAAAGGCACAATACCGACTTAACTTTTTATGATTTGAACGTCTCCTGTGAGTCCACTTTTAGATTCCGATGCTACACTTCAGGTTTACTGTATCCCTTGGACCTTCTTATTGACGATGAAACACAGAAATTGCATCCGAATTTAATACAAAAGGACTGACACTCTAACTCGCTACGATTTGAACCTCTCCTGTGAGACCAGTTTTATCTTCCGATGCTTCACTTTAGGTTCACTGTATCCCTTGGACCTTCTTATTGACGATGAAACCCAGAAATTGCATCCGAATTTAATACAAAATGCACAATGCCGACTTTTGTACAAGAGGACTGACACTCTAACTCTCTATGATTTGAACCTCTACTGTGAGTATAGTTTTAGATTCCGATGCTTCACTTCAGGTTTACTGTATCCCTTGGACCTTCTTATTGACGATGAAACACAGAAATTGGATCCGAATTTAATACAAAAGGCACAATGCCGCCTTAAGTACAAGTGGACTGACACTCTAACTTTCGATGATTTAAACCTCTCCTGTGAGTCCAGTTTTAGATTCCGATGCTCCACTTCAGGTTTACTGTATCCCTTCGACCTTCTTATTGACGATGAAACACAGAAATTGCATCCGAATTTAATACAAAATGCACAATGCCGACTTAAGTACAAGAGGACTGACACTCTAATTTTCTATGATTTGAACCTCTTCCGTGGGTCCAGTTTTAGATTCCGATGCTTCACTTCAGGTTTACTGTATCCCTTGGACCTTCTTATTGACGATGAAACACAGAAATTGCATCCGAATTTAATACAAAAGGCACAATGCCGACTTAAGTACAAGAGGACTGACACTCTAACTTTCCACGATTTGAACCTCTCCTGTGAGTGCAGTTTTAGATTTCGATGCTTGACTTCAGGTGTACTGTAACCCTTGGACCATCTTATTGACGATGAAACACAGAAATTGCATCCGAATTCAATACAAAATGCACAATGCCGACTTAAGTACAAGAGGACTGACATTCTAAATCTCTATGATTTGAACCTCTCCGGTGAGTCCAGTTTTAGATTCCGATGCTTCACTTCAGGTTTACTGTATCCCTTGGACCTTCTTATTGACGATGAAAGACAGAAATTGCATCCGAATTTAATACAAAATGCACAATGCCGACTTAAGTACAAGAGGACTGACACTCTAATTTTCTATGATTTGAACCTCTTCCGTGAGTCCAGTTTTAGATTCCGATGCTTCACTTCAGGTTAACTGTAACCCTTGGACATTCTTATTGACGGTGAAAAACAGAAATTGCATCCGAATTTAATACAAAAGGCACAATGCCGACTTAAGTACAAGAGGACTGACACTCTAACTTTCCACGATTTGAACCTCTCCTGTGAGTGCAGTTTTCGATTTCGATGCTTGACTTCAGGTTTACTGTATCCCTTGGACCTTCTTATTGACGATGAAACACAGAAATTGCATCCGAATTTAACACAAAAGGCACAATGCCGACTTAAGTACAAGAGGACTGACACTCTAACATTCTACGATTTGAACCTCTCCTGTGAGTGCTGTTTTAGATTTCGATGCTTGACTTCAGGTTTACTGTAACCCTTGGACCTTCATATTGACGATGAAACACAGAAATTGCATCCGAATTTTATACAAAAGGCACAATACCGACTTAACTTTTTATGATTTGAACGTCTCCTGTGAGTCCACTTTTAGATTCCGATGCTACACTTCAGGTTTACTGTATCCCTTGGACCTTCTTATTGACGATGAAACACAGAAATTGCATCCGAATTTAATACAAAAGGACTGACACTCTAACTCGCTACGATTTGAACCTCTCCTGTGAGACCAGTTTTATTTTCTGATGCTTCACTTTAGGTTCACTGTATCCCTTGGACCTTCTTATTGACGATGAAACACAGAAATTGCATCCGAATTTAATACAAAATGCACAATGCCGACTTAAGTACAAGAGGACTGACACTCTAACTCTCTATGATTTGAACCTCTACTGTGAGTATAGTTTTAGATTCCGATGCTTCACTTCAGGTTTACTGTATCCCTTGGACCTTCTTATTGACGATGAAACACAGAAATTGCATCCGAATTTAATACAAAAGGCACAATGCCGCCTTAAGTACAAGTGGACTGACACTCTAACTTTCGATGATTTAAACCTCTCCTGTGAGTCCAGTTTTAGATTCCGATGCTCCACTTCAGGTTTACTGTATCCCTTGGACCTTCTTATTGACGATGAAACACAGAAATTGCATCCGAATTTAATACAAAATGCACAATGCCGACTTAAGTACAAGAGGACTGACACTCTAATTTTCTATGATTTGAACCTCTTCCGTGGGTCCAGTTTTAGATTCCGATGCTTCACTTCAGGTTTACTGTAACCCTTGGACATTCTTATTGACGGTGAAACACAGAAATTGCATCCGAATTTAATACAAAAGGCACAATGCCAACTTAAGTACAAGAGGACTGACACTCTAACTTTCCACGTTTTGAACCACTCCTGTGAGTGCAGTTTTAGATTTCGATGATTGACTTCAGGTTTACTGTAACCCTTGGACCTTCTTATTGACGATGAAACACAGAAATTGCATCCGAATTTAATACAAAAGGCACAATGCCAACTTCAGTACAAGAGAACTGACACTCTAACTTTCCACGATTTGAACCACTCCTGTGAGTGCAGTTTTAGATTTCGATGATTGACTTCAGGTTTACTGTAACCCTTGGACCTTCTTATTGACGATGAAACACAGAAATTGCATCCGAATTTAATACAAAAGGCACAATGCTGACTTAAGTACAAGAGGACTGACACACTAGCTTTCCACGATTTGAACCTCTCCTGTGAGTGCAGTTTTAGATTTCGATGCTTGACTTCAGGTTTACTGTATCCCTTGGACCTTCTTATTGACGATGAAACACAGAAATTGCATCCGAATTTAATACAAAAGGCACAATGCCGACTTAAGTACAAGAGGACTGACACTCTAACTTTCCACGATTTGAACCTCTCCTGTGAGTGCAGTTTTAGATTTCGATGCTTGACTTCAGGTTTACCGTAACCCTTGGACCTTCTTATTGACGATGAAACACAGAAATTGCATCCGAATTCAATACAAAATGCACAATGCCGACTTAAGTACAAGAGGACTGACATTCTAAATCTCTATGATTTGAACCTCTCCGGTGAGTCCAGTTTTAGATTCCGATGCTTCACTTCAGGTTTACTGTATCCCTTGGACCTTCTTATTGACGATGAAAGACAGAAATTGCATCCGAATTTAATACAAAATGCACAATGCCGACTTAAGTACAAGAGGACTGACACTCTAATTTTCTATGATTTGAACCTCTTCCGTGAGTCCAGTTTTAGATTCCGATGCTTCACTTCAGGTTAACTGTAACCCTTGGACATTCTTATTGACGGTGAAAAACAGAAATTGCATCCGAATTTAATACAAAAGGCACAATGCCGACTTAAGTACAAGAGGACTGACACTCTAACTTTCCACGATTTGAACCTCTCCTGTGAGTGCAGTTTTAAATTTCGATGCTTGACTTCAGGTTTACTGTAACCCTTGGACCTTCTTATTGACGATGAAACACAGAAATTGCATCCGAATTTAATACAAAATGCACAATGCCGACTTAAGTACAAGAGGACTGACACTCTAACTCTCTATGATTTGAACCTCTCCTGTGAGTCCAATTTTAGATTCCGATGCTTCACTTCAGGATTACTGTATCCCTTGGACCTTCTTATTGACGATGAAACACAGAAATTGCATCCGAATTTAATACAAAATGCACAATGCCGACTTAAGTACAAGAGGACTGACACTCTAACTCTCTATGATTAGAACCTCTTCCGTGGGTCCAGTTTTAGATTCCGATGCTTCACTTCAGGTTTACTGTAACCCTTGGACATTCTTATTGACGATGAAACACAGAAATTGCATCCGAATTTAATACAAAAGGCACAATGCCGACTTAAGTACAAGAGGACTGACACTCTAACATTCTACGATTTGAACCTCTCCTGTGAGTTCAGTTTTAGAATCCGATTCTTCACTTTAGGTTTAATGTATCCCTTGGACCTTCTTATTGACGATGAAACACAGAAATTGCAACCGCATTTAATACAAAAGGCACAACGCCGACATAAGTATAAGAGGACTGACACTCTAACTTTCCACGATTTGAACCTCTCCTGTGAGTGCAGTTTTAGATTTCGATGCTTGACTTCAGGTTTACTGTAACCCTTGGACCTTCTTATTGACGATGAAACACAGAAATTGCATCCGAATTTAATACAAAATGCACAATGCCGACTTAAGTACAAGAGGACTAACACTCTAACTCTCTATGATTTGAACCTCTACTGTCAGTACAGTTTTAGATTCCGATGCTTCACTTCAGGTTTACTGTATCCCTTGGACCTTCTTATTAACGATGAAACACAGAAATTGCATCTGAATTTAATACAAAATGCACAATGCCGACTTAAGTACAAGAGGACTGCCACTCTAATTTGCTATGATTTGAACCTCTTCCGTGGGTCCAGTTTTAGATTCCGATGCTTCACTTCAGGTTTACTGTAACCCTTGGACATTCTTATTGACGGTGAAACACAGAAATTGCATCCGAATTTAATACAAAAGGCACAATGCTGACTTAAGTACAAGAGGACTGACACTCTAAATTTTCCACGATTTGAACCTCTCCTGTGAGTGCAGTTTTATATTTCGATGCTTGACTTCAGGTTTACTGTAACCCTTGGACCTTCTTATTGACGATGAAACACAGAAATTGCATCCGAATTCAATACAAAATGCACAATGCCGACTTAAGTACAAGAGGACTGACACTCTAACTCTCTATGATTTGAACCTCTCCTGTGAGTCCAGTTTTAGATTCCGATGCTTCACTTCAGGTTTACTGTATCCCTTGGACCTTCTTATTGACGATGAAACACAGAAATTGCATCCGAATTTAATACAAAATGCACAATGCCGACTTAAGTACAAGAGGACTGACACTCTAATTTTCTATGATTTGAACCTCTTCCGTGAGTCCAGTTTTAGATTCCGATGCTTCACTTCAGGTTAACTGTAACCCTTGGACATTCTTATTGACGGTGAAAAACAGAAATTGCAACCGAATTTAATACAAAAGGCACAATGCCGACTTAAGTACAAGAGGACTGACACTCTAACTTTCCAGGATTTGAACCTCTCCTGTGAGTGCAGTTTTAGATTTCGATGCTTGACTTCTGGTTTACTGTAACCCTTGGACCTTCTTATTGACGATGAAACACAGAAATTGCATCCGAATTTAATACAAAATGCACAATGCCGACTTAAGTACAAGAGGACTGACACTCTAACTCTCTATGATTTGAACCTCTACTATGAGTATAGTTTTAGATTCCGATGCTTCACTTCAGGTTTACTGTATCCCTTGGACTTTCTTATTGACGATGAAACACAGAAACTGCATCCGAATTTAATACAAAAGGCACAATGCCGCCTTAAGTACAAGAGGACTGACACTCTAACTTTCGATGAGTTGAACCTCTCCTGTGAGTCCAATTTTAGATTCCGATGCTTCACTTCAGGTTTACTGTATCCCTTGGACCTTCTTATTGACGATGAAACACAGACATTGCATCCGAATTTAATACAAAATGCACAATGCCGACTTAAGTACAAGAGGACTGACGCTCTAACTCTCTATGATTTGAACCTCTACTGTGAGTATAGTTTTAGATTCCGATGCTTCACTTCAGGTTTACTGTATCCCTTGGACTTTCTTATTGACGATGAAACACAGAAATTGCATCCGAATTTAATACAAAAGGCACAATGCCGACTTAAGTACAAGAGGACTGACACTCTAACATTCTACGATTTGAACCTCTCCTGTGAGTTCAGTTTTAGAATCCGATTCTTCACTTCAGGTTTAATGTTTCCCTTGGACCTTCTTATTGACGATGATACACAGAAATTGCAACCGTATTTAATACAAAAGGCACAACGCCGACATAAGTATAAGAGGACTGACACTCTAACTTTCCACGATTTGAACCTCTCCTGTGAGTGTAGTTTTAGATTTCAATGCTTGACTTCAGGTTTACTGTAACCCTTGGACCTTCTTATTGACGATGAAACACAGAAATTGCATCCGAATTTAATACAAAATGCACAATGCCGACTTAAGTACAAGAGGACTGACACTCTAACTCTCTATGATTTGAACCTCTACTGTGAGTACAGGTTTAGATTCCGATGCTTCACTTCAGGTTTACTGTATCCCTTGGACCTTCTTATTAACGATGAAACACAGAAATTGCATCTGAATTTAATACAAAATGCACAATGCCGACTTAAGTACAAGAGGACTGCCACTCTAATTTTCTATGATTTGAACCTCTTCCGTGGGTCCAGTTTTAGATTCCGATGCTTCACTTCAGGTTTACTGTAACCCTTGGACATTCTTATTGACGATGAAACACAGAAATTGCATCCGAATTTAATACAAAAGGACTGACACTCTAACTCGCTACGATTTGAACCTCTCCTGTGAGACCAGTTTTATCTTCCGATGCTTCACTTTAGGTTCACTGTATCCCTTGGACCTTCTTATTGACGATGAAACACAGAAATTGCATCCGAATTTAATACAAAAGGCAGAATACCGACTTAAGTACAAGAGGACTGACACTCTAACTCTCTATGATTTGAACCTCTCCTGTGAGTCATGTTTTTGATTCCGCTGCTTCACTTCATGTTTACTGTATCCCTTGGACCTTCTTATTGACGATGAAACACAAAAATTGCATCCAAAATCAATACAAAATGCACAATGCCGACTTAAGTACGAGAGGACTGACACTCTAAATTTCGATTATTTGAACCTCTCCTGTGAGTCCAGTTTTAGATTCCGTTGCTTCACTTCAGGTTTACTGTATCCCTGGGACATTCTTATTGACGGTGAAACACAGAAATTGCATCCGAATTTAATACAAAAGGCACAATGCCGACTTAAGTACAAGAGGACTGACCCTCTAAATTTCTACGATTTGAACCTCTCCTGTGAGTGCAGTTTTCGATTTCGATGCTTGACTTCAGGTTTACTGTAACCCTTGGACCTTATTATTGACGATGAAACACAGAAATTGCATCCGAATTTAATACAAAAGGCACAATGCCGACTTAAGTACAAGCGGACTGACACTCTAACTCTCTATAATTGGAACTTCTCCTGTGAGTCCAGTTTTAGATTCCGATGCTTCACTTCACGTTTACTGTATTCCTTGGACCTTGTTATTGACGATGAAACACAGCAATTGCACCCGAATTTAATATAAAAGGCACAATGCCGACTTATGTACAAGAGGACTGACACTCTAACATTCTACGATTTGAACCTCTCCTGTGAGTGCAGTTTTAGATTTCGATGCTTGACTTCAGGTTTACTGTAACCCTTGGACCTTCATATTGACGATGAAACACAGAAATTGCATCCGAATGCAATACAAAAGGCACAATGCCGACTTCAGTACAAGAGGACTGACACTCTAACTCTCTATGAATGGAACCTCTCCTGTGAGTCCAGTTTTAGATTCCGATGCTTCACTTAAGGTTTACTGTAACCCTTGGACATTCTTATTGACGGTGAAACACAGAAATTGCATCCGAATTTAATACAAAAGGCAAAATGCCGACTTAAGTACAAGAGGACTGACACTCTAACTTTCTACGTTTTGAACCTCTCCTGTGAGTGCAGTTTTAGATTTCGATGCTTGACTTCAGGTTTACTGTAACCCTTGGACCTTCTTATTGACGATGAAACACAGAAATTGCATCCGAATTTAATACAAAAGGCACAATGCCGACTTAAGTACAAGAGGACTGACACTCTAACTCTCTATGATTGGAACCTCTCCTGTGAGTCCAGTTTTAGATTCCGATGCTTCACTTCACGTTTACTGTATCCCTTGGACCTTGTTATTGACGATGAAACACAGAAATTGCATCCGAATTTAATGAAAATGGCACAATGCCGACTTAAGTACAAGAGGACTGACACTCTAACTTTCGATGATTTAAACCTCTCCTGTGAGTCCAGTTTTAGATTCCGATGCTTCACTTCAGGTTTACTGTATCCCTTGGACCTTCTTATTGACGATGAAACACAGAAATTGCATCCGAATTTAATGCAAAAGGCACAATGCCGACTTAGGTACAAGAGGACTGACACCCTAACTTTCGATGATTTGAACCTCTCCTGTGAGTCCAGTTTTAGATTCCGATGCTTCACTTCAGGTTTACTGTATCCCTTGGACCTTCTTATTAACGATGAAACACAGAAATTGCATCCGAATTTAATACAAAATGCACAACGCCGACTTAAGTACAAGAGGACTGACACTCTAATTTTCTATGAATTGAACCTCTTCCGTGGGTCCAGTTTTAGATTCCGATGCTTCACTTCAGGTTTACTGTAACCCTTGGACATTCTTATTGACGGTGAAAAACAGAAATTGCATCCGAATTTAATACAAAAGGCACAATGCCGCCTTAAGTACAAGAGGACTGACACTCTAACTTTCGATGATTTGAACCTCTCCTGTGAGTCCAATTTTAGATTCCGATGCTTCACTTCAGGTTTACTGTATCCCTTGGACCTTCGTATTGACGATGAAACACAGAAATTGCATCCGAATTTAATACAAAAGGCAGAATACCGACTTAAGTACAAGAGGACTCACACTCTAACTCTCTATGATTTGAACCTCTCCTGTGAGTCATGTTTTTGATTCCGCTGCTTCACTTCATGTTTACTGTATCCCTTGGACCTTCTTAATGACGATGAAACACAAAAATTGCATCCAAATTCAATACAAAATGCACAATGCCGACTTAAGTACGAGAGGACTGACACTCTAAATTTCGATTATTTGAACCTCTCCTGTGAGTCCAGTTTTAGATTCCGTTGCTTCACTTCAGATTTACTGTATTCCTTGGACATTCTTATTGACGGTGAAACACAGAAATTGCATCCGAATTTAATACAAAAGGCACAATGCCGACTTAAGTACAAGAGGACTGACCCTCTAACTTTCTACGATTTGAACCTCTCCTGTGAGTGCAGTTTTAGATTTCGACGCTTGACTTCAGGTTTACTGTAACCCTTGGACCTTCTTATTGACGATGAAACACAGAAATTGCATCCGAATTTAATACAAAAGGCACAATGCCGACTTAAGTACAAGCGGACTGACACTCTAACTCTCTCTGATTGGAACCTCTCCTGTGAGTCCAGTTTTAGATTCCGATGCTTCACTTCACGTTTACTGTATCCCTTGGACCTTGTTATTGACGATGAAACACAGAAATTGTATCCGAATTTAATATAAAAGGCACAATGCCGACTTATGTACAAGAGGACTGACACTCTAACATTCTACGATTTGAACCTCTTCTGTGAGTGTAGTTTTGCATTTAGATGCTTGACTTCAGGTTTACTGTAACCCTTGGACCTTCATATTGACGATGAAACACAGAAATTGCATCCGAATTTAATACAAAAGGCACAATGCCGACTTAAGTACAAGAGGACTGACACTCTAACTCTCTTTGATTGGAACCTCACCTGTGAGTCCAGTTGTAGATTCCGATGCTTCACTTAAGGTTTACTGTATCCCTTGGACATTCTTATTGACGATGAAACACAGAAATTGCATCCGAATTTAATACAAAATGCACAATGCCGACTTAAGTACAAGAGGACTGACACTCTAACTCTCTATGATTTGAACCTCTACTGTGAGTACAGTTTTTTATTCCGATGCTTCACTTCAGGTTTACTGTATCCCTTGGACCTTCTTATTGACGATGAAACACAGAAATTGCATCCGAATTTAATACAAAAGGCGCAATGCCGCCTTAAGTACAAGAGGACTGACACTCTAACTTTCGATGATTTGAACCTCTCCTGTGAGTCCAATTTTAGATTCCGATGCTTCACTTCTGGTTTACTGTATCCCTTGGACCTTCTTATTGACGATGAAACACAGATATTGCATCCGAATTTAATGAAAATGGCACAATGCCGACTTAAGTACAAGAGGACTGACACTCTAACTTTCGGTGATTTAAACCTCTCCTGTGAGTCCAGTTTTAAATTCCGATGCTTCACGTCAGGTTTACTGTATCCCTTGGACCTTCTTATTGACGATGAAACACAGAAATTGCATCCGAATTTAATACAAAAGGCACAATGCCGACTTAAGTACAAGAGGACTGACACCCTAACTTTCGATGATTTGAACCTATCCTGTGAGTCCAGTTTTAGTTTCCGATGCTTCACTTCAGGTTTACTGTATCCCTTGGACCTTCTTATTAACGATGAAACACAGAAATTGCATCCGAATTTAATACAAAATGCACAATGCCGACTTAAGTACAAGAGGACTGACACTCTAATTTTCTATGATTTCAACCTCTTCCGTGGGTCCAGTTTCAGATTACGATGCTTCACTTCAGGTTTACTGTAACCCTTGGACGTTCTTATTGACGGTGAAACACAGAAATTGCATCCGAATTTAATACAAAAGGCACAATGCCGACTTAAGTACAAGAGGACTGACACTCTAACTTTCCACGATTTGAACCTCTCCTGTGAGTGCAGTTTTTGATTTCGATGCTTGACTTCAGGTTTACAGTAACCCTTGGACCTTCTTATTGACGATGAAACACAGAAATTGCATCCGAATTTAATACAAAAGGCACAATGCCGACTTAAGTACAAGAGGACTGACACTCTAACATTCTACGAATTGAACCTATCCTGTGAGTGCAGTTTTAGATTTCGATGCTTGACTTCAGTTTTACTGTAACCCTTGGACCTTTATATTGACGATGAAACACAGAAATTGCATCCGAATTTAATACAAAAGGCACAATGCCGAATTAAGTACAAGAGGACCGACACTCTAACTCTCTATGATTGGAACCTCTCCTGTGAGTCCAGTTTTAGATTCCGATGCTTCACTTAAGGTTTACTGTATCCCTTGGATCTTCTTATTGACGATGAAACACAGAAATTGCATCCGAATTTAATACAAAATGCACAATGCCGACTTAAGTACAAGAGGACTGACACTCTAACTCTCTATGATTTGAACCTCTACTGTGAGTACAGTTTTTTATTCCGATGCTTCACTTCAGGTTTACTGTATCCTTTGGACCTTCTTATTGACGATGAAACACAGAAATTGCATCCGAATTTAATACAAAAGGAACAATGCCGTCTTAAGTACAAGAGGACTAACACTCTAACTTTAGATGATTTGAACCTCTTCTGTGAGTCCAATTTTAGATTCCGATGCTTCACTTCTGGTTTACTGTATCCCTTGGACCTTCTTATTGACGATGAAACACAGAAATTGCATCCGAATTTAATGAAAATGGCACAATGCCGACTTAAGTACAAGAGGACTGACACTCTAACTTTCGATGATTTAAACCTCTCCTGTGAATCCAGTTTTAGATTCCGATGCTTCACTTCAGGTTTACTGTATCCCTTGGACCTTCTTATTGACGATGAAACACAGAAATTGCATCCGAATTTAATACAATAGGCACAATGCCGACTTAAGTACAAGTGGACTGACACCCTAACTTTCGATGATTTGAACCTCTCCTGTGAGTCCAGTTTTAGATTCCGACGCTTCACTTCAGGTTTACTGTATCCCTTGGACCTTCTTATTAACGATGAAACACAGAAATTGCATCCGAATTTAATACAAAATGCACAATGCCGACTTAAGTACAAGAGGACTGACACTCTAATTTTCTATGATTTGAACCTCTTCCGTGGGTCCAGTTTGAGATTCCGATGCTTCACTTCAGGTTTACTGTAACCCTTGGACATTCGTATTGACGGTGAAACACAGAAATTGCATCCCAATTTAATACAAAAGGCACAATGCCGACTTAAGTACAACAGGACTGACACTCTAACTTTCCACGATTTGAACCTCTCCTGTGAGTGCAGTTTTAGATTTCGATGCTTGACTTCAGGTTTACAGTAACCCTTGGACCTTCTTATTGACGATGAAACACAGAAATTGCATCCGAATTGAATACAAAAGGCACAATGCCGACTTAAGTACAAGAGGACTGACACTCTAACATTCTACGAATTGAACCTCTCCTGTGAGTGCAGTTTTAGATTTCGATGCTTGACTTCAGTTTTACTGTAACCCTTGGATCTTTATATTGACGATGAAACACAGAAATTGCTTCCGAATTTAATACAAAATGCACAATGCCGAATTAAGTACAAGAGGACCGACACTCTAACTCTCTAAGATTGGAACCTCTCCTGTGAGTCCAGTTTTAGATTCCGATGCTTCACTTAAGGTTTACTGTATCCCTTGGATCTTCTTATTGACGATGAAACACAGAAATTGCATCCGAATTTAATTGAAATGCACAATGCCGACTTAAGTACAAGAGGACTGAAACTCTAACATTCTATGATTTGAACCTCCCCTGTGAGTATAGTTTTAGATTCTGATGCTTCACTTCAGGTTTACTGTATCCCTTGGACATTCTTATTGACGATGAAACACAGAAATTGCATCCGAATTTAATACAAAAGGCACAATACCGACTTAACTTTTTATGATTTGAACCACTCCTGTGAGTCCACTTTTAGATTCCGATGCTTCACTTCAGGTTTACAGTATCCCTTGCACCTTCTTATTGACGATGAAACACAGAAATTGCATCCGAATTTAATACAAAAGGACTGACACTTTAACTCTCTACGATTTGAACCTCTCCTGTGAGTCCAGTTTTATCTTCCGATGCTTCACTTTAGGTTCACTCTATCCCTTGGACCTTCTTATTGACGATGAAACATAGAAATTGCATCCGAATATAATACAAAAGGCAGAATACCGACTTAAGTACAAGAGGACTGACACTCTAACTCTCTATGATTTGTACCTCTCCTGTGAGTCAAGTTTTAGATTCCGATGCTTCACTTCGGGTTTACTGTATCCCTTAGACCTTCTTATTGGCGATGAAACACAGAAATTGCATCCGAATTTAATGAAAATGGCACAATGCCGACTTAAGTACAAGAGGACTGACACTCTAACTTTCGATGATTTAAACCTCTCCTGTGAGTCCAGTTTTAGATTCCGATGCTTCACTTCAGGTTTACTGTATCCCTTGGACGTTCTTATTGACGATGAAACACAGAAATTGCATCCGAATTTAATACAAAAGGCACAATGCCGACTTAAGTACAAGAGGACTGACACTCTAACTCTCTATGATTTGAACCTCTCCTGTGAGTCCAGTTTTGGATTCTGATGCTTCACTTCAGGTTTACTGTATCCCGTGGACATTCTTATTGACGATGAAACACAGAAATTGCATCCAAATTTAATACAAAAGGCACAATACCGACTTAAGTACAAGAGGACTGACACTCTAACTCTCTATGATTGGAACCTCTCCTGTGAGTCCAGTTTTAGATTCCGATGCTTCACTTCAGGTTTACTGTATCCCTTGGACCTTCTTATTGACGATGAAACACAGAAATTGCATCCGAATTTAATACAAAAGGCACAATACCGACTTAAGTACAAGAGGACTGACACTCTAACTTTCGATGATTTGAACCACTCCTGTGAGTCCAGTTTTAGATTCCGATGCTTCACTTCAGATTTACTGTACCCCTTGGACCTTCTTCTTGATGATGAAACACAGCAATTGCATCCGAATTTAATACAAAAGGCAGAATGCTGACTTACGTACAAGTGGACTGACTCTCTAACTCTCTATAATTTGAACCTCTCCTGTGAGTCCAGTTTTAGATTCCGATGCTTCACTTCAGGTTTACTGTATCCCTTAGACCTTCTAATTGACGATGAAACACAGAAATTGCATCCGAATTTAATGAAAATGGCACAATGCCGACTTAAGTACAAGAGGACTGACACTCTAACTTTCGATGATTTAAACCTCTCCTGTGAGTCCAGTTTAAGATTCCGATTCTTCACTTCAGGTTTACTGTATCCCTTGGACCTTCTTATTGACGATGAAACACAGAAATTGCATCCGAATTTAATACAAAAGGCACAATGCCGACTTAAGTACAAGAGAACTGACACCCTAACTTTCGATGATGTGTACCTCTCCTGTGAGTCCAGTTTTAGATTCCGATGCTTCACTTCAGGTTTACTGTATCCCTTGGACCTTCTTATTGACGATGAAACACAGAAATTGCATTCAAATTAAATACAAAAGGCACAATGCCGACTTTAGTACAAGTGGACTGACACTCAAACTTTCTATGATTTCAACCTCTCCTGTAAGTCCAGTTTTAGATTCCGATGCTTCACTTCAGGTTTACTGTATCCCTTGGACCTTCTTATTGACGATGAAACACAGAAATTGCATCCGAATTTAATACAAAAGGCACAATGCCGACTTAAGTACAAGAGGACTGACACTCTAACTTTATACGATTTGAACCTCTCCTGTGAGTGCAGTTTTAGATTTCGATGCTTGACTTCAGGTTTACTGTAACCCTTGGACCTTCTTATTGACAATGAAACACAGAAATTGCATCCGAATTTAATACAAAATGCACAATGCCGACTTAAGTACAAGAGGACTGACACTCTAACTCTCTATGATTTGAACCTCTACTGTGAGTACAGTTTTAGATTCCGATGCTTCACTTCAGGTTTACTGTATCCCTTGGACCTTCTTATTGACGATGAAACACAGAAATTGCATCCGAATTTAATACAAAAGGCACAATGCCGCCTTAAGTACAAGAGGACTGACACTCTAACTTTCGATGATTTGAACCTCTCCTGTGAGTCCAATTTTAGATTCAGATGCTTCACTTCTGGTTTACTGTATCCCTTGGACCTTCTTATTGACGATGAAACACAGAAATTGCATCCAAATTTAATTGAAATGGCACAATGCCGACTTAAGTACAAGAGGAGTGACACTCTAACTTTCGATGATTTAAACCTCTCCTGTGAGTCCAGTTTTAGATTCCGATGCTTCTCTTCAGGTTTACTGTATCCCTTGGACTTTCTTATTGACGATGAAACACAGAAATTGCATCCGAATTTAATACAAAAGGCACAATGCCGACTTAAGTACAAGAGGACTGACACTCTAATTTTCTATGATTTGAACCTCTTCCGTGGGTCCAGTTTTAGATTCCGATGCTTCACTTCAGGTTTACTGTAACCCTTGGACATTCTTATTGACGGTGAAACACAGAAATTGCATCCGAATTTAATACAAAAGGCACAATGCCGACTTAAGTACAAGAGGACTGACACACTAACTTTCCACGATTTGAACCTCTCCTGTGAGTGCAGTTTTAGATTTCGATGCTTGACTTCAGGTTTACTGTAACCCTTGGACCTTCTTATTGACGATGAAACACAGAAATTGCATCCGAATTTAATACAAAAGGCACAATGCCGACTTGAGTACAAGAGGACTGACACTCTAACATTCTACGATTTGAACCTCTCCTGTGAGTGCAGTTTTAGATTTCAATGCTTGACTTCAGGTTTACTGTAACCCTTGCACCTTCATATTGACGATGAAACACAGAAAATGCATCCGAATTTTATACAAAAGGCACAATACCGACTTAACTTTTTATGATTTGAACCTCTCCTGTGAGTCCACTTTTAGATTCCGATGCTTCACTTCAGGTTTACTGTATCCCTTGGACCTTCTTATTGACGATGAAACACAGAAATTGCATCCGAATTTAATACAAAAGGCACAATGCCGACTTAAGTACAAGCGGACTGACACTCTAACTCTCTCTGATTGGAACCTCTCCTGTGTGTCCAGTTTTAGATTCCGATGCTTCACTTCACGTTTACTGTATCCCTTGGACCTTGATCTTGACGATGAAACACAGAAATTGCATCCGAATTTAATATAAAAGGCACAATGCCGACTTATGTACAAGTGGACTGACACTCTAACATTCTACGATTTGAACCTCTTCTGTGAGTGTAGTTTTAGATATCGATGCTTGACTTCAGGTATACTGTAACTCTTGGACCTTCATATTGACGATGAAACACAGAAATTGCATCCGAATTTAATACAAAAGGACAATGCCGACTTAAGTACAAGAGGACTGACACTCTAACTCTCTATGATTGGAACCTCTCCTGTGAGTCCAGTTGTAGATTCCGATGCTTGACTTAAGGTTTACTGCATCCCTTGGACCTTCTTATTGACGATGAAACACAGAAATTGCTTCCGAATTTAATACAAAATGCAAAATGCCGACTTAAGTACAAGAGGACTGACACTCTAACTCACTATGATTTGAACCTCTACTGTGAGTACAGTTTTGGATTCCGATGCTTCACTTCAGGTTCACTGTATCCCTTGGACCTTCTTATTGACGATGAAACACAGAAATTGCATCCGAATTTAATACAAAAGGCACAATGCCGCCTTAAGTACAAGAGGCCTGACACTCTAACTTTCGATGATTTGAACCTCTCCTGTGAGTCCAATTTTAGATTCCGATGCTTCACTTCAGGTCTACTGTATCCCTTGGACCTTCGTATTGACGATGAAACACAGAAATTGCATCCGAATTTAATACAAAAGGCAGAATACCGACTTAAGTACAAGAGGACTCACACTCTAACTCTCTATGATTTGAACCTCTCCTGTGAGTCATGTTTTTGGTTCCGCTGCTTCACTTCATGTTTACTGTATCCCTTGGACCTTCTTAATGACGATGAAACACAAAAATTGCATCCAAATTCAATACAAAATGCACAATGCCGACTTAAGTACGAGAGGACTGACACTCTAAATTTCGATTATTTGAACCTCTCCTGTGAGTCCAGTTTTAGATTCCGTTGCTTCACTTCAGATTTACTGTATTCCTTGGACATTCTTATTGACGGTGAAACACAGAAATTGCATCCGAATTTAATACAAAAGGCACAATGCCGACTTAAGTACAAGAGGACTGACACACTAACTTTCTACGATTTGAACCTCTCCTGTGAGTGCAGTTTTAGATTTCGACGCTTGACTTCAGGTTTACTGTAACCCTTGGACCTTCTTATTGACGATGAAAGACAGAAATTGCATCCGAATTTAATACAAAAGGCACAATGCCGACTTAAGTACAAGCGGACTGACACTCTAACTCTCTCTGATTGGAACCTCTCCTGTGAGTCCAGTTTTAGATTCCGATGCTTCACTTCACGTTTACTGTATCCCTTGGACCTTGTTATTGACGATGAAACACAGAAATTGTATCCGAATTTAATATAAAAGGCACAATGCCGACTTATGTACAAGAGGACTGACACTCTAACATTCTACGATTTGAACCTCTTCTGTGAGTGTAGTTTTAGATTTAGATGCTTGACTTCAGGTTTACTGTAACCCTTGGACCTTCATATTGACGATGAAACACAGAAATTGCATCCGAATTTAATACAAAAAGCACAATGCCGACTTAAGTACAAGAGGACTGACACTCTAACTCTCTTTGATTGGAACCTCTCCTGTGAGTCCAGTTGTAGATTCCGATGCTTCACTTAAGGTTTACTGTATCCCTTGGACCTTCTTATTGACGATGAAACACAGAAATTGCATCCGAATTTAATACAAAATGCACAATGCCGACTTAGGTACAAGAGGACTGACACTCTAACTTTCGATGATTTGAACCTATCCTGTGAGTCCAGTTTTAGTTTCCGATGCTTCACTTCAGGTTTACTGTATCCCTTGGACCTTCTTATTAACGATGAAACACAGAAATTGCATCCGAATTTAATACAAAATGCACAATGCCGACTTAAGTACAAGAGGACTGACACTCTAATTTTCTATGATTTCAACCTCTTCCGTGGGTCCAGTTTCAGATTACGATGCTTCACTTCAGGTTTACTGTAACCCTTGGACATTCTTATTGACGGTGAAACACAGAAATTGCATCCGAATTTAATACAAAAGGCACAATGCCGACTTAAGTACAAGAGGAGTGACACTCTAACTTTCGATGATTTAAACCTCTCCTGTGAGTCCAGTTTTAGATTCCGATGCTTCTCTCCAGGTTTACTGTATCCCTTGGACCTTCTTATTGACGATGAAACACAGAAATTGCATCCGAATTTAATACAAAAGGCACAATGCCGACTTAAGTACAAGAGGACTGACACTCTAATTTTCTATGATTTGAACCTCTTCCGTGGGTCCAGTTTTAGATTCCGATGCTTCACTTCAGGTTTACTGTAACCCTTGGACATTCTTATTGACGATGAAACACAGAAATTGCATCCGAATTTAATGAAAAAGGCACAATGCCGACTTAAGTACAAGAGGACTGACACTCTAACTTTCGATGATTTAAACCTCTCCTGTGAGTCCAGTTTTAAATTCCGATGCTTCACGTCAGGTTTACTGTATCCCTTGGACATTCTTATTGACGATGAAACACAGATATTGCATCCGAATTTAATACAAAAGGCACAATGCCGACTTAAGTACAAGAGGACTGACACCCTAACTTTCGATGATTTGAACCTATCCTGTGAGTCCAGTTTTAGTTTCCGATGCTTCACTTCAGGTTTACTGTATCCCTTGGACCTTCTTATTAACGATGAAACACAGAAATTGCATCCGAATTTAATACAAAATGCACAATGCCGACTTAAGTACAAGATGACTGACACTCTAATTTTCTATGATTTCAACCTCTTCCGTGGGTCCAGTTTCAGATTACGATGCTTCACTTCAGGTTTACTGTAACCCTTGGACATTCTTATTGACGGTGAAACACAGAAATTGCATCCGAATTTAATACAAAAGGCACAATGCCGACTTAAGTACAAGAGGAGTGACACTCTAACTTTCGATGATTTAAACCTCTCCTGTGAGTCCAGTTTTAGATTCCGATGCTTCTCTTCAGGTTTACTGTATCCCTTGGACCTTCTTATTGACGATGAAACACAGAAATTGCATCCGAATTTAATACAAAAGGCACAATGCCGACTTAAGTACAAGAGGACTGACACTCTAATTTTCTATGATTTGAACCTCTTCCGTGGGTCCAGTTTTAGATTCCGATGCTTCACTTCAGGTTTACTGTAACCCTTGGACATTCTTATTGACGGTGAAACACAGAAATTGCATCCGAATTTAATACAAAAGGCACAATGCCGACTTAAGTACAAGAGGACTGACACACTAACTTTCCACGATTTGAACCTCTCCTGTGAGTGCAGTTTTAGATTTCGATGCTTGACTTCAGGTTTACTGTAACCCTTGGACCTTCTTATTGACGATGAAACACAGAAATTGCATCCGAATTTAATACAAAAGGCACAATGCCGACTTGAGTACAAGAGGACTGACACTCTAACATTCTACGATTTGAACCTCTCCTGTGAGTGCAGTTTTAGATTTTAATGCTTGACTTCAGGTTTACTGTAACCCTTGGACCCTCATATTGACGATGAAACACAGAAAATGCATCCGAATTTAATACAAAAGGCACAATACCGACTTAACTTTTTATGATTTGAACCTCTCCTGTGAGTCCACTTTTAGATTCCGATGCTTCACTTCAGGTTTACTGTATCCCTTGGACCTTCTTATTGACGATGAAACACAGAAATTGCATCCGAATTTAATACAAAAGGCACAATGCCGACTTAAGTACAAGCGGACTGACACTCTAACTCTCTCTGATTGGAACCTCTCCTGTGAGTCCAGTTTTAGATTCCGATGCTTCACTTCACGTTTACTGTATCCCTTGGACCTTGTTCTTGACGATGAAACACAGAAATTGCATCCGAATTTAATATAAAAGGCACAATGCCGACTTATGTACAAGAGGACTGACACTCTAACATTCTACGATTTGAACCTCTTCTGTGAGTGTAGTTTTAGATATCGATGCTTGACTTCAGGTATACTGTAACTCTTGGACCTTCATATTGACGATGAAACACAGAAATTGCATCCGAATTTAATACAAAAGGACAATGCCGACTAAAGTACAAGAGGACTGACACTCTAACTCTCTATGATTGGAACCTCTCCTGTGAGTCCAGTTGTAGATTCCGATGCTTGACTTAAGGTTTACTGCATCCCTTGGACCTTCTTATTGACGATGAAACACAGAAATTGCTTCCGAATTTAATACAAAATGCAAAATGCCGACTTAAGTACAAGAGGACTGACACTCTAACTCACTATGATTTGAACCTCTACTGTGAGTACAGTTTTGGATTCCGATGCTTCACTTCAGGTTCACTGTATCCCTTGGACCTTCTTATTGACGATGAAACACAGAAATTGCATCCGAATTTAATACAAAAGGCACAATGCCGCCTTAAGTACAAGAGGACTGACACTCTAACTTTCGATGATTTGAACCTCTCCTGTGAGTCCAATTTTAGATTCCGATGCTTCACTTCAGGTTTACTGTATCCCTTGGACCTTCGTATTGACGATGAAACACAGAAATTGCATCCAAATTTAATACAAAAGGCAGAATACCGACTTAAGTACAAGAGGACTCACACTCTAACTCTCTATGATTTGAACCTCTCCTGTGAGTCATGTTTTTGATTCCGCTGCTTCACTTCATGATTACTGTATCCCTTGGACCTTCTTAATGACGATGAAACGCAAAAATTGCATCCAAATTCAATACAAAATGCACAATGCCGACTTAAGTACGAGAGGACTGACACTCTAAATTTCGATTATTTGAACCTCTCCTGTGAGTCCAGTTTTAGATTCCGTTGCTTCACTTCAGATTTACTGTATTCCTTGGACATTCCTATTGACGGTGAAACACAGAAATTGCATCCGAATTTAATACAAAAGGCACAATGCCGACTTAAGTACAAGAGGACTGACACACTAACTTTCTACGATTTGAACCTCTCCTGTGAGTGCAGTTTTAGATTTCGACGCTTGACTTCAGGTTTACTGTAACCCTTGGACCTTCTTATTGACGATGAAACACAGAAATTGCATCCGAATTTAATACAAAAGGCACAATGCCGACTTAAGTACAAGCGGACTGACACTCTAACTCTCTCTGATTGGAACCTCTCCTGTGAGTCCAGTTTTAGTTTCCGATGCTTCACTTCACGTTTACTGTATCCCTTGGACCTTGTTATTGACGATGAAACACAGAAATTGTATCCGAATTTAATATAAAAGGCACAATGCCGACTTATGTACAAGAGGACTGACACTCTAACATTCTACGATTTGAACCTCTTCTGTGAGTGTAGTTTTAGATTTAGATGCTTGACTTCAGGTTTACTGTAACCCTTGGACCTTCATATTGACGATGAAACACAGAAATTGCATCCGAATTTAATACAAAAAGAACAATGCCGACTTAAGTACAAGAGGACTGACACTCTAACTCTCTTTGATTGGAACCTCTCCTGTGAGTCCAGTTGTAGATTCCGATGCTTCACTTAAGGTTTACTGTATCCCTTGGACCTTCTTATTGACGATGAAACACAGAAATTGCATCCGAATTTAATACAAAATGCACAATGCCGACTTAGGTACAAGAGGACTGACACTCTAACTCTCTATGATTTGAACCTCTACTGTGAGTACAGTTTTTTATTCCAATGCTTCACTTCGTGTTTACTGTATCTCTTGGACCTTCTTATTGACGATGAAACACAGAAATTGCATCCGAATTTAATACAAAAGGCACAATGCCGCCTTAAGTACAAGAGGACTGACACTCTAACTTTCGATGATTTGAACCTCTCCTGTGAGTCCAATTTTAGATTCCGATGCTTCACTTCTGGTTTACTGTATCACTTGGACCTTCTTATTGACGATGAAACACAGAAATTGCATCCGAATTTAATGAAAATGGCACAATGCCGACTTAAGTACAAGAGGACTGACACTCTAACTTTCGATGATTTAAACCTCTCCTGTGAGTCCAGTTTTAAATTCCGATGCTTCACGTCAGGTTTACTGTATCCCTTGGACATTCTTATTGACGATGAAACACAGATATTGCATCCGAATTTAATACAAAAGGCACAATGCCGACTTAAGTACAAGAGGACTGACACCCTAACTTTCGATGATTTGAACCTATCCTGTGAGTCCAGTTTTAGTTTCCGATGCTTCACTTCAGGTTTACTGTATCCCTTGGACCTTCTTATTAACGATGAAACACAGAAATTGCATCCGAATTTAATACAAAATGCACAATGCCGACTTAAGTACAAGAGGACTGACACTCTAATTTTCTATGATTTCAACCTCTTCCGTGGGTCCAGTTTCAGATTACGATGCTTCACCTCAGGTTTACTGTAACCCTTGGACATTCTTATTGACGGTGAAACACAGAAATTGCATCCGAATTTAATACAAAAGGCACAATGCCGACTTAAGTACAAGAGGAGTGACACTCTAACTTTCGATGATTTAAACCTCTCCTGTGAGTCCAGTTTTAGATTCCGATGCTTCTCTTCAGGTTTACTGTATCCCTTGGACCTTCTTATTGACGATGAAACACAGAAATTGCATCCGAATTTAATACAAAAGGCACAATGCCGACTTAAGTACAAGAGGACTGACACTCTAATTTTCTATGATTTGAACCTCTTCCGTGGGTCCAGTTTTAGATTCCGATGCTTCACTTCAGGTTTACTGTAACCCTTGGACATTCTTATTGACGGTGAAACACAGGAATTGCATCCGAATTTAATACAAAAGGCACAATGCCGACTTAAGTACAAGAGGACTGACACACTAACTTTCCACGATTTGAACCTCTCCTGTGTGTGCAGTTTTAGATTTCGATGCTTGACTTCAGGTTTACTGTAACCCTTGGACCTTCTTATTGACGATGAAACACAGAAATTGCATCCGAATTTAATACAAAAGGCACAATGCCGACTTGAGTACAAGAGGACTGACACTCTAACATTCTACGATTTGAACCTCTCCTGTGAGTGCAGTTTTAGATTTTAATGCTTGACTTCAGGTTTACTGTAACCCTTGGACCTTCATATTGACGATGAAACACAGAAAATGCATCCGAATTTAATACAAAAGGCACAATACCGACTTAACTTTTTATGATTTGAACCTCTCCTGTGAGTCCACTTTTAGATTCCGATGCTTCACTTCAGGTTTACTGTATCCCTTGGACCTTCTTATTGACGATGAAACACAGAAATTGCATCCGAATTTAATACAAAAGGCACAATGCCGACTTAAGTACAAGCGGACTGACACTCTAACTCTCTCTGATTGGAACCTCTCCTGTGAGTCCAGTTTTAGATTCCGATGCTTCACTTCACGTTTACTGTATCCCTTGGACCTTGTTCTTGACGATGAAACACAGAAATTGCATCCGAATTTAATATAAAAGGCACAATGCCGACTTATGTACAAGAGGACTGACACTCTAACATTCTACGATTTGAACCTCTTCTTTGAGTGTAGTTTTAGATATCGATGCTTGACTTCAGGTATACTGTAACTCTTGGACCTTCATATTGACGATGAAACACAGAAATTGCATCCGAATTTAATACAAAAGGACAATGCCGACTAAAGTACAAGAGGACTGACACTCTAACTCTCTATGATTGGAACCTCTCCTGTGAGTCCAGTTGTAGATTCCGATGCTTGACTTAAGGTTTACTGCATCCCTTGGACCTTCTTATTGACGATGAAACACAGAAATTGCTTCCGAATTTAATACAAAATGCAAAATGCCGACTTAAGTACAAGAGGACTGACACTCTAACTCACTATGATTTGAACCTCTACTGTGAGTACAGTTTTGGATTCCGATGCTTCACTTCAGATTCACTGTATCCCTTGGACCTTCTTATTGACGATGAAACACAGAAATTGCATCCGAATTTAATACAAAAGGCACAATGCCGCCTTAAGTACAAGAGGACTGACACTCTAACTTTCGATGATTTGAACCTCTCCTTTGAGTCCAATTTTAGATTCCGATGCTTCACTTCAGGTTTACTGTATCCCTTGGACCTTCGTATTGACGATGAAACACAGAAATTGCATCCAAATTTAATACAAAAGGCAGAATACCGACTTAAGTACAAGAGGACTCACACTCTAACTCTCTATGATTTGAACCTCTCCTGTGAGTCATGTTTTTGATTCCGCTGCTTCACTTCATGTTTACTGTATAACTTGGACCTTCTTAATGACGATGAAACACAAAAATTGCATCCAAATTCAATACAAAATGCACAATGCCGACTTAAGTACGAGAGGACTGACACTCTAAATTTCGATTATTTGAACCTCTCCTGTGAGTCCAGTTTTAGATTCCGTTGCTTCACTTCAGATTTACTGTATTCCTTGGACATTCTTATTGACGGTGAAACACAGAAATTGCATCCGAATTTAATACAAAAGGCACAATGCCGACTTAAGTACAAGAGGACTGACACACTAACTTTCTACGATTTGAACCTCTCCTGTGAGTGCAGTTTTAGATTTCGACGCTTGACTTCAGGTTTACTGTAACCCTTGGACCTTCTTATTGACGATGAAACACAGAAATTGCATCCGAATTTAATACAAAAGGCACAATGCCGACTTAAGTACAAGCGGACTGACACTCTAACTCTCTCTGATTGGAACCTCTCCTGTGAGTCCAGTTTTAGATTCCGATGCTTCACTTCAGGTTTACTGTATCCCTTGGACCTTCTTATTGACGATGAAACACAGAAATTGCATCCGAATTTAATACAAAAGGCACAATGCCGCCTTAAGTACAAGAGGACTGACACTCTAACTTTCGATGATTTGAACCTCTCCTGTGAGTCCAATTTTAGATTCAGATGCTTCACTTCTGGTTTACTGTATCCCTTGGACCTTCTTATTGACGATGAAACACAGAAATTGCATCCAAATTTAATTGAAATGGCACAATGCCGACTTAAGTACAAGAGGAGTGACACTCTATCTTTCGATGATTTAAACCTCTCCTGTGAGTCCAGTTTTAGATTCCGATGCTTCTCTTCAGGTTTACTGTATCCCTTGGACCTTCTTATTGACGATGAAACACAGAAATTGCATCCGAATTTAATACAAAAGGCACAATGCCGACTTAAGTACAAGAGGACTGACACTCTAATTTTCTATGATTTGAACCTCTTCCGTGGGTCCAGTTTTAGATTCCGATGCTTCACTTCAGGTTTACTGTAACCCTTGGACATTCTTATTGACGGTGAAACACAGAAATTGCATCCGAATTTAATACAAAAGGCACAATGCCGACTTAAGTACAAGAGGACTGACACACTAACTTTCCACGATTTGAACCTCTCCTGTGAGTGCAGTTTTAGATTTCGATGCTTGACTTCAGGTTTACTGTAACCCTTGGACCTTCTTATTGACGATGAAACACAGAAATTGCATCCGAATTTAATACAAAAGGCACAATGCCGACTTGAGTACAAGAGGACTGACACTCTAACATTCTACGATTTGAACCTCTCCTGTGAGTGCAGTTTTAGATTTCAATGCTTGACCTCAGGTTTACTGTAACCCTTGGACCTTCATATTGACGATGAAACACAGAAAATGCATCCGAATTTAATACAAAAGGCACAATACCGACTTAACTTTTTGTGATTTGAACCTCTCCTGTGAGTCCACTTTTAGATTCCGATGCTTCACTTCAGGTTTACTGTATCCCTTGGACCTTCTTATTGACGATGAAACACAGAAATTGCATCCGAATTTAATACAAAAGGCACAATGCCGACTTAAGTACAAGCGGACTGACACTCTATCTCTCTCTGATTGGAACCTCTCCTGTGAGTCCAGTTTTAGATTCCGATGCTTCACTTCACGTTTACTGTATCCCTTGGACCTTGTTCTTGACGATGAAACACAGAAATTGCATCCGAATTTAATATAAAAGGCACAATGCCGACTTATGTACAAGAGGACTGACACTCTAACATTCTACGATTTGAACCTCTTCTGTGAGTGTAGTTTTAGATATCGATGCTTGACTTCAGGTATACTGTAACTCTTGGACCTTCATATTGACGATGAAACACAGAAATTGCATCCGAATTTAATACAAAAGGACAATGCCGACTTAAGTACAAGAGGACTGACACTCTAACTCCCTATGATTGGAAGCTCTCCTGTGAGTCCAGTTGTAGATTCCGATGCTTGACTTAAGGTTTACTGCATCCCTTGGACCTTCTTATTGACGATGAAACACAGAAATTGCTTCCGAATTTAATACAAAATGCAAAATGCCGACTTAAGTACAAGAGGACTGACACTCTAACTCACTATGATTTGAACCTCTACTGTGAGTACAGTTTTGGATTCCGATGCTTCACTTCAGGTTCACTGTATCCCTTGGACCTTCTTATTGACGATGAAACACAGAAATTGCATCCGAATTTAATACAAAAGGCACAATGCCGCCTTAAGTACAAGAGGACTGACACTCTAACTTTCGATGATTTGAACCTCTCCTGTGAGTCCAATTTTAGATTCCGATGCTTCACTTCAGGTTTACTGTATCCCTTGGACCTTCGTATTGACGATGAAACACAGAAATTGCATCCGAATTTAATACAAAAGGCAGATTACCGACTTATGTACAAGAGGACTCACACTCTAACTCTCTATGATTTGAACCTCTCCTGTGAGTAATGTTTTTGGTTCCGCTGCTTCACTTCATGTTTACTGTATCCCTTGGACCTTCTTAATGACGATGAAACACAAAAATTGCATCCAAATTCAATACAAAATGCACAATGCCGACTTAAGTACGAGAGGACTGACACTCTAAATTTCGATTATTTGAACCTCTCCTGTGAGTCCAGTTTTAGATTCCGTTGCTTCACTTCAGATTTACTGTATTCCTTGGACATTCTTATTGACGGTGAAACACAGAAATTGCATCCGAATTTAATACAAAAGGCACAATGCCGACTTAAGTACAAGAGGACTGACACACTAACTTTCTACGATTTTAACCTCTCCTGTGAGTGCAGTTTTAGATTTCGACGCTTGACTTCAGGTTTACTGTAACCCTTGGACCTTCTTATTGACGATGAAACACAGAAATTGCATCCGAATTTAATACAAAAGGCACAATGCCGACTTAAGTACAAGCGGACTGACACTCTAACTCTCTCTGATTGGAACCTCTCCTGTGAGTCCAGTTTTAGATTCCGATGCTTCACTTCACGTTTACTGTATCCCTTGGACCTTGTTATTGACGATGAAACACAGAAATTGTATCCGAATTTAATATAAAAGGCACAATGCCGACTTATGTACAAGAGGACTGACACTCTAACATTCTACGATTTGAACCTCTTCTGTGAGTGTAGTTTTAGATTTAGATGCTTGACTTCAGGTTTACTGTAACCCTTGGACCTTCATATTGACGATGAAACACAGAAATTGCATCCGAATTTAATACAAAAGGCACAATGCCGACTTAAGTACAAGAGGACTGACACTCTAACTCTCTTTGATTGGAACCTCTCCTGTGAGTCCAGTTGTAGATTCCGATGCTTCACTTAAGGTTTACTGTATCCCTTGGACCTTCTTATTGACGATGAAACACAGAAATTGCATCCGAATTTAATACAAAATGCACAATGCCGACTTAGGTACAAGAGGACTGACACTCTAACTCTCTATGATTTGAACCTCTACTGTGAGTACAGTTTTTTATTCCGATGCTTCACTTCGTGTTTACTGTATCCCTTGGACCTTCTTATTGACGATGAAACACAGAAATTGCATCCGAATTTAATACAAAAGGCACAATGCCGCCTTAAGTACAAGAGGACTGACACTCTAACTTTCGATGATTTGAACCTCTCCTGTGAGTCCAATTTTAGATTCCGATGCTTCACTTCTGGTTTACTGTATCATTTGGACCTTCTTATTGACGATGAAACACAGAAATTGCATCCGAATTTAATGAAAATGGCACAATGCCGACTTAAGTACAAGAGGACTGACACTCTAACTTTCGATGATTTAAACCTCTCCTGTGAGTCCAGTTTTAGTTTCCGATGCTTCACTTCAGGTTTACTGTATCCCTTGGACCTTCTTATTAACGATGAAACACAGAAATTGCATCCGAATTTAATACAAAATGCACAATGCCGACTTAAGTACAAGAGGACTGACACTCTAATTTTCTATGATTTCAACCTCTTCCGTGGGTCCAGTTTCAGATTACGATGCTTCACTTCAGGTTTACTGTAACCCTTGGACATTCTTATTGACGGTGAAACACAGAAATTGCATCCGAATTTAATACAAAAGGCACAATGCCGACTTAAGTACAAGAGGAGTGACACTCTAACTTTCGATGATTTAAACCTCTCCTGTGAGTCCAGTTTTAGATTCCGATGCTTCTCTTCAGGTTTACTGTATCCCTTGGACCTTCATATTGACGATGAAACACAGAAATTGCATCCGAATTTAATACAAAAGGCACAATGCCGACTTAAGTACAAGAGGACTGACACTCTAATTTTCTATGATTTGAACCTCTTCCGTGGGTCCAGTTTTAGATTCCGATGCTTCACTTCAGGTTTACTGTAACCCTTGGACATTCTTATTGACGGTGAAACACAGAAATTGCATCCGAATTTAATACAAAAGGCACAATGCCGACTTAAGTACAAGAGGACTGACACACTAACTTTCCACGATTTGAACCTCTCCTGTGAGTGCAGTTTTAGATTTCGATGCTTGACTTCAGGTTTACTGTAACCCTTGGACCTTCTTATTGACGATGAAACACAGAAATTGCATCCGAATTTAATACAAAAGGCACAATGCCGACTTGAGTACAAGAGGACTGACACTCTAACATTCTACGATTTGAACCTCTCCTGTGAGTGCAGTTTTAGATTTCAATGCTTGACTTCAGGTTTACTGTAACCCTTGGACCTTCATATTGACGATGAAACACAGAAAATGCATCCGAATTTAATACAAAAGGCACAATACCGACTTAACTTTTTATGATTTGAACCTCTCCTGTGAGTCCACTTTTAGATTCCGATGCTTCACTTCAGGTTTACTGTATCCCTTGGACCTTCTTATTGACGATGAAACACAGAAATTGCATCCGAATTTAATACAAAAGGCACAATGCCGACTTAAGTACAAGCGGACTGACACTCTAACTCTCTCTGATTGGAACCTCTCCTGTGAGTCCAGTTTTAGATTCCGATGCTTCACTTCACGTTTACTGTATCCCTTGGACCTTGTTCTTGACGATGAAACACAGAAATTGCATCCGAATTTAATATAAAAGGCACAATGCCGACTTATGTACAAGAGGACTGACACTCTAACATTCTACGATTTGAACCTCTTCTGTGAGTGTAGTTTTAGATATCGATGCTTGACTTCAGGTATACTGTAACTCTTGGACCTTCATATTGACGATGAAACACAGAAATTGCATCCGAATTTAATACAAAAGGACAATGCCGACTTAAGTACAAGAGGACTGACACTCTAACTCTCTATGATTGGAACCTCTCCTGTGAGTCCAGTTGTAGATTCCGATGCTTGACTTAAGGTTTACTGCATCCCTTGGACCTTCTTATTGACGATGAAACACAGAAATTGCTTCCGAATTTAATACAAAATGCAAAATGCCGACTTAAGTACAAGAGGACTGACACTCTAACTCACTATGATTAGAACCTCTACTGTGAGTACAGTTTTGGATTCCGATGCTTCACTTCAGGTTCACTGTATCCCTTGGACCTTCTTATTGACGATGAAACACAGAAATTGCATCCGAATTTAATACAAAAGGCACAATGCCGCCTTAAGTACAAGAGGACTGACACTCTAACTTTCGATGATTTGAACCTCTCCTGTGAGTCCAATTTTAGATTCAGATGCTTCACTTCTGGTTTACTGTATCCCTTGGACCTTCTTATTGACGATGAAACACAGAAATTGCATCCGAATGTAATACAAAAGGCACAATGCCGACTTAAGTACAAGAGGACTGACACTCTAATTTTCTATGATTTGAACCTCTTCCGTGGGTCCAGTTTTAGATTCCGATGCTTCACTTCAGGTTTACTGTAACCCTTGGACATTCTTATTGACGGTGAAACACAGAAAATGCATCCGAATTTAATACAAAAGGCACAATGCCGACTTAAGTACAAGAGGACTGACACACTAACTTTCCACGATTTGAACCTCTCCTGTGAGTGCAGTTTTAGATTTCGATGCTTGACTTCAGGTTTACTGTAACAGTTGGACCTTCTTATTGACGATGAAACACAGAAATTGCATCCGAATTTAATACAAAAGGCACAATGCCGACTTAAGTACAAGCGGACTGACACTCTAACTCTCTCTGATTGGAACCTCTCCTGTGAGTCCAGTTTTAGATTCCGATGCTTCACTTCAGGTTTACTGTATCCCTTGGACCTTCTTATTGACGATGAAACACAGAAATTGCATCCGAATTTAATACAAAAGGCACAATGCCGCCTTAAGTACAAGAGGACTGACACTCTAACTTTCGATGATTTGAACCTCTCCTGTGAGTCCAATTTTAGATTCAGATGCTTCACTTCTGGTTTACTGTATCCCTTGGACCTTCTTATTGACGATGAAACACAGAAATTGCATCCAAATTTAATTGAAATGGCACAATGCCGACTTAAGTACAAGAGGAGTGACACTCTATCTTTCGATGATTTAAACCTCTCCTGTGAGTCCAGTTTTAGATTCCGATGCTTCTCTTCAGGTTTACTGTATCCCTTGGACCTTCTTATTGACGATGAAACACAGAAATTGCATCCGAATGTAATACAAAAGGCACAATGCCGACTTAAGTACAAGAGGACTGACACTCTAATTTTCTATGATTTGAACCTCTTCCGTGGGTCCAGTTTTAGATTCCGATGCTTCACTTCAGGTTTACTGTAACCCTTGGACATTCTTATTGACGGTGAAACACAGAAATTGCATCCGAATTTAATACAAAAGGCACAATGCCGACTTAAGTACAAGAGGACTGACACACTAACTTTCCACGATTTGAACCTCTCCTGTGAGTGCAGTTTTAGATTTCGATGCTTGACTTCAGGTTTACTGTAACCCTTGGACCTTCTTATTGACGATGAAACACAGAAATTGCATCCGAATTTAATACAAAAGGCACAATGCCGACTTGAGTACAAGAGGACTGACACTCTAACATTCTACGATTTGAACCTCTCCTGTGAGTGCAGTTTTAGATTTCAATGCTTGACTTCAGGTTTACTGTAACCCTTGGACCTTCATATTGACGATGAAACACAGAAAATGCATCCGAATTTAATACAAAAGGCACAATACCGACTTAACTTTTTATGATTTGAACCTCTCCTGTGAGTCCACTTTTAGATTCCGATGCTTCACTTCAGGTTTACTGTATCCCTTGGACCTTCTTATTGACGATGAAACACAGAAATTGCATCCGAATTTAATACAAAAGGCACAATGCCGACTTAAGTACAAGCGGACTGACACTCTAACTCTCTCTGATTGGAACCTCTCCTGTGAGTCCAGTTTTAGATTCCGATGCTTCACTTCACGTTTACTGTATCCCTTGGACCTTGTTCTTGACGATGAAACACAGAAATTGCATCCGAATTTAATATAAAAGGCACAATGCCGACTTATGTACAAGAGGACTGACACTCTAACATTCTACGATTTGAACCTCTTCTGTGAGTGTGGTTTTAGATATCGATGCTTGACTTCAGGTATACTGTAACTCTTGGACCTTCATATTGACGATGAAACACAGAAATTGCATCCGAATTTAATACAAAAGGACAATGCCGACTTAAGTACAAGAGGACTGACACTCTAACTCTCTATGATTGGAACCTCTCCTGTGAGTCCAGTTGTAGATTCCGATGCTTGACTTAAGGTTTACTGCATCCCTTGGACCTTCTTATTGACGATGAAACACAGAAATTGCTTCCGAATTTAATACAAAATGCAAAATGCCGACTTAAGTACAAGAGGACTGACACTCTAACTCACTATGATTTGAACCTCTACTGTGAGTACAGTTTTGGATTCCGATGCTTCACTTCAGGTTCACTGTATCCCTTGGACCTTCTTATTGACGATGAAACACAGAAATTGCATCCGAATTTAATACAAAAGGCACAATGCCGCCTTAAGTACAAGAGGACTGACACTCTAACTTTCGATGATTTGAACCTCTCCTGTGAGTCCAATTTTAGATTCCGATGCTTCACTTCAGGTTTACTGTATCCCTTGGACCTTCGTATTGACGATGAAACACAGAAATTGCATCCGAATTTAATACAAAAGGCAGAATACCGACTTAAGTACAAGAGGACTCACACTCTAACTCTCTATGATTTGAACCTCTCCTGTGAGTCATGTTTTTGATTCCGCTGCTTCACTTCATGTTTAATGTATCCCTTGGACCTTCTTAATGACGATGAAACACAAAAATTGCATCCAAATTCAATACAAAATGCACAATGCCGACTTAAGTACGAGAGGACTGACACTCTAAATTTCGATTATTTGAACCTCTCCTGTGAGTCCAGTTTTAGATTCCGTTGCTTCACTTCAGATTTACTGTATTCCTTGGACATTCTTATTGACGATGAAACACAGAAATTGCATCCGAATTTAATACAAAAGGCACAATGCCGACTTAAGTACAAGAGGACTGACACACTAACTTTCTACGATTTGAACCTCTCCTGTGAGTGCAGTTTTAGATTTCGACGCTTGACTTCAGGTTTACTGTAACCCTTGGACCTTCTTATTGACGATGAAACACAGAAATTGCATCCGAATTTAATACAAAAGGCACAATGCCGACTTAAGTACAAGCGGACTGACACTCTAACTCTCTCTGATTGGAACCTCTCCTGTGAGTCCAGTTTTAGATTCCGATGCTTCATTTCACGTTTACTGTATCCCTTGGACCTTGTTATTGACGATGAAACACAGAAATTGTATCCGAATTTAATATAAAAGGCACAATGCCGACTTATGTACAAGAGGACTGACACTCTAACATTCTACGATTTGAACCTCTTATGTGAGTGTAGTTTTAGATTTAGATGCTTGACTTCAGGTTTACTGTAACCCTTGGACCTTCATATTGACGATGAAACACAGAAATTGCATCCGAATTTAATACAAAAGGCACAATGCCGACTTAAGTACAAGAGGACTGACACTCTAACTCTCTTTGATTGGAACCTCTCCTGTGAGTCCAGTTGTAGATTCCGATGCTTCACTTAAGGTTTACTGTATCCCTTGGACCTTCTTATTGACGATGAAACACAGAAATTGCATCCGAATTTAATACAAAATGCACAATGCCGACTTAGGTACAAGAGGACTGACACTCTAACTCTCTATGATTTGAACCTCTACTGTGAGTACAGTTTTTTATTCCGATGCTTCACTTCGTGTTTACTGTATCCCTTGGACCTTCTTATTGACGATGAAACACAGAAATTGCATCCGAATTTAATACAAAAGGCACAATGCCACCTTAAGTACAAGAGGACTGACACTCTAACTTTCGATGATTTGAACCTCTCCTGCGAGTCCAATTTTAGATTCCGATGCTTCACTTCTGGTTTACTGTATCCCTTGGACCTTCGTATTGACGATGAAACACAGAAATTGCATCCGAATTTAATGAAAATGGCACAATGCCGACTTAAGTACAAGAGGACTGACACTCTAACTTTCGATGATTTAAACCTCTTCTGTGAGTCCAGTTTTAGTTTCCGATGCTTCACTTCAGGTTTACTGTATCCCTTGGACCTTCTTATTAACGATGAAACACAGAAATTGCATCCGAATTTAATACAAAATGCACAATGCCGACTTAAGTACAAGAGGACTGACACTCTAATTTTCTATGATTTCAACCTCTTCCGTGGGTCCAGTTTCAGATTACGATGCTTCACTTCAGGTTTACTGTAACCCTTGGACATTCTTATTGACGGTGAAACACAGAAATTGCATCCGAATTTAATACAAAAGGCACAATGCCGACTTAAGTACAAGAGGACTGACACTCTAACTTTCCACGATTTGGACCTCTCCTGTGAGTGCAGTTTTAGATTTCGATGCTTGACTTCAGGTTTACAGTAACCCTTGGACCTTCTTATTGACGATGAAACACAGAAATTGCATCCGAATTTAATACAAAAGGCACAATGCCGACTTAAGTACAAGAGGACTGACACTCTAACATTCTACGAATTGAACCTATCCTGTGAGTGCAGTTTTAGATTTCGATGCTTGACTTCAGTTTTACTGTAACCCTTGGACCTTTATATTGACGGTGAAACACAGAAATTGCATCCGAATTTAATACAAAAGGCACAATGCCGAATTAAGTACAAGAGGACCGACACTCTAACTCTCTATGATTGGAACCTCTCCTGTGAGTCCAGTTTTAGATTCCGATGCTTCACTTAAGGTTTACTGTATCCCTTGGATCTTCTTATTGACGATGAAACACAGAAATTGCATCCGAATTTAATACAAAATGCACAATGCCGACTTAAGTACAAGAGGACTG
Source organism: Schistocerca americana (assembly GCF_021461395.2). Lineage (NCBI taxonomy): Eukaryota > Metazoa > Arthropoda > Insecta > Orthoptera > Acrididae > Schistocerca > Schistocerca americana. Next base: position 2,252,703 of record NW_025725994.1, on the reverse strand, counting down.
ACACTCTAACTCTCTATGATTTGAACCTCTACTGTGAGTACAGTTTTTTATTCCGATGCTTCACTTCAGGTTTACTGTATCCTTTGGACCTTCTTATTGACGATGAAACACAGAAATTGCATCCGAATTTAATACAATAGGCACAATGCCGACTTAAGTACAAGTGGACTGACACCCTAACTTTCGATGATTTGAACCTCTCCTGTGAGTCCAGTTTTAGATTCCGACGCTTCACTTCAGGTTTACTGTATCCCTTGGACCTTCTTATTAACGATGAAACACAGAAATTGCATCCGAATTTAATACAAAATGCACAATGCCGACTTAAGTACAAGAGGACTGACACTCTAATTTTCTATGATTTGAACCTCTTCCGTGGGTCCAGTTTGAGATTACGATGCTTCACTTCAGGTTTACTGTAACCCTTGGACATTCGTATTGACGTTGAAACACAGAAATTGCATCCCAATATAATACAAAAGGCACAATGCCGACTTAAGTACAACAGGACTGACACTCTAACTTTCCACGATTTGAACCTCTCCTGTGAGTGCAGTTTTAGATTTCGATGCTTGACTTCAGGTTTACTGTAACCCTTGGACCTTCTTATTGACGATGAAACACAGAAATTGCATCCGAATTGAATACAAAAGGCACAATGCCGACTTAAGTACAAGAGGACTGACACTCTAACATTCTACGAATTGAACCTCTCCTGTGAGTGCAGTTTTAGATTTCGATGCTTGACTTCAGTTTTACTGTAACCCTTGGACCTTTATATTGACGATGAAACACAGAAATTGCATCCGAATTTAATTGAAATGCACAATGCCGACTTAAGTACAAGAGGACTGAAACTCTAACATTCTATGATTTGAACCTCCCCTGTGAGTATAGTTTTAGATTCTGATGCTTCACTTCAGGTTTACTGTATCCCTTGGACATTCTTATTGACGATGAAACACAGAAATTGCATCCGAATTTAATACAAAAGGCACAATACCGACTTAACTTTTTATGATTTGAACCACTCCTGTGGGTCCACTTTTAGATTCCGATGCTTCACTTCAGGTTTACAGTATCCCTTGCACCTTCTTATTGACGATGAAACACAGAAATTGCATCCGAATTTAATACAAAAGGACTGACACTTTAACTCACTACGATTTGAACCTCTCCTGTGAGTCCAGTTTTATCTTCCGATGCTTCACTTTAGGTTCACTGTATCCCTTGGACCTTCTTATTGACGATGAAACATAGAAATTGCATCCGAATATAATACAAAAGGCAGAATACCGACTTAAGTACAAGAGGACTGACACTCTAACTCTCTATGATTTGTACCTCTCCTGTGAGTCAAGTTTTAGATTCCGATGCTTCACTTCAGGTTTACTGTATCCCTTAGACCTTCTTATTGGCGATGAAACACAGAAATTGCATCCGAATTTAATGAAAATGGCACAATGCCGACTTAAGTACAAGAGGACTGACACTCTAACTTTCCACGATTTGAACCTCTCCTGTGAGTGCAGTTTTAGATTTCGATGCTTGACTTCAGGTTTACAGTAACCCTTGGACCTTCTTATTGACGATGAAACACAGAAATTGCATCCGAATTTAATACAAAAGGCACAATGCCGACTTAAGTACAAGAGGACTGACACTCTAACATTCTACGAATTGAACCTATCCTGTGAGTGCAGTTTTAGATTTCGATGTTTGACTTCAGTTTTACTGTAACCCTTGGACCTTTATATTGACGATGAAACACAGAAATTGCATCCGAATTTAATACAAAAGGCACAATGCCGAATTAAGTACAAGAGGACCGACACTCTAACTCTCTATGATTGGAACCTCTCCTGTGAGTCCAGTTTTAGATTCCGATGCTTCACTTAAGGTTTACTGTATCCCTTGGATCTTCTTATTGACGATGAAACACAGAAATTGCATCCGAATTTAATACAAAATGCACAATGCCGACTTAAGTACAAGAGGACTGACACTCTAACTCTCTATGATTTGAACCTCTACTGTGAGTACAGTTTTTTATTCCGATGCTTCACTTCAGGTTTACTGTATCCTTTGGACCTTCTTATTGACGATGAAACACAGAAATTGCATCCGAATTTAATACAAAAGGAACAATGCCGTCTTAAGTACAAGAGGACTAACACTCTAACTTTAGATAATTTGAACCTCTCCTGTGAGTCCAATTTTAGATTCCGATGCTTCACTTCTGGTTTACTGTATCCCTTGGACCTTCTTATTGACGATAAAACACAGAAATTGCATCCGAATTTAATGAAAATGGCACAATGCCGACTTAAGTACAAGAGGACTGACACTCTAACTTTCGATGATTTAAACCTCTCCTGTGAATCCAGTTTTAGATTCCGATGCTTCACTTCAGAATTACTGTATCCCTTGGACCTTCTTATTGACGATGAAACACAGAAATTGCATCCGAATTTAATACAATAGGCACAATGCCGACTTAAGTACAAGTGGACTGACACCCTAACTTTCGATGATTTGAACCTCTCCTGTGAGTCCAGTTTTAGATTCCGACGCTTCACTTCAGGTTTACTGTATCCCTTGGACCTTCTTATTAACGATGAAACACAGAAATTGCATCCGAATTTAATACAAAATGCACAATGCCGACTTAAGTACAAGAGGACTGACACTCTAATTTTCTATGATTTGAACCTCTTCCGTGGGTCCAGTTTGAGATTACGATGCTTCACTTCAGGTTTACTGTAACCCTTGGACATTCGTATTGACGTTGAAACACAGAAATTGCATCCCAATATAATACAAAAGGCACAATGCCGACTTAAGTACAACAGGACTGACACTCTAACTTTCCACGATTTGAACCTCTCCTGTGAGTGCAGTTTTAGATTTCGATGCTTGACTTCAGGTTTACAGTAACCCTTGGACCTTCTTATTGACGATGAAACACAGAAATTGCATCCGAATTGAATACAAAAGGCACAATGCCGACTTAAGTACAAGAGGACTGACACTCTAACATTCTACGAATTGAACCTCTCCTGTGAGTGCAGTTTTAGATTTCGATGCTTGACTTCAGTTTTACTGTAACCCTTGGACCTTTATATTGACGATGAAACACAGAAATTGCATCCGAATTTAATTGAAATGCACAATGCCGACTTAAGTACAAGAGGACTGAAACTCTAACATTCTATGATTTGAACCTCCCCTGTGAGTATAGTTTTAGATTCTGATGCTTCACTTCAGGTTTACTGTATCCCTTGGACATTCTTATTGACGATGAAACACAGAAATTGCATCCGAATTTAATACAAAAGGCACAATACCGACTTCACTTTTTATGATTTGAACCACTCCTGTGAGTCCACTTTTAGATTCCGATGCTTCACTTCAGGTTTACAGTATCCCTTGCACCTTCTTATTGACGATGAAACACAGAAATTGCATCCGAATTTAATACAAAAGGACTGACACTTTAACTCTCTACGATTTGAACCTCTCCTGTGAGTCCAGTTTTATCTTCCGATGCTTCACTTTAGGTTCACTGTATCCCTTGGACCTTCTTATTGACGATGAAACATAGAAATTGCATCCGAATATAATACAAAAGGCAGAATACCGACTTAAGTACAAGAGGACTGACACTCTAACTCTCTATGATTTGAACCTCTCCTGTGAGTCAAGTTTTAGATTCCGATGCTTCACTTCAGGTTTACTGTATCCCTTAGACCTTCTTATTGGCGATGAAACACAGAAATTGCATCCGAATTTAATGAAAATGGCACAATGCCGACTTAAGTACAAGAGGACTGACACTCTAACTTTCGATGATTTAAACCTCTCCTGTGAGTCCAGTTTTAGATTCCGATGCTTCACTTCAGGTTTACTGTATCCCTTGGACGTTCTTATTGACGATGAAACACAGAAATTGCATCCGAATTTAATACAAAAGGCACAATGCCGACTTAAGTACAAGAGGACTGACACTCTAACTCTCTATGATTTGAACCTCTCCTGTGAGTCCAGTTTTAGATTCTGATGCTTCACTTCAGGTTTACTGTATCCCGTGGACATTCTTATTGACGATGAAACACAGAAATTGCATCCGAATTTAATACAAAAGGCACAATACCGACTTAAGTACAAGAGGACTGACACTCTAACTCTCTATGATTTGAACCTCTCCTGTGAGTCCAGTTTTAGATTCCGATGCTTCACTTCAGGTTTACTGTATCCCTTGGACCTTCTTATTGACGATGAAACACAGAAATTGCATCCGAATTTAATACAAAAGGCACAATACCGACTTAAGTACAAGAGGACTGACACTCTAACTTTCGATGATTTGAACCACTCCTGTGAGTCCAGTTTTAGATTCCGATGCTTCACTTCAGATTTACTGTATCCCTTGGACCTTCTTCTTGATGATGAAACACAGCAATTGCATCCGAATTTAATACAAAAGGCAGAATGCTGACTTACGTACAAGTGGACTGACACTCTAACTCTCTATGATTTGAACCTCTCCTGTGAGTCCAGTTTTAGATTCCGATGCTTCACTTCAGGTTTACTGTATCCCTTAGACCTTCTAATTGACGATGAAACACAGAAATTGCATCCGAATTTAATGAAAATGGCACAATGCCGACTTAAGTACAAGAGGACTGACACTCTAACTTTCGATGATTTAAACCTCTCCTGTGAGTCCAGTTTAAGATTCCGATTCTTCACTTCAGGTTTACTGTATCCCTTGGACCTTCTTATTGACGATGAAACACAGAAATTGCATCCGAATTTAATACAAAAGGCACAATGCCGACTTAAGTACAAGAGGACGACACCCTAACTTTCGATGATGTGTACCTCTCCTGTGAGTCCAGTTTTAGATTCCGATGCTTCACTTCAGGTTTACTGTATCCCTTGGACCTTCTTATTGACGATGAAACACAGAAATTGCATCCAAATTAAATACAAAAGGCACAATGCCGACTTTAGTACAAGTGGACTGACACTCAAACTTTCTATGATTTCAACCTCTCCTGTAAGTCCAGTTTTAGATTCCGATGCTTCAATTCAGGTTTACTGTATCGCTTGGACCTTCTTATTGACGATGAAACACAGAAATTGCATCCGAATTTAATACAAAAGGCACAATGCCGCCTTAAGTACAAGAGGACTGACACTCTAATTCTCTATGATTTGAACCTCTACTGTGAGTACAGTTTTAGATTCCGATGCTTCACTTCAGGTTTACTGTATCCCTTGGACCTTCTTATTGACGATGAAAGACAGAAATTGCATCCGAATTTAATACAAAATGCACAATGCCGACTTAAGTACAAGAGGACTGACACTCTAACTTTCTATGATTTGAACCTCCCCTGTGAGTCCAGTTTTAGATTCTGATGCTTCACTTCAGGTTTACTGTATCCCTTGGACATTCTTATTGACGATGAAACACAGAAATTGCATCCGAATTTAATACAAAAGGCACAATGCCGACTTAACTTTTTATGATTTGTACCTCTCCTGTGAGTTCACTTTTAGATTCCGATGCTTCACTTCAGGTTTACTGTATCCCTTGGACCTTCTTATTGACGATGAAACACAGAAATTGCATCCGAATTTAATACAAAAGAACTGACACTCTAACTCTCGACGATTTGAACCTCTTCTGTGAGTCCAGTTTTATCTTCCGATGCTTCACTTTAGGTTCACTGTATCCCTTGGATCTTCTTATTGAGGATGAAACACAGAAATTGCATCCGAATTTAATACAAAAGGCAGAATACCGCCTTAAGTACAAGAGGACTGACACTCTAACTCTCTATGATTTGAACCTCTCCTGTGAGTCATGTTTCTGAATCCGCTGCTTCACGTCGTGTTTACTCTATCCCTTGGACCTTCTTATTGTCGATGAAACACAGAAATTGCATCCAAATTCAATACAAAAGGCACAATGCCGACTTAAGTACGAGAGGACTGACACTCTAAATTTCGATTATTTGAACCTCTCCTGTGAGTCCAGTTTTAGATTCCGATGGTTCACTTCAGGTTTACTGTATCCCTTGGACCTTCTTATTGACGATGAAACACAGAAATTGCATCCGAATTTAATACAAAAGGCACAATACCGACTTAAGTACAAGAGGACTGACACTCTTACTTTCGCTGATTTGAACCACTCCTGTGAGTCCAGTTTTAGATTCCGATGCTTCACTTCAGATTTACTGTATCCCTTGGACCTTCTTATTGATGATGAAACACAGCAATTGCATCCGAATTTAATACAAAATGCAGAATGCTGAGTTACGTACAAGTGGACTGACACTCTAACTCTCTATGATTTGAACCTCTAATGTGAGTCCGGTTTTAGATTCCGATGCTTCACTTCAGGTTTACTGTATCCCTTAGACCTTCTTATTCACGATGAAATACAGAAATTGCATCCGAATTTAATGAAAAGGGCACAATGTCGACTTAAGTACAAGTGGACTGACACTCTAACTTTCTATGATTTGAACCTCCCCTGTGAGTCCAGTTTTAGATTCTGATGCTTCACTTAAGTTTTACTGTATCCCTTGGACATTCTTATTGACGATGAAACACAGAAATTGCATCCGAATATAATACAAAAGGCACAATGCCGACTTAACTTTTTATGATTTGAACCTCTCCTGTGAGTCCACTTTTAGATTCAGATGCTTCACTTCAGGTTTACTGTATCCCTTGGACCTTCTTATTGACGATGAAACACAGAAATTTCATCCGAATTTAATATAAAATGCACAATGCCGACTTAAGTACAAGAATACTGACACTCTAACTTTCGATTATTTGAACCACTCCTGTGAGTCCAGTTTTAGATTCCGATGCTTCACTTCAGATTTACTGTATCCCTTGGACCTTCGTATTGATGATGAAACACAGGAATTGCATCCGAATTTAATACAAAAGGCAGAATGCTGACTTACGTACAAGTGGACTGACACTCTTACTCTCTATGATTTGAACCTCTCCTGTGAGTCTAGTTTTAGATTCCGATGCTTCACTTCAGGTTTACTGTATCCCTTAGCCCTTCTTATTGGCGATGAAACACAGAAATTGCATCCGAATTTAATGAAAATGGCACAATGCCGACTTAAGTACAAGGGGACTGACACTCTAACTTTCGATGATTTAAACCTCTCCTGTGAGTCCAGTTTCAGATTCCGATGCTTCACTTCAGGTTTACTGTATCCCTTGGACCTTCTTATTGACTATGAAATACAGAAATTGCATCCGAATTTTATACAAAAGGCACAATGCCGACTTAAGTACAAGATGACTGACACTCTAACTTTATATGATTTGAACCTCTCCTGTGAGTCCAGTTTGAGATTCCGATGCTTCACTTCAGGTTTACTGTATCCCTTGGACCTTCTTATTGACGATGAAACAAAGAAATTGCATCCGAATTTAATACAAAAGGCGCAATGCCGACTTAAGTACAAGTGGACTGACACTCTAACTCTCTATGATTTGAACCTCTACTGTGAGTACAGTTTTAGATTCCGATGCTTCACTTCAGGTTTACTGTATCCCTTGGACAATCTTATTGACGATGAAACACAGAAATTGCATCCGAATTTAATACAAAATGCACAATGCCGACTTAAGTACAAGAGGACTGACACTCTAACTTTCTATGATTTCAACCTCCCCTGTGAGTCCAGTTTTAGATTCTGATGCTTCACCTCAGGTTAACTGTATCCGTTGGACAGTCTTGTCGACGATGGAACACAGAGATTGCATCCGAATTTAATACAAAAGGACTGACACTCTAACTCTCTACGATTTGAACCTCTCCTGTGGGTCCAGTTTTATCTTCCGATGCTTCATTTTAGTTTCACTGTATCCCTTGGAACTTCTTATTGACGATGAAACACAGAAAATGCATCCGAATTTAATACAAAAGGCAGAATACCGACTTCGGTACAAGAGGACTAACACTCTAACTCTCTACGATTTGAACCTCTCCAGTGAGTCATGTTTTTGATTCCGCTGCTTCACTTCAGGTTTACTGTATCCTTTGGACCTTCTTATTGACGATGAAACACAGAAATTGCATCCAAATTCAATACAAAATGCACAATGCCGACTTAAGTACGAGAGGACTAACACTCTAAATTTCGATTATTTGAACCTCTCCTGTGAGTCCAGTTTTAGATTCCGATGCTTCACTTCAGATTTACTGTATCCCTTGGACTTCTTATTGATGATGAAACACAGCAATTGCATCCGAATTTAATACAAAAGGCAGAATGCTGACTTACGTACAAGTGGACTGACACTCTAACTCTCTATGATTTGAACCTCTCCTGTGAGTCCAGTTTTAGATTCCGATGCTACACTTCAGGTTTACTGTATCCCTTAGACCTTCTAATTGACGATGAAACACAGAAATTGCATCCGAATATAATGAAAATGGCACAATGCCGACTTAAGTACAAGAGGACTGACACTCACACTTTATATGATTTGAACCTCTCCTGTACGTCCAGTTTTCGATTCCGATGCTTCACTTCAGGTTTACTGTATCGCTTGGACCTTCTTATTGACGATGAGACACAGAAATTGCATCCGATTTTAATACAAAAGGCACAATGCCGACTTAAGTACAAGAGGACTGACACTCTAACTTTATATGATTTGAACCTCTCCTGTGAGTCCAGTTTGAGATTCCGATGCTTCACTTCAGGTTTACTGCATACCTTAGACCTTCTTATTGACGATGAAACAAAGAAATTACATCCGAATTTAATACAAAAGGCACAATGCCGACTTAAGTACAAGAGGACTGAGACTCTTACTTTCTATGATTTGAACCTCTTCTGTGAGTCTAGTTTTAGATTCTGATGCTTCACTTCAGGTTTACTGTATCCCTTGGACCTTCTTATTGACGATGAAACACAGAAATTGCATCCGAATTTAATACGAAAGGCACAATGCCGACTTAAGTACAAGAGGAATGACACTCTAACTTTCTATGGTTTGAATCTCTCCTGTGAGTCCAGTTTTAGATTCCGATGTTTGACTTCTGGTTTACTGTAACCCTTGGACCTTCATATTGACGATGAAACACAGAAATTGCATCCGAATTTAATACAAAAGGCACAATGCCGACTTAAGTACAAGAGTACTGACACTCTAACTCTCTATGATTTGAACCACTCCTGTGAGTCCAGTTTTAGATTCCGATGCTTCACTTCAGATTTACTGTATTCCTTGGACCTTCTTATTGATGATGAAACACAGCAATTGCATCCGAATTTAATACAAAAGGCAGAATGCTGACTTACGTACAAGTGGACTGACACTCTAACTCTCTATGATTTGAACCTCTCCTGTGAGTCCAGTTTTAGATTCCGATGCTTCACTTCAGGTTTACTGTATCCCTTAGACCTTCTAATTGACGATGAAACACAGAAATTGCATCCGAATTTAATGAAAATGGCACAATGCCGACTTCAGTACGAGAGGACTGACACTCTAAATTTCGATTATTTGAACCTCTCCTGTGAGTCCAGTTTTAGATTCCGATGCTTCACTTCAGGTTTACTGTATCCCTTGGACCTTCGTACTGACGATGAAACACAGAAATTGCATCCGAATTTAATACAAAAGGCACAATACCGACTTAAGTACAAGAGGACTGACACTCTAACTTTCGATGATTTAAACCACTCCTGTGAGTCCAATTTTAGATTCCGATGCTTCACTTCAGATTTACTGTATCCCTTGGACCTTCTTATTGATGATGAGACACAGCAATTGCATCCGAATTTAATACAAAAGGCAGAATGCTGACTTACGTACAAGTGGACTGACACTCTAACTCTCTATGATTTGAACCTCTTCTGTGAGTCCAGTTTTAGATTCCGATTCTTCACTTCAGGTTTACTGTATCCCTTAGACCTTCTAATTGACGATGAAACACAGAAATTGCATCCAAATTTAATGAAAATGGCACAATGCCGACTTAAGTACAAGAGGACTGACACTCTAACTTTCGATGATTTAAACCTCTCCTGTGAGTCCAGTTTAAGATTCCGATGCTTCACGTCAGGTTTACTGTATCCCGTGGACCTTCTTATTGACGATGAAACACAGAAATTGCATCCGAAGTTAATACAAAAGGCACAATGTCGACTTAAGTACAAGAGGACTGACACACTAACTTCCGATGATGTGAACCTCTCCTGTGAGTCCAGTTTTAGATTCCGATGCTTCACTTCAGGTTTACTGTATCCCTTGGACCTTCTTATTGAAGATGAAACACAGAAATTGCATCCAAATTTAATACAAAAGGCACAATGCCGACTTTAGTACAAGTGGACTGACACTCTAACTTTCTATAATTTCGTCCTCTCCTGTAAGTCCAGTTTTAGATTCCGATGCTTCACTTCAGGTTTACTGTATCGCTTGGACCTTCTTATTGACGATGAAACACAGAAATTGCATCCGAATTTAATACAAAAGGCACAATGCCGACTTAAGTACAAGAGGACTGACACTCTAACTCTATATGATTCGAACCTCTCCTGTGAGTCCAGTTAGAGATTCCGATGCTTCACTTCAGGTTTACTGTATCCCTTGGACCTTCTTATTGACGATGAAACAAACAAATTGCATCCGAATTTAATACAAAAGGCACAATGCCGACTTAAGTACAAGAGGACTGACACTCTAACTCTCTATGATTTGAACCTCTACTGTGAGTACAGTTTTGGATTCCGATGCTTCACTTCAGGTTTACTGTATCCCTTGGACCTTCTTATTGACGATGAAAGACAGAAATTGCATCCGAATTTAATACAAAATGCACAATGCCGACTTAAGTACAAGTGGACTGACACTCTAACTCTCTATGAGTTGAACCTCTTCTGTGAGTCCAGTTTTAGATTCCGATGCTTCACTTCCGGTTTACTGTATCCCTTAGACCTTCTTATTGACGATAAAACACAGAAATTGCATCCGAATTTAATGAAACTGGCACAATGCCGACTTAGGTACAAGAGGACTGACACTCTAACTTTCGATGATTTAAACCTCTCCAGTGTGTCCAGTTTTAGATTCCGATGCTTCACTTCAGGTTTACTGTATCCCTTGGACCTTCTTATTGACGATGAAACATAGAAATTGCATCCGAATTTAATACAATAGGCACAATGCCGACTTAAGTACAAGAGGACTGACACCGTAACTGTCGATGATTTGAACCTCTCCTGTGAGTCCAGTTTTAGATTCCGATGCTTCACTTCAGGTTTACTGTATTCCTTGGACCTTCTTATTGACGATGAAACACAGAAATTGCAACCAAATTTAATACAAAAGGCACAATGCCGACTTGAGTGCAAGTGGACTGACACTCTAACTTTCTATGATTTCAACCTCTCCTGTACGTCCAGTTTAAGATTCCGATGCTTCACTTCAGGTTTACTGTATCGCTTGGACCTTCTTATTGACGATGAGACACAGAAATTGCATCCGAATTTAATACAAAAGGCACAATGCCGACTTAAGTACAAGAGGACTGACACTCTAACTTTATATGATTTGAACCTCTTCTGTGAGTCTAGTTTGAGATTCCGATGCTTCACTTCAGGTTTACTGCATACCTTAGACCTTCTTATTGACGATGAAACAAAGAAATTGCATCCGAATTTAATACAAAAGGCACAATGCCGACTTAAGTACAAGAGGACTGAGACTCTAACTTTCTATGATTTGAATCTCTCCTGTGAGTCCAGTTTTAGATTCCGATGCTTGACTTCTGGTTTACTGTAACCCTTGGACCTTCATATTGACGATGAAACACAGAAATTGCATCCGAATTTAATACAAAAGGCACAATGCCGACTTAAGTACAAGAGTACTGACACTCTAACTCTCTATGATTAGAACCACTCCTGTGAGTCCAGTTTTAGATTCCGATGCTTGACTTCTGGTTTACTGTAACCCTTGGACCTTCATATTGACGATGAAACACAGAAATTGCATCCGAATTTAATACAAAAGGCACAATGCCGACTTAAGTACAAGAGTACTGACACTCTAACTCTCTATGATTAGAACCACTCCTGTGAGTCCAGTTTTAGATTCCGATGCTTCACTTCATATTTACTGTATCCCTTGGACCATCTTATTGCTGATGAAACACAGCAATTGCATCCGAATTTAATACAAAAGGCAGAATGCTGACTTACGTACAAGTGGACTGACACTCTAACTCTCTATGATTTGAACCTCTCCTGTGAGTCCAGTTTTAGATTCCGATGCTTCACTTCAGGTTTACTGTATCCCTTAGACCTTCTAATTGACGATGAAACACAGAAATTGCATCCGAATTTAATGAAAATGGCACAATGCCGACTTAAGTACGAGAGGACTGACACTCTAAATTTCGATTATTTGAACCTCTCCTGTGAGTCCAGTTTTAGATTCCGATGCTTCACTTCAGGTTTACTGTATCCCTTGGACCTTCTTACTGACGATGAAACACAGAAATTGCATCCGAATTTAATACAAAAGGCAGAATACCGACTTAAGTACAAGAGGACTGACACTCTAACTTTCGATGATTTGAACCACTCCTGTGAGTCCAATTTTAGATTCCGATGCTTCACTGCAGATTTACTGTATCCCTTGGACCTTCTTATTGATGATGAGACACAGCAATTGCATCCGAATTTAATACAAAAGGCAGAATGCTGACTTACGTACAAGTGGACTGACACTCTAACTCTCTATGATTTGAACCTCTTCTGTGAGTCCAGTTTTAGATTCCGATGCTTCACTTCAGGTTTACTGTATCCCTTAGACCTTCTAATTGACGATGAAACACAGAAATTGCATCAAAATTTAATGAAAATGGCACAATGCCAACTTAAGTACAAGAGGACTGACACTCTAACTTTCGATGATTTAAACCTCTCCTGTGAGTGCAGTTTAACATTCCGATGCTTCACTTCATGTTTACTGTATCCCTTGGACCTTCTTATTGACGATGAAACACAGAAATTGCATCCGAATTTAGTACAAAAGGCACAATGTCGACTTAAGTACAAGAGGACTGACACACTAACTTTAGATGATGTGAACCTCTCCTGTGAGTCCAGTTTTAGATTTCGATGCTTCAATTCAGGTTTACTGTATCCCTTGGACCTTCTTATTGAAGATGAAACACAGAAATTGCATCCAAATTTAATACAAAAGGCACAATGCCGACTTTAGTACAAGTGGACTGACACTCTAACTTTCTATGATTTCGACCTCTCCTGTAAGTCCAGTTTTAGATTCCGATGCTTCACTTCAGGTTTACTGTATCGCTTGGACCTTCTTATTGACGATGAAACACAGAAATTGCATCCGAATTTAATACAAAAGGCACAATGCCGACTTAAGTACAAGAGGACTGACACTCAAACTTTATATGATTTGAACCTCTCCTGTGAGTCCAGTTTGAGATTCCGATGCTTCACTTCAGGTTTACTGTATCCCTTGGACCTTCTTATTGACGATGAAAGACAGAAATTGCATCCGAATTTAATACAAAATGCACAATGCCGACTTAAGTACAAGAGGACTGACACTCTAACTTTCTATGATTTGAACTTCCCATGTGAGTCCAGTTTTAGATTCTGATGCTTCACTTCAGGTTCACTGTATCCCTTGGACATTCTTATTGACGATGAAACAGAAATTGCATCCGAATTTAATACAAAAGGCACAATGCCGACTTAACTTTTTATGATTTGAACCTCTCCTGTAAGTTCACTTTTAGATTCCGGTGCTTCACTTCAGGTTTACTGTATCCCTTGGACCTTCTAATTGACGATGAAACACAGATATTGCATCCAAATTTAATACAAAAGGACTGACACTCTAACTCTCTACGATTTGAACCTCTTCTGTGAGTCCACTTTTATCTTCCGATGCTTCACTTTAGGTTCACTGTATCCCTTGGATCTTCTTATTGAGGATGAAACACAGAAATTGCATCCGAATTTAATACAAAAAGCAGAATACCGCCTTAAGTACAAGAGGACTGACACTCTAACTCTCTATGATTTGAACCTCTCCTGTGAGTCATGTTTTTGATTCCGCTGCTTCACGTCGGGTTTACTGTATCCCTTGGACCTTCTTATTGACGATGAAACACAGAAATTGCATCCAAATTCAATACAAAAGGCACAATGCCGACTTAAGTACGAGAGGACTGACACTCAAAATTTCGATTATTTGAACCTCTCCTGTGAGTCCAGTTTTAGATTCCGATGGTTCACTTCAGGTTTACTGTATCCCTTGGACCTTCTTATTGACGATGAAACACAGAAATTGCAACCGAATTTAATGAAAATGGCACAATGCCGACTTAAGTACAAGAGGACTGACACTCTAACTTTCGATGATTTAAACCTCTCCTTTGAGTCCAGATTTAGATTCCGATGCTTCACTTCAGGTTTACTGTATCCCTTGGACCTTCTTATTGACGATGAAACACAGAAATTGCATATGAATTTAATACAAAAGGCACAATGCCGACTTAAGTACAAGAGGACTGACACTCAAACTTTATATGATTTGAACCTCTCCTGTGAGTCCAGTTTCAGATTCCGATGCTTCACTTCAGGTTTACTGTATCCCTTGGACCTTCTTATTGACGATGAAAGAAAGAAATTGCATCCGAATTTAATACAAAAGGCACAATGCCGACTAAAGTACAAGAGGACTGACACTCTAACTCTCTATGAATTGAACCTCTACTGTGAGTACAGTTTTAGATTCCGATGCTTCACTTCATGTTTACTGTATCCCTTGGACCTTCTTATTGACGATGAAACACAGAAATTGCATCCGAATTTAATACAAAAAGACTGACACTCTAACTCTCTACGATTTGAACCTCTCCTGTGAGTCAAGTTTTATCTTCCGATGCATCACTTTTTGTTTCACTGTATCCCTTGGACCTTCTTATTGACGATGAAACACAGAAAATGCATCCGAATTTAATACTAAAGGCAGAATACCGACTTCGGTACAAGAGGACTGACACTCTAACTCTCTATGATTTGAACCTCTCCTGTGAGTCATGTTTTTGATTCTGCTGCTTCACTTCAGGTTTACTGTATCCCTTGGACCTTCTTATTGACGATGAAACACAGAAATTGCATCCAAATTCAATACAAAATGCATAATGCCGACTTAAGTACGAGAGGACTAACACTCTAAATTTCGATTATTTGAACCTCTCCTGTGAGTCCAGTTTTAGATTCCGATGCTTCACTTCAGGTTTACTGTATCCCTTGGACCTTCTTATTGACGATGAAACACAGAAATTGCATCCGAATTTAATACAAAAGGCACAATACCGACATAAGTACAAGAGGACTGACACTCTAACTTTCGATGATTTGAACCACTCCTGTGAGTCCAGTTTTAGATTCCGATGCTTCACTTCACATTTACTGTATCCCTTGGACCTTCTTATTGATGATGAAACACAGCAATTGCATCCGAATTTAATACAAAAGGCAGAATGCTGACTTACGTACAAGTGGACTGACACTCTAACTCTCTATGATTTGAACCTCTTCTGTGAGTCCAGTTTTAGATTCCGATGCTTAACTTCAGGTTTACTGTATAACTTAGACCTTCTTATTGACGATGAAACACAGAAATTGCATCCGAATTTAATGAAAATGGCACAATACCGACTTAAGTACAAGAGGACTGACACTCTAACTTTCGATGATTTAAACCTCTCTAGTGAGTCCAGTTTTAGATTCCGATGCTTCACTTCAGGTTTACTGTATCCCTTGGACCTTCTTATTGACGATGAAACATAGAAATTGCATCCGAATTTAATACAAAATGCACAATGCCGACTTAAGTACAAGAGGACTGACACCCTAACTTTCGATGATTTGAACCTCTCCTGTGAGTCCAGTTTTAGATTCCGATGCTTCACTTCAGGTTTACTGTAACCCATTGGACCTTCTTATTGACGATGAAACACAGAAATTGCATCCGAATTTAATACAAAATGCACAATGCCGACTTAAGTACAAGAGGACTGACACTTTAACTTTCTATGATTTGAACCTCCCCTGTGAGTCCAGTTTTAGATTCTGATGCTTCACTTCAGGTTTACTGTATCCCTTGGACATTCTTATTGACGATAAAACACAGAAATTGCATCCGAATTTAATACAAAAGGCGCAATGCCGACTTAACTTTTTATGATTTGAACCTCTCCTGTGAGTCCACTTTTAGATTCCGATGCTTCACTTCAGGTTTACTGTATCCCTTGGACCTTCTTATTGACGATGAAACACAGAAATTGCATCCGAATTTAATACAAAAGGACTGACACTCTAACTCTCTACGATTTGAACCTCTCCTGTGAGTCCAGTTTTATCTTCCGATGCTTCACTTTAGGTTCACTGTATCCCTTGGACCTTCTTATTGACGATGAAACACAGAAATTGCATCCGAATTTAATACAAAATGCACAATGCCGACTTAAGTACAAGAGGACTGACACTCTAACTTTCGATGATTTGAACCACTCCTGAGAGTCCAGTTTTAGATTCCGATGCTTCACTTCAGATTTACTGTATCCCTTGGACCTTCTTATTGATGATGAAACACAGCAATTGCATCCGAATATAATACAAAAGGCAGAATGCTGACTTACGTACAAGTGGACTGACACTCTAACTCTCTATGATTTGAACCTCTCCTGTGAGGCTAGTTTTAGATTCCGATGCTTAACTTCAGGTTTACTGTATTCCTTAGACCTTCTTATTGACGATGAAACACAGAAATTGCATCCGAATTTAATGAAAATGGCACAATGCCGACTTAAGTACAAGAGGACTGACACTCTAACTTTCGATGATTTAAACCTCTCCTGTGAGTCCAGATTTAGATTCCGATGCTTCACTTCAGGTTTACTGTATCCCTTGGACCTTCTTATTGACGATGAAACACAGAAATTGCATCCGAATATAATACAAAAGGCACAATGCCGTTTTAAGTACAAGAGGACTGACACTCTAACACTCTATGATTTGAACCTCTACTGTGAGTACAGTTTTAGATTCCGATGCTTCACTTCAGGTTTACTGTATCCCTTGGACCTTCTTATTGACGATGAAACACAGAAATTGCATCCGAATTTAATACAAAAGGACTGACACTCTAACTCTCTACGATTTGAACCTCTCCTGTGAGTCCAGTTTTATCTTCCGATGCATCACTTTAGTTTCACTGTATCCCTTGGACCTTCTTATTGACGATGAAACACAGAAAATGCATTAGAATTTAATACTAAAGGCAGAATAACGACTTCGGTACAAGAGGACTGACACTCTAACTCTCTATGATTTGAACCTCTCCTGTGAGACATGTTTTTGATTCCGCTGCTTCACTTCAGGTTTACTGTATCCCTTGGACCTTCTTATTGACGATGAAACACAGAAATTGCATCCAAATTCAATACAAAATGCACAATGCCGACTTAAGTACGAGAGGACTAACATTCTAAATTTCGATTATTTGAACCTCTCCTGTGAGTCCAGTTTTAGATTCCGATGCTTCACTTCAGGTTTACTGTATCCCTTGGACCTTCTTATTGACGATGAAAAACAGAAATTGCATCCGAATTTAATACAGAAGGCACAATACCGACATAAGTACAAGAGGACTGACACTCTAACTTTCTATTATTTGAACCTCCCCTGTGAGTCCAGTTTTAGATTCTGATGCTTCACTTCAGGTTTACTGTATCCCTTGGACCTTCTTATTGACGATGAAACACAGAAATTGCATCCGAAATTAATACAAAAGGCACAATGCCGACTTAACTTTTTATGATTTAAACCTCTCCTGTGAGTCCACTTTTAGATTCCGATGCTTCACTTGAGGTTTACTGTATCCCTTGGACTATCTTATTGACGGCGAAACACAGAAATTGCATCCGAATTTTATACAAAAGGCACAATGCCGACTTTAGTACAAGAGGACTGACACTCTAACTTTCGATGATTTGAACCTCTCCTGTGAGTCCAGTTTCAGATTCCGATGCTTCACTTAAGGTTTACTGTATCCCTTGGACCTTCTTATTTATGATGAAACACAGCAATTGCATCCGAATTTAATACAAAAGGCACAATGGTGACTTAAGTACAAGTGGACTGACACTCTAACTCTCCATGATTTGAACCTCTCCTGTGAGTCCAGTTTTTGATTCCGATGCTTCACTTCAGGTTTGCTGTATCCCTTGGACCTTCTTATTGACGATGAAACACAGAATTTGCATCCGAATTTAATACGAAAGGCACAATTCCTACTTAAGTACATGAGGAATGACACTCTAACTTTCTATGATGTGAAACTCTCCCGTGAGTCCAGTTTAATTTTCCGATGCTTCACTTCAGGTTTACTGTATCCCTTAGACGTTCTTATTGTCGATAAAACACAGAAATTGCATCCGAATAAAATACAAAAGGCACAATGCTGACTTAAGTGCAAGAGAACTGACACTCTAACTTTCTATGATTTGAACCTCTCCTGTGAGTTCAGTTTTAGATTCCGATGCTTCACTTCAGGTTTACTGTATCCCTTGAACCTTCTTATTGACGGTGAAACACAGAAATTGCATCCGAATTTAATACAAAATGCACAATGCCGACTTAAGTACAAGAGGACTGACACTCTAACTTTCTATGATTTGAACCTCCCCTGTGAGTCCAGTTTTAGATTCTGAAGCTTCACTTCAGGTTTACTTTATCCCTTGGACATTCTTATTGACGATGAAACACAGAAATTGCATCCGAATTTAATACAAAAGGCACAATGCCGACGTAACTTTTTATGATTTGAACCTCTCCTGTGAGTCCACTTTTAGATTCCGATGCTTCACTTCAGGTTTACTGTATCCCTTGGACCTTCTTATTGACGATGAAACACAGAAATTGCATCCGAATTTAATACAAAAGGACTGACACTCTAACTCTCTACGATTTGAACCTCTCCTGTGAGTCCAATTTTATCTTATGATGCTTCACTTTAGGTTCACTGTATCCCTTGGACCTTCTTATTGACGGTGAAACACAGAAATTGCATCCGAATTTAATACAAAATGCACAATGCCGACTTAAGTACAAGAGGACTGACACTCTAACTTTCTATGATTTGAACCTCCCCTGTGAGTCCAGTTTTAGATTCTGAAGCTTCACTTCAGGTTTACTGTATCCCTTGGACATTCTTATTGACGATGAAACACAGAAATTGCATCCGAATTTAATACAAAAGGCACAATGCCGACGTAACTTTTTATGATTTGAACCTCTCCTGTGAGTCCACTTTTAGATTCCGATGCTTCACTTCAGGTTTACTGTATCCCTTGGACCTTCTTATTGACGATGAAACACAGAAATTGCATCCGAATTTAATACAAAAGGACTGACACTCTAACTCTCTACGATTTGAACCTCTCCTGTGAGTCCAGTTTTATCTTCCGATGCTTCACTTTAGGTTCACTGTATCCCTTGGACCTTCTTATTGACGATGAAACACAGAAATTGCATCCGAATTTAATACAAAAGGCAGAATACCGACTTAAGTACAAGAGGACTGACACTTTAACTCTCTATGATTTGAACCTCTACTGTGAGTACAGTTTTAGATTCCACTGCTTCACTTCAGGTTTACTGTATCCCTTGGACCTTCTTATTGACGATGAAACACAGAAATTGCATCCGAACTTAATACAAAATGCACAATGACGACTTAAGTACAAGAGGACTGACACTCTAACTCTCTATGATATGAACCTCTACTGTGAGTACAGTTTTAGATTCCGATGCTTCACTTCAGGTTTACTGTATCCCTTGGGCCTTCTTATTGACGATGAAACACAAAAATTGCATCCGAATTTAATACAAAATGCACAATGCCGACTTAAGTACAAGAGGACTGACACTCTAACTTTCGATGATTTGAACCACTCCTGTGAGTCCAGTTTTAGATTCCGATGCTTCACTTCAGATTTACTGTATCCCTTGGACCTTCTTATTGAAGATGAAACACAGCAATTGCATCCGAATTTAATACAAAAAGCAGAATGCTGACTTACGTACAAGTGGACTGACACTCTAACTCTCTATGATTTGAACCTCTCCTGTGAGGCTAGTTTTAGATTCCGATGCTTAACTTCAGGTTTACTGTATTCCTTAGACCTTCTTATTGACGATGAAACACAGAAATTGCATCCGAATTTAATGAAAATGGCACAATGCCGACTTAAGTACAAGAGGACTGACACTCTAACTTTCGATGATTTAAACCTCTCCTGTGAGTCCAGATTTAGATTCCGATGCTTCACTTCAGGTTTACTGTATCCCTTGGACCTTCTTATTGACGATGAAACACAGAAATTGCATCCGAATATAATACAAAAGGCGCAATGCCGTTTTAAGTACAAGAGGACTGACACTCTAACACTCTATGATTTGAACCTCTACTGTGAGTACAGTTTTAGATTCCGATGCTTCACTTCAGGTTTACTGTATCCCTTGGACCTTCTTATTGACGATGAAACACAGAAATTGCATCCGAATTTAATACAAAAGGACTGACACTCTAACTCTCTACGATTTGAACCTCTCCTGTGAGTCCAGTTTTATCTTCCGATGCATCACTTTAGTTTCACTGTATCCCTTGGACCTTCTTATTGACGATGAAACACAGAAAATGCATCCGAATTTAATACTAAAGGCAGAATACCGACTTCGGTACAAGAGGACTGACACTCTAACTCTCTATGATTTGAACCTCTCCTGTGCGACATGTTTTTGATTCCGCTGCTTCACTTCAGGTTTACTGTATCCCTTGGACCTTCTTATTGACGATGAAACACAGAAATTGCATCCAAATTCAATTCAAAATGCACAATGCCGACTTAAGTACGAGAGGACTAACATTCTAACTTTCTATTATTTGAACCTCCCCTGTGAGTCCAGTTTTAGAATCTGATGCTTCACTTCAGGTTTACTGTATCCCTTGGACCTTCTTATTGACGATGAAACACAGAAATTGCCTCCGAAATTAATACAAAAGGCACAATGCCGACTTAACTTTTTATGATTTAAACCTCTCCTGTGAGTCCACTTTTAGATTCCGATGCTTCACTTCAGGTTTACTGTATCCCTTGGACCTTCTTATTGACGATGAAACACAGAAATTGCATACGAAATTAATACAAAAGGACTGACACTCTAACTCTCTACGATTTGAACAACTCCTGTGAGTCCAGTTTTATCTTCCGATGCTTCACTTTAGTTTCACTGTATCCCTTGGACCTTCTTATTGACGATGAAACACAGAAATTGCATCCGAATTTAATATAAAAGGCAGAATACAGACTTAAGTACAAGAGGACGGACACTCTAACTCTCTATGATTTGAACGTCTCCTGTGAGTCATGTTTTTGATTCCACTGCTTCACTTCAGGTTTACTGTGTCCCTTGGACATTCTTGTTGATGATGAAACTCAGCAATTGCATCCGAATTTAATACAAAAGCCACAATGCCGATTTAAGTAGAAGCTGACTGACACTCTTACTCTCTATGATTTGAACCTCTCCTGTGAGTCCAGTTTTGAATTCCGATGCTTCAATTTAGGTTTACTGTATCCCTTGGACTATCTTATTGACGGCGAAACACAGAAATTGCATCCGAATTTTATACAAAAGGCACAATGCCGACTTTAGTACAAGAGGACTGACACTCTAACTTTCGATGATTTGAACCTCTCCTGTGAGTCCAGTTTCAGATTCCGATGCTTCACTTAAGGTTTACTGTATCCCTTGGACCTTCTTATTTATGATGAAACACAGCAATTGCATCCGAATTTAATACAAAAGGCACAATGGTGACTTAAGTACAAGTGGACTGACACTCTAACTCTCCATGATTTGAACCTCTCCTGTGAGTCCAGTTTTTGATTCCGATGCTTCACTTCAGGTTTGCTGTATCCCTTGGACCTTCTTATTGACGATGAAACACAGAATTTGCATCCGAATTTAATACGAAAGGCACAATTCCTACTTAAGTACATGAGGAATGACACTCTAACTTTCTATGATGTGAAACTCTCCCGTGAGTCCAGTTTTATTTTCCGATGCTTCACTTCAGGTTTACTGTATCCCCTAGACGTTCTTATTGTCGATAAAACACAGAAATTGCATCCGAATAAAATACAAAAGGCACAATGCCGACTTAAGTGCAAGAGAACTGACACTCTAACTTTCTATGATTTGAACCTCTCCTGTGAGTTCAGTTTTAGATTCCGATGCTTCACTTCAGGTTTACTGTATCCCTTGAACCTTCTTATTGACGGTGAAACACAGAAATTGCATCCGAATTTAATACAAAATGCACAATGCCGACTTAAGTACAAGAGGACTGACACTCTAACTTTCTATGATTTGAACCTCCCCTGTGAGTCCAGTTTTAGATTCTGAAGCTTCACTTCAGGTTTACTGTATCCCTTGGACATTCTTATTGACGATGAAACACAGAAATTGCATATGAATTTAATACAAAAGGCACAATGCCGACGTAACTTTTTATGATTTGAACCTCTCCTGTGAGTCCACTTTTAGATTCCGATGCTTCACTTCAGGTTTACTGTATCCCTTGGACCTTCTTATTGACGATGAAACACAGAAATTGCATCCGAATTTAATACAAAAGGACTGACACTCTAACTCTCTACGATTTGAACCTCTCCTGTGAGTCCAGTTTTATCTTCCGATGCTTCATTTTAGGTTCACTGTATCCCTTGGACCTTCTTATTGACGATGAAACACAGAAATTGCATCCGAATTTAATACAAAAGGCAGAATACCGACTTAAGTACAAGAGGACTGACACTTTAACTCTCTATGATTTGAACCTCTACTGTGAGTGCAGTTTTAGATTCCACTGCTTCACTTCAGGTTTACTGTATCCCTTAGTCCTTCTTATTGCCGATGAAACACAGAAATTGCATCCGAACTTAATACAAAATGCACAATGACGACTTAAGTACAAGAGGACTGACACTCTAACTCTCTATGATATGAACCTCTACTGTGAGTACAGTTTTAGATTCCGATGCTTCACTTCAGGTTTACTGTATCCCTTGGGCCTTCTTATTGACGATGAAACACAAAAATTGCATCCGAATTTAATACAAAATGCACAATGCCGACTTAAGTACAAGAGGACTGACACTCTAACTTTCTATGATTTGAACCTCCCCTGTGAGTCCAGTTTTAGATTCTGATGCTTCACTTCAGGTTTACTGTATCTCTTGGACCTTCTTATTGACGATGAAACACAGAAATTGCATCCGAAATTAATACAAAAGGAATAATGCCGACTTAACGTTTTATGATTTAAACCTCTCCTGTGAGTCCACTTTTAGATTCCGATGCTTCACTTCAGGTTTACTGTATCCCTTGGACCTTCTTATTGACGATGAAACACAGAAATTGCATACGAAATTAATACAAAAGGACTGACACTCTAACTCTCTACGATTTGAACATCTCCTGTGAGTCCAGTTTTATCTTCCGATGCTTCACTTTAGTTTCACTGTATCCCTTGGACCTTCTTATTGACGATGAAACACAGAAATTGCATCCGAATTTAATACAAAAGGCACAATGCTGACTTAAGTACAAGTGGACTGACACTCTAACTCTCCATGATTTGAACCTCTCCTGTGAGTCCAGTTTTAGATTTTGATGCTTCACTTCAGGTTTGCTGTATCCCTTGGACCTTCTTATTGACGATGAAACACAGAAATTGCATCCGAATTTAATACGAAAGCCACAATGCCTACTTAAGTACATGAGGAATGACACTCTAACTTTCTATGATGTGAAACTCTCCCGTGAGTCCGGTTTTATTTTCCGATGCTTCACTTCAGGTTAACTGTATCCCTTAGACGTTCTTATTGTCGATAAAACACAGAAATTGCATCCGAATAAAATACAAAAGGCACAATGCCGACTTAAGTACAAGAGAACTGACACTCTAACTTTCTATGATTTGAACCTCTCCTGTGAGTTCAGTTTCAGATTCCGATGCTTCACTTCAGGTTTACTGTATCCCTTGGACCTTCTTATTGACGATGAAACACAGAAATTGCATCCGAATTTAATACAAAAGGACTGACACTCTAACTCTCTACGATTTGAACCTCTCCTGTGAGTCCAGTTTTATCTTCCGATGCATCACTTTAGTTTCACTGTATCCCTTGGACCTTCTTATTGACGATGAAACACAGACAATGCATCCGAATTTAATACTAAAGGCAGAATACCGATTTCAGTACAAGTGGACTGACACTCTAACTCTCTATGATTTGAACCTCTCCTGTGAGTCATGTTTTTAATTCCGCTGCTTCACTTCAGGTTTACTGTATCCCTTGGACCTTCTTATTGACGATGAAACACAGAAATTGCATCCAAATTCAATACAAAATGCACAATGCCGACTTAAGTACGAGAGGACTAACATTCTAAATTTCGATTATTTGAACCTCTCCTGTGAGTCCAGTTTTAGATTCCGATGCTTCACTTCAGGTTTACTGTATCCCTTGGACCTTAATATTGACGATGAAACACAGAAATTGCATCCGAATTTAATACAAAAGGCACAATACCGACATAAGTACAAGAGGACTGACACTCTAACTTTCGATGATTTGAACCACTCCTGTGAGTCCAGTTTTAGATTCCGATGCTTCACTTCAGATTTACTGTATCCCTTGGACCTTCTTATTGATGATGAAACACAGCAATTGCATCCGAATTTAATACAAAAGGCAGAATGATGACTTACGTACAAGTGGACTGACACTCTAACTCTCTACGATTTGAACATCTCCTGTGAGTCCAGTTTTATCTTCCGATGCTTCACTTTAGTTTCACTGTATCCCTTGGACCTTCTTATTGACGATGAAACACAGAAATTGCATCCGAATTTAATATAAAAGGCAGAATACAGACTTAAGTACAAGAGGACGGACACTCTAACTCTCTATGATTTGAACGTCTCCTGTGAGTCATGTTTTTGATTCCACTGCTTCACTTCAGGTTTACTGTATCCCTTGGACATTCTTGTTGATGATGAAACTCAGCAATTGCATCCGAATTTAATACAAAAGCCACAATGCCGATTTAAGTAGAAGCGGACTGACACTCTAACTCTCTATGATTTGAACCTCTCCTGTGAGTCCAGTTTTAGATTCCGATGCTTCAATTTAGGTTTACTGTATCCCTTGGACTATCTTATTGACGGCGAAACACAGAATACATCCGAATTTTATACAAAAGGCGCAATGCCGACATTAGTACAAGAGGACTGACACTCTAACTTTCGATGATTTGAACCTCTCCTGTGAGTCCAGTTTCAGATTCCGATGCTTCACTTAAGGTTTACTGTATCCCTTGGACCTTCTTATTTATGATGAAACACAGCAATTGCATCCGAATTTAATACAAAAGGCACAATGGTGACTTAAGTACAAGTGGACTGACACTCTAACTCTCCATGATTTAAACCTCTCCTGTGAGTCCAGTTTTTGATTCCGATGCTTCACTTCAGGTTTGCTGTATCCCTTGGACCTTCTTATTGACGATGAAACACAGAAATTGCATCCGAATTTAATACGAAAGGCACAATTCCTACTTAAGTACATGAGGAATGACACTCTAACTTTCTATGATGTGAAACTCTCCCGTGAGTCCAGTTTTATTTTCCGATGCTTCACTTCAGGTTTACTGTATCCCTTAGACGTTCTTATTGTCGATAAAACACAGAAAATGCATCCGAATAAAAGACAAAAGGCACAATGCCGACTTAAGTGCAAGAGAACTGACACTCTAACTTTCTATGATTTGAACCTCTCCTGTGAGTTCAGTTTTAGATTCCACTGCTTCACTTCAGGTTTACTGTATCCCTTGGACCTTCTTATTGACGGTGAAACACAGAAATTGCATCCGAACTTAATACAAAATGCACAATGACGACTTAAGTACAAGAGGACTGACACTCTAACTCTCTATGATTTGAACCTCTACTGTGAGTACAGTTTTAGATTCCGATGCTTCACTTCAGGTTTACTGTATCCCTTGGACCTTCTTATTGACGATGAAACACAGAAATTGCATACGAAATTAATACAAAAGGACTGACACTCTAACTCTCTACGATTTGAACATCTCCTGTGAGTCCAGTTTTATCTTCCGATGCTTCACTTTAGTTTCACTGTATCCCTTGGACCTTCTTATTGACGATGAAACACAGAAATTGCATCCGAATTTGATATAAAAGGCAGAATACAGACTTAAGTACAAGAGGACGGACACTCTAACTCTCTATGATTTGAACGTCTCCTGTGAGTCATGTTTTTGATTCCACTGCTTCACTTCAGGTTTACTGTATCCCTTGGACATTCTTGTTGATGATGAAACTCAGCAATTGCATCCGAATTTAATACAAAAGCCACAATGCCGATTTAAGGAGAAGCGGACTGACACTCTAACTCTCTATGATTTGAACCTCTCCTGTGAGTCCAGTTTTAGATTCCGATGCTTCAATTTAGTTTTACTGTATCCCTTGGACTATCTTATTGACGGCGAAACACAGAAATTGCATCCGAATTTTATACAAAAGGCACAATGCCGACTTTAGTACAAGAGGACTGACACTCTAACTTTCGATGATTTGAACCTCTCCTGTGGGTCCAGTTTCAGATTCCGATGCTTCACTTAAGGTTTACTGTATCCCTTGGACCTTCTTATTTATGATGAAACACAGCAATTGCATCCGAATTTAATACAAAAGGCACAATGCTCACTTAAGTACAAGTGGACTGACACTCTAACTCTCCATGATTTGAACCTCTCCTGTGAGTCCAGTTTTAGATTCCGATGCTTCACTTCAGGTTTACTGTATCCCTTGGACCTTCTTATTGACGATGAAACACAGAAATTGCATCCGAATTTAATACAAAAGGACTGACACTCTAACTCTCTACGATTTGAACCTCTCCTGTGAGTCCAGTTTTATCTTCCGATGCATCACTTTAGTTTCACTGTATCCCTTGGACCTTCGTATTGACGATGAAACACAGACAATGAATCCGAATTTAATACCAAAGGCAGAATACCGACTTCGGTACAAGAGGACTGACACTCTAACTCTCTATGATTTGAACCTCTCCTGTGAGTCATGTTTTTGATTCCGCTGCTTCACTTCAGGTTTACTGTATCCCTTGGACCTTCTTATTGACGATGAAACACAGAAATTGCATCCAAATTCAATACAAAATGCACAATGCCGACTTAAGTACGAGAGGACTAACATTCTAAATTTCGATTATTTGAACCTCTCCTGTGAGTCCAGTTTTAGATTCCGATGCTTCACTTCAGGTTTACTGTATCCTTTGGACCTTCTTATTGACGATGAAACACAGAAATTGCATCCGAATTTAATACAAAAGGCACAATACCGACATAAGTACAAGAGGACTGACACTCTAACTTTCGATGATTTGAACCACTCCTGTGAGTCCAGTTTTAGATTCCGATGCTTCACTTCAGATTTACTGTATCCCTTGGACCTTCTTATTGATGATGAAACACAGCAATTGCATCCGAATTTAATACAAAAGGCAGAATGATGACTTACGTACAAGTGGACTGACACTCTAACTCTCTATGATTTGAACCTCTTCTGTGAGTCCAGTTTTAGATTCCGATGCTTCACTTCAGGTTTACTGTATCCCTTAGTCCTTCTTATTGACGATGAAACACAGAAATTGCATCCGAATTTAATGAAAATGGCACAATGCCGACGCAAGTACAAGAGGACTGACACTCTAACTTTCGATGATTTAAACCTCTCCAGTGAGTCCAGTTTTAGATTCCCATGCTTCACTACAGGTTTACTGTATCCCTTGGGCCTTCTTATTGACGATGAAACACAAAAATTGCATCCGAATTTAATACAAAATGCACAATGCCGACTTAAGTACAAGAGGACTGACACTCTAACTTTCTATGATTTGAACCTCCCCTGTGAGTGCAGTTTTAGATTCTAATGCTTCACTTCAGGTTTACTGTATCCCTTGGACCTTCTTATTGACGATGAAACACAGAAATTGCATCCGAAATTAATACAAAAGGCACAATGCCGACTTAACTTTTTATGATTTAAACCTCTCCTGTGAGTCCACTTTTAGATTCCGATGCTTCACTTCAGGTTTACTGTATCCCTTGGACCTTCTTATTGACGATGAAACACAGAAATTGCATACGAAATTAATACAAAAGGACTGACACTCTAACTCTCTACGATTTGAACATCTCCTGTGAGTCCAGTTTTATCTTCCGATGCTTCACTTTAGTTTCACTGTATCCCTTGGACCCTCTTATTGACGATGAAACACAGAAATTGCATCCGAATTTAATATAAAAGGCAGAATACAGACTTAAGTACAAGAGGACGGACACTCTAACTCTCTATGATTTGAACCTCTCCTGTGAGTCCCGTTTTAGATTCCGATGCTTCAATTTAGGTTTACTGTATCCCTTGGACTATCTTATTGACGGCGAAACACAGAAATTGCATCCGAATTTTATACAAAAGGCACAATGCCGACTTTAGTACAAAAGGACTGACACTCTAACCTTCTATGATTTGAACCTCCCCTGTGAGTCCAGTTTCAGATTCCGATGCTTCACTTAAGGTTTACTGTATCCCTTGGACCTTCTTATTTATGATGAAACACAGCAATTGCATCCGAATTTAATACAAAAGGCACAATTCTGACTTAAGTACAAGTGGACTGACACTCTAACTCTCCATGATTTGAACCTCTCCTGTGAGTCCAGTTTTAGATTCCGATGCTTCACTTCAGGTTTGCTGTATCCCTTGGACCTTCTTATTGACGATGAAACACAGAAATTGCATCCGAATTTAATACGAAAGGCACAATGCCTACTTAAGTACATGAGGAATGACACTCTAACTTTCTAAGATGTGAAACTCTCCCGTGAGTCCAGTTTTATTTTCCGATGCTTCACTTCAGGTTTACTGTATCCCTTAGACGTTCTTATTGTCGATAAAACACAGAAATTGCATCCGAATAAAATACAAAAGGCACAATGCGCGACATAAGTGCAAGAGAACTGACACTCTTACTTTCTATGATTTGAACCTCTCCTGTGAGTTCAGTTTTAGATTCCGATGCTTCACTTCAGGTTTACTGTATCCCTTGGACATTCTTATTGACGATGAAACACAGAAATTGCATCCGAATTTAATACAAAAGGCACAATGCCGACCTAACTTTTATGATTTGAACCTCTCCTGTGAGTCCACTTTTAGATTCCGATGCTTCACTTCAGGTTTACTCTATCCCTTGGACCTTCTTATTGACGATGAAACACAGAAATTGCATCCGAATTTAATACAAAAGGACTGACACTCTAACTCTCTACGATTTGAGCCTCTCCTGTGAGTCCAGTTTTATCTTCCGATGCTTCACTTTAGGTTCACTGTATCCCTTGGACCTTCTTATTGACGATGAAACACAGAAATTGCATCCGAATTTAATACAAAAGGCAGAATACCGACTTAAGTACAAGAGGACTGACACTTTAACTCTCTATGATTTGAACCTCTACTGTGAGTACAGTTTTAGATTCCGATGCTTCACTTCAGGTTTACTGTATCCCTTGGGCCTTCTTATTGACGATGAAACACAAAAATTGCATCCGAATTTAATTCAAAACGCACAATGCCGACTTAAGTACAAGAGGACTGACACTCTAACTTTCTATGATTTGAAACTCCCCTGTGAGTCCAGTTTTAGATTCTGATGCTTCACTTCAGGTTTACTGTATCTCTTGGACCTTCTTATTGACGATGAAACACAGAAATTGCATCCGAAATTAATACAAAAGGCACAATGCCGACTTAACTTTTTATGATTTAAACCTCTCCTGTGAGTCCACTTTTAGATTCCGATGCTTGACTTCAGGTTTGCTGTATCCCTTGGACCTTCTTATAGACGATGAAACACAGAGATTGAATCCGAATTTAATACGAAAGCCACAATGCCCACTTAAGTACATGAGGAATGACACTCTAACTTTCTATGATGTGAAACTCTCCCGTGAGTCCGGTTTTATTTTCCGATGCTTCACTTCAGGTTTACTGTATCCCTTAGACGTTCTTATTGTCGATAAAACACAGAAATTGCATCCGAATAAAATACAAAAGGCACAATGCCGCCTTAAGTACAAGAGAACTGACACTCTAACTTTCTATGATTTGAACCTCTCCTGTGAGTTCAGTTTTAGATTCCGATGCTTCACTTCAGGTTTACTGTATCCCTTGGACCTTCTTATTGACGGTGAAACACAGAAATTGCATCCTAATTTAATATAAAAGGCACAATGCCGACTTAAGTACATGAGGTCTGACACTCTAACATTTTATGATTTGGACCTCTCCTGTGAGTCCACTTTTAGATTCCGATGCTTCACTTCAGGTTTACTGTATCCCTTGGACCTTCTTATTGACGATGAAACACAGATATTGCATTTGAATTTAATACAAAAGGCACAATGCCGGCTTAAGTACAAGAGGACTGGCACTCTAACTCTCTATGATATGAACCTCTCCTGTGAGTCCACTTTTATCTTCCGATGCTCTACTTCAGGTTCACTGTATCCCTTGGACCTTCTTATTGACGATGAAACACAGAAATTGCATCCGAATTTAATACAAAAGGCAGAATACCGACTTAAGTACAAGAGGACTGACACTGTGACTCTCTATGATTTCAACCTCTAATGTGAGTCCAGTGCTAGATTCCGATGCTTCAATTAAGGTTTACTGTATCCCTAGGACGTTCTTATTGACGATGAAACACAGAAATTGCATCCGAATTTAATACAAAAGGCACAATGCCGCCTTAAGTACAAGAGGACTGACACTCTAACTTTCGATGATTTAAACCTCTCCTGTGAGTCCAATTTTAGATTCCGATGCTTCACTTCAGGTTTAGTGTATCCCTTGGACCTTCTTATTGAGGATGAAACACAGAAATTGCATCCGAATTTAAATCAAAAGGCACAATGCCGACTTAAGTACAAGAGGACTGACACCCTAACTTTCGATGATTTGAACCTCGCCTGTGAGTCCAGTTTTAGATTCCGATGCTTCACTTCAGGTTTAATGTATCCCTTGCACCTTCGTTTTGACGATGAAACACAGAAATTGCATCCTAATTTAATATAAAAGGCACAATGCCGACTTAAGTACATGAGGTCTGACACTCTAACATTTTATGATTTGGACCTCTCCTGTGAGTCCACTTTTAGATTCCGATGCTTCACTTCAGGTTTACTGTACCCCTTGGACCTTCTTATTGACGATGAAACACAGAAATTGCATCAGAATTTAATACGAAAGGCACAATGCCGACTTAAGTACAAGAGGAATGACACTCTAACATTCTATGGTTTGAATCTCTCCTGTGAGTCCAGTTTTAGATGCCGATGCTTCACTTCAGGTTTACTGCATCTCTTGGACGTTCTTATTCTTGATGAAACACAGAAATTGCATCCGAATAAAATACAAAAGGCACAATGCCGACTTAAGTACAAGAGGACTGACACTCTAACTCTCTATGATTGGAACATCTCCTGTGAGTCCAGTTTTAGATTCTGATGTTTCACTTCAGGTTTACTGTATCCCTTCGACCTTCTTATTGACGATGAAACACAGAAATTGCATACGAAATTAATACAAAAGGACTGACACTCTAACTCTCTACGATTTGAACCTCTCCTGTGAGTTCAGTTTTATCTTCCGATGCTTCACTTTAGGTTCACTGTATCCCTTGGACCTTCTTACTGACGATGAAACACAGAAATTGCATCCGAATTTAATATAAAAGGCAGAATACAGACTTAAGTACAAGAGGACGGACACTCTAACTCTCTATGATTTGAACGTCTCCTGTGAGTCATGTTTTTGATTCCACTGCTTCACTTCAGGTTTACTGTTTCCCTTGGACATTCTTGTTGATGATGAAACTCAGCAATTGCATCCGAATTTAATACAAAAGCCACAATGCCGATTAAAGTAGAAGCGGACTGACACTCTAACTCTCTATGATTTGAAACTCTCCTGTGAGTCCTGTTTTAGATTCCGATGCTTCAATTTAGGTTTACTGTATCCCTTGGACTATCTTATTGACGGCGAAACACAGAAATTGCATCCGAATTTTATACAAAAGGCACAATGCCGACTTTAGTACAAGAGGACTGACACTCTAACTTTCGATGATTTGAACCTCTCCTGTGAGTCCAGTTTCAGATTCCGATGCTTCACTTAAGGTTTACTGTATCCCTTGGACCTTCTTATTTATGATGTAACACAGCAATTGCAACCGAATTTAATACAAAAGGCACAATGCTGACTTAAGTACAAGTGGACTGACACTCTAACTCTCCATGATTTGAACCTCTCCTGTGAGTCCAGTCTTAGATTCCGATGCTTCACTTCAGGTTTGCTGTATCCCTTGGACCTTCTTATTGACGATGAAACACAGAAATTGCATCCGAATTTAATACGAAAGGCACAATGCCTACTTAAGTACATGAAAAATGACACTCTAACTTTCTATGATGTGAAACTCTCCCGTGAGTCCAGTTTTATTTTCCGATGCTTCACTTCAGGTTTACTGTATCCCTTAGACGTTCTTATTGTCGACAAAACACAGAAATTGCATCCGAATTTAATACAAAATGCACAATGCCGACTTAAGTACAAGAGGACTGACACTCTAACTTTCTATGATTTGAACCTCCCCTGTGAGTCCAGTTTTAGATTCTGATGCTTCACTTCTGGTTTACTGTATCCCTTGGACCTTCTTATTGACGATGAAACACAGAAATTGCATCCGAAATTAATACAAAAGGCACAATGCCGACTTAACTTATTATGATTTAAACCTCTCCCGTGAGTCCACTTTTAGATTCCGATGCTTCACTTCAGGTTTACTGTATCCCTTGGACCTTCTTATTGACGATGAAGCACAGAAATTGCATCCGAATTTAATATAAAAGGCAGAATACAGACTTAAGTACAAGAGGACGGTTACTCTAACTCTCTATGATTTGAACGTCTCCTGTGAGTCATGTTTTTGATTCCACTGCTTCACTTCAGGTTTACTGTTTCCCTTGGACATTCTTGTTGATGATGAAACTCAGCAATTGCATCCGAATTTAATACAAAAGCCCCAATGCCGATTTAAGTAGAAGCGGACTGACACTCTAACTCTCTATGATTTGAACCTCTCCTGTGAGTCCAGTTTTAGATTCCGATGCTTCAATTTAGTTTTACTGTATCCCTTGGACTATCTTATTGACGGCGAAACACAGAAATTGCATCCGAATTTTATACAAAAGGCACAATGCCGACTTTAGTACAAGAGTACTGACACTCTAACTTTCGATGATTTGAACCTCTCCTGTGAGTCCAGTTTCAGATTCCGATGCTTCACTTAAGGTTTACTGTATCCCTTGGACCTTCTTATTTATGATGAAACACAGCAATTGCATCCGAATTTAATACAAAAGGCACAATGCTGACTTAAGTGCAAGTGGACTGACACTCTAACTCTCCATGATTTGAACCTCTCCTGTGAGTCCAGTTTTAGATTCCGATGCTTCACTTCAGGTTTGCTGTATCCCTTGGACCTTCTTATTGACGATGAAACACAGAAATTGCATCCGAATTTAATACGAAAGGCACAATGCCTACTTAAGTACATGAGGAATGACACTCTAACTTTCTATGATGTGAAACTCTCCCGTGAGTCCAGTTTTATTTTCCGATGCTTCACTTCAGGTTTACTGTATCCCTTAGACGTTCTTATTGTCGATAAAACACAGAAATTGCATCCGAATAAAATACAAAAGGCACAATGCCGCCTTAAGTACAAGAGAACTGACACTCTAACTTTCTATGATTTGAACCTCTCCTGTGAGTTCAGTTTTAGATTCCGATGCTTCACTTCAGGTTTACTGTATCCCTTGGACCTTCTTATTGACGGTGAAACACAGAAATTGCATCCTAATTTAATATAAAAGGCACAATGCCGACTAAAGTACATGAGGTCTGACACTCTAACTTTTTATGATTTGGACCTCTCCTGTGAGTCTACTTTTAGATTCCGATGCTTCACTTCAGGTTTACTGTATCCCTTGGACCTTCTTATTGAGGATGAAACACAGAAATTGCATTTGAATTTAATACAAAAGGCACAATGCCGGCTTAAGTACAAGAGGACTGACACTCTAACTCTCTATGATATGAACCTCTCCTGTGAGTCCACTCTTATCTTCCGATGCTCTACTTCAGGTTCACTGTATCCCTTGGACCTTCTCATTGACGATGAAACACAGAAATTGCATCCGAATTTAATACAAAAGGCAGAATACCGACTTAAGTACAAGAGGACTGACACTGTGACTCTCTATGATTTCAACCTCTAATGTGAGTCCAGTGTTAGATTCCGATGCTTCAATTAAGGTTTGCTGTATCCCTAGGACGTTCTTATTGACGATGAAACACAGAAATTGCATCCGAATTTAATACAAAAGGCACAATGCCGCCTTAAGTACAAGAGGACTGACACTCTAACTTTCGATGATTTGAACCTCTCCTGTGAGTCCAATTTTAGATTCCGATGCTTCACTTCAGGTTTACTGTATCCCTTGGACCTTCTTATTGAGGATGAAACACAGAAATTGCATCCGAATTTAAATCAAAAGGCACAATGCCGACTTAAGTACAAGAGGACTGACACCCTAACTTTCGATGATTTGAACCTCGCCTGTGAGTCCAGTTTTAGATTCCGATGCTTCACTTCAGGTTTAATGTATCCCTTGCACCTTCGTTTTGACGATGAAACACAGAAATTGCATCCGAATTTAATACAAAAGGCACAATGCTGACTTAAGTACAAGAGGACTGACACTCAAATTTTCTATGATTTGAACCTCTCCTGTGAGTCCAGTTTTAGATTCCGATGCTTCACTTCAGGTTTACTGTATCCCTTGGACCTTCTTATTGACGATTAAACACAGAAATTGCATCCAAATTCAATACAAAAAGCGCAATACCGACTTAAGTACGAGAGGACTGACACTCTAAATTTCGATTATTTGAACCTCTCCTGTGAGTCCAATTTTAGATTCCGATGCTTCACTTCAGGTTTACTGTATCCCTTGGACCTTCTTATTGAGGATGAAACACAGAAATTGCATCCGAATTTAAATCAAAAGGCACAATGCCGACTTAAGTACAAGAGGACTGACACCCTAACTTTCGATGATTTGAACCTCGCCTGTGAGTCCAGTTTTAGATTCCGATGCTTCACTTCAGGTTTAATGTATCCCTTGCACCTTCGTTTTGACGATGAAACACAGAAATTGCATCCGAATTTAATACAAAAGGCACAATGCTGACTTAAGTACAAGAGGACTGACACTCAAATTTTCTATGATTTGAACCTCTCCTGTGAGTCCAGTTTTAGATTCCGATGCTTCACTTCAGGTTTACTGTTTCCCTTGGACCTTCTTATTGACGATTAAACACAGAAATTGCATCCAAATTCAATACAAAAGGCACAATACCGACTTAAGTACTAGAGGACTGACACTCTAAATTTCGATTATTTGAACCTCTCCTGTGAGTCCAGTTTTAGATTCCGATGCTTCACTTCAGGTTTATTGTATCCCTTGGACCTTCTTATTGACGATGAAACACAGAAATTGCATCCGAATTTAATATAAATGGCACAATGCCGACTTAAGTACAAGAGGACTGACACTTTAACGTTCGATGACTTAAACCTCTCCTGTGAGTCCAGTTTTAGATTCCGATGCTTCACTTCAGGTTTACTGTATCCCTTGGACCTTCTTATTGACGATGAAACAAAGAAATTACATCCGAATTTAATACAAAAGGTACAATGCCGACTTAAGTACAAGAGGACTGACACTCTAACTTTCTATGATTTCAACCTCTTCTGTGAGTCCAGTTTTAGATTCTGATGCTTCACTTCAGGTTTACTGTACTCCTTGGACCTTCTTATTGACGATGAAACACAGAAATTGCATCAGAATTTAATACGAAAGGCACAATGCCGACTTAAGTACAAGAGGAATGACACTCTAACTTTCTATGGTTTGAATCTCTCCTGTGAGTCCAGTTTTAGATGCCGATGCTTCACTTCAGGTTTACTGTATCTCTTGGACGTTCTTATTCTTGATGAAACACAGAAATTGCATCCGAATAAAATACAAAAGGCACAATGCCGACTTAAGTACAAGAGGACTGACACTCTAACTCTCTATGATTGGAACCTCTCCTGTGAGTCCAGTTTTAGATTCTGATGTTTCACTTCAGGTTTACTGTATCCCTTGGACCTTCTTATTGACGATGAAACACAGAAATTGCATCCGAATCTAATACGAAAGGCACAATGCCTACTTAAGTACATGAGGAATGACACTCTAACTTTCTATGATGTGAAACTCTCCCGTGAGTCCAGTTTTAGTTTCCGATGCTTCACTTCAGGTTTACTGTATCCCTTAGACGTTCTTATTGACGATAAAACATAGAAATTGCATCCGAATAAAATACAAAACGCACAATGCCGACTTAAGTACAAGTGAACTGACACTCTAACTTTCTATGATTTGAACCTCTCCTGTGAGTTCAGTTTTAGATTCCGATGCTTCATTTCAGGTTTTCTGTATCCCTTGGGCCTTCTTATTGACGATGAAACACAGAAATTGCATCCTAATTTAATATAAAAGGCACAATGCCGACTTAAGTACAAGAGGTCTGACACTCTAACTTTTTATGATTTGAACCTCTCCTGTGAGTCCACTTATAGATTCCGATGCTTCACTTCAGGTTTACTGTATCCTTTGGACCTTCTTATTGACGATGAAACACAGAAATTGCATACGAAATTAATACAAAAGGACTGACACTCTAACTCTCTACGATTTGAACATCTCCTGTGAGTCCAGTTTTATCTTCCGATGCTTCACTTTAGTTTCACTGTATCCCTTGGACCTTCTTATTGACGATGAAACACAGAAATTGCATCCGAATTTAATATAAAAGGCAGAATACAGACTTAAGTACAAGAGGACGGACACTCTAACTCTCTGTGATTTGAACGTCTCCTGTGAGTCATGTTTTTGATGCCACTGCTTCACTTCAGGTTTACTGTATCCCTTGGACATTCTTGTTGATGATGAAACTCAGCAATTGCATCCGAATTTAATACAAAAGCCACAATGCCGATTAAAGTAGAAGCGGACTGACACTCTAACTCTCTATGATTTGAAACTCTCCTGTGAGTCCAGTTTTAGATTCCGATGCTTCAATTTAGGTTTACTGTATCCCTTGGACTATCTTATTGACGGCGAAACACAGAAATTGCATCCGAATTTTATACAAAAGGCACAATGCCGACTTTAGTACAAGTGGACTGACACTCTAACTCTCCATGATTTGAACCTCTCCTGTGAGTCCAGTTTTAGATTCCGATGCTTCACTTCAGGTTTGCTGTATCCCTTGGACCTTCTTATT